>NW_026892554.1:1200000-1875000 GCF_033815535.1 Pezoporus flaviventris | reverse complement strand
TATGGAGAGAAAGATGTGCTAGGAAAGAGCAAGGCCTTATTTAAACTGATGTTTTTTAAATTAGCAAAAGAGGCAGAAGACATGCATTTAAAATAGGATTTTTTTTGCTGGAATAACAGTCCTCTCTTAAGCAAAGCAGTAAGGAATATGATTTGTCAGTGACCAGCCTCACTGGCTCCCTGGAATGACATACTTCATGATACTTCACATGATCCATGTATATTTCAGTATCATTATTATTTTATAAATGCCATTTAGTAAGTTTGTAACCAAAATATATTGGATCCAGAAATTTACAGTTGCCTAAAATAATAATGTAATTGCCTTTATATATTATCTAGGCACTAATATTGGTTTTCCACAGTACAGTTTTATTTTTTTAACAGATTTTTTTGGGTGCTCTAAAATGAGAGTTAGAAACTTAAAGGGACAAAGTGAACACATTAACCAGGCGTTTTCTCACTTTAAGATCTGTCAACATGAAAACTAATGTAAAATGTAGACTAGACCATGAGTAAGATACAAGCTAGTCAAATATTAACTGAATTATTACCTAGACCAGCTGCTTTACCTCTGCCTGGCAGAAGAGCATTGAGATTTACCATATTGGTTTTCTTTTTTTGAGAATCCCAGAGGATTTCCTTGCTTGTTGTGACCTCCCATGAGTTAATCTGTCTCTGAATCCCCACTGTGTCCAAAGGAGACTTGTATTATCTCTTTACAGGGCAGTGCTAAGAGCAGTTAAATGCACTGCAGTGTTTCATTCAACAGATTCACTTAAGCTTGTCCATTTTTGACAGTTGGTCCAGCTAAGAGTCTTTTTGTACCCAAGCTGAATCCTGCGGCTCATTTTTGCAAATCTGAGTAAATGCCTAAAAGCAACAGAGTACTGACTAACAGTTCTACAGTGAACTGTCCTTTTAATAATGTTTAAGAAGTTATATAGTAATGAAGTGTATTATATAAAGGCTTTGTGGGGGTTTCAAATACAGGGCTGCTTGTCAGGTGCTGTACTCCTTCAGTGCCTCACTTCAGATTCCAGCCTTACATTTTACTGTGGGTTGTCTGCCTGCAGCAGTGTGGCAAAACAGACTGAACGGATGGAATATCTTATTCCTTTATAATGTTAGGCTCTGGGTTTTCTTAGTCTGACTCTTGCTTTGCTTCTGATTCACTCATGTGGAATAGCAGTTGTTCCTGGCACTTCCCAGGCTCTTGTTCCTGTGCCCAGGAAAGACAATGAAAGACTTCCTACTGATTTCAGCAGGAGTTGGATCACAATCTAGGAGTGCTTCTTGGCACTGTGTTCTATTGATGTTGCAAGGCCTGTTAATTCATTAGCTCATCTATTAACATTAATATTTTAGAAGAGTAGAGTAGTTAAGATTTTCCAAACATGTATTAAAGACTTCCACTTTCTCACTTCTGAGTGTTTGCATATACACTGTCTTTCAGCCCAAGTTGTTTTGCATACAGAAAAGCAGATTTCCACACTGTGGTATTTAAGTAGCTAATCTGCACACTCACATGCTCCACGGTAGTTGTTAATGGTATCCTACCGTGAGCTTTTATATGGGCAGGACAAGAATGGGAACAGGCCATGAAAATCCAGGAAGCACAAAACCTGCGATTTCATCGGCTTTCTAAACTGAATAGCTCAGTTTTATAATTTACTGAAGCTAATGGGATATATTTTAAAGCAGTGCTGCAATCCCCATTGATGTTAATGGGAATCACACATAGAAATCCCCGTGCAACACTTCCAAATTCTGCCCCCAATATGTTCTGCAGGTTGAATTTTGAAACCCAACTATTTCTTTGGGTTGCTGACCTGTCTTCAGAGAAATGCTGAAGTACAAAAAAAGGCAGTTAAACCACTAAGATCTGGGAATTGCAGATCTCTGTTTTATTTCCAGCACTCTTTTCGGGAAGCTGTTTGTTCACAAGTGACCGGGAATTAGCGGATTGCTCCTCTGAATGGAATCTACCTTCCTCCCGGTAATGAACACTGTGCCCCTTTGTTTTAGATGCCAACGTGGACGTCATCTACATCTGCCCCCTTCATCTGAGTGAGGAGTTACTGCAGTATTACAATAAACTCCTGGGTCTGCAGGCAGCTGTTCGATCTGGGAACCCCGAGGCCATGGGTGACCTGCAGGACAGGTTCAGGATTCTCACCCCTGAAGCTATAAACAGCTTCCCTGTGAGTTTGTCTTCTAATTACTACAGCTTGAGGGATGCAGTAAAATTAAATTGGAAATTTTATAACTTGTAACGCTCTGGTACACATCAGTGAAATATTATTGCAAGTTTAAAGGCTTTACTGATTAGACTACTAGTTAGAGCATTGGAAATAAATATCCTGGTTTAGCTTTATGGACTTAGTTGAGATAGTCTTATATTGGCTATTTGTAGAGCACTGTCCCTTCTTACTACATGCTTGGGCCTGGGAACTTGATAGATTTATATCTCTAAGGAAATCGTAGCAATAAACCATTCTTATTACTCCAACTTTTATCTCTGGGCAGCCCAGCATTCAATCAGTCAAGTCTGGAGTGTTTCTTACAAGGAAATCCAATGCAGAACTTGCTAAAAAGCACAACTTAAAAACAATATAGAAATACTAGTGCTGAACCTGTTAAATAAGTTTAAAACCCAGGTGATAAAACATGCTCTAAAAAGCGACCTTAATTAATGTACACTGTGAACAGTGTTTGTGAGAATACTGTAGGCAGTGAACACTCCTTACAGTGAAGAATAATTTTATAAGTATTATGGGGTCTCAGCTGAGATTTGAGTTTTATGAAATTTCATGCTATGCTTCCATCTCTATGGTCTGTGCTTGAAACCCCGCTCCTGGTTTTGACATATATTAATAATACTCTTCTAATCATGTTGTTGAGCATTTGTTATACCATATAGAGATTGAAACCAATGGCTTCAGAAGGGAAAGGAGCTTTTTATATTTTGTAAGTGTGTTGCTTGACACTAGTATACTGTTCAGCAAGACACTTGCTCTATGTATGAATCCTCTTCTGCTGAAATAGTCCGAAAGCACCAAACTAAGTGCTGGGTGCTCTTGCTGTGCAGGGGGGGACCCCCGAGTCAGAGCTGCCTGATAGCTTTGCCACAGTTAGAATGAATTCTGTAGGCATGAATGTTTTCTGTTTGCTTGTAAGTTGGAGAAAGGCATCAAGGTGATATCTGTGGGTTTAGGAGCTAGATTCAGTACTGTTCTTTCATCTGATACTGGACATCTATAAGAATCAGAGCTGCTTGTGCTGGGCCTTCACCTTGCAAAGTGGAATTATTGGGATGATAAACTGTTGATGAAATTGTTTCAAGTTTCACTTTGACAATTGAAGCTCTTTTTTCTCTGGATACCGGGTGATTTTTCTGGTACTAACTACCAAATATTGGAAGCTTTAAGAAGCCTTCTACATAAAATGTGTTAAAAATATCATCTAAACCACATCAGTTTATGGATAAAAGATGTGCTGCTAAACATGGAAGGGCTATCCAGGAATGGAAAATGTCTTTCATGAATGATTTTAGCCGTGGTGATTTGGCTGAAGTAGTTTCAGTGTAAAAGTAGGTTGTTTTCAGGCATCTCTTGTGTATTGCCTTCACTCTTCCAATTTCTGTTGAGATCTTCCAAAGAAAGCTTCTTTTCTAGGTGCAGCTGTGATTTACTGGGAACAGTTACATGCTCTGATGTAGGGAGCTCACCAAAGGAATTCTGAGGATTCCTTCGTTCTGCTTTTACCTGCTGCCACTCACATTCCTATAATATATCATGGTAGCTCTACCGCTCTCAAAGCAGGAATGAACTAGATTTTACAGCCTGTTTCCTGCACTCTTTAATTAACTGTAAAATCCATTATTGAGAGACACAAAGCAAATCTCGTCCCTACATCACCACTCGTGGCCCCAGGGAGCAAGTGACCGGGGCTGGAAATTGATCCTGTTCTCTCTGTGGCAGAACTCAGCCACGACACCAGCAGAATGGGCCATGTCCCTGCTTTTATTCCAGCACTCAGGAGAAAAGAAACAGGAACTGGAACATGGAGAGTCTGGAGTTTAAAACTGATAGGAGGCAAAAGGCTCCAGGAAATCTGTTTGTTGTTCTTTTTGTCCTTATATTCCTGTGACTCTCTTTTTCCTATTAGAACTTTGAAGAGTATCTCATGTCTCTGACTTAACATCCTCACTGTCCTTGCAGTATATCTGACTTTTATAGAGAGACTTGGGTGTTTCTTGGAGCTGTTTGGTGTGACAACGCACTGAGGAACTGTTAAAAGGGGATTCCTTATGTCTGCTTCCAGGGGCTACTCCATCTCCTTTTCCACCTTCATCTCCATCCAAATCAGGATTTATACTTGAGACTCTGTGAAGGAGCATCCAGGACTTTGAAGGAAAATATTCTGGGTTCCCCAGTCCTGGAAATCCCTAGCAAATCCAGTAGTTACGCTGGCCTGAAAAGGGACACTTTCCTGGCTAGGGCCTAAATTAGATGAAATCAAAATGTAAAGATGATTTTCTCCTTGTAACAAATATCATTTATGGCAATCTATTGCAGTGGATGCCTCTTGTACTATGTCTGCATGATATCCATCCCTGTCTGTTTCAACCTCAATGCACCTCTGTATCTTTGCAAAGAGAATTAGGTTATCTGCAGGCTGAGCATAGGATATGTGGTAGGAAATATTTTTTGAGGCTTCACCTGATAGTTTAAATTCAGAGGGTACAGCATCTGCCATGATCAGCTCATTCAACAACAGAACTTCTTTTTTTAGAAGAAATTAAAAATTCCGTCCAAAAGTTGAAGCCCTTGTACTTTAAACAACAAAAATACCACCCCTTGAGTACTCTGCAGTTCCATTTACAGTAACTATCAGAAATACCATGTAATGGAAATGTATATCCCCAGTAATTTAATGTGATCAGAGCAAGCTTTGGTAAATCAAAGTGGTTTATTCTCAGAGAATCACTTAAAAAACACTGCTGAACTGTATGGTGAAATACATTCCCTGCTATAGGGAGGGTGTTCTTCATTTTTGTTATTGATTTTTGGGAGCTTTAGAGTTAAACCATGCCAGAAGTGTTGCTGAGATGAATCACTATTATCCAAAGGCCACCAGCCTCTCTGCCGACTGACAGAAGGATAATTCCGCATGGATCAAATAAATACAGATGTGTAGTAATTAGTTCTATTCCCAATGAGCCCATTTCCAGCACACTAAAGATGTGCATGATTATGGAGCCTCACCCCAACAGCTTTTATCAATTTAAACTGCTAAGCTACAGGATAGGTCATAACCCAGCCTGCTATTAATAATGTATTTATTGTGTGCAACATTATAAATGAGTTTCAGGGAATAGAAAAGAACACCTTTTAACAAGAATAATGTTATCTTTCTCCAGGAGCATCACATGTGCTTGGCCACGCTGCTGAAGTACAGTCCCAAGACTATCAAAAGAATAAGAACTCTTCTCCAGAGCAGAGCTGCCTACATTGTTGGAGGGGTTCCCCACAATGATGATTTAGCTGTGGCTGACATGCTAAATGTGCCTATATTAGGCTCAGTGCCAGAAGTGGCTCATCTCTATAGTACCAAGTCTGGAAGTAAACAAATTTTTGCCAGTGCCCGTGTGCCAACCCCTCCTGGAGAGTCAGACATCTACAACAAGGAGCAGGTAAGTGGGATGGGGCAACTCGCAGGTCCCTGTTTTCACCTGATGGGATGCAGACATTGTATGATTACAATGACTCTACTGATTAGACCAGACCCTGACTGGGTTTCATTAAACCATGTGTGAGGTTAGGCTCTTCCTTGGCTCTGCCTGACCAACTAAACGCAGTTTGTATCCTGGTCTGGCAGTAACGCAAGTGTTCTGTATCGTTCATGGTCTTTCTTGAGAAAATATATGGGTGTTTGGTCCGGTTATTTCAAAGGGTTTGTGTTGCTGCTCCATGGATGAAGTTGTGGCCTCAATGCAACTAGTTGGAGTTTTACCAGTGACAGAAAATAGAACAAGGAATTCTGGGAAAATCAGGTATTTAATGAAGGGAACATTTCTTGCACTTAGGCAGCCAGCCTTTTGAAACTGAGGCTTACTGAACGTATCTGCAACCAAAGTTTGCTTTGCATCCAGCTTATCACTGCTGAAGTCACCTATCTCATTAGCATGACCCCTAAGAAAAAAACCAAAATGTTACCTAAACTACAAGGCACAAGAGTTTTTTGTATTGGGTTCAGTTTGCATCTGCTTATTTTGCATTCAGTGCATTCATTCTACAAGCTGCTTTTGCAATCTGCAATGATATGTCTAAATATGATCTGTACTGATTCTTTTAAAATATATTTTTATGGTGGTGCTATGTCTCAGACAGCAAAAGGAAAGCCACGATTTGCAGGTATTCCTGCTTCTTCGAGAGGCTTTTCATGTTGCTTTGCTATTTATTAATCACCTTTAATGCTGAAAACAATCTCAGCTACACAAACACTGCAACTCCTGTAGTAGATGAGATAAATACATGATCAATGATGTAAAACCCAACCAATTTATTGTTAAATAATTTATGTGAATCAAATATTTGTGATTCCTACTACAGTGTTATGGAAGTTCTACTTCTGCTTGCTTGTATGAAATATTGACATTTTGGGTTAAATAATCAAAGCAAGGTGATGCTATGCCAAAGCACAATTCCATTTTCACTTAAGGAGAGCACATAATTCTTTATGATTGGTACAGTCCTTACAGTGTTATTGATCCTCTTCATTACTGTAGGGGAGTCATCAAGAAAAACACATTTAAGTAATTCCCAAAAGCCACAAATAATAGCATCAGGACTCACATGGAAATGTATTTTAGGTCAACACTGAAAAGCTAGAAACAAAAGTCCCCCAAATTACTATGTGAAAACGTAGAAGGCTGTAACCAACATGACAGGATCTGATAACACTTCTACCAGGTTCAAAGGCATTTGCAGTTTCTAAGAAGCTAATTGCATCCTACACCAGCTGGGCAGAAGGCATTTTAAAAGCCATTTCAATCTGTATACATACACAAATAAATAATTAGCATTTTTATAAAGGCTGCTTGGTAACTCCTTCCTACATTTATAAACAGAGAACGTGCTCTCCAGTAGGAAAATTTCCCAGCTGTTTGGCTGGTGTTGGAATCTGGCACAATTGTTTCTCAGATACTGCAGATAGTGTAGTCCACCCCATGTCGTTCCCTGCCGCAAGCATTTATTCAGCAGTACTGATTATCCAAAGCCTAAGATCCTCATCACACAAAATAGCTTGGACAGGCAAATTTCTCTCTTGGAGCACAGTTGCTCTGACCAGCAGAGGTGCTCAGTGCTGTTTGATGGACTCAAGTACAGGATGAAGGCCATAGAGCCTTCATCAAAAGATGTTCATGGTTCATTGTGCTGTGTATCCAAGATACTCTTAACAACATGAGCATCTCTGGGATAAAGGAACTATGTTTTGATAATAAATCTGAAGTCCACAGTTATTTGAGAACTGGAAGTCTAAATTGAAGAACCATAGCCCAAAATGTCTCTGTGTGATTGCTCCACAGATGATCAGTATTCTCAGCCAGCTCATCGTAGACAACATGGAAGTGCAGCGCTGGCTGTTTAAAGTGAATGATGAGTGTGGAGGAAATGGTACTGCCTATTGTGATATTATTTCACATCTGAAATGCTACCCCTGGGTGCAGAAGGAACGTGAGCGACACAGCCCTGAGACATGGAGTGAGAAGCGGGCACACGTAAGTAACACAGGAGTGGGGTGCCCTGTTTGATGTTGTGGCTTCTTAATAGCCCACTGTGGTTATTCCTCACACTACACCCTTTCTCTCAGCTTTCATTTTAAGACTTAGCTAAGAGTTGATATTAGAGCCCAGACTAGCTTGTGCAAAGCAATAGGTAACAGTGGCTCAAATAAAACAGTTAAACATACCAAGATAAAAATGAAAGCCTGGCATCCAATGTGGAGTAACACTTCATTTATATGCAGTAATGTGCAAATTTTACAGTGTTTTTTATCCAAAGTGAGGACATGTGTCAATGAAAGTATATAGGTGGCAGAGCCTTGTGTCTACATAGAAACTTGGAATAATTGGAACAAAGTGTTGGATTAATACAGCTGAACAACACTAATCAATTTGAAACCATATCCAAAGTCATTATAATCTGGTTTTCTAAGGATTATTTTTCCTCTATTTTCCCTCACTAATAACTAATAAAGTTATTTTCAGCTGTGTAAGAATGCTTGAGGTCTTGGAGATTGTCCTGCATGTTTCTTAACAGTGGGTGTTCAGGTAACGAGAGAGACCCTGTAAATACTTAGAGGGAACAGCATAGCACTAGTAGATTCCCAAGAATCCACGTGATTGAGAGAGGCTGTAAGATGATACATTTCAACCACAGAAAAATCCATAAGAAACCAGGCTTGATTAGTTCTGCCATTCAGAAAACTATTTGTAGTTTAAAAATTCATTGGTATTTAAATGTGTTAATTTCAATAAGCATTTGATATTTCTGTATATTGTGCCAAATTCATTCCTAATGTAATGGCTTTAAAGCCAGAAGGAATGTATCCAGAAAGAATTGTTTAATTTACATAAACTACTCATTATAGCTCTTTTGATTTTTTTTTAATTCAATCCATACCAGTTTGAAATTTTTGTTTGATTGAATTATATTGTATATTAAAATTTCCAATTGTGCTGGTTATGGTTCTGTTGCATTTGATAACTACAAAATAATTCCATGTTATAAAATAGAGCTGATGATGTAAAGCTGAAGGGCTGATTTCCCTGATCTGCTGAAGATCCCTCAATCTGGGCAAGTCAAGCAGTATATAGCAAGAGTGCTGGAGAGCCAGTGTAGGGTCAGCAGCTGGCCACTGAGCTCTCAGGGACATAAAACTAACTGTACACCCATGTACTACACCCAGCACCTAAGTCAGTGGGGTGCAGGAATCATTCCCCAAGTCTAGTTCTTTGCTGGTATAAATTCCCTGTTAGCATTCCTGTGCCTTTTGGATTCTTCGTGGCTGAGTGACTCCAGAAAGGATGCAGTGCTAACTGGCTTGCTTTGGTTCCCCTTTTATACCACTTTTATATTCAGCTTTGATGCAACCAGGAATCAACCCATTACAGCCCTTAAACATAAACATGGGTTGGAAGTTGGAAAATATATGTGGAATAATGTGTTTGATCTAATTTCTTAGAGCCAGCAGTAATGCTTCCATAAATCCAGCCCAGTATTAAAGCTGGTTTTGGCAAAGCATGGACCTCACTGCCATTTTGAACCTCTTGTTGGAATACACGTGTTCAAATCTGTATAGGAGACCTTTTCTGCCTAATGAATTGCAGCCTCTACTGAGTACTACCATTGAGAGCAGAGGATTAAAATCATCCTTTGTTAAGGAATCCCATTGTAATGATACACATTTAAACATCAAAGCATTAGTTTATGAGCACAGGCATGCTTTAATGTCCTATTACAGTGTGTAGACCTGTTTCTTTTGATAATGAAGACATTGTGTCATCAGCATCGGCTGCCACATACAAAACGGATGCTGGCAGGTTATTAAAAAATTCAGCTTCTTGATGAAAGACTATCCTGCAGGCTAGGAGTACACTGGAAACCTCGCCATTCTGCTAGAATTATTAGAAATGAGAACATGACTGTAAGCACTAAATTATGTTAATACTTACAAATAGCATCATTTGCATAGCAGTTTAAGACACGATACCCAGATTTGCCTCGTTGGTAGGGAGTAGGCAACAGATTAAAAATAATATAGTTTGTAAGTTTGAACTGTGTAAAAAATGTATTCCATCTAAAAATGAGGCTGATTTTAGATTCCTCATTTCAGATAGAATGTTGGGCAAGCAGAAGTGCAGGACAGGATTACTGAGCTATTTTACCCTGTTAATGCAGTATCTGAGTTACCTGAAGAATTATTCTGCAACTGCATACAGGGTTCAATTCACAAACCATGCCAAACATCTCTATAAGGCCTTCCTCTGACTGCACTGCTGCGGTCTGTCATCCTGAGGCCCATATTCTAATGATACTTTATAGGAAAAGAGCTGCTGCCTCCACGTGTGCACATTGGGCACCCGTGAAGCCATTTGTGGGGACATTCTCTACTGTGAAAGCCATACTGTCATGACCTTGAAGAAAGGTGCTCAGATGCCTGCTCAGAATTCAAGCTGAAGATTGGCAGGAAAGCAGTCTACAAAGTGGATTTGGTGCCTTTTGATTGATAAATCAAAGTCTGTTATGCCTCCTGATCTCTGAATCTTGGGACTCAAACTGCCACCTCAGATTCTCAGAACTTTTGATGTCCTCCTCCCTTTTAGAGGAAAGGTAACATCACCTTCCCCTTAGTGTTCCCTTTTTTCTTAAGTTCCCTTTTCAGTAAAATAATATTAGACTATGCAGGGATGCCACCCTGTAACTATAGAGCTCAAAATAGTATCTAAATCAGTAGTCAAATTAATATATCTTTTATTATGCTGTGACTCTTAATTAACCACCAGGACCAGCAGCCTGATGTGAGTTTTCACCTAGCAGCAATCCTAAAGATAAGATCAGACCAAAGACAAAGAAAGGGTGAAGTGCGGGGATAAAGAAGAGCTGAAAAGACAAGAATAGAACAAGACACAGAAAACCAAGCAACAAATATTTTCTCAATAAGCCATTATAATTGGCCCTGGCTACACAACCATTTCAAAACCCTCCATTAAATATCTGCTGTAGAAGAAAAGAAGCTATTTAATGTGCTTGGGCAGCCTTCTGTTTTAAATGTTAGAGCGTTTGAATCCTACTGCCTCCAGTTGTGTCACGGTATTTTGTCACAGTTTCTTTTCCTTATAGACTCTATCTTGGTAAATTCACTAAAATGCATAAAAGGAAATCAGAATCTTCTCAAAAGGCGACAAAACTGGAAAATCCAGCTTTTGGTCTGGGTTGCACAAAGCAATATTCAGACACTGGTTGCAAGAGTTTGCATCTCTTGCTATTGGAAAATTAAGAGTTTTAAAGGCTGAGATAAAAATGATGCAAAAGGTTGGATGTTCCCTTAAATTAATAAAACCTTTTGGTCAACTTTAGAAAGTCCTGTAATAAGTAATAGATAAACTTTGTGATTATTTGAAGTTAGGAACAGTGGTGAAAGGATTCTTTACTGGTTGAATGAACTGCAAGCACTAAAAGCGAGCTGAAGCCTTTGTACCATGTCTTACTTCTTTACTGAAGGAAGGAATTCAGGGTAAAGAGCACATGGTTGTAAACAGGTCAAAATAAAACCAACCATAACACTGTCAAAGAAGCAATTTCAGAGAGCATGCTGGCAATGCCATGTATCATTTCTGACCCCTTTGAGCACAGTTCAACTTCCTAACACTGTTTTTTCCTTGCCATGACCCAATCTAATTTTCACCACTCCCATCTCCTTTTGTACCACCAACAGTTTTGTCCTATTGCAGTGTTATAGATATTACTGCAACTCGAATAAATAGCAAGTAATTGAGTTGGTCTTAGTGTAGCACCTGAAGTCCAGAAAGGGTTCTTGGGCAGTTGCCTTTGCTGCTGCATTACTCCACTCGTGCCCTGGCAGGTGTGTTCTTTCCTCAGCCGGAAGAGGGCCAGGGACTCTGACACCTCCTCATAAGGTGCATTTCCAACGTTCTGACAGGCTTTTAAAATTCTTCATAACTGAGATGATGTTTAATAGAAAAAGAGAGAGAACCCAAAGACTTCAGACAGACATTGATTACCTATACAGCAGTGCAGCTGCAGGTTGTCCCCTGGTACACGCAGTGCTCTGTCAGCAATATATCCTAAATAACTGTAATATTCACTGCGGCTGCAGACAGTCCGTAGTGCTCTCACTCAGCTCATTAATATATCTGTCTATCTGCCACGGTGATGTCTCAGGTGATTCTCAAATCTTAAGTAAAATAAAGCATGATAATTGTATCCCTTGGTTCAATTGAAGGCAGGATATCCATTCCCGAGCCTTGCAATAATCAGATATGCAAGCTGTTGGTTTGTATGTCCTATTGATTTAATATGCTTCTAATCAGTACATAAAGCTATAGGCCTGCAGTGTTAATTTTTCATATGCTTACAAAGTACCCTTTGATTTTCTGTCACGCGTTAATTACAGCGTTTTGCCATTAAATAGGAAGCTTTGTGTAAACTAATTACAAGGTAATCATTGTGTACCGCGAGCGTGCTGTTTGTACCTTTTAGTTGAGACTAAAACCGCACAGATCTCGCAGTCTGGAACCACTATACCTTCCAGCCATTAGCTCTCACTAATTCATAGCATTATTGTGCTAAGATTGTAGGAGTTGTAATTGTTGTGGTATCAGTGCTGTTAATTACCGGAGTAAACAGTTGAAATGGTGCCAAGGTCTATTGTACAAGGCAGAGGAAAGGAGGTTTAAATGTTACTTCCACCATCTGGGGACTGGAGTGGAGGCAAATGCTAGAAAACAGCAGTGAGGCAATATCAGAACTTCAGCTCCAGGGTTTTAGGCCATATGGATCCGGAATATTTTGAATCAATTGAATTTAAGTGCCAGTTTGTAGCAATAACAGTGTGGAAGGAGAGGATAAAGCAAGAGCACTAAAGAAATCTGAAATCCGTTAATGTTATCGCAGCCAGTAAAATGCCTGCTTGGATTATTGTAAAAATGTTTATTTTGCTAAAATCCAAGAAGTAACACCCAGGCAGCTTGGGGAATAGAGGAAGTTTGTGTGCTGCTTATGAAACACAAAGCAGGCTCTGTCTCACAATGCCTTTAGCACTGCAGCTCAGCAAGTTAGATAACAATTCCTGGGAAGTGGCTGTGGATTATCTATGTGATGTCTCTTTTTCTTCCTGAAACCACATTTTTGGGCTTCATTAGCATCCTTTCTTTAGAGAGTCAAACCAGAACGGAGGGTGAGTGAGCAAAACACAGAGAGATTGAAAGAGGAAAATAAATTAATTAGGAAAATACTATTAATCTGAGGGCATCTGGGTTGTTTGTGCATTTGCAGAGATTTCATTAAAATACAGAAAAGATGCATTCACATATTACTTATGTCATTTTCTATGAGAATTAACATCCCTATGCCCTGAACTTACAGATGCTGCATTTGAAATAAAGATACAGGGTTTTTTAAAAGGGAGATTTTTGAAGGTTATGACAATTACTTCTTCTTTGCTCTGAAGGTATATGTGGGGAATGAAGGCTGCAACCTCACAAAAGACATGCTGTTATGGATAAAACAGCAATGCACATGGAATACTCTGTTATTGATAAAGAGAACTATTTAATACAATTGTCCTAATCCCAAATTAACATGTTGCGCATAAACATGCAGAATTATTTGACAAGTTCATGGAGCTCTCAGATCCTCTTTCTGCCTGATTTTTGGTAGCTGTTGTGATTCTCTATTTGATTTCCCTGCAGATAGTGTTTTCCAAGATGACATCTACGAACGGGGCTCTGGCAGCATATTGCTGCTGCCACATTAGGAGTGTTTGGAGGAAATAGAAAGGGTCTCTCTTTCTAAATGATCCTGGTTTATTTATTTTTTATTGGTCTGTTAGCAGATGTTGAAGTAGTTCAGGGCACAATGTAAACATGTGCTTTTCAATGGAGGTACGGTAAATAGCAACGTGTACAATGAAACAGGCAATTTGAAGGGGTTTTGGGGGCAGGCCAGTGGGTTTTTTGCTTTTTGTGTGTGTGGATGTAGTTGAATTTAGAATTAAAAGAAGCGCTTGATCTTTATATATTGAAATCCTCTACGTGCAGAGTGACAGCATGAGCCAGAAGAGAAACCCGTGGCCCCATGTGGTGTGAAAAAAGGAACAGCAGTTTAAGTGCTGGAAAGTTGAAAGAGAACTAACCTTCTTGTTCTTGTAGTCACGGAAAGTGGCTGTTTTGTGCTTCTGTATTGAAGCATAGCATATGTGCCTGGGTTTGACAAAAAGCCTCTCGAGTTAAAGCAAGCCTCGGCCTGGGTGCTGATCCAAAGCAAAGGCCATGATAATGAGGGAAGGGCTCTCAGGAAGCAGTGAGTAGATAATACGACGTAAGTGGCGAATTCTGTGCTCTGTTTTCACCACTGTACTTAATGCAAGTCGCAGGCCCAGCGCATCGCTCGCCACACAGCTGCAATGGGCCATTAGCTATCAGGGAAAATTGTCTTTGCTACTTTCAGCAGATGGAGCAAATATTTTACAAAGCAATTTTACATACAAAAAACATTTGTGTTACTTGGTAATGATGGCTGGTTTACCCGATGCTGCCTTCTATCAAGATGTACTTTTCCAGCTCGTGGAAGGCAAAATTGGCACTTTTTAATTTTAAAATTTGCAGTTAACAATTAAATGCCTGGGCTTTAAATCAGGTGGCAAACTTTAAGTAGTTGGGGATCCAGTGCATCACTTCCAAAACCCATTTCCAGTGTTATAAACCACTCGCATTGTTTTTGCTCAGTGTGGTAGATTATGGGTCTGGCGAGCATGTACCTGTCTGAATTAGAAACAGTATCACATCAGTTTAATTTGCAAACTAGGAAATACTGAGGGTTATTTGGAGAGTCAGACAGCAGTCACTGCCTTTTCCAGCATCACCCTGTTTGCTGGTGTGGCTGAGAACAGAAAATAAGCTGGACTGGACCAATTCAAGGCAGCTGGAATAAGTTATCACAGCTCCACTGATCGCAGTAGAAGGGATATACTGTATAAATGATATCAATTGTCATTGTGCCATTGAAGTGGCATAAATTGCCGTAGCTTCATTGACTTCCACAGGGATGTGGCACTTTGTATTGCTGAGGATCTGTCTGCTGGCTTTATTCTTCCCTGGCCCAGTCAGCTTTACTTATTTGGAGTTACTTTCTTCACTCTATTTGCTTGCAAGGTCTAAATAATTTCCTTTCAATATGATTTTCAGCTAAAAAGCCCTAGGTCTTTCTCATGCATTCTGCTCTGCAGCCTCTTTCTGTCCCCAGGTCTTTCTTCCTATTTCTAAGATGTTTTCTTCTTCCTATTTATTTACTTATCTTCTCAACAGGCTTTTCTTTGCTGACTGATCTATCTGGAGTATATTTCCTACCAGTGCCTTCAACGTATGCCAAATTTTCTCCTCATTTTTTATTGCAACTACCATTTCTAAGTAAGCCTTTCAAAATTCAGCTTGCAAAAGGGTGAGAAATTACATTTAGGAAGGAAAAGGTAATTTTCTTTCTTGCTTATTCATTATTATAAAGCGATACAAACCAGGTTTGTATAGATTCAAAGGTTTTTGCATGACATAAACAGTATTTGGGCTGCTCCTTTTTTACTGGTACTAAGAAATACAAGCTGAAGGATTTGAACACATGCTCCCTGTTTCCGTTGAGCCTCTGATTCTGAATTGGTTTGGGCCACATCAAGAGATAAACCGTTGGTAAGCTCTGCTGGAGATACTGTCCAATTTAAATGAAATTAGCCTACCAAGCACTGATCCTTTTAAAAGGTTTGACTTCCTGAGTGAATGTTGGATCCAGGCTTAAATTTGCCTACTAAACCTCCCTATAATCAGGATTATTGCCTTTTTTAGAGAGAGCTTGCAGTTGCAAAAACAACCCCCATGAACTAGAGTTCAGGTGCTGATCCTTGAGGAGCAGTTCCCTATGAACACCTTGCTTCTTGAGGCATTACTTGTTAAAAGCACTGTTATGTTGGCTTTGATCTCACAAGAACATTTTTCAGATTTCCTTGGATTAGTTTTTCCTTTAAATCCTCTCTCTTCCTTCTGTAAGGCGAGCAGGTTTGATGCCAACATCCTTCACAGGTAGCGAGTACCGAGAGTGCTCTGAACCGTGAGATGCTCCTGAGCCAGGCACTGTGCATCCACGTTGCCCTATAGAGGGGTTGGAATTGAATGAGTTTTAAGGTCTCTTCCAGTCTGTGATTCCATGAAGCAACACTGAATTCCTCCTCACAGATTGCTGGAAACAAGCAGTGTAAGACTTGAATCTGGTCAGTTCTGAACTTGGATCTCACATTTTATGTGGTCCTTTCTTTCTGTCATGAGGTTACGGCTGTGCTGCTTCACGTATTGATATACTGACTAAAACCATTTTTTAACATGTCGTCTGATGTTATATTTTATGTTATAGATATGTTTGAAGTCAACCTTATACTTTACTCCTTAGGATATGAGAGGAGTCCACATAACACAGATCAGTATCATTATCCAAGCACCTAAGTATTTTTAAGGCATAAATATTTAATTAAGTATTTAATAAGTATTTAATTCCATGTGAGGAAAGGACGGAAAGTGTACCCCTTTCATGGCTGGTCAGCTGAGGCACAGACAGAAAGTCACCTCTCTGAAATTCCACGCAGGTTGAGTTCAGGAATGCAGTATGTCTAGGTCTCCTTGATACCCTAGTCATTGGCCCATCCTTCTCCTCCTTATTGTGGTAGATAAATCACAGTAAGCTGATTCTGAATTTGTGGTTTTGGCGACATGACATCATGTGCTTCATGACAAAGCCCATCTCTTCATACTCGCTGGCCTGGAAAAAATAGTTTTTTATGTTTTTCCTATTCTTAGATGTCAGCCATCAGGTTTTATCGTGTCCCTCCAGAGCTCAAGGTAATCTGATTGTGGCTTAGGACATTGCCAGGATCGGAGGATGGTTGGTCATCTTCTGCAGCACAGGATGCTGAAGAGAGAGGATGTAAAACAGAAGCAAAGAGACCCAGGGGAAGCACGCAAATGCTTATGAAGCAGCAAGGAAAGGAGCCTGAAGCAATAGAGTCAGGGTCCTTGCACTTTATATGCTCGTGTACTTCTGGGACGTTTCTGAACAGTAAAAGCAATGCAGTTAGTGTCTGTATTTAATGGGATTGTTTTGTGTGTGCATGTATGTGTGATAATAGAGGAAAGAATTTGAAACTAGGAGAAAAAAACTATAGTTTTTTAGAAAAAAATCTCCAATAGTATGACTAACACTAATCAAATTCTACCAAAGACAGAAGCACAAATACATTTGTGAATTTATGATACAGAATGGAGAGTGTAAAAGGGTATCTGCTCCTTCAGAAATGCTTTTGGTTGATCATTCCTCCTTTTTTTTTTAACTAAAGGGTGTTTGGGTTGATAGAACAGCTTAAACATAGAACCACTAAAACTATTTTGGGCATTTGTGACTATTTCAATCTGCTCAGTTTCCAAATCTAAACAATGTAGAAGTTATTGACTGCAGGTATTGATCCCTCAGCAGTTACCAAGTGCTTCAGCATTTCAGTTGCCAGATCAAGTTATTGATATAAATTATAATGAAATAGATGCTACACGGAAGGGGGACAGGGGGGGTGTCTTTCAGAGGAGGAGAGATTTCAATAAGAGGGAAGAGGAGTAAGTAGGAAAATTAAAAAAGGCTTCCTGACTGTGGGTAAACAGTAACCACATTTTTTGTGGTTGCCTGTTGGAGGCCTGGTTTTTAATCACCCCACAAGCAGTTTTCATTTCTGTAGTAAAATTGCTTGTGGTTCTATTTAATTTGTTTCTGCAGGAGCTAGCTTTGGTGAAGATCTCCCAGGAGCTGCCGGGCCTTTTAGCACAGCACGTACAGCCAGTCAATGAGAAACGATACCCTACATGGGAAAAATTCCTCCAAACATTTCTTACTCAAGGTAAATAAGACTGCAAAGTCGCTGTTAAGTGTTATAAGGAGTAATTATACCACATTGTATGCCATATTCTTGTTAATCTTGGGCCCATTTGAATATTTATCTCTCTTTATTTCTCCATTATGCTTCAAATGTTCATTTACGAATGAATTATAGGCAACCATTCTATCATTCATGTGTCCTATCCAAGCTTTAAACATATATTAATCTGGGATCACCTTTCTTGCATGATTCTGAATGAGTAAGCACCAACTCCTTAACCCTGGGTTACTGTACAAAGGCTGTCACGTCTGGCAAAGGGTTTTAGGGAATGTCAGTGAGTTTGCAGCAGGTAAGTGGGAGAATGTTTCATCTAGGCTAGGTGTTGGTGAGCACACCTCTGTGAGAATGGCTTTTTCCTCCCATAGGCCCAGGAAGGGAGCTGTATGTAAACTCTGGATGCTACATACGTACATTGCATGCCATCAAATGTTCTCATGGTGTCAAGCCTGAGCAGGCTTCTTGCATTTAACCCACTTGTGGCACCTTTGGCTCAAAGCTGCCCAGTACATAACTGGTCTAAAGGCAACTGGTCAAGGCAAGACCATGTGTGTAGGTAAGAGGCAGCACAGATCAAACCCTCGTCTAACCTCTCCAAATGAGTGTTATCTGTGAGGGGGCTTTGCACAGACATAGAATCACAGAATGATTTGGTTTGGAAGGGACCTTAAAGATCATCCAGTTCCTGTCTTTGTGTTCCATTTTATATATATATATGTATTATTATTTTGTTTATTTATTTATTTATTTTTAATTGTTTATGACTCAGTTGAAAGAAGGTAAATTTAAATGAGCTCTTAGGCAGAAGTTCTTCTCGGTGAGGGTGGTAAGACCCTGCCACAGGGTGCCCAGAGAAGCTGTGGCTGCCCCATCCCTGGCAGTGCTCAAGGCCAGGTTGGACACAGGGGCTTGGGGCAACCTGCTCTAGTGGAAGGTGTCCCTGCCTGTGGCAGAGGGTTGGAACTGGATGATTTTTAAGGTCTCTTCCAGCCCAAACCAGTCTGTGACTGTATGGATGAAATCTCCGAGATTAGTTCGCAGCAGGAGATACCACTCCCCCGAGGTTCCAATAGTCCATTTTACTGCTGTTCCAGGCCTGGGGTTTAGCTGGGCTGTGAGACAGCCCAGGATCCATTCCTATAACCCGAGGTCATATTTCTTCAGTGACATATCCAGTTTGGAACTGATTGAAAGCGTCTGTAGCTGAAAAGCCACTGTTTGAACTGTACAGTGCTATAGTAGATGAGAGATCTTCTTTCTCTTGGAAGAGATTCATGGGTTCTAGCTCTGCTGCTCACATTACATTATTTACTTGCTGTATTTCCATGGCAGTCCTCCCTGCAATGCCTGCGCACAACAGGAGCTGGCTGGTTTCACTTTGTGCACTCTGAGGAGCATCACATGTGAATTTGATTACAAGCTTAACAGCTAATTCATTTCTTACTAGGTGGTGTGATAGAAGCCTTCCCACTCTCGGAGCATGTCACCAACCTCACAGTGGATATGCTGATAGAGCCTACGGGCAAGATAAAAATAGTGTCTTCTGGAGACCAGCTCCATGCTGAGGGTCCTCTGCGCTCATCTGGCACCACCATTCCCCAACGTTCTGTTGATCCAGCAGTTCTTAATTCGCTCTGCTTTAAAATTGGAGAGACCTGTAAATCTAAAGGAGTGCTGGGTTACTTCTCCGTGGATTTTGTGAGTTTCATCCACCCACACACGATGGAGCAGCAGGTGAGTGGGGCAGATTATGTCACTTCATGCCGTTCCCCTGGGATCAAGAAACAGCTGCTTTCCTACTTGGTTCCAGCAGAGATCAGGAGAAAGCTTTGCCATTTTGAACACACTTTATTTCTAAGCCTGAGGCATGTGGATGGAGGTAGAGCACATGGTTATTCTAACAATAGCATAAAATTTAGACCTGATCTGACAGGTGGATCTGAAGAGCCTTTTTCATCAGCCTGAAGAGTAATAAACCAGCAAAGCCTTTCAAAGCTGAGTGGTTAAGAAAATAATGTTTTAATTCCTTCTAATGACTTTTTTTTTTCTTTTCCCTAAAATAAGTGCCTCCTGCATTAAGCTGGTAATTACAGATGATGGTCTTATGGCTAAGATGTTTAGAAGATTTTAGTTTCAGTGTTCTGATTCCCTTGTATTTTGCTCCGTAAAAATAATCACAGGAATTATTGTTCTCTTTGGAGTAGACCAGTGTGTCTATCAGAACATGGATCAGAGGTTGAGGATGAATCTAAAGAAGAGGGGATACTGGCAATTCCTTATAGCAAAGTGGATGGTAGTGATGAACAGTTTGGTTTACATCATAGCAGCTAATGTAAGTAGAGGGAGGTAATGGAAGGCAGTCCCCTTACCAGTCACTGTGATAACCAAATGAAGAACATTGCTGAATACTGTATCCAGTTTAAAGATAACACTTCCAAGAGCTTAAAACCAGTGAAGCCAGGCTTCCCATGCATCTGTGCCTTGAATCCAGTTCCCATGTGTGCTCCAGCTGAGCTCCCCCTGCAGCCTTTCCTGTTAAGTCACTAGCAAGGTCTCTTTCCTCTGTCCACTTACTTTAGGAATCTCATGGGAGTTTGATATATTTCATAATCATACCTTCTTCTAAATTTGATGTTGGCCAATAGGATTGAATAGTATGACAGGTGGACAAACCTAAGGGATAATGCATGACTAAAATGCCACAAAATGAAGTAAAATCTGGGTGAAGAGACTGCGCTTCCAGTGTTCTGTTAGTGGCCTTGTGTTTGAAGAGTACAGAAAATGAGATAATTTTTAAAGAACATAAACCCCATACTGTCAGTGATGACAGTACTGTTGTGCTTCCTGTACAACTACACAAATCCAAAATCAGTGTGTGGATCCTGATGCTAATTCAAGATCTCTACATCAAATCTCAGTTATTTCTTTTATTTCCAAGGCATCTCCTTGGTTTTGCTCTTTTCTTTTGTTTTCTTCTACACTCTTCAATTAGGATCTGCACTGTTTAAGAAGTGTTTAACTGTAAAGGGAACATATCTGTATTTTTTTGGGATGGGCTGTGTGAGATAGGTGCACTTTCAGAAGACACCTGAATCCATTTGGGTGTCCTGTTTTCCTTCGTTGTCTGGAAATCACAGCTTGCATGGTGTGAGAAAAGGCTTTAAACACAGGGCTTGTGTTTAAAACCAAAGAGCATATGGTATCTACTGGCAAAAGCTGGCTCTTTGGCAGTGCTGTGATAATTATATTCCATTTTAAGCTCAGAAGAGGCTTAATATCTGGGGTTTGGTAACTGATACCACTGAAGGGTGACTGTGGTGAACCAGAGGATATGAATAATGTTAGCTTTGAAATGCAGATCACGTTACATTTGACTCCCAAAATGTATTTACACAGGCATTGTGATTAGGACTGTGGATAAGCCACACTGGACAACTTGATGTAAAGTTGCTTTACAAAGATGAAGGGATGACATTTTCACCCGTGGAAGCCAATGGGAGTTTTGCCAATGGCTTCACTCAAGCCAGGAGTTCACCCAAACACAGAAATATTTCCTGCATTATGAAGGTGGTGACATTTCCTGGCATGAACAAGGACACATTGAATCAGTCATTGTTTTTTGTGGCCTCTTATTAATCCTGTCTGTTCTGCCTTGGTTTTCTTCCCTGTTTCAAATTGATTCTACCTTAGTATATCCAATGTTTGTCAGCATGTACCACAACTTTAACATTATTTAAGCACAGGTTTTTAAATTTAACTAGATGTAGAGGCAATTAATGATGCCATCTGTCTTGTGAGAGGGAGATTACACAAAACATTGTGTTCCTGAAAGCGCTATTTTTTTGGCAAACAAGAAATCCTATTAGACTCTCTCAGAACATTTGCTCCCTGATTTCAGAAGTGCCCACTTTAATGCAGTAGCTGAAAGGCTCAGATACAATTCCTGGAAGTACTTTTGTTATATTGCTGTGTTCCTTTGAAGGACTAGCAGCAAAGAGACTGTGTGGTGGATGAGAAACAATGTGTGTCTGTCAAACACACAAGTGGGTGAATGCAGAAATGAGAAAGTAATCTCCACCTGGGTCACTGCAGAGCTTTGTGCCTGTCACAGACACCACAATATCCCTACAGTGCAGTTCTACACTGACCAAAAGGTGGTAAGAGCAATGCTGTCCTCAGGCCTGGAGGAGCTGTGGATGATGTTATAACCTTTCAGATGTGAGGTACACTGTGTCATATTTCCACTGGGCTTTCTTGTGTTTCTGCTTGGTACCCAAGTGTCTCCCGGCTCCCTTTTCTTCATCCTCACAAAGGAGCCTCTCAGTCTGTCTGTGTGGAGTCTTAGCTGGCCAGCTTGCCACTGCTTCTACGTACAATGAGTAATTCAGAGACCTCTACAGATTGTACCATCTTCTGTCTACAAATAACTCTTCCTTAAATTATGATAGAACTGCAGAAGGTTGCAGTTTGCAACCAACAGCATCAGGGGTAGTGGCTGTAGGAGGATCTAACCCCATCTTATAGTCTCCACACCTGTCTGCCGTGTGGTCTGCTGCACACTGTACTTCCTTTCTTGCATTTTATTCTTGAGTCCATTTCTAACTCCAAGGCTAAAATGGATGTTGCAGTGCTGGGTTAGCTGAGGAGGGTGTAAGGCAGAGGCTGCTGCTGACAGCATCACTCTGCACTGTGCTCCCCATGGAGAGCGGCATGGGGCTGAGCATGGCAAAGGTACCACAGGAGTGTGCATCAGTGATGTGATTTGTGACCTGCACCCTGACAGCGAGCTTAGGGGCAGGGAAAGCTGGGACATGACACATGCTCTGTTTGCCATGGGAATCCGTTTCTGTCTCTGTTCTAAGCATCTGTGATTTGTTCCTGAGGGAAAGGGAGATGGAGACATGCTGTTTTCAATGTCTAGGGGGAAAAAGTGGACGAGGAGAATTAGGTGCATAATTTGGACTGAATTGCTTCTGATTCCCACTCTGTTTTCCAAGACCGATCTTTAAGAGCAAGGCCTTGACCCTCTGAAGTGAAGTCTTGAGCAGTATTGACTGTGTGCTGCTTAGATCCCAACTTGTCAAGGAGCTGCACCTAAATAAGTCCATTTAATTGAGTCCATTCCTTGAGCGCATAAACTTACATCCATAGATCTGTGGAGAGATAATTTGGAGAAGCGGGGTCATAAGTCACCTTTTTCATCAGTCTGAGAGCTTAACACAGCCTCTGCAGTACTGAGAGGCACTGGATTCAGTTATTCAGGATGCAGAGGAAAAGATGAGGCAGAACATGCAGAACTGCAGAGCTGGGAAGATTTAGGTGGGGTGTTCTCAGAGGGTTAGGGTCAGTTGTGGGGCCCTAAAATTTCAGTTTTGGGGCCAGCACTAGCCCATCCCAGCAGCTGCCACGAGATGGCAGCCGGATAAGATCCTGTCTGTGATCCCTGCCGAAACGATCAATTCTGATTTAAACTCCTAAAGGAAACTCACTTTCCAATGCCCAAGTTGCATTAGTATTCTACTAATTGACATTTTTAGTGTCATTCAACCTCTACTTTAAAAATAGCAGGTGTATTCTTTACAAGAACACATAGACACTACATATATATAAAACAGTTAAACTGGAGAAGTAAAAGCTATAATTTAGTAACTTTAAGAATTTGCTACTTCTTAAGCTTATGTTTTAAAGCTGAAGCATTTTTTATGGCAGTGGTAAAGATTTACACTACAGTTGTGACACTACAGAGATGTCTGTACCTTGAGGGCTCTTAAGATGTGCACACTGAAGGAAAGCACCTCCTGGCAGCCTATGCAGAAAGGAGCGATTCCAGACTTCATCGTGTTTCCTTGGACAAACAGGCAGGAAGTCCTACAGGATGTATATTTCTAGCTATCTTTTTTCCAGTGGTGGGATTCTGGAAAGGCCTCATCTGTGCTTTGCTTAGTTCATCCTAAAACCACTCTAAAAACTACCTAAAATATTAACTACTGCCTCTAATTTTTATTTTTTTTTTAAATCATATGTCATCATAAACCCCCAGATATGATTATCTTTGAACTTCCATTTGCTGTTTGAAAACCAGACATCAGTTCTACACGTCACAAGTGAGCTCTGTTCAGTTTCTGAACACAACTGTCCTGAAAAGTCCCCAAATGTCACATGAAAGCTCTTAGGTTATGCTCATTTTCGTCAATCCTATCAAGATGTGATATCTATGGTCATAAATACCTATGACTGCATACATGCGCTTTTTGTGTATCCTCAGAAAATGAGGATGGACTCAAGGAACAGATATTTGTTAATCTCTATGACTGCATCACTCTTTATCTTTACTTAAACTTGCCCTTTGCATAGGCCTCCTTCTAACAGCTCCTGATTTACTGGAGGAGATGATAATTCTCTGTTATTAACTGCCTGACCTGCACAGACATTGCTATATAGATTATGGAAACAGATTCGTAACATTAAACCAAATGAAACTCAAACCCACGCAACACCACAGCTCAGATTTTCAAGACATTCTAGATGCTTTTGACTCTCAATTTATATTACTTCAAAGGAAAATCCACTGCAATCTAATGGATGAGGTAAGAAGCAACCCCCTCTCCATTTGGGAATACATATCGATGTTTTACTGCGGAAAGGTGCCCACTGCCTACTTCCAGAGTAAGAGCACTACAGGCAGGTCCACAGCTGTCGTCTCCTCACAGTTCCACCAGCCAGGCTCACCTGTGCTGAACTTCCATCCTTGCTCAGAACTACCACAAATGTTGCCTACTACTATAATTTTGGGAAGAGCACTCATTGTATTCAGGAACTGGAATGGGACTTAGACATTGTTCCACTGAAGAATTCAGTCAAGTAGTTACTAATGATCCAGCCTGCATTTGAACTCATAAAATGGAAAAAATATTAAGTGAAAATGAAGTTAGAGTAATTTCCTAGGCCCTGTGTCTTTCCCATTTCTGGGAAAAGGGGATTTAAAGGGCATTTCTGGATTTCCATGTCAAAAGGGAATCCCCTGCTAGGATAAAGCTGGAATCTTATGCCATCTGATCCTTCTTCCTTTCTCCCCACAACAGGGATGTTCTGGGACACAGCCAGGGCAGAAAGGGACACAGCCACACTACAGCGTTCTCCAACAATCCCAAGCCAGGAAAAGAATCCTTGGGGGTGATCCCAGCTGGCACACAGGAATGACCATTTGGCTGCTTTCACTTGCAGTAGGGGTGGTTCAGCCTCAGGCCCAGAATGAAAGGAGGTGGACAGGTGGTTTCCAGCCACGTTTGCCTTCCTCCCCCCTGTGCTCACGGAAATCTGCACCTTCTCTTTAGAAAAAGCAAATAATATGATGACTTTATGTAGAGCATAACTGTGACTGAAGCTGAAGTAGGTGTTTAGAGATATCCTGTACCTTAAAGAGTTACGGGCTGGGGAGGGGATGAACACCTGCCTTCATTACATGGCAGGGCATCAGTCCACCTTGTACATCTGAGCCCTTGATTCTGAAGCCAATGGTGTGGAGGTCTTTGGTCTGAGATGATGAAGCCATGTCTGAAACAAGTTGAAGCACTGTGAAAGTGAACAGAAACTCCTTAAACTGGCATTTGTTTGGCCTTGTGATCTCTGGCATGAAAGTTGCTTTGTTAAGCAACTCCTCTTCCCTGTGTTATAGTCCCTTCCTTGGGCAGAGATGAGGCTGGAGCCATCCCCTGGTGCTGTGGGATCCAGGAATGATTCTGTATCTTCTGAGAGCAGTGGCTGGCAAGGTGCTGGCAAGGTGTTAGAGCCAGTTTGGCATGTTGGGGTTTGTTCAGATTCTGTGAAACTTGTCTCACAAGTAATTAATGGTCTTTTCTACATCTGAAATGAAAACAATATCACTTGCAGGTACTTCAGTTACTGACAACATGGGGTTTGTGGAGTAACTCTTGTAGAACACGCATGCTATCCCATGCTTGGCACAGCTTGTCTGAGTCTCTACCAGAGTGGGATGAATTTGTCTTAGGCTGATGGCTGTTTCTGTTTGCCAGGCTGCATTTCTGAATGCTTTATCTGCTGTTAAATGCTCAACCCATTCTCAGTGCTGCCAGAACATGGCTCATGTAGTTACCCAGTCACAGGGACATCTTTGCTTAACTAATGTGTTTTTTTCCACCTCAGCCATTGTATCTTCCAACTTCATTCACACTTGGCCTCCTTTATTCATGCATCAACAAAGCCTCCAGATAATGCTAATGTAGACTTTGAGGTTAGAGCAATGCAGATGTAATATCAAGGTCTGGATTAAGAGCCATCAGTTCACTTGGAGCTAGTGAACAGTTCTTGGGTATCCAAGACTTTCAAAAGTGCCTGGATCCTTCACGTGGCTCTGCCACCTCTTCCAGGGCATAACTGTAAGTGAGAATCTAAACTCCAACTCAAACAAGGTTCAAGACACCTTGGCTGTGACTGATTTGTCCATAATATTTATGGAAATTAATGTAAAGCTTCTAGAGTATGTACAGTTTATAATTATTCAGCTCATTGAAAAGGGCAGCACAGACTGGAGAAGTACAAATCGACAGGAAAGTTCCTTCCTGCCTTGCAGAAGTGATGATAAAGAATAAATTATTGAAGAAAATTAAGCACTGTAATTGGGGAACATTCCCCTATTACTAAGTAAAGGCAACCATTAGCATCTGATTTGCATTTTATACCATGCAGCAGGAAATATTTAAGTTGACAAATAGGATATTTAATACAGCAACAGATACTTGGCAGTTAGATATTAACAACTGTTACTGATGTGATTTATTCACCATTATAAAAAGGGCATTACTATGTGCATATAATTGTGAAATTAACTCCAGTTTACCAAGAGGCCTTGGCTGCTTGACCTTTTAATATCCTTCTAATGATGCCATTTACCATTCAGAGGCTTATTCAAGTCATTCACTGCTAGATTTGTTTTAAAGGGGTCCACTGTAGGGCGGACACTTGTGTGTGTTAACATTTCTCACTGGAGTAGTAGGCACAAGCATTTTTTAAGTGGGGAAAACTCATGGGGTTCATCCAAGATCAGGTTATTGGGAGCCTCACAGAAGCAATCCATGGCACTTCCTTCTGCTGCGCCCTCAGTATAGACTGGACTCATGGATCCTCTTTCAGGTTAAAACCATTCTCCCTTGTCCTGTCACTACATGCCCTTGTAAAAAGTCCCTCTCCAGATTTCTTGTAGACTCCCTATCTCAAAACACCTACCTGTAACTCCAAACTGGCTTTACTGAACACTTATTCTTCAGATGAAAAATGCAGGTGTGGTGTGTAGCATTTAGATAATTGCAACTTTACATGATGCAGAGTTCACAGCTGCTGAGCTCATCTATCTACTTTTACTCATCATTGCTAAAACCTGGGTAGCTAGCCTGGTTTTGGCTGGCATAGTTCATTTTCTGCCTAGTAGCTTATACAGTGCTGTGGTTTTGGGTTTAGGATGAGGCTAACACTGAGTAGTGCTTACCCTAGCCATGGACTTTTCATCTCCTCATGTCCCCAGCAATGGAGCTGGGGCCACAAGATGTTCTTTCACACAATTGCTCATTCTTTTATATTAATGCACCTGTCTGTGCTTGGACTAGGTGTGGGCAACAGACCTTGACCTTTGCTATAGTGACCAGCTGGCCTTGACTCAGCTCATGTTGTACGTGACAGATGGAAACCTGGATTGTACCTCCAGCCGCTTTGAAGTATCTCTTGGTTCAAAAAGAATGGAAAGCCAACGTATTGAGCACGAGGAGACAGAAACTGTGAGCAGCAATTTGGTTACAAATAAGATTATGAATGTAAACTACTAAAAAAGGTAAAATCTGTCCTAGATCACTACTCTAGAGGAGCTGAATCTGCTCCTTTCAGACTTTAAGCTGCTAATTTTAGATTTTTACAAGGTTAATACAGGATACCGACATGTCAGAAGTTAAAGGAGAGGTTCTGGATGCTTATGGGCACCTGATTATTCCTCCTTTGTATTCAGTAATACTGATTAGTGGTAGTAATTAAGTTCTACATATTTCAGATAGTTTTCAAGTTGTAAAAAATATGGTAGTTTACATGCTGCAAGAAAAAGGGAGGAGGTGAAAGCACTGCCCTGACTATAGGAGTAGGTTAAAAGCAGCTGAGATGAAAGCTGAGCCTTCAGCACGAGTGCTGATTTGAGATCAGAAACTGGAACCTAGAGTTGTGCCCCAGCTGTGTGAGATATGCACAAAACAGGGTAAAACAGTCAGGACAACACCTGCAGAAGGATTTGGTCCCCAAAATCCCTCTCAGCTCTCACGTGAGTTAAACCCAAATCTTGATTGGAACTGGATGGGCTTTAAGGTCCCTTCCAATCCAAACCATTCCAGGATTCTGTGGGAAGTCAGATAATAAAAAGTGTACGTGTATGTATATGTTCATGTCTATATACACACATAGATGCAAATCAGATGCCAATTTACACACGTTGACAGAAGATTCACAACTCCCTATTTTTTTCATGGAGGAGGAGGAGGAGGAATGCTAGCCCCATTCCTAAATGTCATGGTTCTGTAATTGAGAGGTTAATGAGCTCTTGATCTATTGTTCTTGTCAAGCAACCACTTTTAGTAGGAGAGAAGTAAATGAGATCTGATTAGTCCCAGTAGTACAAGTTTTAGAAAGGAAAAGTAATCAAGTGGCAACTTTTTTTAATTAAAATTCTGTCAGAATTAACATGAATTGTCACCATAGCCTTGATTTTTCTCCTTTCTGTCTTTCTGAGGGTTTTACCTCCTGAAGAGTTAACTACAAAAACACTCAGGAAAATATCTTGAGAAGAAACAAACAAACCAAGAGACAAATGCTTTTACAGCACATGATCTGTAATGAATGATTAAGTAAAACACTTTGTGTAAAATTATGATGTTAATAATGATTCTGTCCCTTTTAATTTATTAGATCTTCTCAGTGCTGGTAGGTTTGATTTTGATGAAATGGAGCAGCACCCGAGTTGCTGTGATGGTTTTATTTTTAGAAATGCTTCTTTGAAAGAACAAATTTCCTAAATACTGCTGCTACTGTAATTATGTACAAACCCAATCACTCATTATAGTTAGGATACATTATCTTCTAGACAGATGAGGCTAAATAAGCAACACATTAATAATTCATCCTGCAGTTCATTATGCATGTGTATGCATGCTTTGTAGCTGAAATAAGCACCTCATCAACCTGATGCCAACCCTTAAACAATAGTTCTGTGTTATTGCAGCCACAGCCGAGTTTACGCTTGTTAAACTGCTGCTTGGATTATTTTATCAAGCATTCATTTATTTGTGGTCCCCTACTGCAGAGAACAGATTTTGGAAGCTCCTTTTTTAAGTTAATGACTTGAGCAATGGGTGTTATTAATTCTCAGAATATTATAAACATGATTAATTTTCAGGCAGAGATGTATTAGATAAGGATTTCAACTATGTCAACTTAAATGAGTCAATGTCAAAACAAGTATCATTTTAGTAAAAAAATACTGTAAATTACACGCTTCAATGTGCAGTATCCCCCCTCTGAACAGTCCACTATTAAAAACAACATCACAGGAAAGCCTTGCTTTAGGGGAGCATCTCTGTTCTTTAGTCCTGAGCACTGAGGAGAGTTTAAACTCCAACGCAGTGCTGGTTTTCATCTATAGTATCAAGTCCCCTGGCATCAGCTCTGTAGCTCCTCAATGACTTGCTGGAAAAATTACACACTCTAATGCCAAGGGGGAATGCTCAGTCTTGGAAAATCCCAATTTCAAATACAACTCATTATCTGCTTTGGAATTTCTCCTATTGGAAGAGCTGGCTCCAGAACAATGTATGTTACCATAGGGCAGGGTGGATTCACTTAGAATGACTTCACAGGGCTCAGTTACTGATGAAGCTGTGGAAATATCAAAGTGTGGTTCATAAGGAATGATGGTGTAGACCTGCTCTAGAATGTCAGGTCTGACATATACTGTGAGGTGAGGACTGAATTTTGCTGCCTGGAAATGTCTGTGTTCAATAGACGCTGTGATGGACAGGAATTCCTCCCAAGGGAGTCTTACTTCACACTTACATGAGTTCACTGAGAAAAAAGCCATTTAAATAGTGAATTGTTGCTTTCTGATCTAAACTGGTATGAAAATAAAGAATCCTGTATGATTTTTCTCTAGCCTGCTCCAAGAAACAGCTGGTGCGCCGCAGCAAGCAGCCAACTGAAGCACTCCAGCCTTGCAGAAACCTACTATGGTGTTTTCCTCCAGACGTGTCAAGCTTGTGGGGTTGGATTTGACCTCCAGGTATGAGCAGAAAAGGTTAGAAAATGTGATACCCTGCAGGAATTGTGCGTGTAAAACCCTATATGGTGAAACCCGTCAGTACAGTGTAAAGATTAAGTGTTGTGTTTAGCATAATCTAATGTTTAAGTGTTCTGTTAAAAACACAGTGAGGTGATACTCTGCAGTTTTGTGAGGAGGGCTTGGTATAAATCAGAATTCGTTATTTTCAATTGGTTTTGTGATGCTAATTAATGAACTCTTGAATTGCATAAAAGGTCTTCAGCAGTTCCTGTGCTGATGACTCTAATCTTGCAACTTGCCCGTCAGCTTGCTTCAGCTGGAATGCGAGTCTTGAAGAACTAAGAATCCATCTGATGTAGCATAAGAGTGGAGCAGTGAAGGATGAAGAGGATGACAACATGTTTATGTTATACACTAGGGGGTGAGATGGGTTCTCTCTGCGAGACCACCAAAAGAATGCTGTGCAGATCTGCAGTCACCCAGAGCAGTGCTCAGGTTTTCCGAGGGCACTTGGCCATCATATGGCCCTTTCAGACACCTCTGTACCCAGGAGAAAAGATAAACCTTCAGAGGTCACGAGGTCAGGTAATAATGGGGAACAGAATGAGGAATGATGAGATGAAGATGCAGCCTGTGCTAGGGAAGGAAGTGCTTAAGGCTCTGAACGCAACTGTAAGAGAACGAAATGTAAAAGCATTTAGGAGATGTTACACCAGACAGATCAGAGGACAGATTTCAGATCCCAGAGCACAGGGCTTCACTGGGAAAGGCAGAGCTTGAAGTGTTTTCTCTAAATAAATCCTCCCCACGGATGAAACCTCACAGTGATACATGGTAACTTAGCACTAAATGCAGGTTTTGCTGCTCTCACCTGTATCAGGCCTGTGAAGAGCCAGAGCAGAAGGTTAATGCGAGTGCATGTCCCGTGTATATCTGAGATGAAACAGAAGTTCTAAGAACAGGAAAACGTAACCATATTCTGTATTTCAATGTAAGTGTCTTTTAGGGGTTAACCTGTCTCTTGATAAAAATAACTGTAAGGAAATAATTTTTAAGATACTTATGACCATCTCCTACTGCTTTGGAACAAAAGTATTTGGTACTGAATAGACTCTGCTGTATGTATTGTATTTATATAAACCTAATGTATTCTTTACAGTAAGAGCAATATAAAGGTAATGTATTCTCTACAATAAGTTAGAGCAATAATCTGCTTACACTGAGCATTAATCCATTATGCAGAATTCAAGCCTAGCCTTTCTTAGCTATGGGTATGTACTTACTGTCCCAGTATAATACATTTATTATCATTATAACTATTTAGGAATAATTAAAAAAACTTTTTGCCTTTTTATTTAACAGGAAAAACAGGGAACAGTTTTTATACTGTATGAAGATCAGCAGCGACAGAGACTGGGAATGATGTAAGTATACACAGCCAGTTCCATGGGGACATCTTGATGTGAAGGGAGCCCCACGGCAGCCTGGCCTCCGATGAAGGTTGGGAAGTAAACAGTCGGGACAGCACACACTCAAGTTCACTAACTGTCACCTCCTGTTCAGAAAAGCAGAATGACTTCTTCTAAGATTGGCCTTCTGAAAAGTTTTAAGGAGGCTTTCATTTTGGTAATAAAAAGAAAAGTACAGGAATGTGCTTAGATCAAAGCCTAACTGCTGCAGACTAAACAACACAGCAATTAGCTAGATGCACTGTCAGCTGCAATCTAGCTGTGAGGAGCAGAGGGATTAGTGCGGGCTTGCTTTTACAGGCAACATTATTAAAAACCTAACTACACGTGACACAGAGAAGGTTGGAGTTGAATGCCTTTTCTATATTGTTCTTCACAAGGTGATAAACAGCACTCAGGCAACAGCAGATCCCATAGTTTAGTAATTCTTTAGACATCTGAACCTCTCCCAAGAAGTCTTAAGATAGCATAACGCGCATGAATCTACTACACACTGATGGCAAACCTCTCAGAGAGAATTTACGTAAAGTTTAGTGCCAAAACAAGACGTAATGAATGCAAGGCTGCAAGCTCTGTTCTCAGTCTGTTCTGTATGTCTGGTGCTGGAGCTATTTCATTAATAACCTGGCTGAGAAAACAGTTTCCTCGAGTGCTGGATGTGACTGCAAGTATTTTGGAAGACAGGAATAGAATTCAGAATGATCTCAGCAAATTGAAGAGACAACATGAAAAACAGAAATACATTAAGGTGGAACCAGCTGCAAGAATTACACTGAGATAGCAGTAATGGATACAAGGAACAATCAGCTTTGAAGAAGAGGTTCTGTGAGTTACAGTGGTTCACTAACTGCCTGAGAGACCCGAGTTACAGTGGTTCACTAACTGCCTGAGAGACACCCTGTCATCATCTTATGGAAAAAGGGAAACAGAATAACCTGGAAGGCATGGGCAGTAATCCTTCCATTCTGCTCACAGTGGAGATGTTGAGTGTTCTAGAAAGCATGACTTACAAGGGCAAATTAAAGGGGCCTTGGAGAAGGAGGCAGAAGTGAGATCTGTTAACAATCCTTACATAAAAAGCCTCTGTGGGAAGGAAGAATCCCATCTCCATGTCTTGGGTAGTAGGACAAGAAATTAACCTCACTTGCAGCCAGGAAGATTCACGTTTAGCATTTCTGATAGTAAGGGAAGGGAAGAACTAATTACACTGTTCACTGTGGTCACCACTGACAGTGTTTAGTAACAGATTAGACAAACCTCTGTGAGGGTGCTACAAGTAGCATTGATCCTCCCCTGGAACAGGGAAGAGACTAAATGAATCCTGAAGATGGTTTCTGGGGCTACTATTGGTGCAGCCTGTACTGAGCTCCTTGTGGGTGAGGTGACTGCCAGTACACAAGCAAGTCAGCTTGGTTTAAAGCTTAGATGAGAGATGCTGCATCGTACCTGCATTTCTGCTAGCTACTCTGGAACAACGCATCAACAAAAGTACCTCCTGGATCACCATATTGACCTGGCAGTTAATATATTACCATAATACTCTCAAATATGTTTGCCACATGTTCTGATCCCAGATTTGTGTTCCCTCAGACTTCCAATGCAAATCTTCAGTTGAAAATACTTTGAAGACTATTTCAAGAACAACAGATCACTGAAATACCTGAAACATCCGTGTGAATTCTCATCCAATTTACTACATTGCAGATCTACTGTCATTTCCAGTCAGTAACTGAGGTGCACTCTTCCGCCGCATAGTATCTTGTTCCCAAGATCATATCTATTACATCTGTATGGACTACTGAGAAATCAAAGCCTCCAAAGCTACAACTAAAGAGATGCTGATAACTGCTGCAGTCTCTCTCAGATGCCTTTCACAAATTGTAGGCAAAAGAAACAGTTCTTATGAGCTAATCTCTGTGTTTACAGTATTCTTCTATCTCTGTCCTAACTCAACAGTAGCCTTTTACATGGAGTAGTTGAAACCTCACTGCTTACTTCTGCTAAGTTGATTAATAAAAATTATTTATTGCACAGATCCTTTCTGTTGACAAGTTAAAATGGAACCTCATCTTTCGTATCTCCCTGAAGATTGCCACCTTGTGAGATTGAAAATGCTCATTAAATTCCATCACCAGACAGGCACAAATGAGAGGGCGATTGTTTTTAAGCATGTGAGGGGAATCATTGGTAAACTCATTTGTTTGGATATCATTAACAGAACAATTGGAGAAGATCTCCAGGGGGTCCTCATGACCTTTGCTCGCAATCTCTTCATCATCCATCAAGAAATATCAGCACCTAATATGCAAGGCGAGACCAATTTTAAGGTGAGGTGTTAATTAACTAACGATCCTGGTTAATTTCTGTACAAGGGCTGAAAATACCTCATGCTGGATCATAAACAAGTGCTAAACCATTCCTTTTTTATCGTTAGCAGTATGTATTTTACACTGTCTAGGTCAAGATAGCAAGTCTCCCAAGGAACCTGTTAGTTAAATTTAAGTTTGAAACTTTTTCTTTGAAAAGAGACATACTTTAGTGTGAAATGATTTGTAATGTAATGCTCCTGACTGTCCTTTGTAAGAGACAGGGAGCTCTTGGTACTGCCTCAGACAGGTCTGTCACAATTGTCTGGTTTATTCTAGAGGGGCACCATCAAAGTAGGAATATTAAATTAAAAACAAACTTCTCAGTTTATAATAGCTCCTTATATTATTAACACGGATTTCTTTTAAGCAGGCAGCCACTGTGTGCTCCACCCATTAGTTCACATCCTTCACCTCACCACCATTTTCACAAGTCCATTTTGTTCCCAATTTCCCAGTGCTCTGAGGCTCCCGCAGTGCCTGTCCCTGTGTGCCAGCAGATGCCCTGTGGTGGGGTGGGGGGCATCAGGACAAAGCGTGGGGCTCCTCACTTTGGGAGCATTCCCCCTGGAGCACCCACCTTTACTCCAAAGCTCCTCAGTGACGACCTTACTGGCAAAAAGCAACCATAAAGCAGAAATGAATCCAAACCCCTGCCCTGAAACGCACACTTGTCACAATACAGCTTTTTAATTCCAGAGAATAGCTGAACTGTCCAGAGGGAGTTCTGCTAAACTCCATCATCTTTAACTTCAGAAAAACTCACCAAGATCCTGCCTGAAAACATTTTGTAGAAAGGGGAGCACCATGTTACAGACTTGTACCTTAACTTGCGTATTTTCTACCAGGTTCTTTCCCATGTTAACCCTGACTGTACTTTCCTCTGCCAAGTGGAGCATAAAGTGAAGGTTTAGAGAAGATATAATTAAATTTCAACATGTTACAGAATAAGCAAAGAAAACCTTTTTCCAATATGAGGGAGTGAAAAGCAACCACTGAACTACAAAAGGGAACTCTCCTTCATAGTGACTTAACGATTTCCATATGTGAAATAGAGAAACTGTTAGCTAATCAAAAGTAACAATTACAATGAATTGTATTTATTTACCTGAGATTTGTATGTATTTACTAATAATTCCCACAACTGTCCCCAGAGTAAATTTAATTGGTGGTGCATCATGTCTTGTGTAACACTGGTTACCTTTGCAGGGCAAGCGCTACCAGATGTGCATTTTGGCTGCTGGATTTCATTATAATGCCCATTAAACAATTTGTATTCCTTGAATCTGTTGCAGATGGCAATTCAAGATATCGAAGCAATTCTAGGAATTACAGCAGAAAACAAACTGAAATTGCAAGAGGAGCAACCTTCAGCAGCAGATGCTCTGAAAGAATAGTTAACGGGAAATGTTTAAGTGCCTTATTCTTTATGCTCCTGGAAATGCTTTTTCATCTGTAAGAACAGATTTGGTTTTCCTTCTGTACCAGCATGTGAGGGAATATTAATTGAGAGAACAGTTCTGATTTCTGAGTGTGGTGTTTAGAAGAATATCCCTGCTTTCACAAAAATAAACTGCTGAAAAGCAGAGGATCATGATAAACACCTCTGTTCATACTGTCATTACTGAAGTACAGTATCTGAATTTGAAATCTTATTAATAGGGGTCATGCTGTCTTTGTCACCAAATCATACAAAGAGATCATGCTCCACTGAAGAGTCCTGTAACCCTAAATTCTCTTTCAAGCCTACTTTATTCTAAAACACAGACTTCTAACATGAAAATAGGTCCAGTGTTGTTCTGCCTATACATACACTTAAATGCCATCGTAGCAGTAAGCCTTATAACCAAGATTCCTCTTTAGAACTGATTGTTCATATTCTCTGTCCACTATTTCTTTTGTTATCTACAGATTCTTGAAGCATTTTTTCATGTTCATTTTTCAAATTATCAGAAATACTAGTAATAGCACTAGTTAAACAGTGGAGTGTGAAGGGACTGTCCTGGGTTTAGCAGTAGCAGTCATTTTTTCTCCTCAGTAGCTGGTGCAGCACTGTGTTTTGACTCTCGGCCTGGGAACAGAGCTGATAAAAAATGACAGGGACCATACTTGTACTACGAATCCCAATGTACCATGACTTTACAGATCCATCTGTCCATCAGGTAGATCCTGTATTTCAGACGCTGGTGAGTTTTTTTTGTCATCATTTCTGTGCACTGTTATGTTAAAGGACTACAGGTACATTTGTAAAATCATCCACCACATCTCTCATATCCCAACAGACAACACTGTTAATTTTACTATGGAGAGTACATTTTATCCACTGGATGGATACTGCTGTCCAAGCACGTCAGCTATCTTTGAGATTACTTCCCAAAAAGCTCAGGCAAAACCAGTTTTTAAGACAAACAATGAATGTGACCAAGCAGATCAGCACCCAGGTTTGTCAGTGCCGAGGTCTTTGATCTGTTACCTTCATAAATAATCTTTCGTGTTAATGCTCTTCTGCTTTGATCGCAGAAGTAATTATTGCAGATGAGAATGCTTGCATAAATGCTGATCCCTGTTCCAGATAAAACTCCAAAAGTATTTTTGTTTAATTCTTGATTTTGTTCCTTTCTTACATGTAATCTCAATACAGTCTTGGGTTTAGGTATTCCAGCACCCACAGATTTTTCTAACAGGAGATTTAAACAGTGAATGAACTTCCTGGAAGTGTCTATTCTTTATGGTTAGAAATGAAAGTAACAGGTTATTTTGGGCTGTGGTATAGGTAATAATCTCTTGCTTGACAAGAAATAATGCACTAAAAAGGATAGTATATATGCTTATTAGATCTTCTAAAAGATAAGATATATTTATTCTCTGTTCTACTTTGAGGGGCTGCAGAAAAGTATGTTGAAGCATTTATAAAGCAGTCTCTCCTGTTTTACTGCTAAGCAGCTCTTTGTAGATAGATTCCTCACCCAGTCTCACGCCCAAGCTATGGAACTCCCCGGTTTGCTTAGCAGAAGCAACATCCTAGGGGACAAGGAAGCACGGGAGAGCTCAGGAGTACCAGCCTAGGAGGCAGCTAGTTTTGTAAGGGTTAAGGAAAATTAAGCCTTGATCTAAGCCAGAACAACATAAGGTCTGAGAGGCTCATTAGTTTACTGGCACTTAATAGACTGTAGTGTCCTAGGAGTAAACGAAACCTGCACTTCCTTATGTTTTGTTCTATTCTGACAAAAGAAAACTACCTGTTTTTGCAGGAAACAAGTGACCTGAAAGTTCCTGTGGTGAGAGAGATTTCTCAGTACGTGCAAAGTGTGAAATGTATTTTGAGGGGGAAAAAAAGTTTTTAATTACTATTAACACTTCTGAGTGTTGAGCTCATGGAAGGATTGCAACTGCTTTACAGTCTCTCACATTCAAGTGTCATGCTGGTGGTGCCAAAATTGTATTTTTTTTTAGCAATACAGCAGATATAAAATGAAATTACAATCTTTAAAAAAAAAAAGTTAGATATAGTCATGATTTCTTGCTCACACAACTGGATTATTTATTCCCGCTCACTAAAGGAGTAATAGGGTCCTTGAGCTGCAGTTTGAATTTCAGGGCATGATCTAGACTGGGAAGAAAACAGAGCAAGTGTGAAATGGAGAGAAAATATGGCCCAGGTATGGCTGCGCATCAGAAATTGCCCAAGAATAAAAAGGGGAGTGGGCATTAAGCCCAAGTTTCCATATTCAGAATGAGCACAGAGCAAAATAGTTCATCAGCACAACCACTTCCGGAGGTCTTCTGAAATACTCACCCTACCCATTTCCTGAAAGATCTCCAGTACCTCATTCAGAGGGATGGATCAGGAGAATTTTACCACCTTCCATCTAGGTTAAGGTAATAAATCTCTGGAATTTTAAGACTAACCTGGCACTCAGCATTTCACAGTAATTACCTAACATCACTGCAAAATGTCACAATAAAACATCAATCCCCATTTAACAAATCACCTAAGAGGTACTCCCCCTGACTATACACTGATCCTCTCCATTTCAGTTTAGACTACAGATTTTGTTACAGCAACCAGATACTAAAGATAAGGAACTACAATCATCAACAACCTTTATGAATGTAATTTAATATATCATCTCAACTGAAGAACAGCTAGACTGGTTTTTAGTTACATCACAAGAATATGCATTTCAGGAGACTATTTTGATGTAAAAATGATCAAACTCTACCAGAACGCAATGAACACAGAGGCCTGAACTGCGCAAACATTATTAAAAGAAGACATTTGGAAGAATGCTTTGTAATGCTTCCAACCTCATCTTTAGGATGTTTGGTCATGATTCTTGCATACTTTAAAAAGTATGCAATGTTTTGCTCTGCAGTTGTAAATACAGATGCTACTTCATTCCATTTGCTTGAAGTAGAGGTGTGAGGTTATGCTGCCACAGGCAACACAAAGTTAACAGCAAAGTATCTTGAAATAAATAAGTTAAGAATAAAAATAATTATCATATATCCACTTTATAGCAATATGTTTGTAAGAGGTAATTTTGACCATGAAATAAACAGCAGAATATTACTTCTAAAGTATGTTACCTCAGCACTTCACCACAGACGGTCTCAGTATCCAATTCCAAGTTTTCTATCCTCAGTTATTGTTGCCACTAATAAAGAAAGATATTAAAGTTAACTATATGCTCTATTAATTATAGGAAGGGGAATTTGAGTCAAATTTGTTACTGGCAGTGATTAATAATTACTGGTTCCATACACATGTAGTACACTGCAGTACATAAACACGGGACATTGTGGAGTAGTAACTGATTGATTAGCACATTCATACTACATAGCTCAATGGTTTAAGATTGCTGAGTTTGAGATACTGCTCACAATTATTAAAAGGAAAAAATCTGTTCCCATTTCTCTGTTTTTCTGTGCAGAATTTTGTACTTTTTCCCTCAAATGTAATGTTTAATGGTTCAGAAACCTGCTTTTTATTTAGAGAAAACATAGCATGGTTTGGGTTCAAAGGACCTTAAAGCTCCTCCAGCTCCAACCCCTGCCACGGGCAGGGACACCTTCCACTGGAGCAGCTTGCTCCAAGCTCCTGTGTAACCTGGCCTTGAGCACTGCCAGGGATGGGGCAGCCACAGCTTCTCTGGGCACCCTGTGCCAGCGCCTCAGCACCCTCACAGGAAGGAATACTGGGTATAACCTTAAAATATTTTGCTTCGAAAGAGTCTAACGCTTGCAAAGAACCATTTTTAACCTGGCAAATTCCACCAAGTAAAATTAATGCAGTTTAGCGTGGCTTTTATGCAGCGTATGTTAACCTGGTGGACGCTGTGGCCCCGCGGATGTGCCAGCGGCAAACGACCCGCAGACAAAACCATTTCTAATGCTATAACTGCCGGAATCAGGGGATATTTTAACTCGCTGTAACGAGACCTCACGTACCCTTCCCGCTGCTGATGCTCCCCTCGGGCTGTGCGGGGCAGGACGCACCGGGAGGCTCCGTTCAGCTTCGCGGGGCTGCCGGGCCCGCCTGAGGCAGCGCGTGCCTCACCTCAGCGCAGGGCCCGCCTGAGGCAGCGCGTGCCTCACCTCAGCGCAGGGCCCGCCCTCCCCTCACACCAGCCCCGCCGCCGCTGCCCCTTCCCGCCCTCCGGCGAGCCGGGCGCAGGCGCTGAGGTGGCGCACGCGCGCGGGCCGTGGCCGTGGGTGCTGCTGTGGTTAATGGCGGGGGGGGAGGCTCCAGCCCCGCGGGATGCTGGCGCTGAGGCGGCTGCACGAAGCGGTCGTGGGGCTGCTGCTGTGGCGGGGGGCGGCAGCGCCTCGTCCCGCCGCCTCGGAGGTGCTGAGCCAGCACCTGCGGCAGCGCGGCCTGCCCCACTGGACCTCGTACTGTGTCAAGTACAGCGCCGTCCGCAACGACCAGTTCGGCCTCTCCAACTTCAACTGGCGGGTGAACGGCGCCAACTACCACATTCTGCGCACCGGCTGCTTCCCCTTCATCAAGTACCACTGCTCCCGCGCCGCCCCGCAGGACCTGGCCATGCACAATGCCGCCTTCACCGCCCTCAAGGTCCTCAATGCCGGTAAGGCGCGGAGCGGCCCGGCCGCGACCGGCGGCCTCCCCTCAGCTTCCCCCGCCGGCTGAGGCGGGCGCAGGGGCGAGGCGCCTGAGGCGCGGGGCGGGAAGGGGTGAGGTAAAGCGGCGCTCGCTGGGGAGGGCCGGGGCCCTGCGGGGCGGCTCCGTTCCCCTGAGGTGAGGGATCCCCCCGCGACTGCCTCGACCTCCGGCCCCGCGGTCGCACCGGGCGGCGTGAGGAAACGGTGTAAATCAACACTCCTCGGGGGTTTTACCGAGTTCGCGTTTCGCTGTCCTGTTATTGAGGCGTCTGACATCATCGGGGATGGATAATTACCCAGATACAAATCTATGTTCTCTTACCGTGGATGAGATCCTCGCCTCTAAGCAAATACACGAGCGCCAGCTGAAGGGAAACTGTGTTTCTGAGAGAGTGCCTGAGCGAATCTTTGCACCTGACATCCAGCTTTCATGTGGGCCTGGACCCCTGAAGTGCTGAGCAATATAAAGGCTTATAAATAAAAATGTACTCTTAGTACATTATTAATATAAAAATAGCTATAGATAGTATTCAACACTTTACCTGTGCATACACTGCGTACTTAAATGCTAGCAGCGACAGTGGCATAATTAATTCTATGAGTTTTAATATTTCATTAAAAAATAAATTTTCATTCACTTTAAAAGTTTTTAGTGGCTTTTTTCTAAAATATGCCCACTAATCATAATTTTCTGATCTTTACAGACTTAGTGAGAAGACCACAAAGATTGTTTTATTAATAACAGCTTTAAATCTGATTTTATTTTCCCTTCCACACAGACGTTTTATCTGCCCCATCTTTCCTACAGTTACCCTGAGTGTTTCGTAGTTAAATGATTGGTGAACATGTGAAAAGTCACCTCTTTCACCTGAGAATCTAGCTTGAGCACTTGAGTAACTTTAAGCACATTAAATTCAGTGTTTCTGTGCTTTCTGAATTCGGGGCCTAAATCCATCTGTGTTTTTTCCCCCTATATTAAGTAAAATATTGTTGTCTGTAACAGATGGGTGACTTGACAGTGCTAAAAAAATGGTACTTTTTATATATAGGCCTTCCTACTCATTCCAGTTTTGTTGGTAGTGTTAACTACTGAATTGATTTTCCCAAGAGCAGCTTCATGTTGATCATGTGAAGTTGCTGCCTATTTTCCTTCGTATCTCTGCTTTCACACATGAGAAAGCCTGAACTGGTTAACTGAGTGGCTGTCCAGAGAGTTTGGGTTTTAGTATTTCCATATATATTTTTTGTAATCAGTAGAAATCAGGCTATATACATGACCATGTTCCGCTTATGTCATGCTGCTGTCCTCCCACTTTCTTTTTCTATTAATTTCTGTGAATTGCTGCTTTTCTTAAGCTACTTCCTGATTCTTTTACGCTTAAAGAGTATTATGTACTGCTAGCTGCTTGTAAACATTTCAGTAAAAGCAAAATGTGGATAAGGCAGCTTTTGGAGGAATACTTTCTAATTTCATTTTGGAATCATCAACCCTATTAATTGGTGGGTTTAATTTTCCTGGCTTCTCTGTATGTAATGTGTTTTTGTCTTTTCTTAGGCATCCCGACTTTACTGTATGGAATTGGCTCCTGGCTCTTTGTCAGTGTCACAGAGACTGTTCATACAAGTCATGGCCCAGTTACTATTTATTTTCTAAATAAAGAAGATGAAGGCGCAATGTACTGAAATCACACCTTCAAGTACCTGTCCTCTGGTGGGTTTCTGTGTTAGAGCTGCTACAAATATCTGTTCCCTTTGACTAAAGACAACTGAAGGCAACTGTTTGTTTTTTTTACAGTGGATTTCTTGACTTAACATCCTGCCTTCAGGAAGCTGCATGGACTTCTTGGTCAGAAGAGATTTATTTTTGCAGAGGTTAGTAAAGCTGAAAAAGTAGAAGCCTTGGTAGAAGAATTAATATTTCTAAGGGTGTTAGAATTTATGGAAGTCAATGACTAGTGCTGCTGAACAAATTGTGCTAATTTAAAGCAATACACCTACCAACTTAGAGAACTGAAATGTAGCATGTGGGAAGGAAACTGTGAATACATTAGGCCTTTTCAGAATTACTCTGAAAAGATGAAGCTGCTCAGGTTTAGACTCTTGACTGGATGTTTCATGATGCATTAATTGTCATAGCTGCAAGTGTCTGGATGAAACCATTGCACTTACTAGTCACAGTTGCCTGGAAGACTCTGGAAAATTACCACCCAAAGAAGTTACAAATGGCTGTATCATACTTCTTCAAGTAATATTTAAATAAAATATCTAAAATATGGTTTATGTTTGTATCTTTTGCAATTCTTGAACTCCAGATATCTGCTTTTTCTGTTGTTGCTTTATATACTTTATATATATGTTTATTTTATATGTATATGCTTTATATATATTTATTGTTACTTCTTTATAGGTAAGGAACAGACCCTAAGTAATCTAGAAGATTGACCTCTGTGGTAATTTACAAAGTGCTATTTTTCATTAATAAAGGAGAATCAGAAGAGTTCTGCCCTTGTTTTTTCAGTGCAGAATAGCTGATTTCTCCAGCTGTAACTGAGCACAGCTGTAACATGCACATATGATAACGGGATGACTTACATTCAGATGGAACCAAAGAAAAAGCTTTTAGGGAACTGTTTGGATGGTGGAAATATGGAATTATTGGATAGTAAGTTCAAACAATGGAAACACCTGTACAGGGTGTATTACAGGATTATGTCTAGCTTTAGTGCCAGTGAAAACTGCTGTCTGTTCCAACTCCCACATCTGGTGACATAAGTTGATTATTCAGTTGTCATAAGTAGGAAGATAAATGTAAAATGGGTGGGTACTGGGGGTGGAGAGGAATCCACATTCCTAAATAAATTATCATCAAGCTACAGCTACAGTATAATTTCATTTAAACACTTTTTTACTTAATTCTAGATAATGGAATTGTTTGCCACTTAATGAAGCAATACATGTGGTTTTTCTAAAGCAACACTAAATAACATTTTAATCATAGAAGTGCTGGCACTCTTCTGTTTCATTCTGGAGCATACTCTTGACATGAGGTAAATGGGTCTTAAAGCTGAAGAGATGGTATCACAAGAAGCCTTGTTAATAATAAAAATTAGTGTTAGTATCTTTCTAGAACTGATTTTCTCTGTATTGGATGAAGTTAAATAACTGCAGCTCATAAGTTACAGTCAGATATTATCATTCATTGCCACGGACCTGGTCAATACTTCGCTGTAAAGGTTTAGTCTCTATGCAGGGTTGATAAAATGGTTTTTAATTACTAGACTATAAATACCACTCTTCATTGGAGTTGCACCTCCACTCACTGCAGCTTGTTTGATTTCTGATAATGTGTACTGCTGACTTTGCTTACCTATTTTTCGATAAATGCAGGCAACATGACTCCTTGTCCATACAGTGATGGGCAAGTCTCCTTAGAGAACATCTCTGACAAACTACCCTATTGATCCCTGCAATTCTGTGCTGCTTGCAGCATTAAATAGAGACTTGATTTCTTGTTCAATGATCTCACTGTGTAACAATTAAGCAAATGTAATATTTTCTTGTATTACATGAAAATCAATAGACCTCTTGCTCTTATGAAGTTGATCATGCTAAAGGATGAACTAGAAAATGTCTGAGGGCAGAGCGCAAATATAGTATCATTCCTTCATTTCATTAAGGCTTGTATGTGACCTGTTACAGACCTTAAGAGGGAAAATATGCTATTTATAAGGGCTAATGCTTGAGTTACTAAATCATGACAAAAATAATTTTCAAGTATGAATGTAAATCTACTTGCTTGTCTTCAACCAAAGGTAAAATACTTCATCTGGCCGTAAGTCTCTTTTTGCTATAAATACTTAGTAAGTATTTCTTTTAATCGTCTATCTTAAGTTTTGGCCTGAACACAAGATGGAAATGTTGAGGGCCAAAAAGATTCAAGGAGATCAGTGCTGTCTTGTCTCAAATATTTCTGTAAGCCTCAAGGGAACATGGGAAGGGCAAGCAAGGATGAGCACCCTGTCTGTTGTTCTGAGCTGAACCTTTCATCTTTACCTCTCTAATCCCCATGAACTCCTGTCTTGTGGCAGCCAGGCCCTGAAGGGACACTGGATATGAGGAGAGCTGGGTCTTCTGTTGTGAAGCAGTCCAAAGGAACTGAAGAGTGGCCCTGAAGTGGGCTTTAAAGCTGAGCTGCTGGCAGTGTGGTTTTTCAGAGGTGCCTTAATTGCACATGCACAGCACCTGACTCTTGCCTGTAATGGCCTTTGGGGTTGTGTTGGAACCCCATTGCTTCAAAAGGCAGACTTGTAGGGAACCAGGCTTTGTTAATTCCTCTGTTAATTGTTCTAACTAGCACCCTCCTTTTAGTATGTATTATACTATGCATGTGTTGTGTATGAAACACACTAATGTTGACACCTATTTTTCTATAGATGAAGCATAAAATGACCCTTCTAACTTCTTGCAGATTTGCTCTGCACCCCTTCCATGTGAAATGAAGTGCAGTTTATCTTGTAAGTCTTGTCTTAATTATCTCTTCACTGTATTCAAGAATGATGTTTAAACGAGAGATGACATAAAAAGGCAGGGAGCTTTGTTTCACCTCACTTAACAACTACTTCAGATTAATGAAACCTTAGCCTAAGCCCAGAGGATGAGGTAGCCACTTCTTGTAGCAGTCTTTTTAAACAATAATGACTACTGAGGGCATCTTAACCTAAACGAGTGCTTAGCATTACATCTTACCCAGGTCAGTGGTCTCAGGTATCCCAGTTAAACTGTGTTACTGTAAATTAATGGAAAATGTAACTGCGCTTTGCTGAAAGATCAATGTCCAATAGAGGCTGCACAATCAAATCTTGTTGCAATGATTGAGGTCCTTAATTGCCTTTCAAAGATAAGGTGGTAATCAACATAGGTTTAACTGATCTTTTTTACCAGTTCAATTACATGCTAATGACTGCAGCCAAGTCAGGATCTTTAACTACTTATTAAATCTTACGTTTGTGGTGAAAAATTACTTAAGCCACACAATCGATAAAGCCCAGGTCTTAATTACTATATATCACTTTTATACCTTTTTGTATGTGTGGTAAATGTTTCGCTAGAGACTGTGTAGCACTTACGACAGTACCCAAGAAATACTGTTTTCTGGTATTCTCCCAAATTGTGATAATGTGGGTGTTTCTATGTTTGTTTTACTGAAGTAATGCAAACATGTTCCAGCAGCTCACTGTTTTTAAATATCAGTTTTTAATATATAATAGCACTCCTTTTGTCACTAGAAAATATACTGCTTGCTAACATTCAGGTGGGCACAGTTTCAACATGAAGTTCTTAACTTTTTTCCAATTTAAATGAAAGTTATATTTAGAGACTAGTAAGGATTGATCTTCCCAATTGTTTAAGATTAGTACTCTCACATTATCTCAGAAATAAGTTGCTGTGACTTCTCCTTCTTGATCTTCCCTGGAGCGATATCCAGTGCTTTTCTCCAGTTTTCCAAGAAACCTGGAACCAACTGACCTTTCCTTGATTGAAGTCTCATCCTTCCTCAGCTTCGTGTGTTGACCTACTGTAATTCTGAGTGTGTAGCAGCATTAGGTAGAACCTTTTTGTTTTTTTTCTTTGATCTTTGTTTTTGCATATTAGTGCTTACTCTGGTTTTACCTATTTGTGCTTACTCTGCCTACAGAAGTTGGCAGGCATGAGCAGATCTCAGTTTCTCAGACTCCTGTGAAGCACAGCAACAACAGAACTACCTGACAGTGTGAAGTACCTGTGCTGGTATGCAAGTTGGAGCTACCCGGTGCCTGTGTTTATGCTTGCCATGCTCCCGTGTGCTCAGTGAACATACGAATCTGAAATTATGTGAAACAGTAATGATATCCATAACCTCAGCCTTAATCTGAGTCAATCATCTGAGAGAACTCAGTCCTTTTTGAGCTGTTATGGGGCTGGTATCGCCTACTTAATGCAAAGCAGTTCCAACTTGGTAGAGTAGGAAGGGGGGTTAATTACTCGTCAACAGAGAGAAAGGCTATTCAGTTTTTCTTTCCTGGATGGATTTGGTAGAAAGGATACCTAGAGTGGGGCTGAGAATGAGCAAAAAAAGGTCAGGTTTTAAGAAGCTCCTTGCTGCAGCCTGGTACTTTTCGGCTGTAAGTACTCTGAAACCTATGGATACTCCTTCCAGTAGTAATGCTTTCTGCAAGAGTGGAACAGGAACCCAGAGTTCACTCTTCCAGCCTTCAAAATTGTCCCTGCCCTTTGTTATGGACAAATTTAAATTTTCTGATGAAACAGAATAGATTGGAATCATTCTATAGGCAAGAAAAACTAAGTAGAAAACTGTGAGTTGACTAAATAGTCCCCTTGAATAATCTAATAGCAGTAAAAAGATCCTTGATGTCTAAATCTCTCTGCAAACTGTCATTATAGGCCTCCCTGATGCACATTATTATTGAATGGAATTTAAGTATTTCTTAATAGTTGTATGCCCTTAGGCCTTTGGTTTAGACCAACTTTGCCTGAAACAAAGGAGATTTTGCTTCATGATTATTTACTCTGGCCATTTAATTTAAATTAGCTTTTGCTGTAACTCCTTAATCATGTTCAGTGCAGAAAAGTAAGTTATTAATTCTGAGAGTTGTCATGATTTAATCCCAAAATATAGGTATTATGGAAGTAGATGTCATACTATACTTTCTGGGGCTGTATGGTTTAAATACACCTAAGAAAAAGTGGCAGCTTTGGGGAATTGCAGCAAGGGGAATATAGAATAAGAATGAATGGGAATGTAAACTAAAAACAGTGACTAAAATACTCAAAGTTTATTTAAAGGATTTTTTTTATTTCTGGAAAGACTTAAGATGTTATAACTGTGATTGCATTTAAGTCTTTTAAATAAAGCATGTGTGCAGTAGAACATCAAAATTTGCATTAATGATTGGATACCTGATGTCAATTACTGACCTCTCTGAATTAGTATGTGAATAAATACAGCTGAAGTAAAGAGGGCTAATGTATCACCAAATATTTATTACTCATAGATGAGTGTAGTTTAACCTTAATTACTTATGCTAATCCATCATAATGTGCTAGTAAACGCACTGCAATGTTTTTGTAGAAAGTAATGATGTCCATGTAGCATGAGAGCTCTCTGCAGCAGCCTTTAAGAGATGATTTTGTCAAGTTATAAATGATCCAGATTGTTAACATTTTTTGTGTTGTCTTAACAGAAAACTCAAATATGGATCAATTCAGCCTTTAAAAAAAAAATACAGAGGAAGCCACTAAGGTTTGAAATGATGGAATACCGTGTTATACTTTAGCCAGCTTGGATGCATTATGGTTGCTGTTTGCTTGGGAAGGTAGAATACACATGGCTTAGTGTGATTTTTAATAGCAATTGCATCACTTTAAGCACAGTTTATGAGCCCTGTTCTAGTTCATTATAAAACCAATTTATTACTTTCAGTGCTATTAATAATCCTAATAGAATTAAAACTGTAAAACATGATTAAAAGCAATCCTTCAGACAAAAAAATTCTGATCAAAAAAACTTTAAAGTCCAAAATGTAAATTTCAAGGCAGACAACTTTTAAAGAACGCTTGAAATTTCTGAATGAGATAATGTATTACAAAGTCAAAACTGTTCTTATTCTTGCAAGAAGAAATGCCATGAGATAAAATTGCTACGTGCTTAGTGATTCATGGGCCTGGTTATGTACATGCTTTATGATATATGAATTATTTAGTAAGAAAAATCACAATAATTTTGTTGTTACTCAAGAATTTATAGGTTGACAGAAAAACAATTATGCAGCCCCTGAAGCTGGTCTGATGGGGTACAGTAACAGCATTAATGAGACCCAGGCATTTTTGCTCAATCCAACTGGTATAGTTTGTGTTGTAATTTTCCAGTAACAGTGTATCACATTTAGCTTTTCAAATATACATAAACCATGCTTCTAATCTGTTTATTTCAAAATCTGGTCATGATTTAAAGCAAGAACTAAACAATTAATAATTCAGCCTTAATCAAGTGTACTGTTGTTTGGGTTCTTTTTTCAGTTCAAGATGAGTTTACTATGAGAAAGAGTTTTAAAAGATCTACTTCAGGCCAGATTCTGCTCCCACCAAACTGAAAGTAAGATCATTTTATTTCTTGGGATTTGGTCTAAGCCCATGCACAGTGACTGCACAGGGTAGTAGGGAGACACACGGAAAGAAGACAGCTAGTTCTGCAAGGTTCACTGCAGGTTTGGAGGGATCTTGATCTATATAGGTATTAGTGAAGCTGGTACAATGGGTGATTCTTTCCAAGGAGATGCATTTTAGAGGAGAATTTGCTTAGAAAGCCTGGGCACTGCTGACCTACTTCTTTCATAAGCCTAAGGGAATTCAGTTTGCTGCACTCGCAGGTTATCGGAAGATATGGGAAGGTAATAAAGGTGAATTTCACCCTGATATGTTATTTTATCAACATAGAAAGTGATGTATTAGTCCCTTCTTTAAAAAAAAAAAGAAGACATGAGAATTTATGCTGCTAAAGCAATGATCAGATGCCATTTTCTCTAGGAAATGAAGAGCTTTTCCTTTGTTATTTATAATAGTTATCTAGAAACTAGTACAGGGAGGAAGCAGAGATGATAAACTGAACTTGGTGAACCAAGGACCGGCATTTAGGTTCTGATTCCTCTAAGTCTGGTTTAAATACTGTATCTGAATTACATGTCAGAGAGTACGTTGCTGGTAATACACTATTCCAAAGCATTTTAATAGTTGAAATGTTGAATAACATTTGGCACAGGTAGTTAACAAATGCTGTTCAGTCTGTTACACAGTAAATGTCTACCAATCCTATGTCATAGCTGGGCAAATTCTACCAGTAATGAAATTAAAATTGCATTTTTCACCTGCATCAGCATGATCCTGAGGTTGAGCACGTGCACCCCTCCACCAATGGCAAGGAAAACCTCCTAGATACAGGTCCTGAAATGGGAATATTCAAGAACAGGGCTGGGGAGTCAGCTGATTCTTTCCTCTCTCTTTTTTACAGAGTTCTGGTAGAGGGACTTAAAACTTCATTACATGGTATCTGTGGCAGTGAAAAGATAGAAAATGACTTGTGTTAGAGAACTGGTTTTGCAGTGGGAATTAGAGAGGGAAACAAGTAATAACTTATTTCCCTACTTTTTGAGAGCCTTGCAAATTAACATGATAATCCCGTTCCACACAGTCAGTGGGAACAGCACTTTTTCCATCCCTCTCACCGATACTCCCACGGGATTCCGCAGCATGGCAAATCTAATAATTTTAGTCTTCTTCTGCATCAGCATTCTGCTTTTCCTTGAAAACAAACATTTCTTTCTGTGGCCAGAAAGAAAATACACCTCCTCTGTCCTCTCTAGCCACAGTGGGAAGCAGTAGAGAGCAGCAGCAGACTGCAGTGAGACAGACGTTCTTGTGCTTGTAGCATAAAGCCAGCCTGGAGGTCTGTGACACTGATGGAGGCTATTTCCCCCATGCAAATAAAACCAGAATTTATAGAAGTCATGGGCTTCATGATCCTCCTGTAATTAAAGAACAGATATATTGTTCCTTTGCAGATTTTGAATGTTATTGCATTGTGGATAGACAATAACTTTGGATACGTAATTATAAATAGGAAATGCATGCGTATTTCTTGCTGGCAGCGTGTCATCTGGGGTTACTGGGGAAAATCACACTGCTTCATTGTTTTTTCCTGTGGCTTTCTGGAATTCTTGTATTTCCTGTGTTGGAAACCTTCAATGATGAGATTCTTGGAGCAGTCAAATATTGAACTTTAACAGTATTTTATGATACTATTAAAAAATACCCATGTTCTTGCCACACAGATTTTCTCTCCAACACTGAGATAAAATATGAGAAATTTTGGTGAAGTTTTGTTCTCATAGCAGAAATGCTGCAGGATGCAGAAATAACTATTAACTATTTGTTTGAAATGGTAGTGTAGTTAGAATTAAAGTTTCCTATGAAACACGGGCTTCAAATAAGTGGCAAACCCAAACCTGTACCAAGAAACATGTGCTTGATGTGCTGTACTTCTTAAGATGTAGAAAACCTTGAAGTTTGATTACAGCTGCATCAACACGAATCAGAATGGGGGATTAAGGTTATGATTAGCCCTGGAAAATCTACATAATATTTATGCAAATGTATCAAATTGAGTTGGTTTTCCCCATAGTCTTGTAAATGAAAAAGACATTTTAGAAAAATTGCAGTTCTATAGAACTCCTATGATTTTGTACCCTATTCTTGAAAATTTAATAGAAAATGAATCTGATTGAAATGAACATGACTGAGAGGTACACAGGGACTGCAGGTAAAGGGTTCATTTGAACAGAAAGATGGCTGTGTGGGCAGCACCAATCCCTCAGATACTTAGGAGTTGAGGTTCTATTAATTTCTAATGTAGGAACTAAATTATAAAGTTAGTGAACAGAGAGAGGATTTATCCCTGCTAATGGCCATTGAAAGATTTTTTTTCTTCCTAAAGCTCAAACAAAATAGAATTTTTTAAGAAAGCTCGAAGATGTTTCAGGGATTAAATCAAATACACCTCCCCTATTTCTCCCCCCCCCCGATAATGTAACTCAAGTAGTCCAGTTTGTCATATATGATGCGAGAGATTGTGGTAAAACGTATGCATTGATCACCTGCAATTGAGATGAATGCTCTTCTGCTACAAAGAACTGGGAGGTTTTGTGCTTACGGATCAGAGATCCTTCCCTCTAACTTCTGACAGGCAAAAAGCTTTCTTAAAAAGCTGAACAGTCTGTCATGGCTTGTGATCACAGTGTGGAGATTACAGAGCTGTCACATTCGAACCGTTCTTTGCTGCTGCAGAGGGTGCTGGACGTAGCTTTTAACAGGGATTTTCTTTCATCAGAGCTGTGCTTTAAGATGGATGTTGGTATAGCAGATACTTAAGACAAGGATTGTGTAATTTGGAAAAAGAGGAAAGTATGTGACAGCTATTGGCAAAACTGCTTAAAGCGCGTTAATAGGGATGTTTGGATATTACAGTAGTGAGCAGAGCGTGGTGTGATGCTGTTCCCACTGCCCAGTTACTCGTTTGCTTTGCAGTCTGACAGCAAGTGCCAGCACAGGGACCTTGCACCGAGGATAGACTGTACAAGGTGGGCGTGGCACAGGTTTATGTTTGGGTACGTGTTTTTGTGTGCCAGCTGAATAACCTGAACGCACAAGCCCTCGGAGTTCTTCAGGAAGCGCTCAAGAGGCCCCAGTTCACTCCTCTTGAGTTCTGAGGAGCGGCGGCACTGGGGACTTCGCACAATTTATGTGAAGTCCGAACCTGACTCCATGTGATTTTTCTGTCTCAAAAGCGGTTTTCCTGCAAAAAGTAGAAGGTGTAATAGGGGGAAAAGAAATCCAAAGCGCTGCCTGCCACTTTCCAGGGCCATTCCCGCTCGCCCCCGGGGCGGGCCACGGACTGAGAGCTTCCTCCTCCCCTCAACATGGCGCCGGCTCCCTTTCCTCTTCCTTCCCCTTCCTCCTCCTGGCGGTTCCCTCCTCCGGGTCCCTCCGTTTTGGTTCCGGGGCAGGGGCCCCTTCCTGCGGGCGGGCGGGGCGGGGCACGCTCGGCCCCGCTCGGCTCGGCAGCCCCGGGCCAGCCGTAGCATGTGAGCCCGCCGGGGCGGGGATGCTCTGGCTGCTCTGCGGTCCCTCCCGCGCCATGGAGAGCCAGGCGCTGGTGATCCGCATCAAGATCCCTGACGGCGGGGCCGTCGACTGGACCGTGCACTCGGCGCCTCAGCTGCTCTTCAGGGACGTGCTGGTGAGTCCCAGCCAGAGCCCGGGGGGAGCGGGGTCCGCGGCTCCGGGAACGATGACCAGGAGCCGGCGGGGAAAGTGGAGACAAACTCCCTGCCTGGGGGGCGGAAGGTGGTGGTGGTTTATTCGGGGACGGGGTGTTTGCTGTCTCCTGCCTGCGCCTGAAAGTTGTAATGCGAAAGGGACTGCAAGAAACCAGGGGCCTGGGGATGCCAGGAGTGCGGCATCTCGGGGTCTTGGCGTGACAGGGTGGTCAAAAGCAGCGCTTTTACAGTGATTTAAAAAGTGGTCCTTTGGAAATTAGTGCCTCCCTGGCACGGTGTCTGTGTGCTCTGCACCTGGGCTATAGCTGCTCTTGCTTTTGGTGCTCTAGGTTTGTTGCATCTCCTTTGCCCTGGACTGCCTTCAACCCCTGCCTGCCTTGTTTTCTCCCCACGTGCACAGCTAGTATAGGGGGATACTCTGTTTACTCAGAAGTGGTAATGGATACTTACTACACTACTGTTTCTTTTTAACTTTATCCTTAGCCCCCAGAAAACTTTCCTCCTTGTGTGCAGCTCATACTTAACTTTCTTCAGGATGCCTTTATCTTCCCTGTGTAACGCATCTCTGCTGAAGACTTTGTGCCCTAACGGATTGATTTGCTGGAAAATGTTTGATGTTGGGCCTATGGGAGATAGCAGAGGTAACTGGAACAGATGGCAGATGTTTCAGGTTTTGTTCTTCCTAATGTTTAGCATTATCCAAGACTTTCTATAGATGGAGGAGGAGAACTCGTGACATCAGTGGGATTTTGGGGCAGTTCCCCTTGGAGCTCCCCTTCAAAGACAAGGGGTGTGAATCTCAGCCAGGTTTACTCCATATTCTGCTTCATGTTTTCCATTTATCTCCCAATAAAGTGAGATAATCCCTGATGCTTGGACTATCCTGTGGCATTTTAGAAGTATTGGACGCTTAAGTTTGGTTGTATTACTTAAAAGTAAATAGGGAAGTGTTGTCAGATTGAAAGCATGGCTTTGCAAAACCATGTTGCTATTTAGTTGTCATCCTTGTTGTTTCAGCTTAAAGATAGCTGGGGGTATGTGGGCCTCAAACCAGAGCTCTGTAGTCTGTTTAACAAGTATGTTGAAAAGAAGTGCTGTTGAACCTTAAACTGCAGAAGCAGTTGGAATCGGAGTCTGTAGTTTGCTCTGAGCCTCTGACCCTACTGTGGTGCTAGCTCTGGGGGTGCAGGAGTGAGGAATGGGGACCTGTATTGAAGGCCAGAGAGGGCTTCAGGCAGCACAGCTGTAACTCAGTGGCTGGACCATATCTTTCGTGTGAGATTGCACCTGCAGCTTCTGTTGTAGCTCCTATAGCTACTCCATCATGTTGCAGCTGATGCCTTTTTGACCTGAAGTTAAAATAAGCCTTGTGTGTTCAGTTGTGATATAATGCTAAAAGGCAGTGTGCCTTTTGGAGCGAGGTCTCAAGCAGAAGTGCAATGATACTGCTGTTGAAGTAGCACCAACCAATAGGCTTCACCTGCATTGATTTGTTAGTTGTATCAGGGCAAAGTACTGAGCTCTGGTCTAGTGAGAAGTCCTGTTGTGAGGAGTTTGAGTAATTGTCTCCAGCATGCTGGGAAGATCCTGGCAGGACCCTTGATACCTGAAGTGCTTCTAAGAGTCATTGTGGTCGGTGTCCAGGGCCTGTGCTGCAGGCAGTTCTACCCCAGCGAAGCACAGCTGCCGAAGAGAGGAGCCTATCCTTACACAGTTGCTTTATTTAGCAGAGCACTATGGTGAACTGCACCAGCGAAGTGGCAATGTGTGCTCTTCACTGTTCTTCATCAGTGAACATCTCGGATGTGGGGATGAAGGGTGTTACGGCAGTGTTCATCTGGGAGCAGATCTGTGCAGTAGCATCCTTGGATGATTGCCATTTTTGTGTCAAAAACTCTCTCTTGTGCACTGTGAAATCTTTAGAGAAAAAAGAAGTTTAATAAGGTCTGAATTGTCTCAAGGCCATCACTTGGAGAAGGCTGGAGCAGCTCTGCTCTGGAGACAGGCCGAGAGAGCTGGGCTAGTTCAGCCTGGAGAAGAGAAGCCTCCAAGGGGAACTTAGAGCAGCTCCCAGTGCCTTAAGGGCTACAAGAAACCTGGAGAGGGGCTTTGGCCAAGGGCCTGTAGGGACATGACAAGGGGGAATGGCTTTAACCTGCCAGAGGGGAGACTGAGATGAGCTCTTAGGCAGAAGTTCTTCCCTGTGAGGGTGCCGAGGTGCTGGCACAGGGTGCCCAGAGAAGCTGGATATATCTGGCATCACCCTTCTGAGGTAGGTGCCATGGTCTGCTTTGTATTAAGAAAGCCCCATAACATTATCTGATACCAGCAAGATATTTTTTTTAATCACGATTATAGTTAATTTAACTAAATCCCAGCAGTGTGAAGAGCCATGTGTATCTTTGCAGTGTTTCGTGCTGTCATGCAAGACTATTTCCATCTTCCTTTTCCAGACAAGAAGCTGTGGTATAGAATCCCCAAATACCCTGTCCGTACCCATAGTGTACCATGTTAGAGTAAGGAGTCTGATGCTCAGGGTGTTTTGCACACTAAATGACACATTTCTTAATTTTCAGCTGCTCTGATTCTGTCTCTTGGAGGAGCCTTTACAGATACTAAATGGTGTAGCAGGTATTCAGCTGGAAAGCCTGATACCTGCTGGTAGCTGCTGGTGCTTGGCCTCAACGCTGTAGGATGGTGCTTGACCCGTGGAAGCAGCTCTACTTGTATGCTTTAGCTTAGGCATTTTCTTGATTACTCTCTTAAACTGGGTGCTAAGAGCTGTTCTTCATAATGTCACTTTAAATATGCTCTGTGTATGTCAGCTTTGCAGAGCTGTGAGTTACTAGTAACTAGATTTATTTTTAAGGCATCACTAAATGAATTACAATAAGCTTATTTTTTTTTCATCAGGCTGTCTGGATTTGTTTGCTCTGGCTGTCAGTGGGGTGTTGAAGCACTTGGTGTTAATTCAGGGTAACCTCATGATGTCATACTGAGATAAAACAAGTTTTAACTGAAACAGGAGTGTTGAGCCACAGCGTCAATATTTACCCTGTCATTTAAAGCAGTGCTTCCGTGTTTTCTGCTTCCTCACCCCAGAGAGAAGTGCTCCACGGCTCTTCCAGGGACCAGATTTCAGCTGCTTCCTCAGTTTTCCCCTCTTTATTAGAGGCTTTTCAGTTTTGTGAGATAAAATAGAAGCTCTCGTGTATGTGAGCCTGCTTGAACAATGTCTGCAGGTTGTATTTCATTGTTTGGGATCTCTGTTGTGATAGTAGAAAATCATCACGTGCATAATCTAATGAAATTTAGCATAATCCTTTAAGCTTGGGTCACCGAGAGGTTCTGCTGGAGGTTTGAGCAGGGAAGTCGTACGTAGCTGATGAAAATGCTACGGTAAGTACAGAATAAGGGTGTGATTTCCCTCCCTCCCACTTCCTGCAGGGATAGTTTTCCTCAGATGTGTTGATTTAATACAAGTATTTAAAGCTGACCAGACCAAGTTTTTTTTTTCTGGCTGTTGGTAGGGTTTTCTTTTCAACTCTTTATGTACTGTAAGACAGAGTTATGGTGCATGGTTCTTAAATTCACGTACTTGGTTAGTACTCATTTTAAAGAAGTCCAAGTATACACAAACACTTGTTCTGAATAGGGGCAGAACAAGATTTTACCATCTCTTCCAGTGCTGTCACAGCTTTGGGAGTCTTGGAGTTTCCCTAGCAGGCATTTGGGACTGTCAGACCTGTCTCAGTGCTGTGCTTACACACCTTTTACATACAGTTTGAATGCCCTAACTGGGCTCCTTTTCTGATAACAATTTTTAAATGGAAGCATCTGTGTGCCAACATAAGAACATTTTACAAGGGGCTTAAATCTAATAGGATTAAGGTGTGTTTGCTGAGGAATTTTCAATGTTTAACTAAGTGGATTTAGGAAGAATCAGTTCACAGTACAGTTGGGCAAGACTTAAATTTCCTGCGAGGAGCAGAGGGTGTAGCTTGGCTGGCTTTTGACAGAGGACTGACAGAGCTGTCAAGCCTTGGAGAAGTATTTAAATAGAGGAATTTTTGTTAACATGGCAATGTTTGGGGGGTGTTTTGCTTTTTTTTTAATCTCCTTAAATTCACAGTCTATATAATTAGGTAGCTATATTGAAAATATTTTCTCTTTTGTATGCCATTAAGAGTTTAAAGTGAATCAATAGCATGTAATTTAACATCTAAAAGGAAAGGGTGAAAAAGTTGTAGAAATACTTCACTTAGCTATGCTTCACTTAGCTCTGTGGAAATCTTTAGGTTGCTTTTGCTGCTTTCTCATTTTATTAATTGCGGCTCTTCAACGTTGCGCAGAATGTTTAATTTCCTGGTTTTAGACTAAAAGCAAAAATAGCAAAAACAAAAGTGACAGGACAGTGATCACTAAAGCTCTGATGCGGGGGGTGCTCAGCGCCCTGAGATGCTCACAGTGCATGTACCACAATAAATATGGTTGTTCATTAATTTCTAATCACTCGGTGACACTGTCAGTGGAGAGATTGTCTGACATGGGAAATCAGGCAGCAGGAAGGAGCAAACCATGCTGTGCATTTATGCCGTGCCCTGACATGACATATTGCAGCCTAGCAAAGGCTGACAGCAGCACATGCACTGGGAGCTCGGGATGACTTCAGTCTGAGCAGTGATTTTTTCACTGAATTTTGAGTAAATGCAGTGTGGAAAGGCTAAAAAAAACCCCAAATGACTCTTCTCCTCTTGGTTTAGTGGTACAGAAAAGTGCTGGTTTGGATCAGAGATGTGTAACACTTGAAAGTGTTTGGTATATTTTGTGATGGGCTTGTGTATGAGTTGTTTGGAGGTTGTCTTCAAGGTTTGTGCATTCACTTCTTTGGGTGTTTTAATCAGTGTGTTAGAATCCACGTACTAAGATTAAAAGTTTAAATTCTGCCCTCCCAACTTTCTAGCTTGTGTGTAGCAGAGGCACGGCGCTGCTTTGCAAGGTCCATTTCCCCTTTGCTTGGTCCCACCGCTTCCCAGGGCCATTGTGGAGTGAAAGCAACAAAACCTCACGAGGTCTCACTGCTGCTGTTTTAATTCACAGTGGCAGCCCTGAGCCCACCCGGAGCTGTTTGTTGACCTACTCTCAGGTCAGGAGATGGAGCTCTGTGATGGTATCTTGCAGTGGGAGGGAGGACCAGGGCAGTTGGGAGATGGAGAGGAGGAATTGGGGTGATGTGAGCAGGACTGAGAGAGAAAACATGCTTTCTTAAATAAAAAGCCACTCATAAACGTGTTTTTATGACTGACTCGGATGAGTTAGGTGTACGTTTTTTATAACCTACGGACAAAATCGATTCTTTAAACTGTAAAACCAGACAACACTGACTCGTTTGCAAGGATGATTGAGTTATTTGAAAAGAAAGCAGTTCTTTCTCAAGGTAGCATGGAGAGGAAGGAGGAGAGCACTGTGATTTATACTGGTCTGTGTTGTGTGCTAAAAAGTTTGTAACTTTGGGGCAGTGGTGAGTAGCAGGCCTGTTAAGACTTCAGCCTGCAGCTGGGGGTGATTATTCTAAATCATCTCATAGATCAGACATTAGGAAGGAGTTCTTCCCTGTGAGGGTGCTGAGGGGCTGGCACAGGGTGCCCAGAGAAGCTGTGACTGCCCCATTCCTGGTACTGTTCAAAGCCAGGTTGGACAGGGCTTGGAGCAAGCTGCTCTAGTGGAAGGTGTCCCTGCCTGTGACAGGGGGCTGGAACTGGAAGAGCTTCAAGTTCCCTTCCAATCCAAGCCATTCTATGATTTCCCACATGATACATAGCTAATTCTTCTTTACATTTTAGGATGTCATCGGTCAAGTTCTGCCAGATGCAACGACAACAGCGTTTGAGTGTGAGTACGACTTGTATAAACTGTCTCCTTGGTCGCATTATAGGGCTGTCATATTTTTAAATAAATAATGTTTATGTTCATTATATCTTACAGTTAAATATTTATGCATTAATGCAAGTTTAATGCTGATACTGAACTAAGCGATATTTTATTATTTAATCATATCTTGAATGAGCATATTTCTACACCATAGCTTTACTCGCCAGCACGACCTTACCCTGCTCGTACTTTTCACTGCAGCTCTATTGCTCGAGTTAAATGAAAAGTATAAAGAACCTGTAGGTTTGAGATTTTAAAATTTTAATCCTTCATTGGAAGAATCCAGAAGAGCAGCAGCTTTTCCAGAAATAGGGTACAACAGACAGATTTGTACCAAATATGGCACTGTTAGAAATGACTGTTTCCTTTCCCTGGAACAAATGGCTGTGTTTTGCTGGAAAGAGGCTGTGGGTTTAGTTTTCCTTTTCTCCTTCTGCTGGGCTTAAGATGAATGCACCATCTTCTGTCTCCTGTGTGAGAAAAAGTTATTCACCTTTGTCTCCTGTGTGAGATTAGGAGTTACTCAGCTTTGTCTCCTGGAGGAGGTGTGAGAGCTGCAGCGAGATGGCACCAAGTCAGACTGGGCAGTAGGAATAATCTCTAAAAGGCCACATGGGTCTGGTTGGGAATCTGGGAAAAGCAGCTGCTGTGTATGATCAGAGGAAGCTGCAGGTTGGGGTTGTCCATAATGGCACTTTCACCTCAGGAAGGGGGTTGTATCATGTTTTTGCTGAGTTAGAAGACCTCTTGGTGAGTATGCTAATGCAGATTTAGACCTGTATCTGCTAGTACTCATTTTTTAGCTCTGTTCTTTGAACCCTGTCTTCTTTTCTTTTCTGAGGGATTCTTGGGGGATTGTCCTATCTGGATAGCAATAAGCTGCAAAAGGGAGTCAAACATCTGTCTCTTGGGGCATAAGATAGTGAGCTAGAGTTCTCTTCCAAGTGGAGAGGGCTGCTGCTATTCCCTTTTAATGCTTATTCTATCTTTTTTTCTATGTAACTCTGTGTTTTCCTTTGATAGAGATGAAATAGAAAGAAGGAGCTGGAGGGGATTAGAGGTGTTATATCAATAAGGTAGTGATGCTGAAGGTGAGAGAGCAGATATGACAAGATAGGGCCTTCCATTCTTATTAGCATTTCTCCCCTCTTTAGAGCTTTATGGGTAATTCTGTGTGTAGATAATCAAAGGAAATACTGGTTTTATGGTCCTTCAAGTGCTTTTTATCTTTCTTTTCATATGTTTTGTGTTTTCCCCTCCTAAAACTCCAGACACCTCAGAGTGGAGCTGATGTGTTAGTTCTCTGTAGCCTTGACATCTCTCCTGCACTGCTTTTTAAAGCAAGACTTTGAGCAGGGACCTGAGCAAACCCAGGCTCCAGACCTTGCCAGGTTTTGTTATGATTTGTTAATATTTATTTTTCTCCCATCCCTCCCACATCCCCCATTAGCTTCGTTTGAACTTCATGCACCAGCAGCAGTCGCTGCAATCAGGGCAGTAGCCCATATTAATGGTACCATGTGTAGAACTTTCCTGGAAATACTTATTTTGTTGTGTCTTCTAACATCTGCTTCTGTGCTTTCAGTTCATGTCTCTAGTCTGTCATTTACATCTGCACAAACCCATTTCCCCTGCCATTTAACTGGCATCTAAAATATGTTATGTATATTGATGCGTGATTTTCCTGGTTACTTTTTCCATATCAAATTCCTGGATTTCACCAGCTTAAGCTTCATTCTCACCTGCTTCATTGCTTCTTCAGATGTGGATAATTGCCATCCAGTGCAGGCTCCTCTGCTATGGATTTAGTTATTGTTATCTCCAGTGTACCAGCCTTTGCAACTCCTACCTGGGGCTGCACTTCTGTTGGACCTTGATGTGGATTTCACCATTGCATTACACAGCGCTACAAATAAAATCACTAACAACATATGGCCTGTTATGATCCTTTTATCCAAACTCTGCCATTTTGTATAGTTGTGACACACTGCAGATTTTGTGAAGATTGCTTCATAATATTTGTTTACCATCTGCTGCACTCTATTTGATATCTTGTGAGGATTTCTTCCTCCATTTTAAGTGACATTAGCAAAATCCAGCCAATACGTAGGATTTTTTGGTTCTACTTTTGCTTCCCTAATGTGCTGGAAAATCATAGTGCTGTGCTCTAGGCAAGTAGAGAATCCTGGAAATCTTTCCGAACCCATGTGTCAGATCTAGCTCGGTTTTGGGCTGTGCCCAGTTAAATGTCGTGGTATGAAAGCAAAGGATCTCTGCGTGGATGAGAGATATGTTTTCTTCTGGTTTTGTTCTTTACAAACATTGTCTGACAATTTCAGGTTTGGCTTTTTGAATGCCAGGTAACATTTTGTGCCTTTTCATCTGCACAGTTTTAATATATTCTCTTTGTATCATCATCAGGGATCTTGCCATTCTGAGAACTGGAGAGTTAATTTCTTAATCCCTTGCAGTGAATAATGTGTGATTTTTATAAAGGTTTTGCAAGTGGCTCTGAGGGTTTTCCACTTTTATCTTTTCCCTTTCTGGGGGGCTCCAGCTCTATTCCCTCAAGCCAGGCCTGTTCATCGGCTTTTATCTCCATATATTCATTTCTCTGTGCCACATTTCCCCTCTTCTGCATTTCAGTCTGATCCCTTCTGGATGATGCATGGTATTTGTTGTGTTCACTATTCCAACAGCTGCTTCTTCAGCCTTTCCTACTCAGTTACACACTGCGGCTGGGACTTGGGTTCTGGCCAGGTAGCAGTTTTACAGCTCTTCCTCCTTGCTGCCTAAAACGTTTCCAGGCAAGGAAACATTCAGTTTCAACTCACTAACTCTTCTTAATCTTTTCATCATTCATGACTTGCTGCAGGCTGCTAACCCGAGCAAGTACTTCTAGCAGCCTGGCAGTTCACCAGTTAAATTTCCGTGAGACGAGGCCCTTGTAGGATGTGTCTGTGCTGTCTGGTTCCTCTTCCAGCTTCCACATTTCCAGTGTCCCATAGCTCTCTTTCAGGACATTAAAAAAGTGTAATTCTGAGGTTTTTATGTTACTTTTTTCCTTCTTATTTATCTCTTGGTTTGCTCTCTGTTCTGCATTGTTTTTCTCTTTTTCATTATAGCCTCAAAATTACCAGGTAGGTTTTCAGAGGTAGAATGAACAAACGCCTTTTCTTGGGTAATTTTAATTTGTTGGAACTCTTCCCTGATTCTGCTGCATAACTAGGAGCAAGAGTTTTCATCCAGGGATATAATGGCATGTTTTTATGCTGATGTAATACGCAGGCCTGTGATAGCAGAGAGCATGTGTATCAGTTAGAGCATGTCTGTAGAGATGGGGACAGACAGACTGCCCCAGTCTCTGCTTACACCCTGAGCTAGCCAGGAGCAGACCTGCTATGGAAATGCACTTGCTCATCTCCGTGTTCTCACCCTTTGGTATTTAACAGGGGTTTGAAATATAATGTGTGTGTTGCTCCTTGATTTCCCAGTGCATGTTAGTCCAGGCAAAGGGCTTTTCTTTTGCAATCTCATGGCTTTCTGACTAGCTTGCCTTCACCCCAAAGCTAGAGCAGTAAAAAGAACTTACTCTTTCACAGCTGATTTGGAGCAGAAGGGTCTGTTTCTTTATCTGGATGAGGTGCAGGTCTCCAGCGAGTGGAAGAGTGAGAGCTTCCCACAAGGAAGGGAGGAGAGGATGAGTAGACATTGCTGAAGGAACCTCACCGAGTGTCTCAGGGACTGCTGCCTGTGACATTGGCGTGTGTTGTTGCACCAGCTGGTGCTAACGGGGGGGGGGATTGCTCCCCTCAGTAAATCTGCACCTGCTGAAGCCACCATATGTCTTTGGAAGGTCTTCTCCTCCTTCAGATCTTCGTATTGATAATTCTTCCCTGAATGCTTTGCTCTGCTGGAGCCTCTCTGGATCTTGCTGCCTTTCCTCTGGTGTTCTGGTTTTAAGCGGGCTTCTTTGCTTCCTCCAAAAGTGCCTTGTCTGTGTTTGTGGCCATGCCTGAGACTTCATCATGAAAACACGATTGTCTGGTAATGTTGCTCCTGACTCTGGCCTCCACTTCACCCACATCTGCCCAATGAACTCAACACAGACTGGTTTTGTTGATTCACAAACTTCATCGAAATTTCTCTGTATAAACTTGTGGATTAGTGTCCACTTAAAAGGTACCATTTTTAAGCCAGCTTTGCTGTGCTATGAAGAAGCCAAGATGTCCATGCACTTGTGACACAGATGGGGACAGAGGAGTGGGAGGAACTTGTCACAGGGCAGGTGAGTTGAGGTTGGGTTGACGATAAGATCAGAAGCTTTTACGGGGAGAGAAACAATTTTATTTTAGTTTTATTTTAGTTTCTGATGAAAAACTGCCAAAACATAACTCCCTCTGGGAGCACTGAAGCACACTCAGAAGCTTTACTTCATGTTTACTGTGTCAAGACGATACCTTGATGGTTTTCAGCAAGGGTTATTGCAGTGTACATAAGGTCCTCTGCTTCTGAAGAGGTTCTAGCACTAAAATAACTGTTGAGAGCAAGGTTTTGAGCACTTAAGGTGAAACCCTTACATATTGAAATTGTAAATATCCTTCTTGCATTGCTCACGAATGTAATGTATTTCTTTGTTAGATGAAGATGAGGATGGTGACCGGATTACTGTTAGAAGTGATGAAGAAATGAAAGCCATGCTGTCCTATGTAGGTATAGTATAACAAATGCTGATATTATCCATGTTTTTGTTTGTGTATTATTGCTTGTATCCAAGTGTTAACATCAGCTGCAGTGCTCACAGGACAATATTCTTCTATTAAGTTAGAGTAAAACATTCCTGTATTAAGTGTTTAAAAACTGCATCACATGAGATACGTGGACAGGCTTGACTTTTTAAAAAAAGAGACTTGTACACTTACTGATCACATCATAAACGTTAAGAATAATGCATCTTAATGACTTTTGCATTAGGTATAGTGCAGGCTAAATGGACTATCAATTTCTTGTATTTTTTATGCAGTACTTAAAGTAACGGCTCATTAAAAATGAACCCCTGGGCTCTAAAAATTTTTCAAAATCTACTTTCATCTGGAGACTGTCTCACCCCTCCTCACAGAAGAGTTTCATTGTAGCTGCAGGCTCAGTATTCAGAGAGGATTTAAAGACATATCTCTGGTTTTTAATACGAGAGAGATGTGTCTGTGTGTGCCTTTATAGACGTAGATGTGTGTAAAATCTGCCTAGATACCTATAAATATAAAACGTGTCCACAGAAATCAAGTATGCAGTTACTTCTTGAAACAAAATAATTTGAATGTAGCTTCGTGTTGCAGATGTTAAGTGATTTTTCCTCACATTTCCTTTCAACTGCAATTGATGAGCAAGAAAATAACAAATGGGGTTTTTTACTCCAAGCCAGATGGGCTGCTGGTTCCTTAGAAAGTGCACTGCTAGCTATATTAATGGCCTTAACTTGGACCATGTCAGAAACAAACCCCATTCTGTACAGTTTGTAGGTGGGATTTAATGACTTGGTTCAGTTTAGTCCTCCTCACTAGTTCCCTGTTGCAGTGGAAGCAGAGCAGGGACATGCTTGGATCACCTCCATTGCGCCTGAGTCTATGTTTATTGGATCCCTCTTGGGCACATATTCTCTAGTCTTTATCAGAACAGTGTAGTTTTGTTCTTGTGAGCTTAGCACGTAAATATATCAAATGATGAATGTTTCTCATGAAGGAGGCTCATATTTTCTAGGCTTCAGAAAGGGCTCCTCCATGGAATTCTGATCCTTCTGATACCTGCAGAGGTTGTACTATTTCTTGCCTTGCGCAGGCTGGAGTGGACATTGGTTGGCTGGAAGTCTGTTAGCAAACCCTGGTTCAAAGAGGCTTTAGTCATTGCATGTGACTTAATCTTGGGGTCAAAGAAGTGCAGGTTCCAGATGCTGGTGATTGATCTCTGTGCAACTCCTGGGATTTATTAAATAAGCCTCTCTCATGTGCAGTTTTCTTTCCAGAGGAGGTGAAACCATTCTATTACAAGTTTGATATTAAAGAGCATAAGACAGTTGTGTCAAAGAAAGGAAGAAAAATCTTGCTGCAGTCAAAGGGCTTTTGGGCTTGTTTGAGGTTTATTTTGTTCTGTTTCATACAGCTAGGTCACTGGTGATGCTTCCCCACTGGAATTCCTGCGTTTCTTGATATTTTTCCTGATAAAATGTCTGCCATTTTTGCTGTTAAACTTGAAAACTTGAGTTTTCCTGGCACAGTCTTAAGATTAATCATGCCTTTGTAAGGTCATCTTTTTGCTATGCTTCCAAGCTTACTGTTAAAGTTTCAGTACATTAGAGTTATGATTGCTCAACTCTCTGCTTTTCCTTAAAAATTATGGGATGTCTGTAAATGACTTCTTTCTGCTTCAGCAGCTTTTCTTCTCTGAAAATTTTCCCTTCAGTTTTAAACTAGTTTTCTATTTGAGTGTTGCACTGGTGGTTTAACTTTCTAATATTCTATAGGTGTCATTTGGGGCTATGTTTATCAGGAAACAAATATCCTTACCCTGCAAGAAAAGCATTGACTTTCCTGTAATCTTGAAGAATATACTGGGGAAGAAAAAAACTACTCATTTTTTACTATTTTGAGGCCTGCCACAAATGTTTGGAGGATTGAACAGCTGCTGAAATATTTCTAGGAATTTTGACGTGGTGCAGTTTGCCTCCAGGTCCAGTGTGCTCCCAAATGAAAGCAAAGGGGTTTATTTCAGTTTAATTCCCTGAGAATACACATCTCTTCCGTGGAGGTATGACACCGTCATTGGGGAGGATGTTTTGAATCATGCATCACCTCTTATCTTGAGCTCCTTGGTTTCAGAACTTGGCAGAAAGTTATTTTAGGCAGTTCTGGAGTTATTTTAGAGTATGCAGAAATACTCTTGTGTTATGTCGGTGCAAATACTGTGGGATGGTGAATAAAGTCAGTTTTGTACTGTGCATTGCAGTTAATTACAGCCAGCCATTGAACAGCAGTGGAACTGCACTTTAGCTGTTGTCTTGTATCAGTATAAAAAGGCAGTAATTTTTTTGACAGGCACTGATTGGAAAGTTGCTCGCAGCTTTCTGGAAGCAAGGGGTACATGCTCTGGATCAATAACTGGCAAATTTTCCATTAAAAAGAATACCTGAACAATGTTCCAAATAGCCACTGGCATCTTAATTTTCCATGGAAACCTCAAATGCTTGTGTGTGGAGGCCAAGTCATTTTCAGACAATTTTTCCAGACTACTTGTTAACAGTTATTGCTGTCCCAAAAGGTTGACAGCTTACATGATTGATATTTCATTTACTTGTCATCACTGTTTGAGTAATGGAGAGGGCTGTGGTTTTTTTCTTTCTTTCCCTCTATTTTTTCCTCTCTTTTTTTGGTAGGGAACCATCTCATATATGTTAGTTCATTATTCTAGAGAGTATGTCGTATGTGTTTATACTCTGTGTGTATATGTATGTCTATATGTAGGTCCTAGAATGTCACAAGTAAAAGGGTAATAAAAAAGTTTGGTTTTCTGAAGCAGTTTTGGCTCCCAGTGGAGCAGGAGATTTCTTCACAGCTCTGTAGCTATTAGGTACCAGTGACACTTCTTTACAAAGGGATATGGGGATGTGGGAGAGGATTTGGTGTGTTATTCATGACCCCCCTGATCCTATATGAGTCTATGGGATAGTCCTAGCTCCTCAAAGCTGATTGTTTCAAGAGTGAGCTTTTGGGATGAAGAGCTTTGCTCTGTATAAACATGTGGTTATTTAAGGTGTGGATTTTTGTTTGTACTCTAATATCAATGAGAGGCCACCCTCAAAAGTCTTGTGGTGAGATTTTAGTGAGGGCAATGCTTTCAGCAGCAGGCACCACGTTAGATGTACACACAGGAGGTGGGGCTGGATGGGTCCTTAACCCCTCAGCAAAACCTTTGTAACAGGTTTTTAACGGAAAGGAAATGTCTTCCTGCTTCTTGGCACAAATGTGGAAAACAGAAGCACTGAAAACTTCTGCATGTAGATTGACTTTGGTGTCCATTTAACATTTGCTTACTCCAGTCCATATTTCATCCCATTGTAAGTGGAAAGTGTGCTGTAGCATTAACTCATTAATAAACTTTTGTCTTATTTAAGTTGCGTAAATAAAAATGCTTGTGTTACAAGAAACCATCAGTGTGAGTGAAATACACAGGGCTTGTGTATTTCTGTGGCTTGATTCCACAAAGACACAGAAAGGGTTTTTTTTTTCCTTGTTGACATCCATTCTTGCCAGTTTGAGTAACAGTATCACAAGCCTCTGGTAACAGTGACATGCTGAAGTCTTAGACCACACTCGGCTGGTGAGAATTAGCTTGAAAGTCAGTGGTGCTGCACTGATTTATGCCATGAAGATCTGGCCCACAGCCAATGTGTTTGCTTCAAAAGATGTTTGGTGGTTGCAGAAGAAACGCGCTTTGTGATGTGCTGTCAACGTGTAACACGTTGTGATGAGAGATGTGTGGGTTGTAGGCAGTAAACTCATAGCAAGGTCTGTCTCGTGCCCCAGGGTTGTCTGGTTGTAATGTTAAATGTCCTGTGAGTGTTCACTCCTCCTCTGGAGTGAGGGTCAATTAAAAGAGGCTAATAGAGAGTTCACTGTTTAGTCCAAATCTTTATTTCTGTATTTAATCCCACTCTTCATCCTCATCCTCATGAGGATGCCATCCCATGAGAAGCCACTTCTTAGACTTCCTCATACCACCTTACATATCTTATATATTCTTGGGTCATGACGTTCTCATATACTTTTTCATCCCTTTTTGTCCATTCTTCACCTTTCTTTATCAATAAACTTCTCCTGGTCACTCCTGGCAGTTCCTGTAGAGTCCAAGGTCTCAGCATGTCTGCAATGGCTTTCCATTGCCTGCCCTACTGTGTGTTAGATGTGCATACTGAGGCAATGCACAGCATCTCTGCTTACATGGGATGTGGCCCCAACTGCCCTGGCTGTGCTTCATCACTGCAAGTTCTTGGATGGTTTCCAGATCCTTTTCTCCCTCAGAGTTTTCCTAATAGCACACTTTGTGCTTATATTTACAGCATTTCTTCGTGTCCACATTTGACTGGTTTTTCCCAGCTTCTCCAGGTGCGGCAACTGCTGTGTTTGCTGTAAATGTTGCATTTGCTCGCTCATCTGAGGTATTCCCAGGTTTCAGGTGGGCCTGAAACTTGTGTAGTTGAGCCAAGAACAGATCCGTGGGCTGGAGTCAGTACTAATGCAGCCTCCGGGTTGCCTTCCTCCCATGCCACTTCATTGTGTGAGCATTGCAAATGGTCAGAAAGCATTGTAAAAGCTCATGTATTATAGCAATGAAAAAAAAAAAATCATTGAATTAACCAATCCATAAGAGCTCTTACTACATGTATACAATACTGAGTAATCTCTTTCTTTAATCTCTTTGCAGTATTACTCCACTGTAATGGAACAGCAAGTAAATGGACAGTTAATAGAGCCTCTGCAGATATATCCAAGAGGTAATGCTGAACAAATTCTAATCAACAATGATGATATCAGTAAACTGTTTCATCAACAGTTATGTTTCTGGGGAGGTTTAAGTGCATGTAACATGATGTTTACCTCTTAATTTGGATAGAAGGATTCGTTATTGTGGGGAGTGTAGTGAAAACTACATTTATTGCATATAAAATAGCTAATTTACTGGAGTAAATTAGACTAACTAGATTCAGTTTGCATAGGACATATTTAAGTACATTTAAAAACCTCATTGGTGATGGTTCTGCATGTATTCAAACCAAAGCAGATGAATAACTTAAGTTTTGGGTACTTAAGAAAATGGGGCTTTGTTAAAATCTTCGAATCTCATTGATCAGTTTAACAGGCTGTCATTGTTCACTTTGAAAATGGGAATGTGTCAGTCACAGCAGTTCAATCCATGACACATTTAAGTGATGTTTGGGCACTTAACAGTGGTATCCAAATGATCCCAAGTACTTTAATAGTCCTCCTGAACAGGGAGAGGTGTAATCAGTTATGTGGGCTGAGGCAATTAAAAAACAGGTCATCTACATCCTGAACAAATTTCTGTAGGCAGCTGGTTCAGTTTTTGTGAGTGCTCTGCTCTCTCTGAACTCCAGTAATGGTTAAAGGAAGACTGATGCATTACATAACTCCACTGATTCATTCAGATGCTCTCTTTGAATCTGCTGCTTAATTGATGAAACAGGTTTAAATTCTCCAAGTAAATCTCCCAGCAATAAATTAATTGAAATAATTAAAAATGAAACTGTTCTCACTTAACTGATATTGCACAAATAATCATACCATGAGTTTCCCAATTAAACATTCTCGACTTCCATTACTTACAACTCTCTGAAGTTTGAATTGGGCAATTAACCAACAGCCTTCTCAAACACATGCTAATAAGGTCTCCAAAGGAGGTTGGGTTTCCTGTAGTTTACTGTGCTCCTGTGGAAGAGAGACCTGAATTCAAGGGGAATACAGAGATTATTCTTTTATGGCTCAGACTGCAGGATCCCATTGAGAGGGGGGACTCCCGGATGCTTGAGCTGTGGGACTCCAGAGCTATCAGCAGTCAAGGTGTGCTCTTGTGAGATGAGTGCAAGAGTAGCTGTGAAGAGGGAAGTTGCCTTCTACCTCTTCCCAGGCTGAGATGTGAGGGTCTCAAAGGGTCCTTAGAGAAAGGCTGAGACCTTTCTCTCTGTAGAAGAGTCTTCTTCTGTAGAAGACCATTTAATTACTGATATACACCATGTCTAAAAACACTGACCACCACTTGCAAGAAATAAAATGCAAGGCTTTCATGTGGCTTGGAGAAGCTGATCTAGTGGATGGTGGATGATCCTAGTAGGCCGGGAACCCTTCTTGGAAATACAAGGCAATTTGATACATTTCCCCTTAAGCAAGCAGTTAAAGGAAGTTGTGATGTGCTCAGTAGCTGCATGCCTCAGGGTTTAAAGGGATATTTAAGATTACAAAATTATTTTAGATTCTCCTTTTGGGTTGTTCTGAAGAACCAGTCAAGTGGATTCCCACTCCCGCTCCTGCCTCCTTTTTGTATTTGCGTTACATCCAAGAATAATCTTTGTGCAGATTCAGAATTCATCTTCATGCTGCTGAGGATACAATCCCGATGTATTATTTCCACATTTTCACCATTGGCTCAACTACAGGTGTCTCCTGGGTTATTTCCTTGTCAGTGGCTTGTCACCGATTCTGAACTGCTTCAGAGCTGAGTTGCTGTTTCATCTTTCTAAATCACCTTCTTAAAACATCTGTTCTGCCTAGGTTACAGCTTTAAAGCTTCTTCCTTCATACCCAGCCTGCTTCCAAGTTCTGCTGCTGGTCTTCTGCAGTATTGCACAAAATGTGCTTTCCTGCATTGTTTTCTGTCTTCTCGTCCTGCCTCTAATGAACATCCCAAATTCTGTTAGCACAAGCACTTTTTTTCATGCCCTTTTGCCCATGTACTGCAGTTTAGAGCCCTATCAGTAATGTGCAGCTTTCTTATATAATTTCAGGTTCTCTCTTCTTAGGAGCTTTCTTTGCAAGGACAGTCTTCCTTTGAGTCCTTTTCCCTTTCTGCCCCTCTCACTTCTGAGGAAGCTTTCCAGTTGCTGTCTCCAGTCAGCACCCAAAAAGCCATGCCTTCCATACAGCCTGCCAGTAGTAGTGGTCCATGTGCCATCCTACATTACCTTGCCTGTGCTATATTTGTTTGATAACTTAAATGTCTTTAAGGGAACAAAAATCTTATTTAGTGTTATTTTTTTTTTAAAGAAATGTATTGTTGCTATCTAGATAATAAGAGCCACAGTTCTTTTTTTATACTGTAAATAAACCTCTGTGTATGCATATATAGAAATAAGAGTATGTTTGCATACACACACAGATATATACATATAATACATATATATCCTATGATATGTATACATATAGTGATATATATCCTGTCTATATATCTATATATAGATATAGAGATCTATATCCTGTGTGTGATAGGTGTGTATATATATAAAAATATATACTATGATATCTTTATATAGACAGATATACAGATATATGTATCCTATGATATATATATCCCATCTATGCAATTCAAGGTGAAGACACCATTCAAATATGTACCATAAAAAATACTATTCTTTCAATATCTTGTTCAAAATGTTGATTTTCATCTATTGGGAAAAAATATAATATGCTTATATGTATATTTTGTAATAGTTTGTTGGTTTCTGATTGACTTATTTTTAATGCTCACAGTATCACAATATTTTTCTTCTTTAAGATGCACACTGTAATTTCTGATGTCATGTAAAGGCACGTGGCTTGGCCCTAACTGATGTGTTTAATAACTATCATCTGTGTCCTTCTGACTAATAAATAGTTCTGTTTCCTGCTGTCAAAAATTGAAGGGAAATGCATGTGCATCAGAGAAAGAGAAAAATCAAATACATCCCTCCTCAGACAATCAATCAAAAGCGACAGGCCCTTTAACATACAATTTGTAGGGCACTGTAGTTTTAAAATGGGAACTGTCTGTAACATGTAGCTGGAAGCCTTTGTGGCTTTAACATTTGACAAAAGCACATCCCCTGAACAGAAGAACAAGGCAATACACACTTGGAGAGACTTGAGGAAAATACTTTCTCCTCAAGCAGCAAGTCCCTCGCTAAACCCAGACATCATCATAACATGCCACATTCGTACATCTGTGTCCAAAATGCAGCATTTTGCATTGCTTTTATCCAGGATTTGGTTGCTGTTGCCCCTGACATATTTTATTCTACATTTAAAACAAACTGTCTGTGTTTGACAATGTGACTAATTCACGACGTGTGGCAGCTGAGTCCTTTAAAATGTATCTTGCAAATATTTCTGTTAAATGCCAGCAGAAAAAATACAGCATGTGAAAATATAGTGACATAGGATTTTAATTTGAATTACAAAAAGAATCTGATCATTTAAGCCAGCAGCCCTCTTGATTTGGATGTGTTTTAAGCAGAAATTAGAATTTATATTACACGGTGTCAGAAAGCTCTTAGCATTTATAAATGCTCACTCCTGCAAGTTAAAAATCCTGGTTCATAATTCCCACTCTGGGTCTTGTGAGGCACTTTTCAATCATTTCTCTCTGCTAATTTTGGTGTCACCCTCATTTCTTTTTAAAAGATTCATTTTGAGCAAATTTGTAAATGGCCCTGATGTGTTCTACAATTTAGTCAATTACTGTTTCAGCCTGCAAACCTCCCGGGAAACGGAACATACATGGCCTGAAGGTAGGAATTTCAATAATTGTTTCAGTAAAGTTAGATGGATTTGTAATGCTGTGTTCCACTTATTGAAATGTCAAATAAAACTGCACTTTCTTCAGCTCTGACAAGCAGATTTTTTTTTTTCCCCCTTTAATTTTTTTGTTGGTGAGGGTGGGGAAGGATTCATCTGCTGAGTGTTGGCTGCAGGAGCTGTGTGTACAGTTTTATTAAGAACGGAATTGCCTTTCTTGTTGTTTTTAACCTCTGCTAATAAGTGCTTAAATTTTAATGCTCAGTTTATCAACTAACGTCTGCCTCTACTTCAAAGCATTAAAAAAACCGCAATGTATTAATTTGATTTCAGTCATTTATCTAAGTGTGGAAAGCACAGCAATGAAATTCTTTTAGGTGGTTTGATTCATTCAGGTATGCTTATTGCTGCTGTAATCGTACCCATTTTGAAATGCAGAAGACTACAGGTATATGAACTGATTGTTCAGGTTTTAAATGAGAAGAAACGGTGGGCATATCCCTTTTTCTGTATTATTTAACTAAGCCTTTAGGATGTAAAGACTATATAGTGTGGTCCAAGAATTCTATAGCCTGCTAACCTACATAGAGGCAAGTCCTCAACCACCAGCAAGCCTAGCAACAAGCTAATTAACCTTCAGAGTGAAATGAGAAATTCATGGCAAATTACAGGTTAATTAGAATAGTGTCCTCTGAACACAACTGACTGATCAAGATCTTTCCCTGCCTGCAGGTAAATACTCGAGCAGGGGCTGCTAATAATAGCAGCTCGGCCGTCTCGGATTCCCTTCCAAGCAATAGGTAAGAGTCAAGAACGGGAGCATATTGTTTGTTTTCTTTGCTTTTATTAAAACAAAATGGAGCCTTGTGTGCAGAGGTACCAACAGTAAGCTTGATGTTGAATAACTTTTTCAATATGACTACCGGGCACGCAGGAGTGGAGTGGGGAAGGTGAAATTACCTTGATTCATGGATCTTGTTAGACTTGAACTGCTGGTTCTTCACAAGTATTTTCTGCTGAAGGAAATAAGTCTTTGCTGAGTGTTTCAGGTGGCTTTGTCCTTTATAAAGCATTGAAATACTGTTTGTGGGTGAGCTGATTTGGTTTACTTGATCTAATTGTCACAGTCTGTGGCAAGGTCCGTGTGTTCAGGTCTGTGTTACTTACCTCACTCTAGGATTCTTTGATTTAAAATTTGATATCAAATTCAGTAGGTTTTGTGTGGGCTAAGGTATTTGAAAAACCTGAGCAGCTTAAGTGCCCTGTTTCATACAGTTTCAGCAGAGTTTGGAAGTCTTATCTCCCTTATCTTTCTTTTTAGATTCCACTTCTAATTTGAAACCCCATATTAAGATCTTAAATTGCAAGGGAACATGTTTTCTTTTTTCCTAGAGATATGCTCTTATTTAAGAACTGGACCATAAATTCCCTGTCACTACATGAGCTGTTGCAGGCAGTCATTGTACTCAATCTGATGTTAAAATAAATAAACAAAACAAAAAAAAACCCTTATATATTCTTACAAAGGAATAAGAAAAGTCTGACTCTGTCTTCTTCATACAAGAGCATATTTGAAAGTGGGATAGAAATCCCTGGAGGTCTCTTTCAGCCTGTGTTATTCTGTTACTCTAATAAGCATATAATATTACATATATCTGTGCATCAGCTCACTGTTCCCTTCTCTCTTAGAGCATTTTGAATAAGGAAATGGGCAGAGATGACCATGACCAGAGACCCATCATACTGCTTTAGACCTGCTCAGGCATTGAGGTGTTGGTAGCCACTATGTCAGACACTACGAAGTGCTGCAGTGGTGGGACAGTCCCACAAACCCCAGCTTCATATGGTGGGAGTGATGTGACATGGTTACCCATTGACAAGGAGGATGCCACCCCGCATGGTTGGCAGCAGTGCTGGTGTAGTCCTGCAATTGGTAGCCCCCTTCAACTACCACTAAGACCAATTTTGATGCTCCCTTCAGTGGCTTTGCAAATTGTAGAGGTAAAAAAAAGAAAGCCAGTACCTTGTATCAATCTCCTCTGGCAAAGTTTGCCCCATCCCTTGGGGAAGATCCTCACCAATACTCTTTAAAGGGTATAAATCGGAATGTCTCTATGAACTGCAGCCCTCCTCCCAATCTGTCACATTGCTGAACTAAATAAAGCCGCTTTCTCTTGCTGTTGTGCTTTTGCTTTCAGTACTTCCTGTACTTTGAGCTTGTTCTTGAAGTGCATTGAAAATGAGGCTTCTAGAAGATTCTTGTCACCTTATTTGGTGGTTAATTGCCATTCCTTTTCCGAAACCTTCTGCACTACGAGTTTGGTTTTTGAAGTAATTGAAAGTCTCTCTTTGTTTCATGTTCACAAATTGTTAGTCATGAAAGATGACAAGATCAACTTATGTTTCCTTGGAAAACTTAATTTTGCTTTAAAGTAGTCGTGGGAACAAGAGGCCTATTAAAGAACAAAGCCACCAAATACGAAATCTGTGTTTTCACTGTTCTTGTTAATAATGATCTGTGATCAAGACACGTGCACATGCCTTTCAAGAATATATTATTTTGTACTTTTTAACTTCAGTGCTAAGAGCAGAATGTCTCTTTGAGATTAAGTTTTGCAGACATATTGCTACCCAGGCAGGTTGTTGTGTTGAACGAACAAGGGACAGAGTTTGTCAGGAAAGGAGGTGAAGCAGTATTTTGCAAGTGAGTGGAAGCAGTTTGAAGCCATTAATAGTTTTACCTATAAACCACAGAGAGCCAATTGTTGCGGTTTGTTAAAGTTCTACTAGAAAAAAATATATGGGTCATTTAAAGTAATGTAAGACCACTGACAGAGGAGTAGTTTCTTTTGAAATAGGGGGACTACAGCAGCAAGTTGACCTGGAATTGAAGATTGAGGTGAGCTCTTAGACAGAAGTTCTTCCCTGTGAGGGTGCTGAGGCACTGGCACAGGGTGCCCAGAGAAGCTGTGGCTGCCCCATCCCAGGTTGGACAACAGGGGCTTGGAGCAAGCTGCTCCAGTGGAAGGTGTCCCTGCCCATGGCAGGGGTTGGAACTGGATGAGCTTTAAGGTCCCTTCCAACATGAACCATTCTAGGATTCTGTGATATGACTCTGTGGCAATCTGGCCTCACCTCCCTGAATTTAGGCATATCCCTGAGATGCCTAAATCAGGACTTACGCTGCCTATGCACCATGCTCCAGTCTATGGTCAGTTGAGGTGGTGAGGCTGCATCGACAGCATACAACTCTGCTGCAGATTTATAGAAATTACTGAGGGATAATGCCTTCAGGAGTTTTAAAACAAGATGGGGCACCTGAAAACTGGGTGTGAACCTGATTTTCATGTTGTTTCTTGAAACTTAAGGGGTGTGAGGGTATATGTTCGGTTTTATTCTTTGAGCTGGCAATAAGTTGTATCTCACAGGGCAGTACAGTCAGGTATCTAAAACAATTTGTAAAGGTGAGAATACATGGAGTTTTTAAACTGTTCATTGCTTTCCGTGTGTGCTGTCTGTAGTTCATGAAGTAACTATACTGACCATCAGTCAGCATTGTTGATGTTAAGCCTGCTCGGAATATGTAACCATGAACTTAACCTGACAGCTTGTGGTTTCTCATGCTTTCACTTCATTTTATAGAGTGAAATGGCACAGTCATTTAAAATAATTGCCTCTCTCTTATTTTCAGCTTAAAAAAGTCTTCTGCAGAGCTGAAGAAAATACTTGCAAATGGCCAGGTAGGTGTATTGAATTGAGCCTGGGCTACATGCATGTCTCGTTACTGCCTCATTCTGCAGTGATTGGCACACCTCAAATAGGTGGAGAGATGCTTACTGCTCATTTAGCTGTAATGTGTTCTTTTAACACAGAACTGGAAGAACCATGAAAACCTTCATGATATGAATGAGTTATGTAGCCTGATTTGCTTTGATTGGCATAGCAATTTGCTTCCCATTTCTCAAAATGTGCTAATCAGATTTAGCTCCAAATAGATTGAAGTACCTCACACATGTTGTGCTGCTGCCACAATTTCAAGGAAGAAAGTTAATCAATTTTGAATAACTAAGTCAACTGCTCACTTCAAATGACCTTTGTGGTTTTTAGGGCAGTTGATACTTAAATATTTAGCAGGTTCTTGCAAGGAACTGCTCGCTACTATTTGCAGTCACCTTATGTTGTGGCTTCTTAAAAAACCTAAAACACAACCTAAAGCAAAACAAACCCCAGAGTTGTGGAAAGTTGTCGTGTTGCTGCTTCTCCTGCTCCAGACATTCAGATTCTGGCACCCAGAAGTAAAAGGTTTAATGTAACGATGGAGAAATGGATGTCCTGGAGAAACATTTCATACCAGTTTTGAGCTGAACGTATGGCCAGGCTTGCGGTAGTATAATGATATTAAATATACACTGGTAAATTAAACTACCTTTAGAAGAACCTTAGATTCTTCAGCAGCACCAACATAAATATGTTTTAATGTTTGTCATAGTGAAAGCCCTTTGATAGCCTTGGAGGCAGCACCTGTCCATTGCGATCAAGCTTGCCTATTAGGCTCTATTGACTGAGACATCTGTGTCACTGCAAATAAAAGACTCTTATTGATTTTCTTAACTGCTGTTCACTTCCCCTCCATGTTTCGAAGGCTGAAATCTTAATTATCTCAGATGCGTATTCAGTGCCTTCACACAATGACCTCTCCAAGCCTCATTGGCATTTCATGAATCAAGTAGTTGTAGTTGAGCGTGTCAAGAAGATAAAGGCTGGTCTTCATGCTTGTCCTTCAGTATCACCTGTAACATTGTGGTCTAATAGATGAGGGTGCCCCTCTAAAATGTGAGCCGAGCAGCCCAGTGCTGCAGCCTTGCCTCTTTGGCACTGAATCCTTTGAATACAGCTTGGAAATGTATTTTAAAGCCTGACGTGCAGACTGAGTTTAATATTCACAGGTGCCTACCAGGTAGATTTGTTAATGTTTCAAAATTATACCTGTGCAGTCTGTTTCTCTGGATAAATTAAAATCCTGTAAATACCAGCAGCATGCTTCTGAACCTTGAAAATCAAGTTGATAATTACTCCAATATTACTAATAGGTTTTGAAGTAGAATTATGGACTGTGAGTAAAAGCTGTCTTTTTGTGATTGAGTCCATAAGCTGAATTTGGCATTTCATTTGTTCTCAGCAATAGAAATGAGTGTTTTCTGTGCCCTGCAATAGATTTACGGATTTCTTTCCTGCATAGTAGAATTGTAGAAAGACATAAAGGAACCAAAGCTCTTACTATGATATTTAAAAACGTTTAAAAAGAAAAAGTAAGTTTTAACCCTACCTTTCAGTCCCCCTGCTCTGGCCGGAGCTGCACTGCTTTCTGTTGAGAGAAGATGCTTTTCGTTATGCTGCATTGTGTTCTGCAGAATTTAGTCACAGCTCCCTAACTGGAGATAGGTTTCTAGTTGTAACTTTAACTTTTTCTCCTTTTGGGGGGTTAAGTCACACTCATCATTACTTAAGTATCGGTTGGGTTATTATTTTGTATTATTTTTTGGCAGTTTCTGCTTTCAGGCATTCATAATGATATTCCTCTAGTAGTTTCCATTTAGGTTTAATAAGGAATTCATATTAATCATTAAAAGAAGGGGACATGATTCTTCAAGATAATCAAATATTGACAAGTTAGAAATAGCTTTCTGCCTAGGTTCATTGATATAGGTGATGTGATATAAATATTTATTTCTTTTCTGTCACTCAGAGTAAATGCCACCAATTGATTCAGCATTGATATAGTGTCAACAGTTCATAAGAAACATTTGACTGGCTTGTGTTTTCCGATTAGTCTCTGCTCTATAAAGTGGGATTTACTAAATCTCTTCAATTGTCTGCTCATAGAGTGTGACTCCTTTCTGAAACCATTATTGCTTCGATTCGTAAAGCAAAGGTATGGCTATAGGACTTTGCTTCTGTCAGGCCTCTCCATATAAAATAAGGATTAATTGAGCATTTTGGTTTTAATGATTTACAAGAGATAGACACTGATTTCTTTCAAAACCAGCAGGTATAAGCAAGGGATGTTTTGTTTGCTGATCCATAATTGAAGTCTCTTTCGCTTTGTCATTAATTCTGTTACTATTAGCATCCAATCAAACTTGGGTTTGCAGGTTTAATATTCCAGCCCTTACTGTTGAGTTCATTGTTATTATGTTATCATTTTATGATTGAGAATCCAGTTTTCCCAGTAAAATAGATAAATCACCACATGTTTTTGGCATCTTTATTTGAGCCAGTAAATCACGCTTTATCTCTCTATCGGTTGCTGGCAGATACTTGCTCCACCCCAGGCTTCCTATTTCACCCTGGGTTTCTGGTTGCTCTTTGTGCATAGAGACAAGAAATGGTGCTGGGCTGGCAGTGGGTGCAAGCAGTGCAAAGGCAGACGATGGAGCTGCTCCTATCACTGTCTTTTAGGGACTGAGGTGAAGAAAATAACTCTTTTTACCAGTTAGCAAAAAGCAGGAGAAAAGAGAATGCATTTTATGTCTCTGGTTCTGCTCAATTTGCTGCTTATAACTTGTGTAACTGCAAAAAAAATCTTCCCCCCTCGCCCCCCCAAGAAGCAAAGATAAAAGTTCATGGCTTTATGGTTTCATTTAATTTCTCTTAAGAGTTATGTTTAGAAGAACATTGCTGGAAATATAGCAAAAAGATGCTTGTTGTTACCTCAAAGGCTGGAGAATTAAAGTCCTCCAGCTTAGAAGAGCAGAACTCCTTAAACCCAGTGTGTGCTTTGCTTTAAATTAGTGAGTACTGCAGTCTGAGAGAAATGAGTTTTAGGATCCAGGATAGATTCTTCACATACTTTAAAACCTATTCAGGAGTTATTGTTCCTCACGAGGTACCTCTTTTTTTCCTCCTTTTTATTTGCATTTTCTGATCAATGCAATAAGTAAGATAGCTTTCAGGAATAAACTAAATGTTCATTTTCATCCTAAACCTTGATACTTGAATGGGCTATTTCATACCCACTTAAGATTATCTGGCCCCAGGTTTAACTACAAATAGGTGATAATGTAAAGTCAGCTTCTGCTTTGAGGTATTTTGAAGTTTTTCAGATTTTGGAGATTCTACCCTTGCTGGAAGAAATGCAGAGTATTTCCTGTGAGAAACAAGAATGCTATTTATTCACATAGTGAAAGGAAAGAGCACAGATTTTGGAGTTCAGCATTTATGTCTTTAATACATATTATTTAAAATCAAGTAATATTCCATTTTTTGTTCCTAAGACTTGCTGAGTATTGGCTCTTTAGTGCATTTTACCTTGTTATGATCACTTACTTGTTCCAGTTGAAGAAAGTTTCCTCTTCTCTTCACTGACATCATACAAAAGGGGATGCTTAAGCATGGCTTAGTAACTTAAGGGCACATGTCCCCATTGAATTTAAAAGTTGTTTCAGAAGATGGATAAATACAGATAGGCTTATGGTGAGCTGTCACCGTGTGGTACTTGAAATCACTGATTTGAAGCTATTTCAGATGTGCTTACGTGATCTCTAATCACATCAGTGATAGCAGAGCAGACGTATCATTAGGGGGGTTGATGCCTTTTCACACAAAAATGACAGTCTTTAAGCAGCCATGCCAACTCATGTGGAATGTTTAACTTGGTATCCTATAAAATGCAAATGGTTACTAGAAATGAATTAATGCTTCATAGGAAAATCTCTTCTAATATGGGATTTGCCCAATCCTATGCAACTTCAGGCAGCAAGGGGTATCTTTTTGTAATAGAAAATGCATACAGCCCAGAATTCATTCTGATGATACCTTTCTTTTCAAGCATGCATGTGCATTCAAAAATGTCTTCAGTGACCTTTCTTTAATAGGTGGTTTATGTGGGAAATCAGAATAACTGTATTTGTACAGGAAAAGGTTGAACTGTAGTTTTACATTTGAATTGTTCATTCAGCACTACAGTAAGCTTTTATAAAAGCAATATCAGAAAGATCCCAAATTCCAGCATTTGCAATATATGGTGCTTGTATTTGGCTTCCGTTGAAGATCTGAGGATATCTTCATGTCTGGAGAGTTGTCCTGGTGAACAGAAAGATCGAGGCAAGCAATTAATTGTGTATTTCAAGGAAAGTCATCTTTGTTGGATAGCACATCAAGACTGTTTTCCAAAGATTTGCCTTTGTTAAAAGGTGAATAAATGAAGCACTGTGAAGCTTTCAGAGTGCCAGAACTGTCAGTCAATTAGCATCAGTTATGCTGATTCCAGAATAAATCATCAAGTTTTTGAGCCATTCTTAAGATGACAGTTTCCTGGTGGATTGTTTCCATTCACCTCCAACTTTGGCTTTGGTTATGTGCTGTTCTGGAGACCCTTTTCCTATCAGTATCTGTGACCTGACCCTCTTGAGCTATATTATATCATTCCATTTTGACACCTTTTATCAAACTTTAATGAAATGACCCAGGCAAACAAATTGTCATTAAACTTTCCATCACTTTGTCCCTTGGTATCGTCTTTTATAAATTGGACAGCAAATGTTGTATTGATCTTCTCGTTCTTGCAGCTGAACTTGAAATGACCCAGACTGCTTGTTGTTTATGGCCTAGAGTTGCTTTTCCTTGACATTTCCATCCACAGCATGACATCTCTTTTGTTTTTCTTTCTTTCTTGTGGAGATGAATGAACAAGACATACGGTATCGAGACATCCTCGGTCATGGCAATGGAGGCACAGTCTACAAGTGAGTGTTGAATTTCACTTCAAATTGTTGAAAACGGAATTTAAAAGTGCCTTTTTTTATTTTTTGTTACCCTTATATTTGTATTGAGATGTAGGTGGGCAGTGCTGCTGTGAAGAAAAGATTATAAAATACGTTCTTAATAGGAACTTTTTAAGAATCCTCTTTCCATATTTACAAGGTATCTGCTCTTGGGTGCCATGAGGGCTGGTGCATTTTTATTATCTTTTTAATACTTAGCTTTGAATCCCTCCTGGGTAACAAGTTAATGGTTCACAAGTGGAACTTGAAATGTCCTGAAGCATAATGAATTGCCTTCAGTATTTGCAATGCCATTATTCTTGCTGCTTTACCACGCCCTTTGCTAGCCCAGTACTGAGAATGACACCAGTGGGATGTGATGACACCGCTGCTTTGCCTTTCTCTAGCAATTCCAAATTAGTAAATAACCCCTTTTGCTGCTGCAGTGACTTCCCTCCCTCACGAGCAGCTTCACATATAGGCTGATGAATACATTAAATGATAAACTCCCCCAAATTTTGGTAGTGAAGCTTATACCCTGCAGCCAGTATTAATTTTAATATTGTAAAGATTATAATAGCAGAGGTATAGTTTTCTCGACAGGAAAGTCTTTCTCATGCATAGTGCAAAGTTTAAACTACATAATGTAATATCTGATACTTAATAGTCTGCAGTGGTGTATGAAAAATATTCCACTAGGAATTAAGAAATCCATACTTCGTAAGAAAGCCCTGAGGGAGTAATAAAGGTTTCCTCCAGAGAGCTATTTACCATATACAGTAACCCAGCATCCCATTATGATTTTGTTTATACCTTAGACATTTTAACTTTGAGATTAACATTTTTTTTTAGATGTTTTAAAAGCCATGGTGCATTTAGTGTAGTTTCTAATTGGCTGCCAACATGGCAAAACGAGTCTCCTTGCGGAAGGTTTAGTGAAAACGGACTTCCAGAACCTTAAAGGAACAAATCCAGTCTTTGAATGGACTCTTCAGAAATCAGGTTAGCCCGGTAGATGGAACATAGTTCAGACATCTCATTGATGTTCTCTTGTAGAAAGGTATTGCTAGACCAAGAAACTTGCAGAAGCAGTATTGTTATCTTACTTACAGTTTAGTAATTGAAATAAAGTGAAATCGAATAATAATGATAGTAATGAAAAGGGACTCTGGTCCCTGTGGAAAGCACTGTTAGGAACAAGGAATGTCCCATGAAGTGAGGGAACCTTTATGTGTCATTGTTACCCAGTTCTGAGTCACTTTCTTTATTAGCCAAAATAAGGAGCTAGCAATGTGAAACCATGAGCAGCGTTAAGAATGGCCATGCCAGGTCATACAAAAGTCTCTCGCCTTCTTTCTGTCTGATAGTGGCCAAAGTCTAAGGAATGTAAACCAAGGCAAGTGAATGTGGACTTTGTTGTTGGGATTGCACTGAAGATCTGCTGAATTTAATGTCTCTCAGCTTGTATCTGCCCTACTCACAAGGAACATTCCATGCTTGCTGTACATGCAGTGACAGAGCGCTGAGAGGTGCAGAAGGTGGTATAAAAATATAAATAAATTATATACAAAATACCTTGGAACAGTCATAGCGTCATGGAATGGTTTGTGTTGGAAGGGACCTTAAAGCTCATCCAGCTCCAACCCCCTGACATGGGCAGGGACGCCTTCCACTAGACCAGGTTGCTCCAGCCTGGCCAGCAATCACCCCATTGTAAAAGGCAACCTGTTCTCTTTGCCAAAGGAGCATCTGAGCTGCACAAGCCAAGAAGAAACTGCAAAATGGAATACTTACAGGTAGCTGGATTGCACTAGTCATAGATAGCAGCCCACATATATTTTATTCCAGTAAATCAATGAACATTTGTCAAATAAAATGAATTGCGAGTGTTTGGCTGTTTTCCTCTTGTGGCAGACCATGCTGTTGGCTCGGTGCAGAAGAGCCTGTGTGTAGTGTGTATTATTGATCCAAGCCTAAAGAACGAGCGTGGCTATGTGGTATCTTTTTTTCCCCTTTCTTTCTGGCTCTTTATACTAAGTCATATCCATTATGGCAATGATATATTATCAGCATTGAGCAAACAAGAGAGCGTGTCGCAGGTCGCTGAGCAAAAATCTTGAGCCTCTCTTTCCACGTGAATTAACTACTATTGAAATAGTTTATTGAGATTGAAGTATTGATCACTTTTCATGCTAACCCTGGCTTAAGGAGGGGAGAGGGGGGGTGGTTTTGTTCTCTTTGGAAGACGTTATGTTTAGTTAGAAAATGTATTTCATTTATTTGGGTTCTTTACAGCTGCAGCTGTTTCATTGCTTGGAGAAGAGGTATCTTAGCTTTATTTTTATGACAGTATAATTATACTTTAGAAATACACTTGATTACTGTGTGTAGCAAAATTGTTCCAGTATATTGGCTCGGCCAGTATTGCTATACAAACAACTTTTCAGTCAATTGAGTCTGGTAAAAAATCAATACTTTATAGCAATATTTCCAGTGAGAACTTGCTGAATCTCAATGTTTTCCCTGCTCTAAAGAGAAGGGATTGTGTAGTTGTTTGACTTCCTATTTTCCCTTACCTTTTGATAAGCTGTTTTCTTATTTAAGGCGTGATAACAATTATGGAGTTAGATATGGCAAAGCCAGTTAATTATCCAATTCTGTGAATATTTGGAAACTCTCAGTTGCTGTTATGTCACGGAGATCCGCACCTTTCCAGACAAGAGAGCCCTAAGACTGTTGCACTGGTAGATGTACGAACTTCCAGCTCTTCAACAGGCTTTCTAATTGTTATCAGCTATCTTATAAGGTAGTTATAGAATCTGGTAGGATGGTAACTGTACAGTTAGGGCTGCTTCACAGCAGCAGAATACCTCTGTGTAGCATTGCTTCTATTGTATTTACTTAAATTGCTATTTTGGAAGAAATCATTCACTGCTAGGTCCAAAAGACATTGAAATATGATGCAGATGTGCTGCATCTTTTAGCTCCATCACTGACTGCAGAGCTCTAAGAGGCTGTTTTTATGAGGTTGCTTCTCTTCAGTGAAAGAAGGTTAACATTTGGGTTTGTAAGGGTATGTATAGGCTTTGCCAGCTAGTCTCTGGAGTAGCTACGTTAAATTGTTTAGACCCCAAATCCTTAGTTGTATATATTTTGAACCTAAGTACTACAAAGTAGAGGTATTTGTCTCTGGTAGATAATTACTCTGTGAAGTCTCTCTCACATGGCATATGTATAGTATCACTGTTTCCTTCTGCATGTCTGGGATTCTTTCAAAATGTGCATTGTGTATGGCTTGTAGATCTTTGGGTTCTGTTAGAGGAGTTTCCAGCAGCAGAAAGCCATAACCCTCCGTATAGTGAAATAAACATAAAGTCCCAGTGATGCCCTAATTAATTTGTGAAGTTACCAAATGTCTGGGATAGGGAGGGAAGAAAAGGGGGAATCGGTTACCATCTTAGCAAAATGCTGCTAAACCAGACGGCTTCACTTTCACTTGAGTAATTGGGAGAGATGTGGCTGTTGATGATGTCCCGCCCAGCAGAATTGTATAGCAGGGAAATACGGGTAAATGCAGAAGCTTAATTTGTTTGAGCAATTTACTGGAGCAATTCTGCTGTTCAGTTCAGTTGTACATTCCAGCATATGCCCGTTTTCTTATTCTCTATCTCAACCAACCTTGGGGTGCCCCATTAGCACATTAAACATAGTGTATGGCAAGACAGCTGGAAAGTTGCTATCTCCTGCAAGCCAGGCTGCAAATGGCGCCTGCCAGTGTATTGCACATCCTTGCACATCAGCAGGGAAAAGCATTGTCAATTCTGGAGTGGGGAAACAGGAGGAGATTTAGCTGTTTTGGAGAGTAAGGGAAGTGATACGGTGCCTAACAGGGTCTGTGAGAGCTGGAGAGGGCCTTTGGACAAGGGTCTGTAGGAACAGGCCAAGGGGAATGGCTTTAACCTGCCAGAGGGGAGACTGAGATGAGCTCTCAGGCAGAAGCTCTTCCCTGGGAGGGTGCTGAGGCGCTGGCACAGGGTGCCCAGAGAAGCTGTGGCTGCCCCATCCCTGGCAGTGCTCAAGGCCAGGTTTGACACAGGGGCTTCGAGCAAGCTGCTCCAGTGGAAGGGGTCCTGCCTGTGGCAGGTTCTCACTACATTTCATACACATTGCTTGTCCCAGTGCTTGATGTCTCTAGTGCTTGATGCAGCTCTGAAGAAAGGAGGTGCAGGCAGGTTCAGTGTTTTGTTTGGTGTTAAAACAAATCTGTGGCCATTTGAAGTCTGAAAATGGCATCTCCCTGCATTCCTGTGGTGCAGTTGAGGCATTTTCCATTGTTTCCCTTCCCAGCCTACATTCGTTTTCCGTTTCTCTTGTTTTGTTTTATTTTTAGTCGCGCTGCAAAGCGTTAGAACAATAATAGCTGGAGTAAGTCAGAAATACTCCCCCAAATTTCTGCATATTATCATTGCAGTTTAAACAAGAGTGACCAGTGATTGCTGTTCACTTGTTTCTTTTGACCCTGGCTATCACTTGCCTGCCTCATAAAATCTGTTATGCACAAAAGTGCATAAAATGAAGATAAAGTACCTCCTTCAAGTCTGACAAAACCCATTCCTTTGCAGAATGGGAGCTGCAGTGAGAGTAAATAAATGAATGGACAGCAATCACAGCCTAGTTGATGAAACTGTTCAATTAAAGCACAGGCATTTACATGGTGTAATTTCCCTAAATTGCCAATGAGCCCCTTTAGACACAACCAGTGTTCAAATTGATTTCAGCATTGATTTTGGCTGAAGCTGATAAATTTCTGCTTGTTAGTTAAAGTAATTTTGCAGAAGACTTTGTAGTGCAGTATTGAAGTGTTCATTTAGCTGATGGTTAAAAGAGGAGTTATTTACAGAGGGTTCTACTGTTGTTCTGAGATGGGACAATTCCCCGGTCATCTTTTTACTTTTAATTTTTAAGCTTCAGTATACAATCAATACGTTATTGAAGCTGATTAAAATGTATCCAGCCAGCTGCCTATGGCTGCTTAATTAGAAACGGGATGATTCTTAAATTAAAGTTGTTCTGTTTGTGTTGCATGCCCATAGCCTGGGAAATGAAGCAAATAGTAACCTTGAAAACTTGAGTTTGCTCTTGTTACCAATGGGTGAGGTGGTGTGGGAGCGTAGGGCAGCTCTCATTGCAGCTTCCCCAGTGTGGGCAAAGAGCATCTGTTTCTTGGTAACAAATAATACTCCATGTAGTAGAGAATTGGTGGAATTTGCCACCAAGCTTATAGGCACTGGCTGTTCCCCAGCATTGAATACTTCTTTGAATCAGGCTTTTGCCCTTAGAAGTGAATGTGAGGTGACAGGGGGCAGAAGAACGTGTATTTATGCAGGAATCCTTTCTTGCCATTGTGCTGCCAGTGGTGTGTTTCAGACTGTCTCCTTAATCTCTGTTTGATGTCTCTGTGAAGAGCAGTGGCTGTAACAGCACCAGCAAGGTTGACATTGATTTTTCCGTGTCTTTTCACCCCAGATACTCAAAATGCTAAAAATGAGCCACTCAGATACCCAGTGACCATCATAAGGCTCAGCCAGCCATACAACCTCCCTCCCGTACGTCACCACAGCTGCTTTAATGGTGATGGCAAGAAGCAATATTAAGAGGAGCAATGCCAGAATTGTTTCTAGCATGTTGCTCATCATGATGTTATCTCACTGCAGTCCAGTAATGGATGGAGCAGTGTAACTAACCTCATGGTGTTTATGCTCTCAGCCTGCTCCTGGGGAAGAGCAAGCTTTCTACTGGAAACTGAACCATGATTAAAAGAAAACAGTCTTTCTGCTATTACAGTAAATACCTAGAAAACGTTTGCTTCTTGGCACAGTTCTGTTTTCTACTGTTGGTCCATATTGAATTACTCAACAGCTCTGTTTGTCCTTAATAGTTGTTATGCTGTGGGCATCATGAGCACATCTCTCGTGAGAAATGGTTTGATAATGCAGAAAATCCAGCTTTAGGTCTTGTTGTGGAGGCATGTGGCATCAAAACGGCCATCATTAGAGGATGTGATGTACTTTTTGGCTCATTCTGTTGCTTCAAGTTTCTTTCTAAAACTCTGATGGGTTTACTTGTCCTGGCTCTGTCAGATAATGCCTGGCTGTGTCAGTCTAAATAGAAGTCTGAGAAAACTGCTCTGCAGTCTTCTGCCCTTTGAGATAGTTTAAAGCCAGCAGCTGAAACACATGACTGTGCCCTGGTCTGGATTGGTCCTGTGGCGGTGAGTGACCTGGTATTGGTGATGGTTGGACCGGGCTTGGAGCAACCTGCTCTAGTGGAAGGTGTCCCTGCCCATTGCAGGAGGTTGGAACTGGATGAGCTTTAAGGTCCCATCCAACCCAAACCATTCCATGATTCTGCGGTGGCACCGTAGCCTCATCAAGCAGTGTCGAGGTGAAGCCTTCTCCATCTTTAGTCCTTTCTGTACAGGTCTCTCTAAGGAATGGGGTCTGAACTGCAATAGGATGGGTACAAGAAGGAAAGACTTGTAATCCAGTTTTGATTGACCCTGGAAGTTTGACTGCAGTGGAGAAGGAAGACTCATGTAAGAGGTAACAGATGGAAGTAGTAGGTTACAGCATGCAAGAGGTGAGGGGTTCATTGTGCTTTGGCTTGGATGGCAAAGCCACCTCTTTCCCACAGCGATGGGTTGAGACATTTTGCTCATTGCCATTTTCCTTATGCAGCTTTTAGTGCCAGTGTTGCTCTTCTGAAAAGTTTCAAATTCAGATGCAAGTATTTTTTTGTGTGTTTTCTCATTCAACAACAAATCATTTTGCAATCAGTACTCAAGCATCTGTAATGGGGCTTTAGATGGAGGGGAGGTTGGTGTAGATTGCTGTTTGAACTAGCACAGACCCCATAAAAGCTCCTTTTTACAACTGCTGTGCACTTTGGATTTCCTGTTTTAACAGCCAGAGAGTCAGGCTAATGTGTTTGTCTATTGCAGAAGGCAACAACTGTCAAAGTGTTTATTTCCTAGAAACAATTTGAATCTGTTTCTTTAAATGACCGTCAGAGTATATGACAATTCTATCATCAGAATGCCAGACTCTGACCAGGAGCATGACAGACAGTGGCAGTACTTGGAGAAAAAGAGGGGAAAATGAACAGTAAACCAAATCTGTGGGTGATTTGCTATGTGGAGTTTGCAGCTGGCACGTCGCTCTGCAATGAATGGCACTTAGAGGATTGTATTCATCTTGCACAACACTGGCGCAGTCATTTTGCTCTAGGTTATTTCTCACAGGGCAGGAAAATGCTCAGTTTGACTTCACTGATGCCCCTACATCTGAAGGTGCTGCTTGCTACAACCAGAGCTTTCTGTGTTAGCTTTTAAACTCGAATAAGAAATGTGGGACTTCTGGGTGTATGTTCATTTCTGCTAGGAAATGCTGAGACTTTTTGCGTGTGTTATTCTATGTGTTGAGTGAGGAGGATATCTGGGGGACAGTTCATCAGTGCAGTGCTATGGGTGAGCTGATACAGACTCAGGGAAATGGGGCAATATTTGTGGTTCTTGTCAAGTGAAATGATGTCTTGATGTTTTAAACAGTTGTGTAACGAATGCATACCAAGGTGTGAAGCAGGAGGAAACGTATCTAGGAGAATGGACCTGAAATATTTACTCTTATTTTTACCTTGTAGCCTCAGGTTGCCACCTTGGGAAATTGAAAGCGGGGCTTTCAGCACAGGGATGGACAAAGCCACAGCTGAGCTCGTGCCCTGCTACGGTCTCACTTCAAGAGGGAGGTTGGATTGGATGGTGTGGTGGTGCAACCACCCTTTCATCTCCTAGAACTGCTGTTAACAGAATGACATGCCAACACTTGAGAGCCAGTAGAGCCACAGCACATCTGAGTTCGTGGCATCAGCCATAAGCTCCTGTGGTGTCTCTGTGAGAGGGGAGTTGTGTCCCTGCGTCCTGCAGTCACACCACTAACGCAACAGTACTGTCAGTACATCATTTTGTCATATTTGCTGACATTGGTTATATTTCTATAACGGGAGGGGACTGAGTCATTGGAATAGCAGACAGGTCATGGCTTTCCCTTGGCAAGGAATATCTTATTGATTAGAAATAGTTTTTGTGGCTATCAGGGGGGAGGAAATAGAAAAATACACCCTGGTGGCCAGCGTGAACAGATGGGAAGACAGATCTTTTGTGTGGTAGCCTGCTGCAGGCTCCTTCAGTGCCTTTCTGCACCAGCATTAGCAGCAGGGTATAATAACGTCAATGAATTTTTGCTTCTAAATAGAGATTGTGTTTACTTGAAGTATCTCAATAGTAAACTCAGATTTTAGTAAGAAGTTATTACATTTGTTAGGAAAAGCAGTTTGAGAAAGCTCAGGGATCTTTGCATGCTCAGTCCATGCTCCTGATGTGACCATCCTGAAGTCACTCGTATGTGAGCAAATGCTTTACAATTAAAAATCAGGAAACAAACTGACAATTGCTGTTTCTCTTGAGTGCTTCTCATGTGAAACCTGAAGTTAGTTCTTTGCTTAACCCTAGGAGGAATTCTACTGCAATCACAGCAAGCAGTGCAGCTCCCCACTGTGCTCTTAGGTAAAATTCCTCACAGGGAGAATATAAAATTGTTAAGTCTTAGCAAGTTGAAAGAGGGAGAATGTTTTTGTTTGACGTCTAAGCTGTTTATTAAGCAGTTTGTGCATGTTCTGTTTGCTTGGGTTGGTTTGTTTTACTTCTGAAGTGATCAGAAACTCACCATATTCAGTGTCTGGAATTGCTAGCATTAAATATTGGGATGGGTTGTGGTTTATTCCGTAAAGAGGTTTGAGGCAAAGCATCTTACATTTCTGCTCTGGTTTTCTTTGCAGCGGAGCTCAGGGAGAGCAAAGCAGGCAATATAAAATTCACTTACCTTTTTCTGCCTTTTCTTTTTTGAAACAGAAACCAGCTGCTCTGCTGCTTTCACTGTTTAATTTGCTTTCCTTTAGAAACACATCTTATATACAGTGCGGGGAGGGGGAGAGATGCCGAGGAGCTGGCAGTTCCCCCAAAGCCCTATTCTAGTTTTCCATGATACTGATTTCTGGAACACAAGGGTTTGCACACGCCGTACTCCACAGTCCATCACAAGTTTTTTTGGCTTAGCTGGAGGGCTTTGTTCAAGCAAAGCACATGCTTGCTCTCACCCTGCCTTTCTCATTCCCTAAAATAACCCAGCTCTTGCCACGGAGCTGGGCAAGCTGCCTTTGCAGCGCTCCCTCAGGGGCCCTCTCCGTTTTCAGAGCAGAAGAGACAAAGTTCTGCTAAAGGACTTGGCTCATATCGGTCCCTTCAGGGCTTTAAATATCTGGGGATATGGTTAATAGTCAAGGTTAATAAAATATTTGACACAACTGTGCCAGTCTTGCTTAGGAGCTGTTCCTTGTAATGGATGGAGGGGGCTCAGAATAATTAACTCTCGTGGGAATGGGCAGGATTTGAATTTCTTTTCCCCAGTGGGAAGGTTTCAGAGTATGTGATGGTTGAAGTCTGCCATCCTCTCATACAGTGTGTGGAGGCTTTAAACCAACCCCTCAGCGTTACATGCTCTGTATGCGCACTAGGAGAACTTCCCGAAGGAGATGTTGGCCCCTTCCTCCATCCCACATTAGCACAGTGTACCAGGGCAGGGGGGAAGGAAGATCCCCCAAAACTCGCTTTTTCCCCATCTCCCAGATTTCTTGGTCAGTTTTTTCCCCCTCTTTGAGCTCTTGCAACGCCTTCTCCCTTTCTCGCTGGAATGTGTTTTATTCCTGAGGAGGACTTGCTGCTTTCCTTCCTCCATCCTCCCTGCAGATTTCTTTCTCATTTTGTGCAACCTCTAAACATTTTGTTGGGTGAGTTACTACTCGGAGTTATTAAACCTTGGTTTTAATTAAACAGCAGTCCCTTATCTGGAGAGGGAAGGGGAAATGCATGTCAGAACCTGCTTCCTGCACTTGGCAAAGTGCAGCAGCGTTTCAATGATAACTTTTTAAGTAGTTGACTCTGGCATCGAGTGTTCGAAAGTACTTTTTAAGCTTCTGGTTGCAGAAGCTGTCTCTGATGTGGTGCAGTTTCTCCTTCACAATATATGATTTATAGCCACAGATCTAATAATCTGATAGAGCTTTTGCTGTTTTTATGCAGTGGGTCAAAAGCAAACTCCAACAAAAAAAGAGGGGAAGAATGAACTTGTTTTCCCAGAGCCGGTTCATGCAAGGAACAAAATGTCAGAACAGTGTTTTCCTTGAATAGTTTGCATTTCCATGAGTTTAATTCCTGCTCTTTACATTTGTCTTCAAGTAGTTCAGCAGCTGTTTAGCAACTGTTTTCCCTCCTCTTTAACATCCACTTGTCTTTATGGTTAGGCACTGCTCAAATGCATTCCTAGCAAGAGAAGTTGGAACCGTTTATTAGGTGACACCACTTGCCTACCATCCTGGAAGAATTTTAAGCCTGTGTTCACTGAAATGTGCAATGAGCTTTGCTGAGGAACCTTTTGCATTTTACTGCTTTGCTTCATCCGGTGATCTGGTTCTACAGTGACGAGTTTGTTTGATTCCTTCTGAAGGTGTCACTGAGGTCTGGGAGAGGTGACACTTGGGATGAGACTTCACGTTACTTTATGAATATTAGTTTAATCTCCTCATAGATACCCACAGACTAACTCATGGTTGCAGTATGCAGAGCACGTAGGTTCTTCATGCTGCAAATATTCTGTGGGATTATTTCAGTGCATCCTTCTGAACCTACGTAAAGGTACTAAGTCTTCAGGCCTTCACTGTGCTGATTGTAACCAAAATGATCAATTCCAACTTTGAATTGTATGTAATATCTAACAAAAGTTTTCCCTACACGCTCATTGGAACGGGTAATTACTGTAGCAACTACAGACTAATTTGAAGTGTTAGCTGTTAATTAAAGCACTACAGAGGTGTACAGTTGTCTTTTGGTGTAACCAAAGCTCCTATTCAAACTTCATTAATCACTTTACAGTTATTGTGTTGGGAAAGGTCAGGACAACTGAGATGCCGATCAGCCTGGAGTAAACAAATTCCGTTCCTCCCAGGTAGCATGGCATTTGCAGAGCCACTGGTCATGCTGCACCCATGGGCATGGCATTTCCTTTGTGATCCAATGCTCAGCCATAATTAAATGTTAAATGGGTCCTGTCAGTGCTCTGTAAACCAAACCAGGTATCTGCCCTCTGCTGGAAATTGAACCCAAACTTCCACGGATGAATTAGCGTGCATCATAATTAAATAATCAAGTCTTCCCTTTTAATTCACTTGGAAACAGGAGATCTCTCTTATGGAAAAAAGATCAGCTTTCTTGACAGGCTAATTAAGTTGCCAAACTGTCCGGCACAGTACATCGGCAGCTAACAGACGCTGAGCATGCTATCTCAACCTGTTCACTTGCTTGTCATTGCTGTTCATCTTAAGTCCATAATGTTTTGCCACTGTTGATTCATCCCTAGTTACAGCAAAGTTCATTTACTCCGTGGGATTCATGGATTATGCACTCAGCCACCAGTCTGTCAGAGCGCTGTCTTTGCTTCCTGCCTGTTGTTACGATATTAAATAACACTGAGTTTTGGTGTTTGCTCCTACAGGCTGATGCCACTTGGCCACATAAATGTTTATCCTTCAGTTAGTAAATTAAAGTGAAGTTTTTAGAAACTTCCAAACCATTAATAAATGATATGAACACTCAGGGTTATAAATAGGATTAAACAACAGTCCTGCCCTCTGCTATGTATGATTTTGCATGCAATAGGCCAACTTCCTTCTTCAGTAATAATTGCTAGAGGTATGTAGTGGTAAAACATTATAATTCTTTGAAGTTAGTGCCACATATATGACATTACTCTGCATAGAGTCATAAATCAGGATGAGACAATAAAACTAGTGAAGAGGAAAACCTTTAATGGTTTTGTTTTTATGCAGAATTCCATCAGATTTTTAGTAGACACTTTTTTTTCCACCTCCTTTTTATTTTCTTAGGAATTCGTGGTCAGGAATGCAGAAGTCAGTGTTAAATAGCCAATTTCTTTAGAAATTAAGACAAATGATTTGGAATATTGTGGGAAATGATTCTGGGTCCATGTGAGTGTTAACAATAATGCTTTCTAACCTTGTATGTGTACACATGTGCTAATCTTAAATACAAATGCAGAAAGGTCATTTCACTCAGGTTTTCTGCGGGTCCTTAGGTTGTGGTAAAGAATCAGCCATTACCTCTTTTACTGCACTTTAATTGATAGAACTGTGGATCTCACTGTCCTACCACTAAAAATATCCATAGGGCTGCAAACTGGTGTGGTAAACCTTCTTTTATGTGAATAAAGGGTATTTATTGATTTTATTTCATTGAAAGAAAATGTGAAAATGGATAAATTCATACCCATAAGATTACTATTCCGCTGCCTGAAAGTCTTCAATGTGCAGATTTTATATAAGACATGCAGATGTAAAAACCTGCTAAATGGTTTCATTGTAAATATAGTCTTTTGATCAATTGTTTTCATCAGTCTTCCTTTAGAAATGCTCTCTGAGATTGGTTTAATGTAAAACAGATTAGCTCCAAGTCATTTTTCTATGAAATTAGTGGATACAAGCTGCACACATGTATAGAGGTAATTTTATGTGATCTCAACTTACTTAATTTTTTCCCTCATGCAGGGCATATCATGTCCCTAGTGGAAAAATACTAGCAGTAAAGGTAAGATATTACAGTAATTTTCTTTCTCTCTTTCTTTCTCTCCATTCTTTCTTGACCTTGATTTCCTTCCCCTCCCTCTGATTCTTAGATCTCATTTGGGTTTATCACATTAATCCACATTGTTTCGCAGGAAAGCTCTACATTAGGCAGAAGCTCTTTGCTGTGAGGGTGCTGAGGCGCTGGCACAGGGTGCCCAGAGAAGCTGTGGCTGCCCCATCCCTGGCAGTGTTCAAGGCCAGGTTGGACACAGGGGCTTGGAGAAAGCTGCTCCAGTGGAAGGTGTCCCTGCCCGTGGCAGGGGTTGGAACTGAATGAGCTTTAAGGTCCCTTCCAACCCAAACCATTCTATGATACCTAAATCTGTCACGAGCAGTAAGACAGGAATTGTGTAATAGGCACAGAAGTATGGAAAACTTAAGTATAAAATAATAACTTTATTGTTTTATTACAACTTGCAGTATGGCACTAAAAACGCTCTTGCCCTAGATGCCTGGGTTGTGTATGGATGCTGTTTTATCCTGGTTCTTGCTCCTAATGTAATCTTCAGGCTCGACAGAGAGCATCCTCCGTGGCAGCTGTGTTTGGTGCCAGCATTGCTGCTCTCCAGCCCTGGCCCTGTGCTGCTGGGGAGCTGTGGGTGCTCCCAGAAGTTGCCTGGAGAGGAGGTGGAGCACAAGGAAATTCACACAGGCAGGAGGGAAATAAGTTCACCCTTTGCAAGGTTAATTGAAATCATCTCCCTGTGGCAAAAAGCATGTTCCCCAGCAATTTCACCTCGTTTCCCTTAAGAGTCCATGGGTTTGGTTAGTCCTGGTGGGTAAATAGGATCCTGAAGATCTGGGGGACTGGGTTCTCTTGTAGTTATTACTCATGGTGGTCCTGTCAGTCTCAATTGTATTTTTTAGTGTGATTTCAGACGAGATATTACATCAACCTGTGTGTGTTATCATAGTGTAAAATAACCTGCTCACAGGCTGGAGGTCAGGAAGCCTGCAATGACAGCGATCATGCTGGCTTGCTCTATTAAGAAAATGACTTAACACATCCATGGCCAGGCATACCCAGCAATAAAGAGCGGCTGGGAGGATGGTAATGCCAGTGTCTTGACCTGATCATCACACGGATCAAGTGTTTTGACAGAGGATTACCACACTAATAGAAACAGCACTGGATGGATCTGTGAAAGTAAAGTTCTGTGTTTTGGGGGCTTTTTCTGATAATAAACCACAGATTTGGTAGGACAAGAAAACATTTGGAAAACCTGTTGATTAAAATGCTTTCACATGGTAGAGAATCTTGTAAATATATTGAATAGGAAAACAAACCACTGCTACATACGCTATAGATGAAACCAATGTCATTTTGTATGAACTTTGCAGCTAGGTATTGTGCAGAGGGTTGAATAGATTATTCACAGGTAACTTTTTTTCAATTAGAGGGGAAAATCTGAATGAAAACTGTGAGTGTACACTGGCTGGTTGCCATTCTTCAACTGCTTTTAGTTTCTCCTGCTCTTAAGCTAGCATTTAAATGGACCATTTGATTAATCATTTTTATAGCAGCTATAATACTCCCAAATTTCCTTTGAGTTGTACATACTGTAAAAGACAATTATGTCGCCACAGATTAAATAAGTGAATTAAAACAGAATAGCAGCTTAATTTGACCTGTGATTTTGCTCTCGTTCCCTGTAGTGGAACGTATGCCACTCCAGCAAATAGATGAAGTCATCCATGACAGCTTGTGATGAATTGCCGTATTTATACTGTATATTTTAATAGCCTCACACTAATTTAAATTGAGCACAGAGTAAATTATAATTCAGTCACTTGACTGCTTGTATTTAACTTGACAACTCATCCTTATTTGTCCTGGAGCAGAGGAAATATGTTCAGGTATTCCTCTTTTAAAAATTAACCCTTTTCACTTGGAACGTTGGGTATGTGGAGTTAATGTAAGTTCTAAGTGTGCCAAGTGGCTTCAAAAGCGCTGTATTTTAGGCAGGAACTTAAGAAAGATATGCAGGAATGCTTGCAGCCCTTCCTGAATCCCAGAGGACCACCACACCATTTAAATTAAAAATCATAGAATCACAGAATGGTTTGTATTGAAGAGACCTTAAAGCTCATCCAGCTCCAACCCCTGCCACGGGCAGGGACCCCTTCCACTGGAGCAGCTTGCTCCAAGCCCCTGTGTCCAACCTGGCCTTGAACACTGCCAGGGATGGGGCAGCCACAGCTTCTCTGGGCACCCTGTGCCAGCGCCTCAGCACCCTCCCAGGGAAGAGCTTCTGCCTAAGAGCTCATCTCAGTCTCCCCTCTGGCAGGTTAAAGCCATTCCCCTTGGCCTGTCCCTACAGGCCCTTATCAAAAGCCATACATGCTTCCCATACTGTTGTAGTGCATTTCCATACATGCCCTACCCAGTAGTATCCTCAACACTTGTTAGTAGGGTAGCTCTGCCTTTCTAGGTTATCCCACTATTAGAATGCAGGGTCTGTATGTAATTATAGTTAATGCAAATCAGCCAGAGACCTTTCTTCATGCCAGGTCGTTGTTGATTGGATGTCAGTGATGTATTTGACGCTGATCATGCTAACTAGTCCTTGTTCAGATCGGTGAAGCCTTCCCAGGGAACAGGCAGGGAAGTTTCTCACTGTGAGTAGTATTTAGTGAGATAAAATGCTGATTTTATATCATTGACAAGATTAAATTCTGTTAATATTCAGTGGGTGAAACTGATGGTATCCCAGCAAATTATTGTAAGTTTTTCAGGCTGGAAAAATGTAAGTGAATATTGTTGGCAAATGATTATTGATCTAGACAAGTGTGTTAAACGTTTCTTGGCAGCCCTGTATTACACTTACAATTTAGTTTAGTGACAGCTTTTATAAATAACCCTAAAGCAAAGTCTTGATAGGCGCAGGTTATCGGTTTTTCTTTTAGACTGATTTTGATACTGTAAAATCTGTGCGTTTGGAAATGGCCTCTGTATTTTGTTGTATCAGCAGTAAATGCAGCCTGTTATATCTGTTCTGCTAATTCTGCAAATTGACTACATTTTGTTCCCCTTTAGCTTCAAGTATCAAACTGTGAAATATCGTGGTGGCTAAATGCATTTAGAATCTATTTTGGTTTATATACTAGTACTTAATAATTGAATGTGGAAGTCTTCAAATAATCATGGCAAAGAATTGCATATTAAAGTTCACTTTCAATGCTGGTTCTGCCAGAACCAGCATCCTTATTAAGAGAGTCTGTCTTGAAAATCCTGCAGACTTGCATCTCCACCTTCACTGCAGCACTTGGTGCTTCACTCCTGGGTAGCAGCCTGGCTCAGAAGGATGGAAAACGAGGGTTTGGGTGGAGGAAGCAGTAATAAGCATGAGAATGAGCTGCTGAGTGCTCCAAGTCACAGGGTGTGTAGTTGTTTTGAGGAATGCTTTGGTGATACTTATCTAAGCATCTGTATCATCTGCATTTTTTCTGTGTGTTTAACAGTTTTCCATGTTCCATACAATGTTAGGAATTCAGATAAAAACGGGATAAATATTAAACTGAAACTATAAAGGTCATGGTAAGAGACACTCCTTCAAGGCACCAATGAGACATTCAGGGGTGCTTCCAGTACTATGTGTATTCAGCCCTTAGAATTAACTTCAGCACTTTGGGACCTGTAGATCTACCACTCCTGCTCTTCACGTTACGTCTGCGGCTTGTGTTCAAGCCAAACTCATCTCATGGTTGAATGGTTAAACCACAAACCTGATGATATTTCATGGATAAAATTGTCTGTATAGCTTAGTTTGCTTGTAACTGACTTTTAAGAGTAAATAAATCTGTCCTTTCATTTCCATTTCCTTCCTTTGCTCATCGCTATATTAAAATAGTCTTTCCATCTATTCCTGCCTTTCTTTTCATCACATAAAGATTACTAATACTCAGATGTTCAGGTTTTTATTTTGAATCGTTCACTTTTTGTGTCAACTGTGATCATGTATCTCTTGTGTTGTATTTTAGGTCATACCCTTAGATATAACACTGGAACTCCAGAAGCAGATAATGTCGGAGTTAGAAATTCTTTACAAGGTATATAAATTTTCTCATTTTCAGTATTCTTCCTTATAATCTTCTTACAACAAATTTTAAACCAGGCTTCTCTCTTTTTCCCTTTCTTTTCCCAGTGTGACTCATCATATATCATAGGATTTTACGGTGCTTTTTTTGTAGAAAACAGGATTTCCCTGTGCACAGAGTTCATGGACGGTGAGTTGTGCATTCAGTGTGCTTTTGGTTGCTAAGTCTGTTAATGGGAAAACCATATCAAGATGTGCTTTTCCAGAACAGAGCAAAATGCAGTGGTATGACTGTATTAATAATTTCACAGGTAGTTTATAGACAGAATAGGTTGGTATTGGGCTTATGTTACATTCTCCATGGGCTGCTGTGTTTTCTTGAGTGTAACTTCCCTACTTTTATTGAAAATGTAAATAGAACAGAAATAAATGCTGGCTTAATTTGTGGGTTGATATTTGAGTGTTCCATACAATCTGTCCTCGCTGACAAAACAGCTGTTCCTCACTTTTCCTGTTTTGATAGCCAAACCAGATTTTCTTTTAAAGAAATCTATTAACCCAATGTCCTGTGTGTTTTCAATGGAAATCGTCTCTTAATTGCAAGACAAGGAATGATTTTCTAACACAGCTGTTTAGCAGCATGGCACTGAGCTCCTTTTGGAGTGTACTCCTGTTTCTCTCAATGTGAGTCTTCAGACCAAGAGTATCCCCTTCCCCACCATCTGATGCTGCGGTCATTGTGGAGATGTATTAGTGCTTTGCTTTGAAATCTTCGTGCTGTGTGGAATTCTTGGGGAAAAGGCAGGGAAAGCATTGTGATTGCAGCAATTTATAATCATTGCTGCCCTCTGTGTATCAGTTCTGAGAGTGTGTCTCATGGCAGCTGCAGTCCCCTTGTGTCTCGCGCAACAACCCTCTTCACAGCGTTCAACTCTTAACATCACGTTGTTGTTAGGAGCAATAGTCTGTTACTCACTCCAGGATTTTCTTACGAGCCAACATTTTATGCCTTCTCCAGGTCTTTCACAAAGGTTCAGTTAAGCCGGATATAAAGAAGTAAGGATCTCACAAACAATTTTCTGTGGAGAGAAGGCTTTATGGCAGGAAAAATTTCCAAAGCCAAATGTGTATCATTAAGCATCGAGTAGCTTCATTCTTTCTGATATAAAGATAAAAAACCTTTAGGGTTTTATGGTGCATTTTGTTTTCTCCCTGTTAAAATGGTCTGTTATTGTTGTTATTTCTTCCTTTTTACATTCACTGCCTCTGTCCCAGGCATCACTGTGCCCTGTTTCCAAGTACTAATATTCTCTCAGATTTTCCATATTTTGATGGAAAATGCTACATTTATTCAGCAAAGCCTAGAAGCTCAGTTCCTTGCTGTTCTCCTGCTGTGCGTCTTAGCCATTTCTCTGCTCTGTTCTTGCAGTTGCCTCAGATTTGCAAGCCTGTGTTAAGCAGGAGTAGTCCCATGCAGTAAGGAAGCATCTGCTCATGCCAAAACCATGCATCTGTCTAGAGTGTGTATGCCCCTACTAATTCAGAGATGTTTAAAATAATGGACATAAATGCTTCCAGTTCTGAATTCTTGCTTGAAAATATTGAAGCCTTTAGGGTATGCATCCCTCATGGTGTTGCACAACGATGGTGTTTACTGACCATGCACTAATTACTCGGAATTATACTGGAGATGACCTCTGGTCTGCCTCATGTTGTGCACTCCTTCTGGCAGAAAGCAACAGCAATCATTTAAAGGAAGAACAAAATGCAAATAAAGGGACCTTGCCATTTTTTTCCCTGAGACCTTTAATTTTGATGCATAAGAATACAGGTAAAGAGAAGAAAAAATACTTTCTCATCCTGCAGATGAGCAGCTTTAACCTTGACAAATGTTTAGCCCTTTGGACTGTCTTGGGCCAGTTTATAAGATTTCCTGAATCCCAGGACTCTGCCCAGTTGTATCCCAACCTTTAATTTTGATGCATAAGAATACAGGTAAAGAGTTTTCTTAATTGCTGGACATTGGCCTCACTCTTTTCCCAATGGTGTCCTCAGTAAAACCTAGATGCTGCACTGAGAGCAGAGTTAGATCGGTGCTGAGCACTCTGAGGACCTCAAGCCTTGACTAAGACACCCTGCTCTTGCAAGCTGATGGTAGTACACTCTGCCTGTAATTCACTTGTCCTTTGATTTATTTATTTGCCATTCTACTTGGGTATTTTTAATTTTCAATTTTCAATTTGCTTTCTTGCCCAATAATTTCACCCTAGGGATGTTTTGAACACTGGTTTGGTCATGAATTTCCTTTGCAGAACATAAGGGAAAAGCCTCAGGACTCTGACGTCCACTGTTGCTTTTGGGATGACTTTTTTATTCCTGAGAAGTTTCTCCAAGCCTGTTGGGTTTGAGTTCTCCAACTTTGATATTCTGTCTTGTGACTGGGAGTTTTTCTAAGAGTTTAAGTGTTAGTGCTGCAAGCAGCAATAAGTAATGTGGGTGGAAAGACCCCCAGGTACTGTTCCATGTGTTTATTCAGAGTTTGGTAGATTTTTAAGGTCAGTTATTTCTGACACAGTTATTGTTATATCATTGATGGTGTTTTTATTAATAACCAAGGCCTAGAAACCCCTTGTGGCTTCAAATCTGGGGCAGTATTTCATTTTGTATTATCTAAGCACATTTTGTTTGTCCCTGCAGGGGGTTCTTTGGATGTTTATAGAAAAATTCCAGAGCATGTACTTGGAAGAATAGCAGTAGCTGTAAGTACTTCTTTCTTTATGTCTTTTGGGTTTTGATTGTGCGTGTAACAGAATGATTTGAGTGCACACATGCCCCTTGTGACACCAAGTCGTGTCCAGAGTCCGTGTCCTCATTGTGAAAGGGAAGGTCCTTCCTAACCCTTGGGTGTGCACAAGGACACCAGGGTTAAGGAAGCCTTCCTTTAGAACTGCGAGCACATGAGTTGCCAGAGGCTCAAGAAATGTGATAAATTGAATGGGATAAGGAAAGAAGTCATGAATTTGCTGGAGATCTGCGTGGTCTGTTTCTTCACGTCAACCCTTGTAGGATGGAGCAGTCCTCTTGATTGCCTTTATTGAGCCTTGCAGTCCTTCTGTACTATATGGTTCCTTTAAAAAGTGATTCAGAAGCCCTGTCTTAGCCTTTAAGGTGATTCCCTCATCTGCTGCTTCTCGTGTGTAATTTCCATTCTAACTGTTTGTTCTGCACAAAGTTACCTCAATTAGGTTTGCTTCCCAGGCTGAAAGATGAAGTCAGCTCCTGGTACCAGAATGCAATGGCAGAACACATTTTCTCTCTTCCCCTGTGGCAGATGTACTCCTGAATGCAGATAAGGAGGAGGCTGCAGTTTTTATTTGGCTGACCTAGGCTGCCTGGGGACAGGCTGCTCTTACTACAGTGATGGGACCCTTCACACCTGAGCAGTAATGGCTGAGGAGCTGATAGTGATTTTGGAGGTGATGAGCAGGGAGATGGTCTGTGAGCTAGGAAAAACCATCAATCCCCTATATCTACTCAGTTTGGTAACAAGGTGTTGACAATGGGATCCTTGGAGGACCTGGTAGCTCATCACTGTGTTTCAGCAGCCTTCAGTGGCTGCTCTGCTAGAAATTCACTGGCTCCAATTTGAAAACTAAATTACAGAACAACAAAAGAAGGGAAAAAAAAACCAGAAGTCCCATCTTTTGCCAGAGCTGAATAAGGGGTAAATGACCAATGTCTTAGTGGATTTCCCAGGGGAGGGAGATACTGCTAAACAATTGCTAAATATAAGGAATACTTTGATAACTTAAGCAGTTTAAAGCATAACAAAGTTATTCTATCATGTGCCATTTAATTAAGTGCTGGGCTTTCACATTCATTATACATCAAGCTGACAATTTAAATCCTTTAATCCAACACAGGCAGCTATTTAGTCTCTGTTCATTGTAATTCACAGCTCTACTTTCCTCTTAATTTGTGTGGCCTGCCCAGGGTGATGAGCATCCTTCTCTGATGCTGTTTCCTCTAAGTAGCTTCAAATCTTCTCATTATATAGCCTAGCAGTTTCTTATGGAATTTGAATGCTTTTCACCTTTAGTTCAGAGTAAAAACGTTTCATCTCTTCTTCCCTATGGAGCAATGAACAGTGTCCTCATATTCCTGAGTAGCATGTGTAGAGTGTAATAATACTGGGATGGGCCTTAAAGAATTTCTTCATCTGCTTATTCCTTCTTCTTTTCCTCATTTGACTTCATGTTATGTATTTAATACATCCACACTAACTTACCTTGTCATTTCCTTTACTTACTTTTGTCTCTCCTCTCCCCCATCCTCCCCAGCTCCTTGGCTTGATATTTTACTGATGTTCTCTTCCAATTATTCACTTATCCATAATGGTGATGCTTCAGCCCCACCTTTTATGTCCTGAGATATATATATATATAGTTCACCTGCAGGGTCATCTCTCTGTGAATCTGTTAGTTAGTGAGCATGACTCCCAGACAAGGACAGTGAGCTCATACTTAACAGCTTCTAGTTCTTTTATTTGCTGCTTTAGCAGCCTGTACTGTGCCCACTGCAGTGCAGGGGGTCAGTAAAGAGGTGAACAAAGGAGCAGGAGCCTTCAGAGAAGGAACTTGGCCCTTTCTCCTGCTTCTGTGTAACAGAAGGTGTGCGCTGAGGCTGAACCAGCCCTGGCAGCGTCCCCTGCTCTGGTGCTGCTTTTTTGCTCAGTTGGCATAGTAGACTTGTTGGAAGGAGGCAGTGAAAGCCTTTGTTCTCTCTAGAATTTATCAGTGGCAGCAGGAAAGGCTCCTTTAAGTCTTCACAACCCTGCGTCTTGGTGTCTGATGTTTTCAGCAGGGCCCAGCAGCCCATTTTGTGGGTTGGGCACCTTTTTGCCAAGTCCACAGACACCATAATCCCCACCCTGGACAGCTTGGGAAGATTACCCAAAGCCTGGAGGATTTCTGTTCAGGTACTGAGGAGAAGGAGGATATCAAACAAAGCTGGAGCTCACATGAATGGATTTTGTACACAAAACCTGGAGCTTCTGTAGTCTTTTTTCCCCAATTTTTGTATGTTTTCTTTCTACCTTCATTGCACCACGCACACAGTCATTTGTCTTTTATTCTCCTGAGACATGCACAATGCATTGGTCTATTGAAGCTGCTTAATAATATGTGTGACCCGTGCATCTGTTAATTAGAATATCCCTTTGTTGTATTTGAAGAAGTTTTTAAGAGAAACCATTTCCAGAGGAAAATGATGCCAGCACATGTAGACATGTAGCAGCATCCCAGCACTCCTCTCACTCTGACTTGATTGTCTTCTTGCTTCCTTTCTTGTTACATGAATTTGCCATGAAAAGTGGTGGACTGACAGCCCTTAAAAATAGTGATGAGCTCTAAGGTCCCTTCCAAACCAAACCAGTCTAGGATTCTGTGATTCAGGAGCAGGATGAAATAGTAAGAGAAACTCCAAGAAACTGGAGGGATCTCTGACTTCATAATAAAATTCACCCTGGTCACCTGTATTGAGGCAGTATCAACGAGAATGGGAAAGCTCTCTTCTTCTTGTGTACTTTATTTATGTGAAGGGCTAGTGTGCTTTTCCAAAGGAAAAGTGTATCTTGGGAAACCCAAAGTAATGTGGTGGCTCCTGCTTTCATACTGTTGTGTACTTATTTGGGTCCGCCGATGTAAAATCTGTTCTACCTTTGCTTGCCACTTCACACATTTATTTTCACTTCAATTTCTGAAGCAGTGACATTGTGCACTGTATTTTGAGTGCTAATGTTGATTGAAGTTCTCCCTGAAAGGATGTGCACTTGAACTGTCAAGAGAGTGGGTGATTGACAGCAGGTAGAAGTACTTTTTGTGTCAAGGCTTTGTCAAGCCATTGTTGTAAAACCTGCTTTACTGAATACCAATAATTCCTGCTAGATGTTCAATCAAAAGATACTCTCTTCCAGCACCATTTTAGAATAATATTTAATACTTGAGAGTCCTTTCCTAATAGGCAAATGTAAGGTAAGTGAGGAACGGTGCTTTCCTCTGAGTTAGTCCATCTGGGGGGGCTCCTGTTCGCATCTTTGCAGCCCAGGATAAAGGGAAGAGATCTTTTCATTCCTTTGCACACTGATACTGAGAGAACTGGAATGTGAAAGTTTGTTTAATGCCGTGTCTTTCATAACTGCTTATCCAGCACATGTTCCATAATAAAGGTGTTTAATAACTCACAGCTGTTGACTTTTTTCCCCCATAGGAAACATTTCTTTTTTTCTATGAATGCATGCTTTAAATTAAATAATTTCATAATGGTTTTAAAGATTTTGAGTGGTCCAAATAGATGTTTAATAATCAGAGCAGCTTACTGTCATCAGAAGCAGTTTCACCAATGAGCAAGCCTGAGATGTTGCACCCCTTTTCTTTATTTTTGTATAAATACTTTTTGGTTTTGCCTTCTTCTTATGACAAAATTCTGTGTAAGTACAATTCCCCTCTTTTGCTTTTTGAAAGGCCAACATGAAGAAGGGCACACCACTGAGCGCGCAGAATTTGACTTTTGTTACAGGGACTTAGCACCTGAGGCCATGAGATGGGTATGAAGTGTGAGTTAAACACTGAGGAATTGCCACCTAGAGCAGTTTGTTGGGGATCCAGAATCATAATTTGCTGTATAAAAGAGATTGTGATTCCACTGACACTGGTTTTGGTTACAGAGTAAGTTCTAAAAGGAGTTTCTAATCCAATAGGATGGCTGTAAATCCTTATGCTCTCTGCTTTCATGCTATATGATATTTTTAGCACTTCTGCTTGATCACTGTAACAGAAGTAATTTCATTGCAGTCTACTCGGACAACGAATGTAATTGTTTTGAGTGAAAAACTCCTACAACTTCACAGCTGTCGGGAATGCTTTATTGTTCTGGAGATGCACAAAGTGTCAGGGAAGTGAATGAAATGTCGTCTCAGAGATGGAAACTTTATAGGAAAGATTTGCTCTGTTAAAGAAAGCTGGCTGAGAGCAGGGATGGGTCGGGTTAAAAAGGAGCAGGAGGAGAAATGTGTTTGTTGAATCTTGCTCTCTGGGCTTGTAGTAAATCTAGGGGAAAATCAGAGTGTTAAAAATGCAAGAGTATGGGTGGTTAATTACTTACAGAAACAAAACCTGCAGAGAGGATGACTTGTAACACCCAGCTGCTGTCTTAGGGAGTGGACTGATGGGCTTGTTTGATTGTTATAATCATATTGTATGCATGAAATAGAGTGGCAGTTGGATCCAGTGACAGAATCCCAGACTGGTTTGGGTTGAAGGCACCTTAAAGCTCATCCAGTTCCAACCCCCTGCCACGGGCAGGGACACCTTCCACACTTTCTGGCCCTGGCTCCATAGTTCATTGGAATTTGGGTCTTTAATGACTTGTGCAAGCTGAGATGTGCAGTATTTCTTACCAGGAATCTTTAATATGTGTTGCTTTTCCTTTTCAATTCAGGTTGTGAAAGGCCTTACCTATTTATGGAGTCTAAAGATTCTGCACAGAGGTGAGTAACAGATGTTTTCTGTTTTCCAGTGAAATACCATATTATTTTATATTAGCAACGCTGCTATGGAGACAGTAGATCTTATAAACATCTGCTTTGATTCCAGTGGAGTAATGCAGGATGAATCTTGCTCATTAGCCTTGCATGTTTTCTGATAAAATATTTTTACTGCTCTTCTCTTTTATTGCCATCCCTGTTCCCCTGCAAAGAAAAAGACTGAAGAAAGAAACAAATTTTATGGAGATGGAGATGCTCAGTGTTACAGGCAGGTGCCCAGTGGCAAAATGAGCAAGGCAAATCAGGTGTTTGCCTGGGATTGAAAATAGAAGATGGATAATGAGTTTTCTTATGTACCTCAGAAACCTCACGTGACAGCCACAGGCGCTGCAAGAGTCTCTAAAAACATGGCCCACTGTCCTCTAACATGGTCACGAACAGTGAAAGAACCTTTAACCCTGTTTGCACCTAAGGCATTTTATTTTGGGGTTTTGCAGTTTGTTCTCCTTCCTGAAGCTCATCCGTGTTTTTTTAAACTTCTCATTTAGAATCATAGAATAGTTTGGGTTGGAAAGGACCTTAAGATCATCCAGTTCCAACCCCCCTGCCATGGGCAGGGACACCTCACACTAAACCATCTCACCCAAGGCTTCGTCCACTGCCTTGAACACTGCCAGGGATGGAGCATTCACAACCTCCCTGGGCAACCCATTCCAGTGCCTCACCACCCTAACAGGAAAGAATCTCCTCCTTAGATCCAATCTAAAATCTAGTTATTGCTTTTAAATGTTATTTTATTTTGTTACGAATATACCTGTTGTGGAAAATTAATTTAGATGTATTAGAACTTTCAAAATCAGTGCCATTTCTGGAACAGTGGAAAACGCTGTTTAAAGAACAAAGAAGCTCTTCACCCTTCACCACCCCCCACCCCCCCCCCCAAAAAAAGGAAAACTCATTACATTTATAATGTGTCTAAAGTGTCTGAAAGTAACTGCTTTGGTTCCTAATGTTGCTAACAGTACTGTTTAATTTAACCCATCTGCTCACTCAGCCCGAGTGCACAGTTGGAGCATGCAGTAACCGACATCATTTGGGATTGAAAGAGAAGGGTAAAGTAGAGAGACACATAGAAATTCTTAAGTTGCAGACCAAGTAGGTAAGAGCATTTCTTGTGGGGTGACTGGTTCTGGAGTGGCTGAGAGGTAGGTGGAAGGCTGAACAAGGTGATGAGCAACGCCTAGGTTGTGTGCCTGGTGTCCTGGTGTGATCAGAGCAAGGAACTGGACACCTCTGGAGAGTCATCCAGAAATCTGTACTCTGAGTGGTAAGAACATGCTAACGGGAAACACTGATTATGGTATGTATTGAGGTCCTGCCCATCCTTAGACCTCGGACTGTCCTCAGGCTTTTGTGGAGAGTTTGAATGGAGGAGGAGATCGAGCCTGCCTTTGTGCAGTGCCCCAGCGAGCAGCTGTGCAACAGGACATTGGCTTGGATTCCTCCTCAGTTTCACAATGTCTCCTTCTTGGGAGGTCATTGTGATGTGAGAGCACAGGCTCTCTCCCAGATGGTAGAAAAAGGCCTGTGGCCAGAAGAGTGAGTAGAGATCAAGTTAAGGTCTTGGCTTTGTTACCCCCGATTAGAGGCTCAGTGAAACACTAAGGCTGCTAGTGTATTTGACCCTTGGTTGTTGCTGGATTAAAAGAACAGAAATAACCCCGAATCCATGACCAGCTCAGTGCAGGCACAAGTTGCCATGGAGGCTTCATTTCTGATGATGGTTTCAACATTTCACCTACTATCCTGGATGTTGCCAGATGCAGATTTAGTAGCTCCATCCACTTGCAGCAAGAGGATGAACAGTCTAGATGCCAGAGCTGCTACAGCAATTGTCAGAATAAATGACAAGGTACCTGGAACATCCATGGCTGGACATTACTACACATTATTGCCATACTTTTGTAACACCCAAAAAGAAAAAAGGCACATTTGAATCTTATTTTTCATTTTCTCATTTAAGATTCTGGTCACCTCCTCAATGTGATTTGGAGAGAGCATTGTGGGCAAGCATAAGTACTATAACTGCAACGTTTTATTGTTTGTTCTGCTGTAAATTTAGAACCTGGATCTGATTTTTACCTTGCCAGTAAAACAAAATCCCCCCTTTTATATGGGTTTCACTGCCTTGATTGAAGAGCAGCTCTTGAGTTTTTGATGAATTATGTATGGTCCTTGCCATGGCCTAAAGAAAAGCGCAGAAACTGATTTTTCATCACACTTCAGATGTTTCTGGCCTTGGTCTGTTGCTGGAATGACCAAGGTGAGAACAGCCCTGCAGAGTGCCATGGAGGGGATAAGTAGAATTCCAGGTTCAGCAGAGTTTCCTCAAGGTTTTCAGTCTCGTTGTCTGTTTTGAGGACGCAGAAAAAGTGTGTGTACTTCTCTGTTTTAAAAATGGGTACAAAGTAATACCATGCCAGGGAAATGCCTGCTTCTCAGAGTAATCTCTGGCTACTGGTTTTAATGCATCAGAGGTAAAAGAAAGACAGTTTAACCCTGACTTCCTTGCTGTCACATGCAGAAGATCATGCAGGAAGCTCACATAGGCTAAGGAGTCAAGAGTTTCCACCACGGCATAAGGAAGGTGGAGAAGCTGTGTAAGGCAGCGCAGCAAAGACAGTTTGTGACTAGAGCATGGATTAAAGCAAAGGAAACAAACAATGAGCAAGTCTTTTATTGCAGATCAGACATTTCAGCAAATATTACAGCTTAACTTCAAAACAAACCTTGCAACTAATGAGGTGATAGCCGTGCATATTAATAAACCCAACGCTGTAGTCTTAGTCATCGCACCCACATCAAACATAAACATAAGATTAACACCTACAGCACTTCTTTGGAAGATGTGAGAATGTCCCAATGATAAGTGTGCTCTTTTCCCCAGAGGATAAGAAGTAGAAATGGAAGGGTAATGAGAAATTAACTTAGATTTAAAACAGATTTAGCAATTAAACAAGTCTAATCATGTACAAAGTCAAAGTTTGTATAAAGACAAACCAAAATCTGTTAAGTTCAAGAATAAGTATAGACCGTATGCATTTTATCTACTACGTTTTTTTCTCTTCACACCTCCTTATTAAAGGAAATGTATGAAATCAATGTTACCCACTTGTGTTTAATTGTGCTCATCTGTATTTGTATGTGTGTTGGGGGCTGGTATATATTTGTGCTGGTTTGGGTCCCTTGGTTTCTGAGCAGGTTTTAGATCTGTCAGAGTTTTGGAGGTCTCTTCCGATTTGTGATGCGTGAGGCTGAGCAGAGTTGATGATCTCAAGATGTTCCCAGGCTGTTGGTGGCTGGGTGAAGGAGAAGGGAGGTTTGTGCATCCCTCAGACCATCTCTTTTTTACCCTGGGTTATTCCCATAGAAGGATATTCAAATCCTCTTTGTTTTGACAAGCTACTGGAGCTGAGGAGTGGTGGTTGGTAGGGGCAGGTATTGCTGCAACAGGGACAAGGAGTGTTCCCATCTTAGTTTGCTGAGGATTTCACCAGAGGTGCCCAGAGCAGTATATCTGATTTTTCACCCACCCTTTTTTTAGCTTTATGGGAGAAAATTGTTAGTGCAGAATGTAATGAAGCACAAACAAAAATACTAGGGCATGTGTGTGTATACCTCTGCATATTCACGTGTAGCTAAGCACATACATGCACACTCATGGACCACTTGAGCTTATTTGCAACAAAATACTCCTGGCCTTTGCAACAAGCATGCTGAGGAAGTCATTATGGCAAGGAAGTATTGTCATTTTCCCAGCAGCTTCTCTTTAACAGCAGTGTTCTGTGAGCTGTCTGCAGGTAGAACTGTGCTTTTGTATCTCCTCTTCCTTGAACCTCGCGTGCTGTGGTTTTATATGTTTAAAAGACAGGAAAAGTCAAGAGACAGCTTTCAGAAATATGTTGTTTTGTTGGGGTTTTTTTCCCCTCACAATCACCAATCCGTTTGCTTTCAATAAAACAAGATGAAATGTTTGGTGTTCACAAAGCTGAACCCGTGACAGTTCTGTTTACTGGTAAACACGAGCTTTGGAGGTCCCATTTATTTGCAGAGAGGTGAAACTACTTAGGCAGATATATCATAAAGAGGACTTGTTCCTCCTCTATAATGATGCTTCATGGAAATCATTTGTATTAAGCAAGCACTGGTAATGGGAGCATAATGACCCCTTTTGGCTCTTGTTTAAATTCTTTCACTTCTAAACAGTAATATTAATCACAAGCAGATGGTGCAGAACATTATTTATGCACATTTGTTTTCCAAAACCAAAAAGAAATGTTTAACCCATTAACTGAAGCTGTTCACGAAACAAAAAGGCTAATTTACTGATTGGGCGATTTTTCTCCCCACTTTCGATGCGAGATACTTTGAAGTGACATCTTCGTTGAGGATTGTCACTTCCCTTTCTTCTTGAGGAAACCAGCACAACCCTTGGAATTCATAGCAAATATTTGCTTAAACCCCCTATTTGTGGTGCTAGTTAAATTCTTCTGCAAGGATAGATAGTGTTTTTGTTATAGCAGTGCTTGTTTGGCTACAGCTTGCTCAGTGGAGGCCCCAGCCTGCACAAGCTGCCCTTTCTTCCTGGGCTTCTCTGTCTTTGTGGGCTGAGGCTTCCCTTCCTTCATGGGCTGACCACTGATTGCTTTTTTCTTTTAGGAATTTCTCCTTTTATTATTGTTTGTGGAGGGATTTCAGGATCAAGCAATGCTCATTGAATGACAGATGTTCTTTTTAATTATATTAGCTTACTGTCCTTTCCCGGGGAAAGGAAGCTGGGTCTGCGGATCCCCAGTGACACAAGGTCACATAGCTGGACACATTGGTTCTAACTTGGTGAGAGCTGGCAGCCCCTGTGGGACGGGGGACAAACGTGACATGTTGGTTTCCTCCAGTGACTTGTGTTAAGGGAATATGGACTTGTGGGATGCCCTTGGAGCACATAGAATGGTTGGGGTTGGAAGGACCTTAAAGCTCATCCAGTTCCAACCCCCTGCCATGGGCAGGGACACCTTCCGCTAGACCAGGTTGCTCCAACAATTCAGCACAAACCCAGGATGTAGGTAGCTCTGTTGGCTGCCATATTATTAGAAAAAAGGTTAAACAGGAGTACTGTGCAATGTCCTTTTCTCCTCAGGATTCAGGGTAGAGCCTCTGATGGACTCATCATGTCTTGATAGATGTAGTGAAGTCAGTCAGCATCCGAGGTCTGTGCTGTTTGTGAGCTGCCGCAAGGAAACCTTTGAGTCTCCCTGAAGTTTTAGTTAGAAAGCATATTCCTAAAACGCTGTTGGGAAGTGGACAGGAGATTGGTGACCATGTGGATGGCTCCATAGCAATGTTCTGCTCATCACCTGTGGTGTGGAATGGGTAAAAATCCATCACAAATGCAGCACATGGATTGAATTCCTAAAGATGAGATGAGATTGGGATAACATGCTGAGTCTGTTGATGCTGTAACATGATGGAGACACTCACGACTGATTGTTCTTTTGGCTTTGGAGGGAAATAGCAAAACATACCAGCACTATTAATACCTAACTTAAAATGTGCAGAATTTCTTAAGCTGTATAGTGTACTGTTGGATGCTTCCATTTTTAAACTGGATTTTTTTCTCTCATATATAGGAAAGCATTTAATCAGCTTGTTAATTGAGGTTATACATTTCTACATTACAGAGACAAATTAAGCAAGCTACTGTGGTACCAGGAAACATCTGCTAAACAAAGGCAAACTTAATGATAAACAAAATTAGGTTCTTTTCTAGTTGGGTTTCATCCATCTGCACCCAACTAGTGTTCACTTTTAAAGAAGGCAGAGATACAAGCTATTGCTTTTAATCCATTTTGACAGAAGAAAGCAGTGATTAGGCAAAGCCACTGTGCTCTAATCTTCCCAAGTTAAAGCCAGGCCATAACGTGCACATGGTACTTTCCAACTGGCATTGCTGGCACAGAAAAGATGCTCAGTGTTTCCTGCACTACCATCGAGTTTATTCACACATCGATTTTAGAGTATGCAGCAGAAGTAAACCAACTTCTTCTGGCATCAGGGGGTCAGCATTAAGTTCTTATCTGGCTTTACGATGTACATAGATGTTTAATTTGCTGGAGCATGATTAGTAATCATTAGTAATCATTTTAAGGCATTGTTCCAAATGCATGCAATCGGAGCTGTGTTATGCAGTAGAAGCCATGGAGGTGGAAGCCAGTAGCTCTAAAGAATGGTGCCCAAGAGCAGAGCTCCATTCTGTGTTCCTGCAGCTCAAATGTGCTTGTATGTTTGCTGTTTTGCTTGTGGTCCTTATACAGGTGTTTGTGGGGGACACTTTGTATTTGTAATTTTCATAGAATATTAAATTCTGCTCTTGTCACCATGTGGAATTAGGTGAGAGGTGTTGGAGAAGAGGGAGGCAGGGTTAATTGCAGAGATAAAATGCAAAGTCACAAGGCTGGGATGAATGGTAAAAGGTCAGCCCAGCTATCCCTTGGTACAGAACCAGGCTTCACTCTTTGCACTGTTGCTTTTGGCTTGTCCCTAAATCGCCCAGTGACACTTTGTTCCCTGTCAGCCATTTCTACTTCACACCATCAGCCACAGATCCTTTTTTGCAGACCTGCTCCAGCCTACGCTCCAGGCAGTTGTTTAATCCTGTGTTTATGCAGTTGATTAATCCCTGTCTAAACACAGTGCTTCCATTTGTCCCTATTGAATTTCATGTTTTCACTCTGATTTTTCCGGTTTGCCAGGATCACTTTGAATTCTAGGTCCTGTTCTCCAGCACTCTTGCTGTCCCCCCCACATTGGTGTGACCTGCAGATTTAATAGCATGGATTATTAGTATTTGAGATACAATGTCTGTGCTACTGACTGCTGCAAACCAGAGGCTGCATTTGAAATATATCTGAAATATTTCCTGTGAAAATCCATCGCGCTGATATTGGTAAGGATCCCTGTGTACACGATGCCATAATCTAGAGAATACACCTTTGTTTCCCCAACAGATGTGAAGCCATCTAATATGCTGGTGAACACACGAGGCCAGGTGAAGCTGTGTGACTTTGGGGTCAGCACACAGGTAATTCCCCCGTTTTCGATATGTGCCTGCTCTCTTCCTAATGTCAGAAATCACCTGGCTGCCAGACAAACAGCCCCACAGCAAGCTCCCCTCTGCTGGGAGAGCCCTATTCATTTTTAATCTCTGGGTGACTTTTCTTCATCTGAATATGATTGTTCATTGTTTAATGACAGTAAAAACTGCTGATATTGTAATTACTACTTACGAATAGCAAACTTCATTGATATGCAGCTTTGATCTGAAAGCGTTTTGGCCAGACAAAAGGGAGGGCAGAACGAGAGACGTGTCTGGGGAGCCCAACTGGCCCACAATAAAAATTAATATTGGGAGTAACAATAGTGGTGGGCTTCTACACTGTGCAGCACAAATTTTAATTAATTTCCATTTTGGGCCTCCCTGGAGAACTTCTCTGATAGTGACCCATGAGCTTGCTGTGATGTTGATTTGAATTTCTGCACCTTTACTCTCAGCCAAACACGAGGACCAAAGAGAAGGTCAGCCTTGTATTATAAGTTGTCAGAGTCTGTTGTCCCTCCAGCGTATTTAGTGCTCGTTGCATTCAAGTGATGAATGTGGCTTTATTCACATCTTGAGCCAGCTGACTGAAAAATGAGCGTGTTCAATCCTACTTCAAATTGACTTTTTATATCAGACTAGTTTGGGGTACTAAAGCGATAAGCAGCCTGTTTAACAGAATTGTTTAAGGTTATCTGCCATAAACTGTAATGCAGTGCTTGTTTAAATTGGAACTCTCATTCCGAACAAAAGAGAGATTTAATCATTTTTAATGCCTTTGCAGATAAATTTGTTCCCTTTTACATAATTTTTAGTTGATTTATAGGAATGATGATTGTAGGTTAAATGAGGAATAATTGCCCATTTTATTTCCACATTATCTTTATATTGTTCTAACAGACTGTTTTGTCTGATAGCTGGTGAATTCTATAGCCAAGACGTATGTTGGAACAAATGCTTATATGGCGGTAAGTGGATTTATGCAGGAGTTACATTTAAATAGAAGTATTTGTTCAGTCTTGTTCTGTGTAATGCAGGATATATTCTAAATCAATTCTCAAACTTCATCTCTCCTTATCCCCAGCATAAACTATGTCTTAATTGTGCACACCACAAAACAAGTCCCTTGTGCTGTCTCACAGACCCAATCCCTTCCTACCTGTGCTCCCTACCAGCTCCCAGCTCTGTGACACTGTGCTTCTTGCTGATAGGAAAGAGTAATATTGGGGAAGTGTTTATTTAATTTGTTTCTGGGTGCCTTTACTGCATTATAACAGCTGAGAACAAAGCAGAGTCAGTTAAACATTCAAAACCCAGTTTTCTGCAGAGATCGTAGAATCATAGAATCACAGCATGGTTTGTGTTGGAATGGACCTTAAAGCTCATCCAGTTCCAAGCCCCTGCCACTGGCAGGGACACCTTCCTCTAGAGCAGCTTGCTCCAAGCCCTGTCTGGCCTTGAACACTGCCAGGGATAGGGCAGCCACAACTTCTCTGTTGAGGTGATGAAACTACCTTTGCCTTATTTCTGTACATTAAAGTATAAATTCCCATCATTTTTAGACCAAATTAACACATTGCTGAAGACGTCTCACTAGGAGGAAGGCTGCTGCTGTTAGCTAGGATGGGAGGTTTGAGTTTAGTGGTTCCAGCTGACCTGACAACTGGCATGTGGTGTTCATGTCATGGAGATTAATATGGTGACAAGGGCCAGTCTGAAAGTAAACTACAAAAGTTAGCATTTATTTTCCATTAGATGAATGTGATTAATTTCAGTTCTCCATTTAACAGATGTGAAAACTTACATGCTTCATTTTCGAGCAGTGTATTAACCACTGTCTTTTATTTTTGGCAATTAAAATTCTTCTAACAAATTATTTATGTCATGGTATTAATGAAGAGAAAATCAGTGTTCAGCTTGTTTTAAAAATGAAGAGAAAACAATACAAAATGGTTGATAACAGTATTTTTTCAAACCTTGGAAAAGAGGAGAGAGAAATCCATGACCTTTACTCGCTTTCAGGTAATTTTTCTTACTTTCTTGTGAGAAGCAAGCAGACCAGGGTGTCCATTTAGTTGCTAAGTGCTTTTCTAGTCAAGGTGTACTCATTATGTGGCTTGTGAAACACTCGTGTCACCATCCTAGAAATACTTGGTCTGTCCTGCATCATCACAATGTTATGTGCAGAAAAGTGTTTTAAAAACATAAAGAGAGGAAAAAAATCTGGTCTTGGGCATTACCACTTTTATAGTAACCTGCTTATTTGGATGGCTTCATTTCCTAAAAGGACTGGAATATAGTGATTCAGGCAAATAAACAGCTCAAGTTAATCAACTTCTCCAACTCAGTTATTACTCTTAGCAGGTCTGAGAGTTAAATTGTATTATGCTTTTAGTGTACAACTCCAGATTACTGTTCTCTTTCCCATGTGTACATTAAATAAATGACTTTTTTCCTTACTGTTTATGGATGAAGTGATGTGTTCACCTACTAGTGGCAAAAGAGGAATTTAAGCTCAAATACACTTGCTCTGATTTCTTATGTTAGAATAGGTTTACTTGCTGAGTGAATCATTTGTTAATGTCAGATTTATAGGCAAGTCATCAAAAAGTAACAAAGGCCATAAGCTTTGGGTTGCCCACTTGGCAGACTGGGAGTCAGTTTGAAACCATTAAAAAAATGGAGGTTTCTGTTGACAATAAAAAAGCAGGAAAAAAAAACCAAAACTTTTTGATAGGGAAATTAAAATTTCCAGTAAAAATGGAATTTTCTGTAAAATCATTTTGTCAGTACTTTATATAGGCAAAAAATTGTGGATGGAGAAAGTAAGCGGTTATAGAAAATTAAAGAGAAAATGGTTTTGAGCTCTGTATCCTGGGGATGGTCTGTGTTGCACACTTGACTTTATGCATGTGCTACTGTTATTTTCATCTTCTTTTCCATACTCTTAAATCCACATGAGTAGGCTTCTTGTTTAAACATGTGAAGGATTTACTTGCTGGTGTCTTCTGGGAAGGCATCATTTCTAACTAGAAGTTGCCATGTAAAGCTTGAGCTGTTATAAGGGAAGAATAAACCATTTAATATCCCTCAGTGTGAATTATGCATCTGATTTGGTGGCTTGGGAAGTGCCAGGGTCTTATCTACACTAGAGGAATCTGCTGTTATCACCTTGCCACAGGTATAAGATTTTTGGGTCACTGTTCAGCTCAAAATGAGACTCAGTCAAAAAGATTTGCTGTTCCAGTTCCATTCAGAGGTGGTTTTTAGGTTATGGCAGTTGTGGGAGGCAATCCTTAAAGACAATGCGGGCAGCACTTTGTTTTTTACTTAACGTTCATGCTGCGATAAAAGCTCTTGACCTGGGATTAGCAGGGCAGAGGAAACATCCGAAAACACATTGGAGTGGCACTAATTTGGGAGTTTGTTTTCTAACAAAGGTCTCTGGATTATTAAAGACTAAAAATACAGCCAGTGCTTTGTAGGTGGTTGGGCTAGACAGGTGCATTAACAGCACAGTGGGGAGAGAAGTCTCATGGAGCCTTTTATTGTTACATTTCATGCTGTACTTGACCTTGGAAATGCTTAAATTGTAGCTTTCAAGTAAAAACTAGCAGTTATATTTTACAGCATTCTGTTTCATGAGGCATTAAACTTGCTATTAATAGTTTTGAGTAAAGTCTTTTCATTTTCTATAGGTCAGAAATGAAATTAGAAAGTATATAAAATAAAATTGCTGGCATGTGAGTTCATTGGTTCTTGTGGCTTCAGTAACTTCGCTTTTTAAACCGTGGTTACTCCCCAGCCCCTTCACTCAACATTAGGAGCCTCTTTTCCAAGTGTCCCTTGTGATAGATGCGTGTACCATTGGGCTTTCACAGCTTAACCTTGTGCTCTGCTGCACGTGTGCAAGCCATGGGCTTTCTGTATTTTGTTGTTGGATAAAACAGCCCAAACACAAATGCCAAGGCCAGCTTTGCAAGGTGCGTAGCTACACATCTGAGCATAACCAAGTCCTTTGCTCTTGCAGAAGAGGCACAATAAATCAAGAAGTCATGTTTGAGGAGCAGGGTTGCTCTCTGCCGGGTTAGCTGGTGAGCTTTAAGCTTCTTTGCATTTTCTCAGTTCTTTTGTTTGCCCTGGGCTAGGTTTTGTGCAATATATGATGGTTTGCTGGGCTCAAGGTGTTTCTTTCCATCTCTTTGCAGCCTGAGCGGATTTCAGGAGAACAGTATGGAATTCACTCAGATGTTTGGAGTCTAGGGATTTCCTTCATGGAGGTATGGAAGTATCTGTCATTCTCACGTGCACAAGGCAACAATCAAGTTAAATCTAATGTATGAATACTTTCATGTAATCTTTGTATACTGTTTCATATGTGCATCTTTTGAGCTATTGCTAAACTTCTTGGCTGTATTTAGAATGGGTTTGTTCTTACTGCCTTCAAATTAGGTATTAGAACCTCTGTACAAACCATTAACAGTATAATAGAACTCCACATGGGAGTAAGAAGTGGGGCCCGGTCCGTGAATGCCTCTGCATCCTTTCAGCACCTCTAGGATTGAAGATGATGGTGTTTCTGTATTTCTTCACAGGCTGGGAGCAAGGGGACCGTTATTAGGGTTAAAATGGCATTATGCATATTCCAGGTTTGAGCTGGTTAATGGCCTTGCAAAAGCTCTGTAGAAATATTTGGCCAGTGGTATGAGTCCTTCCCTGTGTGATTAAATGGTTTGGGTTAGAAGGGACCTTAAAGCTCATCCAGTTCTAACCCCTGCCACGGGCAGGGACACCTTCCACTGGAGCAGCTTGCTCCATGTTGCATCCAACCTGGCCTTGAGCACTGCCAGGGATGGGGCAGCCACAGCTTCTCTGGGCAAAGGTGCCCTTCCCTTTTCTTCTGGTTTAGTATCTGATACATCACTGTATCATTATGTCATATAATGATAGAGTAATAATTAAGGTAAAGCTGAATATGCCTTTTGGTGAAGTGCAACTGATGTTTTAGCAGATGATTAGATAGGAGTTACGTAGTCTTGGTGCTGCCCCCCTGCATCTTAGGCAAATTTCTCATTTTGTAGCCTAAAAGTTAACAAAGAGTCTTGTTACATTTTCAAACAATAAATTCCTTGCCAAGTCAGTTTTAACCGCAGTGGAAATACTTAATGCTGAATCATTGCATTCAGCTCTTGTAAATCTTTCCCAGGGTCTGACTGAAGCTAGCTCTGAATTACAGCAATGACATACTTTAACGTGTCACAGGGGATGCGGCTCTCTTAATTTGTTTTACTGCAAATTTTAATGGCTTGTGATGCTGGAGAGCCCTCACAGTTTTGGGAGAGATACCGAATGTGCTCATACGCTCTGTAAATTAATCCAGCCAACAAAGGGCTAAATCCAGATTGTATTACTTGAAGACTTGACTGTGGTATTGTCCTGGTTCATGATTGAATAGAGGGATATAAATGCAGGAATCCTATAGAACAAGCGTTTACTGGTTCCTTTGCTGAATAAAAGATGTATTTTGATGTGTAGCAGCAATCTGATGATTTACCATGTAGACCAAGATATTTGGAGTGTAGTTTAGGATTATTAGTAAGTAACCTGTCTGGTCATGAATATGATTTGAAGGATGAATTTCATGTTGTACCAGCCAACATTAGGAAAACCTTTCATTTGCATTTTATCTCCTCTTTTAAACCCTTTCAACTTTTTTTCCCCCTTCTTTCACTTTCCAGAAATGTTTTCTGAACCAGATGTACAAAAACCAATCTGGTGTGGTGTGCTTTGTTAATTGGGATGTCATCTGGTCCTCCGGGACCTCTCTTCAACATGATCGCTGCTTTATTGAAGTGGTTTGAGTGATGTGTTAAATGATGAAAGCAAGGACACTGCCTTAGAAAAATGGCTCAGAAAAGGTGAAGAAGATGCTCGAAGAGCCACGCAAGGTCACTGTCATTAAAGTAACACTGTATTGACATGGGGATTGGTAGTGGAGACACCCAGGCCCTTGTTGATGGAGCTGTTAAAAAGGGAAGTTGGCATTTGCCGTAGGATTTTAAAATCATCTCCACTTAGAGGTGCAATACTCCAATCCCTGCGATTCGTGGTAGCACTGTTAGAGCATGTTAATTGAAAAGAAATGGCATTTATGACCAAGTTAGCAAGGGCTGTTCTGATGTATGAGAACATAAATTACCAGCTAAGTAAATCTGCTTAGTTTCTTTAATATTCTTCTGAGCCTTTCAAATGTCTTGGATTTCTTTGCTGCAAAGCTTCGTGTAATGTGAAACTGAGTTTTACTTTTGGAGGTTAAGAAAGCTGCCCCAGAAAACTTGCTGGCAGAGTGTGAAAAGTATTAGGTGGTGGGAACCACCTGAGTCTTGAGAGTGGTGAGTGTTCTTGTTCCCTTTGAAGTAAGAGATGTCTGAGGGTGCTCAGTGTTTCCTTTGCCAAAAAGAGGGAAGAAATTAAAAATGAAAATAAGTAAATTTAAAAAGTGCTGCTAGCATCATTATTATTATTATTATTGTTATTAGTTTGCTGGAAACCTGTTTAAAGTGTTTCATCGCAAAGTTTGCCTGTTTTCATGAGGTTTTAGGTGTTTCATTGAGGTGCTCATGGCTTGACAAAGCGAGTTCAGTTTAAACCAATGACATTGCTGTCACTACACTGAAGACTGTGTCAGCATTTTCATTTATAAAAGCTGTTTTCCAAGGGTTTATAACTCAGTCATAAATACACTCTGGGCTGGGCTGAGCCTGAGAGCTGTGTGTGCTCTGTAACCGAGGCAGCCACCCTCCAAGAGCCATGTCTGCACAGGATAAATAGAATTGCCTAATATTTCTTGTTACTCTCTAATATGACTCTCATCCTGCCTTGCGTGGCTGTGAGCTGAAAGTGGACTCTGAAGCATCCAAAGGATTCATCTTGTTGTGTTCTGAATAGGCAGTGTTCTTGTCCAGTGGTGCCTTTTTGAGGAGCAGGTATGCCTTCAGCAGAGCCGTTTCTCCTGGGATAAGAGACTGCTGCCAGAGACAAGAAGCTGGGTGAGAAGAGCTTTTGGTGGGACTGTGTAGACCTGGTGTCTTCTTTGGCCCTCCTGCTTCTGCAGGGGTTGCCTCTTGGTTTTCCCCTGGATTTTGCCATCTCGGAGGTGACTGCTGAGATGCACTGGCATGCTCTTGAGACAGGACTGAGGACCAGAGTCTCCTACGTGTCCTGGGGAGAGAGATGGTAGGTGAGCAGGGAGTTTTGGGAAGGGAGTGGAGTTTTGGGAAGGGAGTGGAGTAGAGTTGTGATCAGAGGTGTTTGTTGAGGGGAAGTATAGGCTTGCACATCTTTGCCAGAAGATCCAGGGCTCATTTTATGTACCAGTAAAATTGGTATTATATTACATTGAAATGCAGGAAATAAGTGATTTGCTTATGCCACAAAACTAGCAAGTTCTGAAATATGAATACTGGCTAATGATACCTTTGTGCACCTCCTTTTCCATCACATCCTAGTCTCTGCTTTCCGCTGTTCTCTGCTGATAAAAAGAGCTACTTTTCTGTGTTGGAGGCCTCTTTTTAAAACTAACTTTTCTTGCAAAACTGATCAGTGTTCTCTCCTTCAGAGGAAAGGAGCTTGTCTAGCAGTTTTAATGTTAGAAACAAGTTCTTTAAACTCCCAGAATGAGAACATGACAGCAAAGAGGAGGAACATGTTTGAAGAGGGTGCTGCAGAGAAGCTCTGCTTTAAGACGATTCTCTTAAACATCTTAAAGATTGAAATGCTTTAGCTGCATGAAGCTGATGTAAAGACTTGTGTATATGTAATCTGGTCAAGGAGAGAAGGTTTCAGACGAACTTTCTAAGGAGTCTGAAGCATGTCATCAGTCACACATCATCAGCTTTGATGTGATAATGGTTCAAAATGAAGATTGTGAGCTGATCTGCAGGAAGCTCTGCAGAACATGATTTAATCTGCTAGGAGTTCACTTAAGTGTGGACGTTATGGTTGGTCTTTCATCAGTATTACACCCTTGCCTAAACAACAGCAGGTAGGCAGATGCTGAGGTGGAATCTGAGACCTGAAGCTTGGTGGTGCAGCACAGTTTCTGTAGTGGCACTGTGATGTGGTGAAGGTTTGATAGCAAGGGGTACAGTCATGATGGGGCATCTGTGAATCTGTGTGAGGCACAGACCATGCAGTGACCTCCAGTGTCAAAAGCCACACTGAGCAGAGGCAGGAGGAATATTAATTAAAATAGCCCATTAGAAAATGGCAAGGGTCAAGCTTAAAAAGAAAATGAGAATTGCATTTGACCTCCATACAGAGCAGGAGTCTTGATATTGTAATGAACTCCTTGGCTGGAGTGAGGGGTGTCTGATCAAGTGGCATTTCTTACTCAGCTTGGCCTTGCTTTTTGTGTGCTTGCAGAGAGCAGAACTTTATTTTACTTGGTTAAACTGGAGATACAAGGAAATGCCTTGCCATTGTGATGCTGGTGGTGCTGGTGGAGCCATTGAGAATAACAGGAGGCATGAGGAAAGCAAGAGAGTAGAAAGCACTTTGTTGCAATGAGCCTCACCTTGTTACTCTGGTTTTAAGGGTTGTAGTAGTGTGCCAAATGTGGGCAAATCCTCAGATGCTTCACTCAGTCTTGAGAGTGGCTATAGCACATGCAGAGGTTTGCTCAGTAGTTTGAGTTGTTCTTGTTGTAGAGTATTTATGTAGTTTTACTCATTCTAATGCTGTGTTTCAGAAACTTGATCTTAGGAAAAACCTGCCCTATATATTTGTTATTTTTCCTCCCTTGAGCTATTTCAAGGGATTTTTCCAGGCAGTGGCCGTTAGCTCCATTCCCTCATCCGCCATCCTCAGCAGCCACCAGGATGAAGAAGGACAATGTCCAGCTCCATCGCGATCTTTGTGGTAGTGGAATTAGAAGTAGAGGTACCAGTGCCTGAGGGTTGGGTCATGAATTAATAATTGCTGTGTGGTGGGGGAGACCCGTCAGAGTAGCTGAGAATGGGGAAGTTGCCTCGCAGAGCACTATCAATCACTCAGTGACCATAACTTCCAGTAATTAGTGTATTTTATGGGCCTTTGCTTCAGTGACTCGGAAGCACATATGCTCCACTCACAGCTAAACTTAGCCAGAGTAATATTCCAGGATGATTTATCCGCTTGCTGCACTGGGATGTAACCCTATATTAGGTGAAAATTGTGAACTAAGCTGCAATAAAGTGTAAGTTTAGGTACAGTTTGCGCGGGTTGAGACCTCAATGTATCATGTTTCACAGCAATTGCTCTTAGGCCACTGTGGGCAGTCTGTGTGGCAGCAAAATAAATAACAGAGTTCTCTATCTGGGTGGGAAGGTGAGTGGACAGTTAAGGGATAACATTGTACCTGGTGTATTTGTAGTAGATAGGATTGTGTAATTAATGTTCCCTATTCTTATGCTGTGCGGTATAGTTTCTACTTTTTAACAGTCAAAAATTCAGGTATATTTGTCATTCAAATCTGCCTTTTCCTGTTATTGAATTAGTTTGTAATGGTGGACAAACTCTCTCCTGCCAGTGGAGATGGAGAGCAGCTCGAATTGAGCTGCATTTCCACCAGCACAGCCACTTTTTTTCCTAGTAGGTATTGACTCTAAATCCAGAGAACAGCTAAGCAGGAAGCCTCTCTGCTCAAACAAGTATCCTCATTAATCTTTATGGACCATCTGTGTGAATCTTGCACCTGACAATTTCCCCAGATTGGCCCTGAAAGGCCCCTGTCCCACCTTTTTCCCTTCAGAAAAGGCACTGCTATTCTGAGCAACACCTTTGAAGAAGCAGCAGTAAAAGCCTGGTAATGTAAGGGATTTGTGGCAAGGAAGAAATGTGCAGTTTAATCACGATTGTCTGCGGCTTTTGGTTTGCAGTACATTTACTGTAGTTCATATTTAAAAGAAGTCAAAGTGAAACTAATTATCTTTAATTAAGGTGAATTAGGCTTTGATTTTTAATATATTTTTATGTAGGGAGATCTCAAACTCATCTGCTCAAGCCAAGGAATGTCCCAAAGGTTATTAGGGCATATTTCTGTTGGGCCTGATGGTATTAGTAATAACCTTCTTCCTCATAGTCCTAGACATGAACAAATATGTCACTTCATCAGTCTCTGTTACCCGCGCTTATGCCCCTCCGCAGGGGTCGCAGATTCCACAAGTTCCCAGCTAATGGCGTTATACATTAAAAATTGAAGCTTTCCTCACTCTAAGGCCTTTCAAGGCTTTGTTCTTAAGCCCCAGACACTTTGGAGTGCAGCTGCAAACTATAGGCAGAAGATTAAATTAATTTGTAACTCTTTTTTTCGGCCTGCATTACTAAATCCTGCACATTTAATTGAAACCCTACTTCAAGATGCTTTGTGTTTCTGTTCTTCTTTGTTGTCGGTTTAACCTCAGCAGCACTTTAACGCTGGTAAATTGCTGTTATATCCTTTTGGATTCTTTTTTTTTTTAACTGTGCAATAAGAGGACCCTGGAATTGATATTAGAAGGAAAAAACAATCTTAGAGTAGTTTTTGAGGTATTTAATATTTATTAAGGTCCATACCCTGCAGAGTTCCAGGTGATTTTAAGCCATCTATCTAGGAATGTATAAATTGGTCTTGGTATGAAATTTCACCTGGGGAATTTTATGTTATCCAGTAGTTAAGTCTGATTTTTAAAGTTTCCTGTGTCTGAATGTTCCGAAGTGGCGGCTGCTTTTCCACAAGACGAGGGTTTAACAGCAGTGCACCATCTAAATGCAAAATCCTGAGATGGAAATTTAATTGTGTACAATGTGCACAAGGTAATTAAGAACAAAGTTTAGAACATTTCAGACTATAAAGTCCTCCTTCAGCTGGATCATTGCGATACTGTAAGTGCTTATTTTCAATTTGCAGTTATGCTGAGAAACATGGAATGTGTCTAAATTAAGGCTAAAACCATCCCATGCTTTTCAGTGTAACTGTAAATTAAAAAACAACTTGTACAACATCGACAATAAGTGGGAGGTTTTATTGCCTGAGTGTCCTAAAAATATGCTTTGAACTTCTTTCCCTCTGTCAGTTTCTGCACAGGATAGGGACCAAGTCACTGTTGTAATTCTTACATGGTCAAGCAAGTCAAGAGGGATGTAGAGAGAGCAGTTTGTCAGTGAGGATTCCTGGATTTCCATTTTAAGTCCTAAACTGTTCATTACATTATTTGACCAAGTCATCTTAATTTTGTGCTCACATTAGATGTATGTAGTTGAGGTTAAAAGTTGCTTTCCAGCCCTTCTTACAGCTGCCCCATACAAGGGGTTTAGGCACCTGCCTCAACCAAAACCGGCTGCTTCGTGTTTCCTCTCCCCGGTGTGGTTTTAGGTATAGTTTGATAAAAATTCACCATAAAATGAGTGGTTGAAGTGCTCTGATGGGCTGCTTCTGTGTCTAAGAAAGTAATAGTTAAAATTACATGCACTACCACCCTCCCTACAAAACCCTATGCAGGCAGGTAGTTGCTCTGAGATGTAATGGTGTAGGAAAGTGTTATTCTGGCATATTTCTTGCTGATATGGTCTGATTCTCATTTATATTTCCATACCATGCTGGCATTGCAGTTGACTGGGCCTTGTTTAAATGATGGTTTTTGCTGTTCTTATGTATTGGGAAGGTATCCATAAGGAAATGAGAACCAGCTCCTTGAAGTTTAAGTTCCCTATTCTGCTCCTTAATATCTAGAGCTACATAAAATACCATTCAGTGCCCAAACTGAAATAGTGTGAACGGAAATACTGTTTTTTTTTTTGTTATAATGCCTTAAAATTGCAAGTTCCTGAGTGTCATCACATATAAATGCAGAGGAGATAAGTGTTTGATAGTGCATTAGTTTGGTAGTTTACAATTGTCTGTGTCCTGCGTTGGGCTTGTGCTGCTCATGTTTAGATGATTTCCTTGAGACAGATGATAAAAGTATGAAAATCCCTTTAGTGAAGCTCTAATCTGTTTGTTTTGGGGTGGTTTTTTTCTTTACTTTAAGTGTGACACTATTTATAAATCTAAATCTACACACAGAGGTCATTGGTTGGCTGAACTTAAACCATTTTACTTAGTAAATTTAATTAAGAAAATACAGTGCAACTCATAAGCAAATGAGTTTCTCCTAGTTTTAAACCAAACCACCCTCTTGAGTGCTGATTGCCTTGCTCGACCCCTGGTGATACAGAAACAGGCAAAATTAAAAAGGACATTAAAGCTTCATTAAATCTGAAACACATTTAGTACAGTGACATATCTGCAGGCTATTTCAGGGAAGATTACATACTCTTTGCTAAGTTTCTTAATTTATAATACCTTGACAATCTTGCAGGGAGGAAACAACTCTGACAAGCTGAAGCGAGTGGTGGTTCAGGGGATGCGGAACTGGCACATGAGCTGTCCGGGGCTGTGTCACTTTGCCGCTCTCAGTCGAGGAGCAGCTTCACTGAGAAACGTGTTTCTTTTTACAACTTGCTCCCGACGCGTGTTGGATTCTTCTGAGCTCATTTGTGCACCCCGCGCTTACGTCTGGCACAAAACTGCTCTTTCCCCAATTACTCTGCTGCCTTTGGAGCCCCTGCTGAGGTGTGTGGTGGTCGAGGGGAAGAATCATCAGTGAGAATGAGAGCGCTTAGTTTGAAGTCATCAGTGAGGCTGTGGTCGTTTTTCTGCTTAAATAAGATGTGCAGAACGATGCCCTGTGTGTGTAGCCATAGTTATCTTCTTGTTCTACAGTGGGATAACTTACATTCCTGCAAGTCTGTAGCTATTGTAATGACTATTCCTATGTCAGTTGTCATTGGGAAAATCAGGATTTTTTCTGTTTCTGTTCAGAGAAAAGTGTTTGGCATTTATAGGTTTATTTCTAGGCACTTTAGGCTATTACAGCAGCAGTGCTTCTTAGGATCTCAAGCAGCTTTTTGCAAGTTATAGATGCTCCTTCCAAAAGAAGATAAATAAAAGGGTATGTTTTAGTAGGTGCTGGTCCTTAAGACTGAACATAACAGAAAACATAGGATCTTGGCTTAATTATTTAGCAGTGTATTTCAAAGCCTGCCATCAGAGAGCAACTGGAGTAACACTGAGCTGGGAGAAACTGTGAACCAGATAAGAGCGATAGAAAGGATGGTGGTCAAACTGCTTAACTCAGGTTGATTTGTTGTGAGGATGAATTTGCTGTGAAGAGAAGCACTGCGCTCAGCACTGTACCAGAACCAAAACCAGAAGGCAGAATTCACCCCAAAGAGTTGAGTCTTAAAAGGCTAACCTGAAAGACAAAGCACTGAAGAAACCCAGAGGAGGAAGGAATACCACTATGGAGAACCTGAAGAGATCTTGTCTTCTCACCTCAATGTTGTTCCCTGTTCCAGTGTCTCTTGTAAGCCACATTTCTTGTACATTCTCTGGGTGTTGGTCTTATAAACCAAGTAACACACAATCCCCACGTGGAAGCCTGGTAGCAGATCCCAGCTTTCAGAGATGAGTGGCAGAACAGAAACATCTTGGAAAGAAACATATTGTTGTGAATGCTCCATCCCTGGTGGTGTTCAAGGCCGGGTTGGACAGAGCCTTGGGTGAGATGGTTTAGTGTGAGGTGTCCCTGCCCATGGCAGGGGGGTTGAACTGGATGATCTTAAGATCCTTTCCAACCCTAACTATTCTATGATTCTATATATGTTATTGCTAGTAGGGATCTTGGTCAGCACTTCTCAGTAGTGTGGAAGCTTCTGAGAGTAGTCACCAAAAATAGTTTCATCTTTCTGTGTTTCTCTTGTATGCATCTCTTACGCAAATGCTTTAAGACTTACCCTGCTTTTGTAATGTCTTTTTGGATCTGGAAGAAGTTTAGTGTATTTGCAAAGGCTCACAGCCAAGCAGCTGGTATGGTACAAGGTTTGGACAGCAGCTGGAGGGGCAGGAAGGGCATCATCTCTGCCGGTATCTGATTGCTTCCACGCATGCTCTCAGCTTCTTCTTACTACCTTCTCATGACCTTTTTACTGAACTGGTGAGTATGTCTACTGGTCTTTGCCCCATCCATTCATTCCCCACCTTCCTACAGTTCTGTCTATGCCTCATTGTTCATACTTAGGGTAGGTTTGTGCTGCCAGCCAGGCTGAAATTTCATCATAGGTTAGCACAGCTGCCTTACCTGCAATCTGACCAGGTCAGGTAACCTCAGCACGGAGGAGCTCAAATGTCATTGACAATAGAAGTGCTGGGAACCAGCTTTCACCCAGCAGTGATGTGTGGTTTACCCTGTGCAGTGCATGACGCGATGGCTTGGACCTTCAGCATCGATGCTGTTCCTCAGTCCCATGTGAACATACTTAGTTCATCATGCAGACGAATCAATGGTAGCAGTGCATCCATAACATTTTTGGTAGGCTTCCTTCTGAAGGCAATGTGGGGAGGATTCACCAAGGTTAACCAGGGTGTAGAGAAGCTCGTCTGACTATGGCTCCTCTGCAAACCATGGAGAGAGGTGGACTTATGCCAAAAGCAGGTCAGAACAGAGCTACTCTGAATGCCCTTTTGGAGGAGTTTGTGTCAGCGTTGAAAGCCCTTGTCCTTCACTCAGTAGTAGACAAAAAACTAGCTGTATTTTGCTGAAATTGTTTCCAAGCCTCAGATACCAAATGGGAAAACTTGAAGTTCTATGAAGAATTTGTTACGGAATATGTATTAGCTGTGGCATTATGGCAACTGTGCTATTGTGGTTGGGTTAATACTGACACTAGCAGGTGTTCTAGTAATGCATTGATTGCCTTACAAAACAATGTGGGCAACAAATCCAGTTGATATTGTGTGCAGCTGAAAGAAGATCTGAAGAAAAGTGGAAGTGACTTTTTGCAGGTGCTGTGATCTCTCTCCAGGTCCCCCTCCCAGGTTCCTACCTGGGTTTGACACCAATAAGGAGGCAAACCTCAGCTGTATAACCCAGATTTTACTCTGAGCCAGTTAAGGAAGGACTTTGGGAGTTCAGTGCATGCTCTACAATACCTGTTCATTGCAGATAATTATCAGGAAAGGTCAGTGTCGTTGGCCTCACTATTGAGGCTGAACTGGTTTAATTTAGAGAGTCCTCAGGAACTTGGGCATCAAACGGTGTTACTGAGTGGTATAGACAGAAGAGCTCAAGAAATACAGAAATACTTAGAAACATAGAACAAGGGGTGGTGGTTGTGAATGACTCCATTCTAAATACAGCTCTTTGTGTGTTTTCAGCATTACTTTTGTTGACATTTTCCAATTTATACAATAGTAAGAGTTGAGTACTTTTCTCTCTTTAAGAAAATGTGCCCTCCATGCAAATCTATATAACTAGACAAATATTATTTCCTTTCCCAGCTTGCTCTTGGGAGGTTTCCATATCCTCAGGTAAGATTGTTCATTACTGCTGTTTGCCACTGTGACATTCATTCCTATGTATGAAGGTGCAGAGAGCAATTGTGAACATTTGAGCCACATACAAATAAATCTGTCCTGTTAAATTGAAAAGTGGTATCTTGAAGGAGTCATTTAGAAGTCTCTATTGATTTTTTTTCTCTCTCTCTCTTTTTTCCCCTCTCCAAAATCTAGATTTTCTTTCCCTGGAGACAATGAAAATTATGGTGATGTTAATGATTGTTTTGGTGCGAGATGAAAAAATAATCCAGTGCTTTTGAAGCAGGGAGGTGTATCTGCTCCTTCTTACAGTTTAATTTTGAATAATATGGTTTAAAATCTGCTCAAATCAAAAATATAATGTGAATGGAATACTTAAGGGAGCTTTGGGTTCGCCATTTTAAGAGGAGCTAATACTAGTATTTTGTTTAGATACTGGCATTTCTAACTTTCCTCTGACCTAACTCAATTGCATTGAAGTTGATGGTTAAACTGCTTCCACCATCAGTGGCAACGGTGAGGCCAGTGCTGAGCCCTGCGTTACCATGTAGTATTTTACATTGTCTTTATGCCTGAAAAAACATGAAGCTCTAACAGAACAACCAATCCAGAAATAGGTTTGGTGATTCTGTTCCTATTGCAAGATGGATGTTAGAATTCATAGTAACAAACTATTCCGTAGTTCCTCAAATTATTCTTTCCTGGGAGAGGGGGGAAAAAGTGAAGTGTCCAGGGACTAAAATGAATTATTTGAATGTGGTTTTTATGTTTTTGTGTGTTTTATGAAGGCAGTTTTGGTCTGTACAGATCAGAGTGCCTGGAGGCACGTCTGATTTAAAGGTGGTGTTGGTCTGTGCTCTTTAAGCATCTATTAACTTGCTATTATTATGCAAATAACTGTTGTAATACACATACTAATTTATGCATGGTTAGATTATGCAGATGCCTCACAAACATGGTTATTGAATAATAGGCTGGGACTCATTCTCTCTCCCATTTTTATAAGCTGTTTTAAGCAAATTCTCCTGGCACTTTTATGGACTTGCAAAGGTTTTGCAGCTGTAGAAATACACGGATTTTTCACTTGCTCATCTCCTACAGAAAATGGTTACTGGCTGGGGCAGAACACACTTTGCATATTTTATCCATATTTTAAACTGCACCCTCTCCTTTGAAGAGAGGGCTGGAAGAGAAGCTCTTGTGTTGAAGTGTCCTCCATACATCGACGTACTCACTTGTGTGCGTTGAGTGTCTTGACAGTCGTGTGGCTGGTGTATTCTGACACTAAATCCAAGTGAGGGGGGGGTACGATTTGAGATAACCCCCTGTTCAGAGAAGTGCTGGAGCTTGGGGAAGGAAGTTAGAGCACATACATTATGTATGATTCTAGCCCAAAATTTGCTTCCTGAATTGGGAGCAAAGCATGATTGCTTGTTTAAGATCCATTTTGCTATTCTAATTAACAAAACGGATCCGGTTTGCAAAAGAATATCTGGCAAGTCAGTAGTCCATGAAATTGTGTATATTTTTTAATGTAAAACGGTTGAGGAGGTGAAACTTTAAAATGTAGCTATTAAGCTTTTCAAGGAACTGCTTTTCATAAGGATTTTCATGTGAAGAATATGTATTTTAGACATCTGCTTAGATTGCAGGTCACAAAACCCATAGAAACCTGCCCTGATTAGGGGGAAAACTAGTAGTGTGTTGCGTTTTTTAATGTCTGAATATCTATTTCTCTCCCTACATAAGGGCCTGATTCTGCAGTCACTCACCTGAGCAAATCCTCCGCACTTCAGTAGGCTCATTCAAATGAATGAAGCTAATCAGATGTGTGTCTGCAGAATTTGTCCCTAAATAACTTGAAGTTACTTCTCTCTGACAGTGGAAAGTCTTGGAACATGTTTGGGAACGCCTGAAATTTCCCATAAATGAGTGTTTGTCTCCAGCTGTAGCTGGAAAAAATAAGTTGGGGTTTTTTTTCCTCTCTGTTTTGAAGACACAGACAAATGGTATGTGTGTAAATTCAGTTTAAATGAGTACGGTTTAGAGGAGGAATCATTGCCGTGTGGAAAATCAGGACTCCTTCAATACACCAGTAAGACTAAAGAATGATTTTGTTTTTTTCCTGGCCTTTAATGGGATATTTTAGTGATAGAATTTGCCACTTCTCATTTTCCACATCTTTTGCAAGTGTTTATTTTGCTAACATGTATCACACTATCATGATTTAATTTTATGTTCACAAAGTGTTACCTTGAAAGCATTTAAGGTGCGAGCAACTACTCCTGTAAGTAAAGTTGCTTATGGGTATGTTGAGAGTTACTGTACATATTTCCTTGTCTTGATATGCAGCTAACTTCGTAATCAGTAGCTGACTGTGAAAGGTACAAGAACACAGGTAGTAATGATCAGAACAGACTTTTTCACTGTAAAAACTTTATGCAGGAATCCGTAGTCCTTAAAATGTAGTAAAATTCTACAACTGTTCTGGATGTTGGTGGTGTGTGGTTCGTTTTCCTGGCGTGGTATTGCAATGTGCTATTGCATCCTTACTGTGATATAAAATCCATTTTGGAAATGGTAGGGTGTGATGCTCGTAGGATTTTCTGTAGATCCAAATGTAAGCACCTAAGGGTATATTCTCCCCTCAGTGTGTTTGCGTAACTATTGAAACTAATAGGAATGGTGCATGCACTCACACAAAAAATACTATTTTGAGTAAAGTTCTTTCCTACAAAAGCATGTAAAAATGAAAGGAAACCCTTTTCCCCCAGCCCAGTTGCTAGTCCATGGTCTGTCCAGCTTCTTAGGTATCTGAAGAAAGCACATAGGGAAAATAAGTTTCAAAACCCTTTTAAAAAGTTTAATTGATGTGATTTTGATTTTACGTGTCTGAGCAGAAAGAACTGAGGGAAATAATGGATAAAATGAAAAAATACCAAACCCAAAGGCCATAGCACCTCCCAGTATATTTAATGACGTTTTAAGTTGGAAGCCCAAAGATGTGCAGTGGCTGAACCAACCGCGAGACATACAGTTAATCACGGAGATTCACATTCAGTCTATGGTATAAAAACACGATGGGGGCAATGACTTGTTTAATGATAATGCAATTTAGGAGAAATGAAAAGAATTGCTCACTAAATATTCTCGGCTTGTCGTCAAACTTTATACAAAGCAGGATGTTAAAAGGATATCGCATCCATTAGGGAAATATTCCAAAGAAACAGCAGTACTCTGCTGGTGAGGATTTAATCAGCTATAGGAGAGCGCGGGTTACGACGACTGTATTTAGGATACTTTTGCATTTAGAGAAATGCTTCCCTTCCTTCAGCTGCAATTCCACCTTGCTTAATAAATTACATAGAAATGACCTGAAGTTTAGAAAGAAAAATCCACCCAAAATTCCTCTTTCCCCATTCTGCCCCCTCCCATCCCACTGCTCCCCCCCCAAATCTGAGCAAATACTGCCCGTGGTATTGTAAAGCTTTGAATGTTTTCACACCCCATTAATTTATTACTTCTCTTTCCTCATCTTTAAATTTTTCCCTTTTACCCCCCCCCCCTTTTTTTTCCCCTTTTTTTTTTTTAAATCCAGGCTCCCCGCTGCTACAGCGATTTTCATCTTGTTGTTAATTTTCCCTGCTCCATATGGAGCTCCAGACATTTCACCTGGAGGCTGTACTAGATTTTGCTGTAGCGATCGCACTTCCGGAGGCCAAAACTGTCATTTAAGGTTCCTGGTGCATCTGTCTACGCCAGGCTTTTCACTGGCACCGGGAGAGTGTGAATAACAAATTGGATGCACCTGAGATTTCAGATGATTAGTGTGTTTTGTGAATCTGGGCGACTTGTAAGCAGATAGCTGTAGGGATGGGGAGGGCTAAAGAGCTACCCCGGGTGAATCCCCGCTCCCACCTTGCGTTTGGGATGTGCCGGGAAAAGCACGAGCATCCCGGCAGCCTGAACGCGGAGAGTAACAAATATTTCATCCTGCCTTGTCATTGATTAGAAAAGAGCCTTTAATTTCATTTCACCCCATGTTGTGATTAATTTGCATTCTTTGTCAGAAGTTAATGGAGTTTTTTATGGTTCACTCTGAAATCCTTGAAGACATCAGAGTTGATCTGATGTTTATACAACCGCCAGCGGAATTTTTTCATTTGATTGATGGGGAGCTTGATGTTATTCCAAACGGCTTTTTAAGCTGTTTTTAAGAATTATTTGAATAAAATGCAAGCAAGATATTGTTATAACGATCAAGATTATCTGTTAAAAATCTGTTTCAAATAAAGAACATGATAAGTAGAAAAAAAGATCAAAAGGACAGGAGAAATGGGGGATACGGAAGATGATATTTGCTAAAATAGATAATCCAAGGATACAAATTAGTTATTTCACAACGTAAGAGACCTTAATTTAAGGGTCTTTTTTTAATAGAGTTTATTTTGCGGCATGATAAATAATGGATATGAATTAGTAAAGGATTTAGTCACAGTTAGGTCTTCCCCCGCCCCCCCTTCATTTTTTTATTCTCCCAGCTTTTTCACCTTCATTTTAGCAGCGATGCGAGCTCGGAGCACTGGTGTCTTTAACTCGGAGAGACAAGACTGTCAGGCCTGTTAGTTCAACAAAATGATGACATATTGCTCATCTCAAGGAAGAGGCATTCTTAAATCCCACTGCAAAGAAAACATAAGTGGATAATAGGAAATTTTATAGCCCAAGAAAGCGTTCGCTATAGACTTGCCATTGGTTTGCTTGATAAGAAAAATATACAGGGAGGGGGGGGAAATCCTCAGTGAAGGAAAATCGCTTTTTGCTCCTCCTGTTAGGGAAAGGTTTGTACTTTTACCAAACCCCAGCATCGAAAAAGCATCGGAGAGACGATGCAGAATGTTCTGCGTACGCTGGGCCAGATCCTCAGCTGGAGCAGCTCAGTCCTGCTGCTCCGGGGAGCTCAGGGGACAATGCACACTTGCACCAGCTTTGGGACACGGCTTCTTTTTACAGCAGGAAAAGATTGTACAAATGCTTTTGTTCCTTTTTGATGATGATGATGATTTCTGATACCAAAGCTGGGGCTGTTGGTTTGGGGTTTTATTTTTTTTGCAAGATCTTATTTTTATCCTTTCATCAGCAAATTCTACCCTCGCTGTGATTTCTGCAAGTAAGATTTAATTATAGGTCAAAAAGCTCCTGTGCAAGCGCTTCCATTTAAACCAGATTAATTTATTTGCTGTATTGTAGTTTGCTAAATAATTGCATGGTTTTAAATGAAGTTGCTGCTTTCTGATCCCTGTATTAACATGGTCTAAGATTCTTTTTGTTACGTGTAATCCATACTATTGACCACATTTGGCCTGGTTGCATTTAAATGTAAGCAGGTTGTCAAGGAAAAAAATACTTAGTTTAACTTGGCATGAAAAGAGCCATTTTACTGTTGTTTTTTCAATTGACAGAAACATCCTTTAAGCATTCATTTATTTTTGTGAGAATAAATTGAGGGTTGGTTACAGCATGTTTACTAGCAAGAAAAAAAATGTTTTTTCTTCCATATATATCATTATATCTAGCCATTTAAAAGACATTAAACACTGTTCAAATGCTAATGCCAAAATAGAGAATTAAATTATCCTATCATATCTTAAATATGATAGATTTGTGCAAATATTTTTGCTTTTTCTAATACAACATTCCAGAAATCACTGACAATATTTGAAGCCATCTGCTATTATTTTAAACTCTCACCAGTTTCTTCATACAGGCTTCACTACGTGTCATTTGAGATAATATACTTCGATACACTTTGCTTTCTTACTTATTTCTCCTTCGCCAGAAATAAGTTAGAACTTATATTTGATTTGGGTATTAGGAGTTGCAGTGACATAGTTTAGAGGTGTTTTCTTTTATGAAAATGGAGAGGTTTTTAATGGGACAAAAAAAGTAGTTCAGAATCTGAAGGATAAAGACAAATTTGTATTTTTTTGTCTTAAACTTCTTGCCTGATTTTTTTGTTTTACTGTAAAATGGATGTTTGAACAGTACGCTCAAGCTTGGAAATGTAGGTAACTAATAAACCCGGATTTTCTAGTATATTTTAATATGCTTTTAATGTGTTTTAAGAGTGGATTGTTAGCTTATGATGTTGAAAACCTGCTTTTATTGTTTTATTTTGCTTTCTAACCCTGATAATTCCAGGCAGTCTGAGGGGCCAGGGCTTAGGCTGTGGTTTGTGACCACCATTCCAGGATGTGTTCTGTGCTTGCGCCCCTTGTCTTGTGTAAAACCTCATCCCTGGTCACACTGACATCAGCTTCAAACTCTGAAAAGTTCCATTTACCACAGTGGGAAAATCAGCTGCTCCAGATGCTCACCCGTAGGCACCTCCTTGGAGTCGGGATGTGAGTTTGTGTTTTCCAGTTGGTTACGGTGTTGTCACCCTTCACAGTTTGTGTTGGATAAGAAAATGGCAGCATCCATTTGAAGTCTTTTTGGAGATACTTTTGCAACTATATAAGGATCTCCTGCATGAGTTTGATGCTTCTGCGGAATGGGAGATGTTCCTGTTGTACTTGGAAGGAAACATCTCTCCCAGTTACTGCTCCTGCAGTGGATAGCGATGATGAGGTACCAGAATGAAAACTTAAGCTTGGGAGATGAGCTCTCCTTCAGAAGAAAGCTGTAGGTGAGTTGATTTGTGTGGTTGGGTTGTTGTAGGTGGCCTTTGCTGACTGTCAGCAAATAGTGGATTTACTGAAAGTTTGCATCTTTTCTGTGCTCTGAGCAGGCTCTCTTGGCTGGGGTGAGGAGGAGGCACGGTTCCTCCCAAGTCTCTCAGGAACTGGAGGTGAACAGAGGCATGGGTGCAGCAGATCTCTGCCCTGTTTTGCTGGTTTCCTTACCAAGGATGCAGCTGTATGAGCTCAGAAATGAATTGTGACTCTTTGCCTATTTGAGGAATGAGAATACCTGCTCCTCATAGGGCTGTGAGGTTGTGAAGCACTTCTGGAAATGGACACAGCAGTCCCAGTGGTTGTTCTTCACTATGTCCATGGGCTGCTAATTGTGGGATCCCCACCAAAGGCTGAGGGCTGTGTTTTCAACGTGACTTGTAGAAGCACATAGCACACACAACCATCTCATCCCCCTTTGATGGGTGACAGTTGCTCACTGTAGTGAGGAGCCCCAGAGGCCAGCATAAGAATGAATGATTTGGAGGTCTAGGTGAGCATTTCCCTTCCACAGCAGCCATTCTTCTGCCAGCCCTGCCGAACTGTGGGTTTAATTCACAAGAGAGCACAATGCTACTTGTGGGTAGTGGAATGGCATAGGTGAGGATGCTCAACCCAGTCAGCACCTCAGTGTACTTAGAAAACTCCCCTCATATACCCAAATCTTTGTTGCTTTGCGTTATTTCCTTTCAGATGTCCCTAGAATTGTGTCATCTGTAGTGATCATTGATTTTTCAGCTCTTTGGAGAAAGCTCAGGATTTTTCTAAATGGTTTCCAGTGACAGGCTTTAGCAATTGACATTTTTGCCTGTTTCTTTTCAAGGTAGAAGGGACTAGTGGTGTAGGTAGAAGGTAACAGGTAGAAGGTATCAGTGGTGTGCTTAGGAGGAGGGACAATCCTGATGGATATTCATCTGCTGCCCTTCAGTGCTTCTGGTATTAGAGGCTCTCTTATTTCCTTAGGTGATTTGTTCCTCAGCTTTAGTATCAGAAGGGCTTTCCTCACTGCAGGGTATAGTGGTAGCTGTGTGTAATGAAGGTGAAGAAGAGATGCAGGAGGGTTGGTTATGTCATCCTTGCTGTCTTTAGTCTGAAGACCCCAGTTCTTTTGGTCTCTCAAGATTTCTGGCTGGTTTTGTGGTTTTAATTTGAACTTTCCCCAGCCGGCCCACAGCTCTCTGGGGATGCAAAGACTTAGACACAGCATGGGGAAAGAATAGCCATGTGTGTCTTGAGGCTGTATTCCTCCCTGGACATCCCACTGTGGAGCTTGTCCTTTCGGATTTTGGGGTAGGTGTTTTTGGTAGCATCATGACATTATTCCTGCTCAGTTGTGATGGGTTTTCCTCTTCCGTAGTGTCCTCTAGGTTCTGCTGGTGTTTCTCTCTATTACCGTTTTTGCTAATCTTGATGATCATGGGTAGCTCTAAGTAGGAACTGGTTAGAACTAAACCCCTTTCCTTTATTCAGTTTGTGGCTGACCACCCTTTGTTCTCCTTATCACGCTTTTTGTGATGCTTTAAATAAGGTCTTAAACAGCCATTTGCTAAATTTGCTTTCTTCCCTGAGACTGGCTCATCCAGCGTTCCTGCTGACTGAGGAACGCGGTGTTAGGAGCATCCTGGTCCTGTTCCACTGTAGTGGTTATTGTTGGCTTCTCGCACGCCCTCCATCGGTTCAGCAGTGTGTAGTTTCTCATGCCCACTTTGTGGAATTGTGTTACTAAACTCTGGTAAACAGATTTCTGTGAGAAGTGGCTGCAGTTCAATGGTGGATGAAATAATCTCTTTATAGAAATTTGTTTGCAGGCCTCTGGGAAAACCGGCGTAATATAATTGGAAGAATATATTTAATATTAAGGTTGTTGTGAATTGTCTTTATTATTATTATTCTTTTTTGGTCCTCTGTTTGTGACAGTGATTGAAGTTTGCCATTTGCAAAATCTATGGATTGGGATGGGGAGCATTCACAGTATCAGGAGCAAATGGGGGGGGGTCAGTCTCTCAGGTTTGGTGACTTCTGTCAGAAGCATAACCAATTTCAGTTTAGCAGGAATTTGTACAATATATGTGAAGATCATGCTTTGAATCCAGAGGAGTGAAACCCACAGTGATGAAAACCACCTGGAAATGCAGTGCACTTTCATATTGCTTTCCCATTTATATCAGGGCAAAGACAAAGCAAGTGTGTATCGGTTATTTGCCAGTAGGACTTTCTGCTGTTCAATACAACTCTAACCCTCATTTTAGAAGATTAAAAATAAGTTAAATGTAGTTTTAAAATCCACAGTTTTCCTGGAATGGGAAAATAGATGTTCTGTTGTAAAGGCTCCCTGAAAGATTCTAACTGTATGATTTGTTGGTGTAAGTATTTTTCTATTAAAAAGAGATATATCACCAGCTTGAAAAGCAGTATAAATGTAAAGAGAAAATTTGTTAACTGCAATGGGAAGAGCTAACCCTGGGTCACCTGCAAATCTCTCAAACAAGAGCTTCAGGGCAAGTCCTAATTCCAGAGAGTAAAAGCGAAAATTAAAGCTAGAGCTGGTGAATCCTCTTAAGTTACCTGGGGTGGATTCATTTGAGTTTCCTTGATTGTGCTTGTGAATATAATGTGAAAGGGATGGTAGAGGTCTTCTCAGCCACTTCCCGTCCCAAGTATCTCCATGGAGACAGGAATATAACCTGACGGTCTGTCAAAAGTTGCTTTTCATAACCAGAGGCATTCATTAAATAGTAGATGAAGCAGGAGGCAAACTTTTGCATTTTTAAGCAACCTAAAAAAAATAAATGTGCTTTATGGAGTGGTTTATCCAGATACCACTCATACTTCATGACCTGAGAAACAGACTGTTAATGTGATAGATTTATTTATCATTTACCCTTCTTCTTCAGGTTAGAAGCTATCACATGCAGTAAGTAAAAACACGGCAAAGACCATACAGGTTCAGAAATACCAAGCCGCTGATCCAGTTCTGCAAACGCACACTGTTTTGGTTGCATGGGAAAAGCCACAGAACCTTCTGAGCAGCTGGGTTTTCCAGTGACAAACAGGTCGGGGGCTCACTCACGTTCTTCTGGGAGAACATTTTGGGGGTGAAAGGACTAAAGTGGCTTTTCTGAGGCAAAACAATGTTTTAATGAGCGCATCGAAGCATTCGTCAATACTCTTGAAACACAGACTGCATCTTTTTCATCCTTCTTTCAAGCAGGGGTTTCAGTTGTGTCTCTGCTACCATTTCATTAGTTGAAATTCTTCATGGAAGGTATAGAAACCACACTGCCAGTCTCCTTCCTAAGCCCCAAGTTGGGTAATGACACACCAGATGCTCAAGCTTTTGAGCTGCAGCCACTGCACTCAGATCCCTCGAGACAAACCTAAACTTCTCATCTCCCAGTAGTGCACGAAAACCAGACGGTTCGTGGAGGAAACAGAGGAGCGTGGGTGAGCAGGAAGATAAAACATTTTACATTGAGTACTTTTAAAACTGTTCTTAATGTGCTATAAAACCGGAGGCTTCCCTTTTTCCTGAACTGTGTGCAAAAGGAGGAGCGCCGACTGTAAAGTTGTCGCCAGTTAGGTTTGGTTTATGGTTGCAGAGGCCGCCCAATAATGTGATCTTGGAAAAGGTAAACAACATAGTTTTAACAATGAAAAATATGCCTAATATAAATACTGCTAAGTTCATTGCTGTTCAGAACTTGAAAAATATGAGTGTAACATTGCATTTTCTGGTGGAGTTAACAGAGGAGCACGGTGCAGCCTTACAAGCAATATATCTGAGGCAGAGAAAATAGGTAATACATCTAACTGGGGAGTCTCTGTGGCATTGGCGGAGAGGAAAGCACAGTAGCTTTATTTAATTGAGAAAATGAATCAATTACAATGATGTTGCATCATCAAATGCAGGGGAAATAGCAGATATGTCATTACATCGGGTAACAGTGTTAAAAAGTAATTGAGTGTCTTAAGCATTTTGAATCAATTCCAGGTACTGGCACAGCTACCTTAATGCAAAATTTATGAAGATGATCTCAAAATAATATGTCGCCATCAAAATAGTGTAATAAAACCTGGTAACGATGTGTGTGTGCACGCATCCCTCCCTACCTCCCTCTGCAGAAGCAGGGCCTGCTGCTCCAGAGGAGAGTTGCAGCGGCACAGGAAGAATCCTGTCGTACTTGCATTTGTGTTGCTTTATTTTTCATTAGAAGCACTGAGCCCTTTGATTAGAAATGATATTTTAAATCTCGTTCTGAAATTGGATGTAGTCATATCGGCGTTGAGGCGACTGTAGATGATCCCACCTCTATTCCTCTGCATGACAAGACCTATTTTTCCAGTGAGGAAATGTGACTGGTGCTCTGTTAGGATGACAACCTGAAACGCCTGCTCGTGTGCACTAGTGTAAAGAAGCCCCACACCATCCCTACAGAATGAGTCTGTTTTGTCATTTAGCATCTGGAAGTGAAGTGGGGAAAAAAAGTCTTTTTATATCCACAGCATATTTTGCTGATTAGCAATAATGGAAAGCGGCATGTTTATTCCATTGACTTGTAATAGGTTGACATTGGCCATTAAAAAAATGGGCTAATTCTATGCATTATTTTCTTCTCTTCCTTGGAAAAAAAAATAGAATTATCCACAGAAACTTGATGTGTATGTTTGTGCACTGCTAATACAATAATGAAAGACTTTGTGCATAATACCAGCTATTTTCTTGGTGCTAGTTTTCAACCTCCTCTTACATTACATTTTACTACCTGTGAAGTATCACTCGAGGATCCTGCCTCTGGCTGGGTACTGGAGGGGAGTGCTTCCAGCGCTGATAGCAGCCCTACAACATTCATCATCATGGCACTATACAGCAGAGAATATTAAACATAAGGGCAAGCCAAATAAAGTGTGTTAGAACAGCAGACAACGTTCTCAATAAGGACCCCGTTGTGTTCACATCGCAATGGCGTTGGGTTGAGCAACTTTGTGTCTGGTTAGCTAAAATAGAGAATTAATTCTCCGCACCCATTAGAAATGGTACCCATGAACATGAGCAGAATGTCAGCATCCTGAAATCTGGTCAGATATTTTGTGTTAAGTACTTGCTTTGTATTTAATTGTTGGCGCTGTAATTCTGCCTTTGTTCCTTATTGTGGTCAAAAGGTGCTTTGCCAGTATGGGCCAGAATATTTTGCAGCAATCAAATGGTCTGTTACTATAAACTATTAATTATTTCCCAACCAAATTGATGTGGAAATTGAAGACGACTGGTAACAACCCTTTTCTTTGCCATTTAAAACCAGACAAAGTTCATCAAACTTTGCAGCCTCACAGATGGCAATGCTCTACTTCGACTCCAAGTAAAACTGGGTTGGAATATATAAGAAACTTGGGGAAAAGTGGAGTATTAAAGGCTTTCCTGAGCAGCAGTAGATACTTCAACCACATAATTAAAGTTTTCTTCACAAAAAAGGGATTGTGAGCCGAGCCTGGCAGTAATCCAGAATTCTAATTTCTGACTATGATTTAATTTCAATTTTAAATAAATCGGTTTTTAATTTAAAAAGAGTGAGCTTCATAACATTAGCAATGATTGCAACATTAAGCCCAGTGTTCACCATCTAGCAATATAAAACATTATTTATATCTGAATCGTAAACAGCCTTTTGAAATGGATTATGGTTTTTCTTCCTATTCTAATACAACCTGGAGGGTACTAAAAAGTGTTGTGTGAAATTAACATTCTGCTGACTTTCGCCTATAAATGAGAAGCGAGCTATTAACATTTGTGTATTTTCATTATGTAAATTGTGTTAACACATGCCCACAAATTGCCACCAGCGATGCAATAATTTTCTCTCAGTGATCATAATGTGTCCAAGTGAGTCATTTTGATTATGACATGCTAATTACATATTGTCTTTTTTCAGATTCAGAAAAACCAGGGATCTTTAATGGTAAGCTTTATGAGTTCAGAAAAAAATTCACTTTTCTTTTTCCTGATGGCTGCTTCCTCTGCATGCTTGAATGCCTTGTTTTAAACTTAGCAAATTGCATTTTGAAGAAAATGCAAACCTTTAACTGCCTGTATTAGATTAGGTACCATTAGAAATAATAGAACATCCTGAGCATCAATGTTTTTATAAGAGTTTGCTGCTGTTGATTAATCTTGCTATATTTTATTGCATTAATGATTTTTTCTTTCCACTCCACTGTAAAGATATTGCATATAGGCTAATACTTTTTCTCTCTCTTCTTCCCATTGCAGCCTCTCCAGTTATTGCAGTGCATTGTTGATGAGGTGAGTCGTCGTCTTATGTGCTTTCACTCCTAAAGTCATTCCTAATGGAGTGGAAAGCTTATATTTTGTTTCCTAATGAAGCACAATGCCCAACATCCTCAGAGCACAAGTTGCCTTGTGCAGCTTGGAGCTGTCAAACATGAACTGGCCTCGTCCCACTTTATGCTGTTTTTCTACTCTTAATATTGAGTCTTTGAAAGACTTGATTGTCTCAAAGCCTGCTCCTTTTAGCTCTTTAGGTCCTAAAGCCTCAACCTCATTGTGTGAGCTGAACCTCAGCATTTACCAGATGAGTTGGAATGGAGACATTCAAGTGGCAGCACTCTTTAGCCAGGGCATATTTAATGCAGTTTAGATGGGCAAAAAGGGTATTTTGACAAGGAGAGAAAACCAGAGTGTAAGCAGGGAAGAATCTGAATTTTGTCCGATCATTTTTATTTAATTGAAGGACAAAATAAAAAGCTAAGATGCAGGAGATCCAGGTGTGAGCTGGCAATTGAATTTCAGTGGCTAGTGTCGTGTCTCTTGATTGAAACACTTCTTTCCCTGTCTCCTTTCCCTAACTGAGGTATAAGAAGGGGTCCCAACTCTTGACAGTGAGGCAATAGCCAGGGGTAGACTGCTGTCAGTTTTACTTTGGTCTTAATGTTTAATAAGACTATGATGGCAATTGGAAAGTTTGAACAAGAAAGAAAAAGCTGTAACTCTAAAGACTTGCCTCAGCCTCTAGCAGGTCATTGCTGGCTCATCAGGTTGAGACACTGGATGTTGGTGTGTCCTTTGAGACTGTTCAGCTTCTTCCAACCTGTCCCGTGTAACATGTTTGTTTAGCTTGACGTAAGCTTAGAGCCAGTGGGATGCCCAAGTACCCTCTCTTGGTTGTGTCTCCATCTGTAACTGCTACTTATATGAACCGCTAAACCCTCTGCTCTTACCTGCAGTGATCGCTTGTGTCCTTTTGTTAGAGAACGACTAAGAGGCTTAGCTGGACTTCTTTTTAAAAGTGATATTTGAGCCTTGAGGGATGCAGTTATATTAAAGAGAACAAGTATCCTTTGTGTAAAGGAAAGATGTTCTCCTGGTCCTCCAGCAGTGCTGGCTCTTTTACCTGGCTCTTTATGGTGGTCTGGTTCTTTGGGAGGGTCTTAGGCAATTCTCTTTATTTCATCTTTTTCATCCGTTATTATTCCTGTTACATACATCATTGGTTGAAGCATGGAAATTCCAAAGCACCGGTGCTGTATGTACCACCAGCAGAAGCCCATCTCCATCCTAAAGAAGGTCAGTTAAAGACGCTCATATTTTCTAGACAAATTACTTTTAAATAGGCTGGTACTAGTGCCTAAATCCAAGCTCACTCTTCTAAACCACAGCCCTAAAGAGCTGCAGATTATGACAGACCTTCTCGCAGCTTCCACATCTTTTCCTCCGGATTAGAATTGCTCCAAACTTCTCACAAAATCTTTAACCACCAGCCTTGGTGCAGGCTGTAAGCACCTGAGTGCCGAGCTAGCTTTAACATTCTCCTTTTGGTATCTACTTGTTGTAACTTATTTCATGTTCCCCAGCATGCCACGGAGCCATCATTCTCCTGAGGCAGTGGTTCAGAGTGTCCTGTGCTTGTGAGCACATTAAGACTTCAGGTTACAGAGCATAGCTCAGCTGAAAGTTCTTTAAGTGCAACTCGCTTTGTTTTGTAACACACTCAATGTCTAAATGGAAGTTGCATGCCATAACGTTTAGAGCCTGAGGGGAAGAGGAGGATGGATTGGCTCTGTAGTGTTATTTGCTCGTCTGTATTGTTATGGGGTCATTTAATAAGATATATAGTGTTTAGATAGTGGCTGCCACACCTGGAAGTGCAAACTCTTAGCATGGCAGTGTCTTGGAGAACATTTATATTAAAGGCTTTTCTGTTCTAGCTCATGAGTAGCATTGACTTTAATAGATCCTCCTGCCACCCCCAGCCTTGTCTTGTGTACAAAGACCTCAAAGAAAATGTGTTTAACTTGTGACTAGGTTTTTCTTAACCCTTCTCACTTTGTCTTCTGTAAGGTGTGCCTCCTGGGGAGTAACAGAGGGACCTGCTTATTTGGCTCATACACACTCTTCCTTCTACACAAGGACCTTTTGAGAGACAAAGTCTCTTTACTATCTGGTACTGCACAGCTGTTGTTACTACCATGAGTATTAAGGATCAGAAATGCTCAGTGTTGTAAGACTGCTAATTTTGGGTCGAATTGTCCCCTTGGCTGTAAGGAGGTCCTAAAACTCACAGGAGGTGGGAGCAGAGCCCCTCTCCTGTGCAATAGGAACCCAGTGATGCTGGTGCACAATTCCCCACCTACTGTAATGACGATCAGAGCAGCAAGGAGTGATGATCTGCAGCTTGCCTCTTTTCAGAACTGGTAGGGCACAGCAGTGCTCCCATGATGGCGCAGCCTGAGGATGAGATGTAGCATCAGGTTATGGGAGAAGCAGCTCTGCAAGGCTGGGATCAAGCTGCCTTGAGGATCTTGAGTCATCATGTAGGTTCATAGTAATAATCTGCTGAAGCTGTTGCAGTTGAAAACTCTGGGTCCTCAAGTGCCTTAATGTGTCCCTTTGTGTGGCAAAGAATGGTTTGGACTTTTGGGTCCTAAAATTGTGATTATACAGCTTTGTGGAAGAGAACGTTTCTTGTAATTGTGTCTTTGCTGGCAGAGTGCTTATCCTGCTCCTTCCCACTGGAGTTGGCCAAAAACTCCAGAACCTGCCATGGAGAAGTGTTTTAAAATGATGAAACAGAGACTTTGATTCTTTATAATAGTTGCTTATTGTATTGGTAGTTGGTTGGGTTTTGTAGGGCAACACTGAGAACTGAATCCAAAGTTAATCAAGAATCCAAAAGTTAATGTTCTGGTCATTCATAACCATTAATTCATAGGATTTATTAGTGACTGAACTAGTTCAGAGGTTGCTTCTGTGTTACTTTCCTCAAACCCTGTACATTGGAATAAGAACTGTCCATGGGAGTTTTTAGTTGTTCTGCAGAGCTGAGATGTTTGGAGCTGACTCTTAGTTACAGAAATATGAGAGATGTAAGAGGTCACTTTGACAGCTTAAAAAGTCTCTTCATTCTCTAGAACTTAAATTTACTTGCAGAAATCCTGCAGGATGAGTAAATGATGTGAGAAGCAGGGTAATCTAACAGAAACATAGGCATGGTTCTTCTCAAATCAGAGTGAAGTCTCCCTGCCTTTTTTTGTTATATTATAGGCCTTTTAATGGCATTGGTTCTGGGGTTATTTTTTGATGGCAGAATTAGCGAGGAGCATATGTGAATAGCATACATGCTTGCCAGGGCCTTTATTTTTTAACATGTGGTAACTTATAATGAAATCTGATCCAGCTACAAATAAGACACGCACATTTAAGCAATGGTCCTCATCATAGCAGCATCTCCCACCATAAGACTCCTGCATCTGGTCCAGAGATGAGGATAGACTGGTTGTTAATGCAATTTATCCTGCATCACCACCAGCAATAAAGGCAGTCTGCTGTTATTTGGGAGCTGAGAGTCATTTAATATTCTAGCACTCAACTTAGTTTGTCTCCAACTCACCAACATGTTATATGGGAAGCACTGAGCAGTGCACATGAACCTCGTTGGGTAGGTCCCTTCCAACTGGAACCATTATATGATTCTATAAGATCCCAAAAGACCAAACCTGACAGATCTCTGGTTTTCAGCATGTCTGCATCTCATCCTTTCCATCACATGGTTTTTGGCCTTGGAGGTGTCTGCTCTGCATCCAGAGAAGGTTGGATGGACAGCAGTAGCACTGTGGAATGCATCCGGTAGGCAGTCCTGACTTGAGCAACTCCTTTAAATTTCCCTTAAGCTCTCCAGGGCTATTTTCTTTGACCTTTATTTAGTTAGAGTATCCTTCCAGGAAAGCAATTATTGCCAGCCCCTTGGGTGGTTGTGGTAAACCCAGTTTCACTGTACTGGAGCAGTTGTGGTTACAAGTGCTGTAGTTAAGCATCAGCTCTAGTTTCTAACCCTTTCTTCAGAATCTGAAATGAATGAATTTTGCTTTCAGTTTCCATAGCTTGTGTAATAGCGACTTAGGGGTTGGGCTTGGCTTTTATGTTTTTAACCTGTATTGCATTAGGGAAAAAACGAACTTAATTTTTGTCCATCAGTCTTAGTTAAATTATTATTGTGTTATTCCAATGACATTGGAAGCTTGAGGAGTGAAGACTGTCAAGAGCAAATCCTACTTTTTACAAACAGGAGGCAGCATTGGGGAAAGTGCCTGTTTTGATGAGTCAGGCAGAAATGTAAAAGCAAAATTAATTAGTTGTACTCACGAATCCTTTCTCTGATCGCTTCATGAGTAAGTAGTGAGAAGCTTTCCATGAGTTTCTTGAGCATTTCTGTTAAGCGCCCCCACAGAGATACTCGGTCTCACAAGACTGCAGTTTAATCTAGCTCAAGGACTTTGCAAACTCCATGAATCAAAGGCCTCTTTTTTTTTGTTCTCTTTAAATTTGTACTCTCGAAACATTTAACAGCATCCGTTAACGCTGGTGGAGTGTTAATGCTGAGCTGTGAGGCATTTCAGTGTCACTAAATCTTCACATTTTGTAATGGAAGAAATAACTTGCACTTAATACATGTATCCTATTAGTTGGGTTTATTCCCTTCTTTTTTTTATACCTGGTTAAATATATCCTTCTATTTATTGCTGTGGTGTAGCCTTAAAAATTCACAGGACATTCAGCTTGATCAAATAATACGATGAAGATTGTTGCCTCTCAAGTGCTGAATTTCCTGACCTTGTCCATCAGGACCACGTTTTGCTATTTCTATAAATGAAGTGGAAAGCTCCAAAGGCTCAGAATGAAACAAGACTATTTTTTTCCTGAGGAGTTTCTCTTTGGAGTCTCAGGTATCGATTTTAATGTGTAAACAGTTATAGTTATCCCTTGAAAATTCCCAGAGTTTTGCAGATTTCCATGCAAGAAAAGGTCATGTTAGGATATACACACGTGTGTGTGCATGTGGATGAAAACCCACTATAATTTGTCCCATGGAGAAGTTGTTTTAGGGTATACTTTTATTGAGACAGAAACTGTGACCTTACTAGTGTATGAGATTGAGCAACTTATATAGGAACAAGGTAAAACCACAGGTAGGAATTGCTGAATAATTACCTTTAGACCAACCTGAGCAAGAACCTTCCCAAGAGGGCAAGCTCATTTAATGGTTCCTAAAACTCAATCTTGTGGATGTCAATGGTCATGCTTGATTATTTGCAGCGGTGTTTTATGAAAAAGCAATAAAAATGCATTGGGAGTGTACAGAGGAAGAAAAAAAAGGGAACAACAAATGGTTTTAGTTTTTCAGTTGAGTCCCTTTGGTGCAAACAGGTAGAGGCTGTGTTTCATGCTGCTGTGCCTTAGCTATCTGAAATGTGCGGATGTGTGTGTATCTACCCAAAACACTGCTGTGCTCTGCTGCCTTATGATCGACAAGAGACCAGCAATGAGAAGAAAAAATTCTGATGTTTGTTTTAGAGAAAAAGCAATTACAGTTACGGTTAAAGGATTAACCTGTTTTTTCCAGCTACCTGTTCCCTTATCTGCAGGGCCCTTTGGAGAGCCACACTAACAAATACAAAGCTTGGGGAGAGGGAGAAAACGTCATGTAGTCCACTCTAGATTACTCCTGATGTTAATTACACTCTTCTGCTTCTTTCCTTTCCTCTTCTGGGCTCAGGAAAACATCCCACAGTCGCAGACACTGCAGAAGTGACAACAAAGAGCCCCAAGTATCTACTGACTTACCCAACCAGGAATGTCTGCATGTGTTTGGTATAATGCAGGTTACACGTACAAGAGATTTGCAAGAACTTGGGGAGCAGGTAGTGCTGCTCAGAGAATAGCTGGTTCTCACATGATTTGAGGTGTTAAAGGTAGGCTGAGTGTTTTGGTGGATAAAACACTGGCCTTTCGACCTTGGTTCCTGTCCAGCTAGAGATCTGGAAATAAATGAGTTTACTGCTGACACTCCAATCCCAGCAGACAAAACTTCACACCAAAATGCCCCCACATATAATTTGTCACATTTGGCATCTGCTACTAAGAAAAGAGCAAGAAGTGACCTGGCGCAGAGATGTAATCATCTTTCACCTTCCTGCTGGGGGCGGGAGCGTAACGGGGACAATCCAGAAATGCTTTCAAGTCTGGGCCTCTGAGCCACCTCCAGACATCGCCGTCTTCTGCAAACTTGTTACTGGTAGGAAGTCAGCTGCCATTAGGTTTGTGCAAGGCTTTTGAAGTAGATAGAAAGTCAGAAATGGATTTAGTTTGTTTCACTTTATTTAGGAATGCTGCGAAAGTTAGGTTGTCCTTGTAGGAGTAAGTCTGAACGTGCACAATGTTGTTGTTTGCTGGTCTCGTTGAAACAGCTCAGTAACTGCAGTGCATTTATTACATGCAATTGCACCTGGCAGCATTTCTGGTGCATATAAAACTTAAGTTTGCCTGAAAAAAAAAAAAATCACTATTTGGCCACAAAGTAAAATGCAGCTACAAGATAAAAATATGTGTGTTCTTTGAAAGCTTTAGTAAAAGAGAAGCTGGAGCACATAGAACCTCTTTAATCCTAGAGATTTTTTAGGCTGAAGTGATAAGCCAGAAATGCTTTGTAAAGCACACGCATTATTTATTAAATACTGGCGTTTCAGCATCCGTGGCCAAGTTGCAGAATAGGAGTATCTGCCCAGAGGAGATGATCATTCCAAAGACAGGGTGTGCTGGGGAAACCCAGAGGAGAGAGGAACTGAAGTTTGGTTTGCTGGGTTCTGCTAACTTCCCTCTTGTGGCCATAGAGCCATAGGACCATGGCATTTCCTTCTGCACAGGCGTTTCACTGAGGAGCAAGTATTGCAAAATAGCAGTAGCTGTGGGGAATGGGGAAATTTAACCCTTCCCAGAGAGGGAGTCTGCAGATGAGGAGAGGGACTAAAACCTATTGGTACCGAGTGGGTGATCCACTGGAAATACCAGCCTCTGTAGGAGGAACACGGGTGTGAACTTAACACATAGCTGGGGGCTTTGCCATCTCCTTCTTGAAGGTTTTATGTAGAAAGCTGTGTTTGCTGATTTTCCTGTTGTAGGGAGATGGTGGCTTTCTCTCTGTCCAGAAAGGATGTGATGATAAAAATCTATCAGTTGCTTTGAGAAAATATTTCACACTCAAGAAATAGTCTGTTGGGGTAAGACCTCTGACGGTGCGTGTCAAGCAGGGGATGCTTTCGGTGTATGCTACCTGTCAAGAACTACTCCCATATTTCATTGATAGAAGAGTGTTTCCCAAGAAAATAAGTAACTCAGAGCTCTATCCATTGAGTTTACTTCTTGAGTTTGTCGAGATAAACCTCAGAGCTGCACAGAAAAGAGGGGAAAGCCCCCTTATCCATATTTATTTGTGGGCTTGCTCACATCATTTATTTCCTGAGCTTCTGTAGCATCTCTGCTACTACTGTGCTTAGTGAAAGCAAACAAATCAGGAGACATTTTGAATAACAGGTTCGAGAAGCAGGTGAGAAGAATGCTTGGACCTGTAATTCAGGCTCTTATTACATAGGTTGTAAAGGACTGGTTGACTTCTGGACACGCTATTAGATGGTTCAGTTGTCCTTTGATCAGATCTATGACAAAAAAAAAAGAATCAGATAATAATGTTATCACCCCCTTCAAAAGAGAGGGCTTTTGGAGGGATTGTCTCAGTATTCTCATTCTCAGGTCTTCATTTAGATAATGTGACTTCCCCTAACTCCGTGGAAGTCAATAAGCTTTATACCAGAGCCTTGGCACTCTATAAATTAAATATCAGGAGCAGTGTTTGAAGTTTAAAGCCTTGCCTCCTCCTGCTAGCTCGGATTTTGTGCTGCTGTGCTTTTTTCTTTATGCCTGAGCACCTTGCTGACAAGTGCTAATAACAAAATGCCAAGAGAGGGTCCAGTTGGAGTTACCACACATTAAACATTCTGAACTTGTCCTTTTGCTCATAGATTGTGCATAATTAATAATTAAACGCTTTCAGTTGTAATGGGTTGACCTTCTTGAACTGTTCATTATTCACAAGGCAAAGGCATCACTCAAACTTTTTTTCCTATTGCCCTTCCCCGTTCTCACTGTGTGTGCACAGTTCAGCTGGTTTTGAGAAATCAGAGCCTGATCTGGTCTTCTTCTGCAGCAGATCCCTGTGGTGGAAACATTGCTTGGATGCTCAGGGAAACATCTTGTCTTGGGAATACGCTGGGGATGTAAGAGGCCAACAGTACACTGACTTTTAAAACCATTTGTGTCTTTACTGCCATTTTAGCAGCATCTCAGTATATAGGGCTTCATGATATTGGTTAAAAGATAGGGCATTGAACAAAAATGAAAGAACCATTTCCCAGGTTTTAAATGAATATACCTGTTCCTTACTCCTGCAGAATCTTTGGCTTCTTCTTTATTTGTCCTGTAGGGTGATTTCATTGTGCAGGTGGGTAAAATCGGGCAGGCCATCCAGGTGTGCGTGGACCATTCCCTACAGTTACATCAAATGGGACTGGATTGCATCACACAAATGGTGTACACTTGGCAGAAACGTGTATTTATTTCCTCCTATTTTCATCTCTTTGAGTGTCAGATGAAGTCCAGGGAATTTAAGGACACAAAGTAGGGTGTATTTACTTTGTGTTGTTCTGGAACTCTTTGCTTTATGTCTGATACAACTTTGTGATTGCTCAAATTATATAGGTGGCAGTAGCAGCATTTTGTCTCATTAGAAATAGCTCTTAACTACAAAATACTCTCACCTTTCTACTACTCACATGGTCATGCATAGGGCAGTATCAGAAACAGAAATGTTTTGATCATCAGTTTCCCTGGACATCCATAAACAGCCAAATGCATGTTTTCTCTTTCTAACTAAGGTAAAATGCAGCTTTTCAGTATTCGCCTCTGGAAGCAGTTGAGGGTCCTTACTGTCCTGGTTCACCTAAACTCCAAACCTGCCTCTTTCTCTGCTGTCTTTCCTGTGCTGTAAAGTAACAACTGGCTCATATTTACAAGAGTGAGATTTAAGTTTTTTATATGCTCAAACACACTTGTCAGCAAGTATTCCTTGAGATGGATGCCCTCTTCCAAAAGGTTTACAGTTTGTCAAGCAAATAGCTGATAAATTTGTGAGTACCCGGTCTAAAATCCTTGGGAGACTCTATTAAAGCATTTAGTTTTCATATTGGGATCCAGTTTGTGTTCATTTCCATTCACAACTACACACACAATCCCTTCTGCAGTTCCTGAGAGCAAGCCAACTAAGGCATGGCCATGGCTGACAGGTCTACAACAGAGGAGAGTAGGCCTGGTTGGGGTTGAAATACCTGCATTGTACAGAAGAATATGGGCCCCCCAAGAAAATCTCATGTTATTTAACATTCACTTTCATCGAGGTGTTTTTTTTTTCTTGCATGCTTATGGAAGAGCACATCATATCCTGGCTGTGCTTCAGTATGGGAGCTGTGTGGTCAAGGCATTAATCCTAATGTTGGAGCAAGTTCTTCCCTTGGCTGCATGAACCCGGACGCCAGCTTAGCCTGGGAGAGCCAAGCTGATGGCTTTAGAGCAGTTCATCAGCTTCTCCTCCCCTTTCATAATGAAGTTTCACTCCATTATGGGTTCGTCATCTCTTTGTGATTGCAGAAATTATCACCTCCCAAATGAGTGTGAAGCGCCGGCTGCCTGTCCTGCTCCCCAGCATGGACTGAGCAGAGCTGGCAGCCCCGACGGAGGATGCCTCTGATGAGCTCCTCTCTTGCATTGTACTTAAAATAAACAGCAGGGGTGGACTGCTGGGCAGAGCCAGTTCCCCAGGGAATGAGCTCTGATGGCTTCACAACGCGATGTGTAATACGTGCCCAGAGTATTTCCTACCTGCTCTCTTGGAGTCCATCCCACCTGGAAAAGTGGCTTTTACCACTTCAGGTGCAAGCCCAGCTCTGCTGGTCTAGGGAGAACGTTGGGGAGAGGTAAAACCTGCCTGGCTCCACGCTGGATGAGCAAGCCTGACGTTTTGCTCTGCTTTTTCTCTGTTAACGTGAATAATTTCCATACACAGTTCTTTGAAGTGGGGAAAGTTTAATTGCAATGCTTGTTTCCTTGTGTTCCTTCCACTCTCCGGTGCAAACCTTCCTATATTGATGTCATTTATAAGTTGAGAAGCAATAACCTCCCTCTCACCAGGTCTTAAGTTCAAAGAGGCTTTGGGCATGTTCTATCAAACGCTCCTTGTATTTAATAGCAGTCTTTGAAAATTGTGAAGCAGTTTTGGCTTCTCCTTTTACTCTTCAGTTACTTTTGATTTAATTGTATTTTCCAGCAGTTTCCCATTGTTTGAATTGGAAACAAAGCCTTAATAAGAGTTCTAGTTAATTTTCTGTCTTGTAATTACCGATCTCATTTTTCTGATAATTGGCCACAGCAATTATATGTATATTTACTAATCACATAGGAGGCTCTGCAGTTGTGTCTATCTGCCACCATTGATAATGGCACACACATTGCAGAGGTGCTTTTATCATCTTCTTTTTTCCACTACATCAAAGCTATTTCCTCGCATTCTCAATAATGAATACATGCATGCATTTGACACAGTTGTGTGCTAGAGAAATTGTTTGGCTCCCACCAAATGCTGCACGCTCCGAGTTTCTTGCCTGCAGCGCTGGAAGGTTGTATGTAATGATATATTGCTCATCCAAATGGCCAAAGCACTCCAAAGCACAGTGAGATTAAAATAAGTCATTCCTTTGTTAATTTAAATAGGTGCATGTATCATACTTTGCAGGGTACTTTGTGTAGGGATGTCAGGGAGGAAAAAAGACGCCGAAAGGTATTTTTAATAGCAAATGAGAATAGATGAGAATGGAGTCATTTGCAGCTGCCTGTTTTATGTGGCTCTCTTGTTCCAACTGTAGGTCTAATGAGATGACACTGTTAAAGTACTCTGCAGTGTAATTTCATTACATCCTGAGCTGTTACACTATAAACACAGTGGAGCTCTCTGTCATTCTTGGAAAAACTCCTAAATTCGTAAAGCCCTTCTTTGCAAATGGTGATGTTGTTTGTTCCCTGTTCGTAATTTTGTTGTTTCTTGTGCTCTTAATCTATTTTTCTGTTGTTCTTTCATAAATACCCTGGGTTATTTCCTACCCCTGCACTGACAAATCCTGCTTTGGGGGGTTTTCTCCCTCTTAAAAATTCTCTCACCTTTTAAATCTAGCACAGACAGCGCATGAGGACAGCCTCTAAAATGAATAAGTGTAAATAAACATGAGTGTAAATAAATAGCGAATGCAGTGAAAGAAACAAAGGTCAACACAAGAATAATTTCACAGCTCTTTGTTAATTACAAGACCATTTGTGTGTTACTTAAATAATCATTAATTTCTCATTTACACTTTCCCTACCTTCCTTTTTACCCTGTGGCTATCATTGTCCTTTTTTCACCTCCCCTCAGTGTCTTTCCACATGTTTTTACCCATTGTGTAATACTCATTAGTTGAAATTCAGTGTTTTATAGCACATTCTCAGAAGAATTTGTACCTTTCTGCCTCAGATTGTCTGTGTGAAAAGGGGGCTTTGTCGCTTCCTTGGGGGGTTGATTTTCCCTTTCTTTTTTGGTTTTGTTGTCACCGTTATATTACTCTGCGAAAAAAATTATCTTCTCTCCTTCTGACTCTGCTTCTTGTTTCAATCCAATCCCAGGAATCGCCCGTCCTTCCAGCCGGGGAGTTCTCTGAGCCATTTGTACACTTCATCACTCAATGGTAAGCTCAGTTTGCAAACATGCCATGCCCTCAATGTAAATGATACATGCCATTAACTCCGCAGCTCTGCGAGACCTTATGGCTTTCCTTGCATCCTTTCCGAGAGGAGAGGGACTTGGGGGCCTTGGGCAGATGGGGCAGCAAAGCTAAGCAAACTGTTTAAATTATGTAAACGTTATTTACACAAAGGGTCGTAAAAGTACTTACAAGGGTTTTTTCCTGTTTTAATAAACCTGCCCTCAATGTGGGTGCAGTCTTGTGAGCCAAGACTCCGAAGGATTCATCCGGGGGTAAAAAAGCCACAAAGACTCGTGTCTATAGTATCATTATTCAAGGCTTTTTAAAATATTACTTATAAAATTGCCTCCATATTTAGAAAGGCAGGAAGCCTCCATTAATGCATTGGCTTTTCAGTAAGTAGTTCTATTTTAAAACACACCTCTGGGTATATTTTCTTTGCTTAAAACTGAATAGTTCATTGGCAACCTTTTGAATTAAAGGAGGATTGGGGACAGGAGGAATTTGTCGAATAACAAATACAGTTGTTGAGTGACCAGAGGATATAAATCTCGAGGGTGAGCTATGCCAAAGAAACAAGGGAAAATCCTTTTTCAGCTATTACATCCCCCCCCACTCCAAAAAAAAAAGGAGGAGGGGGGGGAGGTAGCCATTTGTGTATGGAAAAAGAAACAAGCCTGAATTCTGCAAAAATAACGTGTTTGATGGAGAAGCATCCCTTCTGCGAACGTGCGCTTCCATGCTCAGCTGTGCTAAATCAGATGGAGCCATCTCAGTGTGTGGCACTGGGAGCTGCAGCCCTGTGGATCAGAGGGAATCCTGCTGCAGGGGTGTGTCCTTGCAGCCCTCGGCCCCATATAGATCTATAGGTCAGGCTTTGAGGCACTTTCAGATTCTCTGTGCCAGAGCCACTGTGGCAAAAGTCACCTAGTAAATTGAATTTTGAATATATAACACAGACAGTACCTCTCAGGACTGAGGTAGCGGGTAACAATACAGGCACAAAAAGCAGCCTGATGATCAGGTAATTAAAGCAACTAAATAATTAAAGTTTGTGTAACATAGGCCTCCGTTTTCAATAGTTTCAGTTTACAAAGAGCAGCACGATTTGAGGGTTCTGCAGCACAACTAACTGGTGTGTGTGATGTGGAGGTCTGTGCTTTTTATCCTTGCAAAACAGAATGATGCCAGACTGTTCTCTAAAAAAAACAACCCATTCTCATTGAGGCAGAGGGAGGGATAACCTGTGTTAAAATTTCCACAGATGTCAAACTGAAGCATAACTGATGGTGGCTAATAGCCTTGTTCTCCCTGGGGATGCAGCTACTTTGGACTGTCAGATTAGAACTGCTCCCAACCTACTCGTCAGACAGCTCGCTTACTTGCTAATGCTGCATTATTTGAGGGGCTTGGAGTTGTTTGAAGGGGAGGTAAATTGTGTTGTTAATCCTCCAGTGTACAGCACAGATTTTAGATATGGTGTTATATTGGCTGTATTTTTTAATGGGAGTCATTGCTGCTTAAAAATTAGGTGAATAAGAGGAAACTATATTTAAGCAATCAATTCCTAATGCATATTGGAGATGTCAAGTGAACGATGTATCAGACTTTATGCTGGTTATGCCATAAAGACTGGCTGTTTGGATGTAATCCAATTAGTCAGTAGGCAGCTCCTGATGGTCACCTCTGTGCCATGTTATTGTGTTCCTTCATGCAGCTAAGCACAGCCTTCAATAGCTAATTGCACCTGTTGCACAGAAAACTAGGACTATTTGGATGAGAAACATGATCTTATAAACAGGTTAATGCTGTGTAATGAACTATCACCCTGCAGTGTAATGGAAATAAATGTGAAAAAATGAAGGTAGGAACCCCAGGGTATTGTGCATGCTCCTGAAGCTGTTTAGTGTTAGAGTTAAATTTCCCACCTGTTTGTGTAATACTTGGTGTTGAGCTATGTAATAATCCCTAGCAAAATGAGAATCAGCTTACTGTGCCTTCTGAGCTGACTGCTTTTCAATGATCTCTGTATTTACACACTTTCATGGTTACAAACAGTGTAGATCACTACATCCCTAAAGGGAGGGATGGGCGGGAAGGAATAAATCCGTTAACGTTTTGGCCGCTGTTAGGACTCCTGTGTTCTGTTGGCACATGATTAAGTTAAGAAATACATGGAAATTCTTCACTGTGTTAAAAGCAATCTTCAATATTTAAGCAAGTAGAATAAATGAGCGGTGGTTTACATATGAACGTTTTGTTTTATACACATAGCATGAAAAAGCAACCAAAGGAAAGGCCAGCACCCGAAGATTTAATGGTAAGTGAAACTTCGGAGCCCCTCAGTATCTTTATTCATGTATGTAGAAGTGTATCTGTTCTTCTCTGCATTTTTCTTCTTTTACACATTCAGATCTAAACTGTTCTTCGCTTGTGCAGCAATTACATATTTACAGGGAGCACACAGACCAGAGGCAGAATGATGATGATTCCACTGATGGGTATCTTGCTGTTACCTTTGTTATGGCCAAAGCTTCACTTGTGATGTGGGGAGTTAATACAGAACTTTCCACAGCCAGTGTCAAGGTTCAGTCAAAACCATTTCGATGCTTAATACACAGGGTTTTTCAGTTTGTATGTCCAGGGATTACAGCCTAATGTAGGTCACTCTTTGTCATCATTTGCCAGTCTTAACCTTTCAAAATCAGAAGATTGAAAACAAAGGATATGGTCAAAGTAGTCTTTTTTTTAATGAAATGCAGGAGCCACTGTTTTCACTTATATTTATGTAAAATGAAATCAGATTGGCTGCAGAAGATTGGGTTAATACATGGCTTTGGTCTGTCGGTAGAAGGGCTCTCAGTGGTGGAATCTGAGCTTAGAGACCACTTCTTTGCCTTGCAACTGTCCTTCTTTTTTTCTTTCAGTAAAGCAATAATAGAGTACATGCTCTCAGGCTGGTCCCTTGTGGCTGTGCATTCAGTGCAGAGTGCTGTTTTGACTGGTTTTAAGCAGCTAGAAAAATACTGTATCAAACCAAATATTTACAGGAACTTCTATTGTAGATAAGAGCTGTGGTCCCCTCTGACTCACATCAGATATCTTTGATTTTTAAATACTTAATTACTTATATGCTGTGTTTCCTGTAACTTGGAGGCCTGTGTAAAATCGTCAGAATTTCTGTGCATTAAATATCTAGGAATAATTTAACAGATTTTAACAAGAGAAGGACACGTTGGTGTCTCATTTCTTGCTTACATGCTGTGAACTGCAAGTAGAGTGTTTCTATTGCAGCTATTCTCTAGTTAAAGGCTAATCTCTGAAGATGCCCTGGGGCAGGTATCTCACAACCCAGACTAGTCTCAATTTAGATGCTGGTTAGCGGAGTATTTAACTGTGAATCTCATTTTAAGGATATTAACTTCAGTAGATCTACATCTGAAGTTAGACACCTGCTTAAATACCTTGGTAAAATGAGGCCTTAAAGTTTATCAGAGCCCCTCCACTTGGTGGTGGTGTGTGTGTCGTACAAAAAGCTTGCACTGCCTTATTTTGTCTTTTTTATTAACTTTTGATGGTTGGGAAATTCTTGCAGTTAGTCACATCTGAGAAAACTTGGAACAGGTTCTAGAGATGTAGACACATTTACCTTGTGCACTATTATGCTATGGCTGGATAGCTTAGCTATTAAAACAACGGAATAGGGTTTCATAAAACCTATATCTGTTTGTAAATGCCTCTTTCAGTGATGCAATAGGCCTGCCACTTATAAATAAAACATCCGCAGATCGCACATACCCCCGTAAGTATATATGTACGTTTGTAAGCAATAACACCACTCCAGGGTGTAGAGTCATAAACATGAGGCCAAAGGGTGAGTGCCTGCAGTACCAGGGAAGTGCACAGATTTATCTTTACAACTACATGCCCTGGAGTGTGCTAGTCCCCTTTAAAGGAGGTATTTTGTGAAATAATTCTGAATTTGTAGCAGCTTGGGGGGGGGGGCAAAAAAATCCCTTCCTACGTTTTAAACAAAATCTTTTGTTTAGTGCATTTTACCCCTCGTGCTACTTTCTCCTCAATTATAAATGGACTTGTAACTACAAGTATTAAAGCATGAGGTTAAAGCGCTGCTGAAACGAAGAAGTGACCCAGTCTTTGCCTGCAGTGTGGCTGACCCTCATACGCTGCCCTACATTCCCTCCTGATGGGCTCAGAGCACCCTGTGCTTTGCTGTTACACTCACTGTTAGCTCAGTAGTTGCTCTTCAGTCAAGCGCTTTGCCTTCTTCCACTTGCCCAGTCTTGTGAAGGAGCACTTCATTTATAAAACTCATATGCATATATACATTAGCATAATATGTCGGTTGTACAGGCAGCATATCTGTACATACATATGTATATATAATTTACCATACTTTGTCAGAAAACAGGGCCAGAACAAAAGCTCCTGAACACCCTCTGAATTGTAGAATTGCTCACCACAATTACAATCATTTTAAGTCCACATCATCCATTTCTGAAATCTCTGCTGTCATTTGATGGGCATTTCCCTGCTAACCCATAGGAGCAGGCAGAGTGATGCAGCTACTGTCAGTGAAATCCTCATCAAGGTCAGGCTAGTGTTGATTTAATGAGAGCAGGATTTCACCTTGTTCATTGGGTTTGGGGGAATTTTTTCATGTAGAAGAAATGTACTAGCAAGGATGGAAGGTGTAACCCATAATCATTGTTAGCTTCTGACAAAACAGTGGAGCACAGGCTTTCCCCCCCTGTGGACATTACCCATACTGGAAGTCACTATTTTGTAACCAATTTAGCATAATTAAAGACTGAAAGCAAAATGAAGGGAACAGAACATCAATCCTTTTCTGCTCTCCTGATACTCGGTGAATTGTTAAATGTGTTTTAAGAGCCGACTCACAATACCTGGAGTGCCAGATTGGCAACTGGGGTTGCAGCAGGGTTAGATTTATCCTATCATGTTAGAGAGCCCTTATTTTTTTCATAGAAGTTGTAGCAGGTTTTGTCAGAAAATAGGGCCAAAGCCAAGGCTCTGTGAAATTCCTGCATGAAGTCAGGTTTCTATTACCATAGATACTCTTGTGCAAGTGAACACCAAATTCCCTGAACAGCCGGCATAAAACAGGTTCCTGCATTCACACTCGGTCGCTATGCCATGTCTTCTGTATACCCATCCACAAAACAAGGTAGAACATCAGTTTCTCTGTGTATAAATAATTTTATACAATATAGATCGATTCTTTAATTGTTTCTAAATATTTCTGATGAATGGGCTTGTTCCACAGAAGCAGAACCAAAATAATTTCACCAAGCAGTGGGGAAAATTGTCCATCCAGGGAAAGGAATGATCTTTATAATTCTCTGGTGGTTATTCTGACCCTTGTGCTTACAGTGTCTGCTCTTTTGTCTCCAGTTTGTTCCCTCTTAAGAAGAGGAAGGCATACAGTCAATTAAATTGAACATACTCCTGTTTGAGCACCAGGGAAGACTGCACACTGTTAGCATATTCCTCTGTCTCTCTTCTCTCTCCTTCCAGCGAGGAAAATCTCAGCAATTCTTCTGTATATTTCATTTTTTCTTCCCATGAACTTCCAGTCTTCATCTAAACCACGATGTTTCCTGGCATCACAAGCCTGGCTCCCAGGGAAATGCAGACATACATGTATATTTAGCAATTGGGATGTGGAGGTATGGTGAGGTTTAAACTGCTCGTGTCGAGTGTACGGGTAGGCATCCACGGGCTGGTTTGGCTCAGGAAGCTGTAGATCTGACTGTATTTACGGTATTTTTCAGCAGCTTTCCATTCTAAGCTCTATTTAATGGAATCTATGCATAGTAAGTAATCAGGTCAGAGAGAAGCAACATCCCCTGTTTGAGATCAATCGCTGGCTAATACTTTATCTAGGCCACTTTATTATCTCATGCTGATTCCATTCCCATTCTCCTCCTCCTTTGTAGCATGCACTTCAGCTGTGGTAAAAGTACGTATCGCATACATATTAAAAACATATACCCATTCTATCTGTATGTAAATGTGTGAGACACAGCTGGATATTGCAGGAGTTTGATTTACTAATAGTTATTATCTGTTCTAGCTGTTCAGAGGCAAAGAGAGTTTCAGAAAACAAGCTAGCACAGAAATTGCCTTTATGATATCACTATCCTGCTTTGGTAATTGTTTAAAATCTCTTCTTTAGCTGGAAGCTTGGCCTTTTATTTTGCAGATTGAGGGAGCCTTTTCAGAAAGCCAGCAGAATTGTTGAAGTCTGCTTGAGTTTTTTCAGTACAACATTGAACTCTCCCCTGCTACACGTGGCTGCTTAAATGAAAGCGATTTACTTAAAGAAATTGTATTTGAAATACCAAAAGTCAGGCAGGTTGCCAGTTATTCCATTATGCTCTTCCATGGATGCTTAAAAGTACAGAGTTTAGGATGCTGGTTGGTTTTCTCAAGGAGAATATTGGGCAGGGAGAGGCAATGCTTTTGGCCAAGAATTTGGTCACTTCCTGCACTTGATTGCTTTAGCACAGATCTAACAATTTTTGTTCAAGTCTCCAAATTTCAAACACAGCTACTAGCTTTTCTCCTTAAAATTTAAATTACCAATGCTTTTTATGTTGGTGTTTCATTCATTTAGAAGATTGCAGGGTAAATTGTACGTAATCTGTGTGACCTGATGGAAAACTTATGTTGTTCTTTGGGTTTTTATTTCAAAGCCTCTCTCAGTTTTGAAATTCCCCATTCCTATGTTCCTGTGCTCAGCACTCCCTCTCTCCATTTCAGGGATGGCATTTAGACCAGGGATCCTGATCTTTATTAGCTACAATGATCATTTTTTTCAGATGGATCATATACTTTTGTATCTAAATATGTTAAGATATGTGTCAAGATATTATAGACTCTCAAAAATAGAAATTAAAAATACAAGGCTTTTATATAGCTGTATTTTAAGTGACTCTATTCTATAGGGTCTGGGTAGTAGCACATCTTATCGGGTAGAGCTAATAAACTTGTTTGCAGCTCACTGTGTTTGTAGCTCTTAGGAAATACTTCTATGGTTTAAACAAACAAGTGAAGGATCAACATAATCCTACCTGGATTTTCATATAAAACTTCAGAATAAAGCCAGTAAAATACCTCCACATAGGTTTGTCAATATGGGATTTCCCCCAGCAGGTAATTTGGCTTTTGCATTATAGCAGTGGCATCACTGAGTATCTGAGATGACTGTACAGGTTGGGGTGTTTTGTTGGTGTTAACTCTGGGGAAAGACCAGAGGGACATCTGCAATCTGCTTTTCACCATCACGTCCCATAGATCTTGCAAAGACACTTTTACAGATCAATGTTTTCTGTCTGCACCTGTCTAGATTTTGATGCATCATTGCTGGATCGCAGTGAGCCAAGAATTTTCCCTCTCTGCGTGCTTACAATCATTAGGGGTTTTTTGTCCTCCACCGGTGCAGAATCTCCTATCAGCAGTGATTTGTCCAGTGTAAAATCATCCGTGCTTGGACCCGTGATGGATGGCTTTGTTTGCAAACATTTAGACTCTCCTCTGTCACAGTGATCCCAGTTATTCACCCCATGACAAGGAGAAATTCTGACAGACACCAAAAAAACACATGCCAGGTGTGAAAGGGCTCCTGATTTCCCAAGGAAAAAAGTAAGGAGACAAGTATTTTAGTTGTTGTAAATATAGAGTCGTAGAATTGTTTAGGTTGAAGGAAAAGACCTTTAAGATCATGAAGTCCAACCATTGAATGTAGATGATAGATATTAAACTGTATCTTCAGTCTATCAATTCAGACATACAGGGGATGTACATTGGAGGCAATGACAATATTTATATTGACTTCAGCGATGCTAGGATTTCACACCAGGGCTCAAGATGTGCTTGCTACTGTGTGTTCTTTATCTTTCTTGCTTAGGGTAGCTTAAGAATTGGAGAAAAAATATATATATTCTTTTAAGTGGCTGCATTGCTCAATCTATTCCCCACTCAGCGGGAATGGGGAAAGGTGGGTTATGGATCCTTCCCTCTGTCTTCCAAAACAAAAGAAGCTGTCTCTGTCCTTAGGGGTATGATTTGTTCTTCTTCATCACTTGGGATATCAGCTCTGGAAATGGAGAAATGCATTCAATCAGTGTCACTAAATCCAGCAATTACAGAAGACTAAAACTATGGCGAGGTTAACGTGTGTGTGGAGAGTTTGAAGGCATTACATTCATCCACTGCCTTCTGCAGTCCCTTGCTCATACAACCACTGACTTTTTAACCACAAATGTGAACATCTGACTTTCTGACATGCCCTGAAAGCTGCATAATATATTAGTGCTTTCCAGTGAAACGAAGGAAGAAAGAACTTGAGTTGGCTCCAGAAAGTGTTGAAAATCTAAGGAAATTGGGTAAAACCAAATTGGCAACAGCTTAGGGTGATACAGTTAATATTTTTGGTTACTTGGGTCTCCTGGGCTTTGCAGTTTAATTTGAGCAAATGTTTCACTTGGCACTCGTGGTTGTTCTGTAGCTCTCCAGGCAGGGAGGCAAATATTTACATCTCATTTTGGTAGCAGAATTGCACATCTTTCAATTATGATACATTGAGAACATGTGCATTTGCCTTTGTATTTTTATGTTAGCTGTCTTCGCTCTGTATTTGGTTTTTTTGAATCTCCAAACAGTTCCAAAATCAGAGCTGTATCTTTTAATTCCCAGAATTCTGCCCTTCCTGTTCATTCCAGATGCATCGAGGAATTTGCTCTGAGAGGCAACTGTTGAAACCGGTGTGCGATATTTATTTGTATAATGAAACTGGAATTGAGGATTCATTCAAGCACACGGCATAGATTAAAGCTGCTGGCATTTGTGTAGTACCAGCTACTTGTGGGTCTGTATCCCGATTAGCTCCTGCAGTATTAAATAAGAGTAATAATTGCCTATGAATAAGCAGAGTATAAAGCAGGAGATAGAGATATGGCTTCTTAGTGACCTGCGTGCATTATGCCTCAAATCCCTTAATCAGATTTGTGCCGGTTGATTCTTGCATCCGCAGAAATTCAGCTGGAGGATCAGGGCCTGAAGTAGTAAAAAATCAATTAATACCACTTTCTAATTTGTGTGGTTGACAAAAGAAAACCCGCATATAAATAGGGGACATTTTTCTACTTAAGAGGGGCTGCACTGAAAGATTTTTAATTGGATTTTCATTGTGATTGACAGCAGTTGATTATGACAGTAACTTTATTTGGCTGGACTGTTATAGCCCTCTTGTTCTGGGAGGGTTCCCCCCCCCCCCCCCCCCCATCAAAGCTCTTCTTTATCCGCAGAATTCCCGGTGGAGCAGCAGTGCCTGTGAAAGAGCCTTTTAGCACCTTTGTTGCAGCCATCCCTGGTGATGATTGGGCCCAGCTGGTAGCAGATCAGAAAATGTGCCTTTCACAAAGAGGTTGCATCTCCCTTCTCCCTTGTTTCAATAATTTTAAGAGCCCCAGAAACCTGTTGAGGATTAGAAGTAGCTTTAGATGTGAAATGAGTGTTAAGTATTAGTAATCGGGAGATTAGGGCCCCGGGGACAATGGGAGATAAACAACTGCAATTAAGGCAAATCTGCCAGAGTAAACAAAATTTAGCAGAAACAGATGCCCTAACCATTTTGGGGGATTGATTGGAGGGCACCGAGGAATCGATTTTTGTCTTGTTTACACTTCCCAAACCCCTGTAATAAACTGGGGAGGCTGAATATTTCATCGAGCCGGATTTTAGTTAATTTTTTTTCCAGCTCCTCACAGTAGGCTTGCTCTCTTCTAACAGTGACCAGGCCCGACTTTATTCAGCATTCACAGGGAGCAGCTAATTGTCTATGAAGGGCCCCTGTGTTTAAATGGGCTTGACAGGAATTTAAATCCTGTTTCAATCAACCTCTGTGCTCACAGTCTGCTCCAGTTTCTAATTTTTAAATTAAACATGATGGGTTGGGTTTTTTTTCCCCCTCTTTCTCTCTTCTTTAAGCTGTGGCTCGTCCTCCGGAGCTGGCTGCTCGCGCTCCCATCCCGCGGCACGGGACCGCGCACCGTTAGCAAGGATGCGATAGCAAAGCACAACGTGCCGCAGCCGTGGAAAACTTCATTGTCCCATCAACGTGCATCTGCCCCTTACACCGCTCAGCTGGTGTAAGTCAGGACAGTTACACCGGTGTCTGCCTGCATAGCTGGAGGGAGACGGGGTTTCCACCCGGGAAAGGCTCCCGGTAGGGAACGGTGGCATTAAAATACAAGTCTGAGAACGTAAATGGTTTGCGTGGCCTTGGTCGTTGGTTCGGTGACTTTGTGAGAGATTCAGAGGGGGTTTTAATGGGTTTTTCTCCAAGCCAACTAGTGGTGATGTATTTTGCCACCTTCTCTGTGTTTTCAGCGGGGCTCCGTGTGGCTTTTTGGGTGTTGTTTCATACCTGTGCTTTTTCTGGTCCCGAGACAGGATTGATTTGACAGTGTGTTCATGTTAGGTCGTTTAACACTTGCTTCATTTGGTCTTTTCAGTAATCCTGGCAAACACGGGGGTGTTATTTTGCACTAGATGCAGTCAGTGTGTAGGCATGTCTTGCAATGGGATTGTAGGGAGCCCTTCTAAAACCAACTTGCTCATTTGCAGGCACTTCACCATTAAATGCTAGCGAAGTGCAGGCTGTTCCATTCTCCCTTTTTGCTTCCAACCAGATCGTTTTCCGGGTTTTTTAGTTTTGTTAATTGTTGTTCTTTGTGTGCTGTGCGAGCACATGTGCGTATGCACACAGCATTTTCTACTCCAAGATCTGGGTGAAAAACATTTAGGAGGTTGTTTCAGTTTACTCCATCTTAATGATTTTTAATTTTCCCTTCTCAGTGAAAACTCCGTTTCTCAAAACTTGGAGAAAACAAGTGTTTTCTCCACCTTCCTTCTCCAGTCCGGGCAAACATGTAGCCCCTATTTGAAGGAAATACTCTATCAGCTTTTAATGTCTGACTTAGCTCTCTTTGGTGTCAATGAGAGCAGTCCTGTGCTTGCGTGATGTGAGTTGAATACGTTCTGCAGGTGCATCTCCATTAACATTAGAGATCAGGTCAGGTTGCTTTTGGGTGTGAATCTCCTGCTCTTTCAAAGGTACCACTTTTTCATTCTCATCACAGGCAGGTCTTGATGCTCGTGAATCGATTTCAAATTAAACCAAGCTAAGTGTGCTCCAGGCACACACCTAATGAGCTCCAGTTACTAATGGGTGCTGTGTCTGCAAACCAGACCAGAGCTGGTCAGAAGCAAAACCTCTTCCATCCCTGAAACGTTGCACCAACCATTTCATGCGGCAGATCTGCTGTTGTCGACAGCTTGCTAATGTTGACATACTCCTATCAGCCTTGGGCCACTCTCTCTATTCCTCTTCTGCAACTCTTCTTAACCTCAGCAGCACTTGCAAAAGCACACTCCAATCATATTTTGGTTGCCTTAGTTTTTTGTAAGAGTCATCACAAAAAGAATACCTTTGCTGGGAGTGAGCTCGTTTTGTCAGCTAAGCACCAAGAGCCATGCCAAGGACAGTTACCAGTTTAACAGCAAATATCAAAAGCAAAACTGCTCTGGAAAGAATGATCTGCAGATGGGCAAATAGACCCCTCTGTGCCACAGCCAAAACCAAAACTCTGTAGTAATTTTAAGACTGCTTTATGCCACAGAAAGAGACCAGCAAAAATCAGGCACATCCATGTATGCACACCCTGGGGTCCTGCAGGAGGAGGGGATTGAGTTGTCTGAAGTCAGGTCCATGCTACAGAGTGGAGCTGCTCTGATTCCTGATGATCCGACCTCAAAAACATTCCCTCTTGACCCTGAGTCTTGTGATGAGCTGCCGGTCTGGACGCATCAAGGGATCTCTGAGGTCTGTTTTTAGGGCCACCAGCGCATCGTTTGGCTGTGGCCAGTGCCCAAAAGAAGGTTGAAAAAGGATTTTAGTATTAATGTCATCGTAATCATAATGATCTGTATCGCTGTTTAGAAATGGGAATTGAGGAGTGATGTGGGGACAGTTCCTCTTGAGGTTTTCAGGTTTAAGTTAAGCTCTTCTTCCTCTTGGTCCATCCATATGCTTGGGGATGGCCATGGTTTAAAGCAGATTCTGTAAATTGCAGCAGAATTTTGGTGGCTCAACAAAATTACTGAACCAGCCAAAAATCATTTGCAATTAACTTTGTCATATAAGAAGGAAAAGTGCATTGGTAAAAAAGTTAATCTGCAAATAGATGATAATAATAAAAAAACACATAAAAGGAATCCTTCTCGAGACAAAAAAGGTAAACAAGAAATACAGCTCCAAGTCTTTGCTGCTCAGTAGTGTTATCCATTTATCTTTGCTTAATACATTTTGTATCATCTTTTCACTATCTTAAATATCATCAGAGGGATACAATCATTAGCGTGCTAATCTGGGTAGCCATAGTTCTAACACTGACCTAGGCTAATCTGCCTTTGCAGTTTCAGAACTATGTTTGACTCCTCTGAAAGTAACCTTAAATTGTAGTCTTGTAAGAATTCCAGAGCTGTATCCTTCACTCCTTCTCCTAATGAGGTTATGACCAAATGCTCATTATAATTGCTTTAGACTCCTTTTAATTTTCAAGCTTATTAATCATAAGAAGAGTTATTTAAAATTGCATAAATTAATCTTAGATTAAAAGCCCATCAAAGCCTCGAAACAATTAAGAATAAGTAGGATTTCCCTGGGGCAGCAAGTTTTATTTTAATAGTGTAGTCAGGTGGATATCAGAACACTGAAGTATGGTAGTGATTAATGTATGCAAAATTTAAATGAGAGTTTTTAAATGGCAAATCTAAATCACATATTGACCTAACTGTAGGCTTTAACTGCATTGTCTGTCATATATTTAAACTGTTTAGTAATCAACATTTTAATTACAGGGTATGTTAGGGAGGCCGTGCAACAAACAAAACTCACCACTTCCTGCCACTCTGCATGGAACTGTTTAGCAGGCTGGGGCTGTGCCATTACCTGCACAGCATAAGGAATGAGGAATGAGAGCAGAAACTTCAAGGGGACTAATGCTACTTGAGTTTTGCTTGTGGATGTGTTCTTGGCCCTCCTTCATGTCCGCGCAGAAAACACCACCGATGGATGTGGCTTTGCCCTCTTTGCTGCCCTCACCCTTCTCTAGACCAAGTGGTGCTTTCTGCTGCCCAAGGTGGCAGAAACTACAGGTGATGTCCTCAAAGGGGTGAGAAATGCTGTGAAAACATTATTTTTGGGGTGCTTTTGTCTTCAGACCCTGGGGATCCCTGTGCCACCAGCGCCTTTGCAGGCACCTGCAGGCTTAGTGAAGCACCGAAGACCCTTGGCCCCTGCTATGGGCAATTTCACTCCAGCAGCCAAGCTGAGAACAGGCTCTCAGGGATGCTGAATTCCTTACCAAGCACAGCAAGAGGCAGTCCTTGCCCTGAATAGTCACTGTTCTGGGGATAAGAACTGGGAGAGAGAACTGGGCCAGTAACGCTTGGTCCCAGATCAAAGGCAGCCATACAAGTACGTAGGAAAAGCTGGTACTTTATGGTTAAACTTGCTGTGATTTGACATACTCAGGGACATTGCTGCAGGTGGAAGAGACAAGGAGACTTCATTTGTGGAGGAGAATGTCTGTCTAAGAAAGGATTGACCTTGCTGTAGCTTTGGGACACTGGGTGCATGTTTTCCAGACATACATGCTCAGTCTCCCAGTCAGTGCTGTTTCAGAACTTCAGGTGCTCACCCTTTCCTTTAAAGGGTTGCCTCCTATGGTCAAAATACATCCTAAGATTGCAAAAGTAAGCCAAGACATACAACAGCCAGATCACAGTTAAATAGCATCTTGCAGGGTCTTTTCACCTGTGTATTTCATGTCTCCGTGGATTGATGTGAGTGTTTGAAGCCTTCACATTTTTCACCCCAGTCCAGCCTTATAAGCGAGTGATGGAGGGAAGCCTGCTGCATGGAGCAGCCCCTGAGGAGGACTCTGACACCTTCTGTGCCTGTGAATTAACAATGTTTTGGGAGTTGGCGATAGAGTATTGGCCTGAGGATTCCTCGCTGCTATTCCTGGCTGTGGGAGCAGAAATCGGCCTTGTGGATAGCTGGCACAGATAATTAGAGCAGCATTTAGTTTGGCTTGTCCTTGGAGGCAGGAGCTCTAGATGTAAAATCCTCCACTACTGGAGGCAGTGGTAGAGTGATGAAATCTTACACGTGCTGAGGTCAGTGCAGGGGGATACGGGGTCAGTCTGGCGTAGTTTGGGTTACTCAGCACTTTGTGTTTCCAGGCGTCCCAGGAAGGTAGCACAGCTCCAGATCTGAGATGTGTATTTGTCCTTTTGGAGCTCTGACTCGTGTTCTCATTAAACATGTGAATGGGCAAGAATTTCCCCTTGAGTATGTGCCCTCAGTTAATTAGAAGAGCTGTAAATGGCATAGACACATCAGTAGCAATGGGAGAACTAGCTGGGATAACTGTGGTGCACCATTTCACAGCCAAGTTCTTATTTTCCAGGATCATTTTTATTCTTAAAAGGCACCCCAGTGCTCAGAGGTGCCATGTTTGTGCAGGAAGAACTGTGTGGATGCATCTGATGCACCATGGTGACATTCAGTGCTGCAATGCCAGTGATGTGCCATTTCTAATACTGCTGGATTGGCTTCTCCCTCTCCCCTTCAAAGAATACCATCAAAATCACATGTAAAGCAGAGTGAGCTTCCCTTAAAGCAGCCTGTAGCCATCAGTAATATTTATTTTCTGTATTTGTTTTAAGCCTGTGAAGACAGTGGTTTCCTCCATACTGTCCTGATGGAGCCCTGACCAGCAAGCGTGCAATGCCCCTAGCCCTAATGTGCCATTAATGATAGGTTAATGCACAGTATAATGTTTTTTGGACTATGGGTTCATTACACTTCTGAGTGCAAGGTCCTTCTGCAGAGCGCCCAAGGTCCCATTGCATTATATCATGCAATAAAAATACCCTTTTCATATCACACACTAATAAACTGTATTTGAAATGCTGTCTAAGGGCACTGCCATTGTCTTGATAGTCTGTGGCTGCAACAGTTGGGGTCTTTTTATTATGGTTTTTGTTAGGCTGAATTCAAATTTTTAAATGAAATGCACAGTTTGTCTGTGCCTCTTTGTAATAAATGGAGCACAGGCCTTTAACTGCACAGTCTGGGAGGATTCCTGTAAAAGGGAACATTAAAAGTATGGCACTGTTGCAATCAGCAGCAATGCTGCCTGTTTCCTAACATACCTTCTGTAAGCATGAGGCCTTTTGTTGTCATTTCTGATCTGCTGGGTGTTGTGGTTATGTTTGGGTGTCATGTAGTCATTAACTGGCAGAGGGGAGATTGGGATGAGCTCTTAGACAGAAGTTCTTCCCTGTGAGGATGCTGAGGGCCTGGCACAGAGTGCCCAGAGAACCATCCTGTGATTCAGCTGTAAGAAAGCCAAGGGCAGGTTTGATGGACTCGCTCTCACTGCCTTGTAGGGCTGGGTCCCAGGGGCACTTTGGTCTCCCCTGGACAGTTGAGCCTTGCTCCTACCAGCAATGCCAGTGAGCAAACCCAGAGCAGAGCTGCAAGTGGGCACGTGGTGCTGGAAAAGGCCCGTGGGTCTGTGTCCTGCCACGGATGCAATGTAAAGTCTGTTGCAATAAGCTCTGGGTGTGTTGTTATCAGAAATGAAGATTTTTCAGGCCAGTGGGTGAAGGCCATGAAAGCAAATTGCTGAATTTTAAGGGTAGGTAAAATTATGGAACTTTTACCCTTGAATAATGGCAATTTAATTGACTGGGCTAAATGATTGATGGCTTGTGAGCCAGGAGTTTGAATTGCCAGGGCTGTGTGTTCAGGGGGGCCCTGCCCTTTTAATTTCATGTCAGATATTTAAATGATTTACATCACCCTCTGCGAGGTGCTCCCCTCTGAAAGAGTTAACCTGTCTGGTGGGACACCACGACGGGAGAAATGTACCCTTTATCAAGAGAACGAGATGAGACAGGTTCATTTAAAAAGCCTGGTTTGTCATTGTTTATCTAATTTTCAGGGTTGACACACAAAATTAGGCTGGCTGACACTCACTCTGGGGCTAGCCCTGGCCCCGTCCTGCTTGACCTTTTCAGCTCCAAGGTGCTGTGCACTCGCTGGTGGACGCTTCCCATCGGATGTAGAAATCGCTGTGGAGCTGTGCATCCTGCTGAGCCCAACCCCAGCCTGGGTAAGGCAGCCCAGAACCTGAGGAAGCAGTTTGGTGGTGGCTTTTCAGCCTATTTTCTGCCGCTTGGGTATGTTGGGTTGCTTACTGCCGGGTGTTTTTAAGGATGAATATTTAGGAATTGGTGAGGAGGTGGTAACTGCTTTGTAATGAACGTGTGTAGAGGGTGAGCCAATATGAAACTCCTGGGGATGGGATCAGGTTGTCATGGGAGCATCCCACAATACCTTTGGTCTCCTCTCATGAGCATCTCTTTCCTTGGTGTTGTGCATCCCTCCATGGTCATGCCTGTCAGTGTTGTAATGAGCTCTTACATGTTCCTGAGACTCAGGTGTTGGCTGAAGCGTCGCTGGTAGGGCACGAAGTCTCCATTGCAGTGATTTTACTAAGGAAGGTTTAACATCCATCTTTTATTTGCCAGTTCACAGGGGACAGATGCCCCATCCCTGGCAGTGTTCAAGGCCAGGCTGGATGGGGCTTGAAGCAGCCTGGTGTAGAGGAAAGTGTCCCTGCTCTAGTGGAAGGTGTCCCTGCCCATGGCAGGGAGTTGGAACTGGATGAACTTTAAGGTCCCTTCCAACCCAAACCAGTCTGGGATTCTGTGATTCTATAAGTGCCAGTGGTCCCTGCTGACAGTAGCATGGGTACAGCTCAGCACCCCAACTCTGCTGCTGCCCAGGGGGATGTGAGTGCAGGACTGCTCTGTGCCCACCACACCAGCAGATTGGGATCTCACCAGGGCAGTGAGAAATGGGCTGCTGCAACAGAGAATGCATTTCAAGCTTCCACACGCTTAACTTTATTCAGTGTTACCTTGCAACGCCAAATAAATCTGTGCAGGAATATTGTAAGTACAGCAGGTTGCTCGTGTTTGGTTTAGAATGTATTGCTCACTGCTGAAGTCAGGGCTGGGACTTCTCTTGTGGCTGAGGCACTCGGGGACCAGAATTTATGAATCATGTCCATGCTGTTGTGACTCTCATTTTTTTCCTTTCTTGAAGTGACAGTTCATCCAGCCCCATCCCATAGCATGGGCATGCACTAGACCTGGAGAGCTGCAGCTGCATTTCTCCCTTAGAAGCTTTGATTTTTTTACCTGTTCAGCTGGCTTTAAGAACCCTTGTTTCTTCCTTCCCTTCCAATTGAATCTTCCTGCCCCTTCCTTCCATACTTCCTTCCAAAGATACCTCTAGTTTAAGGCACTGGTTTCTGAGATGTGTGTGTTTTGGACTGTGGGAGTTAATGGTTGCAGTACTCTGGATGCCTAAAAAGGGGGAAATGGGGAACCAGGTGCTGAAGAGTGACGAAATGCAGAGAACCCATTGGGGTGCCCTTATGAAGAGGAGACTGCTGCTGGTGCAGCCGCAGTGGCTGGAGACTTTGAAGGCAATCTAGTCAAAGCATCCCTTCAGCCTGAGAAAATCCTCACTAGAGCGGTGTAGCCTGAAATCAGGGGAAGCCTAAAGAGTAGTTTCAAGTTAAACTTATTCCTGGGGAGAAAAGTGAGTGTGTAAAATCCCAGGCTTCCATGGAATAACCTCACAAAACAAAGCAAACAGGGGGAGCAGCATGGCTAGCTGATGTTTTCAACCTTGCATAGCCTGCAGTTTCCCTTTGCATGTTGTAAGTGGCTTAAACACGAGGATATAGTGGGTGTGATATGTCTTCCTCTGCAGGGAGTCTCTCCATCGTAAAGGAGATTCATGGCAGAAGCGGACTGGCTTTAATAGCTGTTTTCTAATTGCCCCAATGCATCTGCTCTCCCTTGTCTGTGGGCTTTTGCTTGTCTTTCCCTAGTTCTCACTGCTGTCCTTGACTGTTGTGATGTTTAAGAGGCAAAACAGCTATTTCTAGGCTACCGTGCATATAATAAGCATTCACCTTATTCTGGCACCTTTTGCACCCAAAAAAATACCAAAGTGCTGGGCATAACGTGCTTGTACTGATCCTGACAGCACTCCTCTGAGAGAGCAGAGTCATTTATTCCCTTTTTAACCATGAGGCTGAGGGAGATTAAGCAGCTTTGTGAAGGTCACACTGGAAAGTGCCTGGCAGCTTGGGAATAAACGCCAGTCCCTGTTCCTGATTGTACCTATTCCTGAGCTGTTTCCATAGGTAAGAACCAGGAATATTTCAGATTGAATTTGTTTAGTAAAACAGGGAAACCCAAACGTGGGCTGTCTGGAACAGGAGATGAAAAAGAGAGTGCTGTCTGTCTTTAGTAGTGTTCTTAATGTTAGGCATTCAAGACCAAAACTTTTTAGTAGCCAGGTGTTGGAAGGAAAAAGACATTGTCCATTTGCTCAGTGCCACAAGCATCTGTGAACTTAAGTGCATCATTTTAAAGTCATGCATCTTCTCTTGGTAGCACTGAACTCTCTGCTGCTGTCTTCAGAGCTGTCAAATGGACTTTGGTACCTCTGGATATGTTGTTCTTCTTTGGTGGACCATTTTCCAAACCATGACTTAGCTGCCTGTCTGGGACATTCAGAGCCCTCTGACAGATTTAAAGTTGCTGTCTACAGCTAAGGTTGGCTGATCCTGGGGTCCAGGATCCAGAGCATTCCTTCTGTCTTTTATCTACGTGGTTAACTGGGAAAGGAACTGGGCTGATCCCAGTAAGATCTGAAGGAGGACCCTCCACATCTCAAACTTCTCCCTAAGAAGTTCTAGCTGAGATTTCCAGCCACCCTAAGGAGTTGAAGCAGCAGCACCTTGCGCTTCCTCCATAACTCTTGTAGATAATGGCATATTTTATTCCTCTGGCTCCTGCATTTGCTGGCCCTGGCCCGTAGAGTGTTTTATTGCTTGGAGCTGATGCTGTGAGGATTTATTGTGCTCTATTGAGCCCAGTGCTGCTTCATTGCTTGGTGCCATCCTAACCCGGACGACCACCGGGCTTCCCGTGCCCTGCGTCAGACCCATGCTCATTCCCCTTGTGCAGATGCTGTCGTTCAGTGCTGTGCCTGGTGCCCCTAATTCCCACATGAACGTCACCCTTCCCAAAGGCTCCCCAGGGAACCCCCTCTGATTACTTTCAGGCGTTGTTTGCAGGAGCTGTGAAGTTTAGTGCTGCAAAACCCGAGCTGCTTTTGAGTGGTTTGGAGTGGAGGTTTTCATCATCTGGGATGGTTTCTCCTGGCGATTGCTTTCTTTCAGTCATTTGTGTAATTGCGGTGCTCGGTTTCCTGTGGTTTTTTTATACTTCATTTGAGATTCATCTGAAGATGGCATGTTCCCATCTCTAGGAATGGGGCCAGATTGAGGCATGAGCTGCCTAAGCTGGCTGCTGAAATGGCAGGCCATGGGTTTGTTTCATCCCGAGATGCTGTTCTGATTTTGCGGGGTGTCTGAGACACGGTTTTCCAGTGCCTGCAGTAGCCCTATGATTCATGGGCAAGACTATTTCATAGTTATCCCTTTTTCCACAATACCTTCTCAGGAAGACCTGTTTCAGTTGTATTTTCATTTCTATACCAACTGATCACTCCAGATGACATGTACAAGCATGTATATGCATGAACAAATCCCTCCCCTTACAGACACCATGAGTGCTGCAGAGCCTGGCACTGGGTCCTGCTGCATGTGCAGGCGCAGAGCTCCATGGCCAAGCAACAAAAGGAATTTAACACCTGGCAGGGATATTGCTTTTTTCCTAGGTGATTTGTAGAGCCATCCATTTAAGGGATTCCTGTACACAGGGTAAGGCGTAAGGTTTCCACTGATAAAGGACCGACTACTCCAGTAATGATTCTATTCCACTATCATTCTATGTCCCAGTGTATTTTTTCCCCACAGTTAAATCCCAATCTATATGTGTTTTCACAGGAAGGGTTGTGCTTATCTTGGCTAACTCTGCCTATCCCGCTTTCCAGGGCCACCCATTCATCGTGCAGTACAACGATGGGAATGCAGAAGTCGTGTCCATGTGGGTGTGCAGGATGCTTGAGGAGCGGCGATCGACCCAGGGACCACAGTGACATCAGCTCATCCCAGACCAGCAGCACCAGCCCCACGCTTTGGACTCACACTCTGGATCATGTCTCACTAAACACATGTTCTAGAAGCATCAACAAGATCTTTCAGGATATTTGTTGCTGCCTTTCCCTCACCACCACATTAAGGAATTCTCTTCCCGCATTTCTTTTGTTGCTGAGCAATTTCATGTCCTCAAATTATCTTCAGTTAAACTGTACACAGCCTTAAAGCAAGTATTTTATATCTATATTTTTTTTGTTATTGAATGTATTGTATATTTCCTGGCTCCAGAGTATTTTTTAACTCTTAAGTCTTTTTATGAATGAGTGTTGAGAGGATTTCCATAAGGAGTTGTTGGCTGTCTTTTGAGAGCAGACATCACTAAATACTGGGTTTAAATGTAAAACAAAAGCAAACACAAATAGAAGTATCTGCACTTGCCCATCCTGCAGGGAGGTGAGGGATTGCCCTTCCAGAGTAAAAGCTGGTTAGGTAGGTCAGCATCGTCCTCTCAGATGCCCAGTGGTCCCTCCCCTTAGGAAGCTGGGTGCCACAGCACAGCCTCATGCAGCATCCCCTGAGCTTGTGGCCAGAGAAGGCTGCAGGGGTTTACTTCCTGTCACAGCAGTCCATGGCTTGCTTGGGAGCATCTTGCCTTTCTCAGCTCTGCCTTGATCCCTTGTTTTCCTCCATCAGAGATGTTGCATGATGGGTGCAGCTGGGTCGAGCAAAGGTGCCTGTAGAGGAAAGACCAGTTGCAAAGTCTGTGCTGTGTGTTTCTCACTCCTGCACTTTCTGAGCCCGTTCCCACAGCAGGCTGACACAGAGTTCATCAGTCCTTGTGTTAAGATGCTTATGACAAAGAAGAGAGGAGGACGATGAAAGGCAAGTCTGGGGAGTGGGCCTTGGGTGGAGCAGGAGGCTGGGGCTTGTGTTTGCTTGTCTTTGCATTAGAAATAAACTTTTGCTAAAGAAACCCCAAAGCTCAGGTAGTTTATTACATACCAGCAGCTTAAAAACCAGTTTGGTGAAAAACTCCTCCTGAACCACTGCAGGTCCTAAATGTTACTGCGGAGGCAGCTCGGAAAAGGCTTTGTTTCCTTCCTTGGAGGGATCGTTTGTCTTCTTTCGAAGTATAGAGGTTGCAGGCATGAACTTATAGACCAAAGTTTGTCTTAATTGCTCTGATGTCACAACCCCCCTGGCAGATCACAGCACGATGAATGAGCCAGTGGCCCCCATACCTCCAGGTCCTTCTGCTAAAGTGAGACAAATCCCTTCCCTGTGAGCCACCAGACCAGAGGCAGCTCCTCCATTTGTCTCTAACAGTTCGCAGCAGCTTTCTCGGGATAAAAAGTCTCCCTCTTGAATTGAGTTTAAAAGTCAGTAAACCCAAGGCTTTTCCTCTCACTTTCCCTGGCAGGAGGTCGGGAGGGGAAGACATCACCATGAAAATCCATGCGGATGCCAGCGGATGGGAATGTGAGACATCTCCCGGCTAACAGGCTGACAGTGTTGTAATTCACCAGAATACGTATTAACCTCCCTGTCTTCATCAGCGTGCCTGATCAATCCAGCAATCACAGGGAGGTCTGGGGCCTCTGTTACATCTCCTCCTTCCTGCTACAACTTCCTGGACTTCGAATCAGGGCATCCCTTGGCTGAAAAGGGATGTAGAAGATGCAGCAGTGTTATACTCCAGAGCTGAGGCCTGCGCAGAGCATGGCACGGGGGGGTTGCATAGCAAACATCAATTCACCAGTGGGTGTTATAGATGCACCGAGTGACCCCTCCAGTTCCCCTACTAACCCCAACAGCTCATTTAAGGACCCCACCAGCAGCCCCACACTGGTCTCACCTCTGTCTCATCTCCCTGTACCCTCGGTCATGGTGGTACCAATAGACCCAGTCTCCTATGGGAGCTCAGGCTCTTTGTAAAACACTGGGTATGTCCCATCTGTGCCAAAACTTCCCATCTTTTCTGCTTTTCCCTGCCTGTGATCCTTGCCAGGCAAAGCTCATCCTGTGAGATGAGCCCATGGTTGTTTGCCCTTAAATGCAGCATAGAATTAGAGAGTATGTTGGGGTTTGTATCCCGTGGCCACGTGCATCCTGCTGTCAGCTTCCCAATGGCAAGTGTCAGTCTTTGTTTTCCCAATGACAGCCTGAGAAGCTCTGTGTGTGGCTCTCCATGCACATACATCTGCAGAGAAACCAGGAAAGGGGAATTGCAGTGGGCTGAGGCTTTGAGGGCTGCAAGGGGTCTCTGACCTGTCCCTCTCCCTGGTCTGTCACACAGGGCTGGCAACAGCCAGCAATATGCTGGTGTTAGTAACAGCACTATAGAAGCAGCTCGTAGGAGTTTCATTTGATCCCTTTGATAGCAAGAGCATAGGCAAAGGGTATGATTGAGGATTGAATCTGCCTCGTGGAGCTCTGTGGTCCTGCAGGGAAAGTTAACCTGGAGGCATCAATGGAAAAGGGATGGACCACACAGGCACCCCCTGCGCCTGTAATGCAGAGAGCATGTGGGCAGCATCTGAGGCAAACCCTGGGAATTTAGGTCTTTGCTGGGAATAAAAATATCCCTATTCCTGCAGGAAGCAAAATGTGCTGATGGAGAGCGAAGGGGAGCCCAGAGCAGGAACTGCTGTGTGGTGACAGGAGCTGCACCCAGGACCCCCCCAGGGAGCCTGAGCCTTGCCTGGTGAGGAAGAGGAGGGAAGAGGCAGGTCAAGGGGCTGCAAGAGGTGACATTCCCCAAGCTGAGGCTCTGCTCTGGGGAGGCTCCTCATCACAGAAGTCATCAGTGGCAGGGGCCAGGGCACTCGGAAGCACCTTCAGCCTTTAGGCAGCAAATGGAGCAGCAAATCCTTCACCTTCACGAGGGCTTGGAGCAGGAGGCCCCCGAGGCTGGTGGGGACAAAGCAGCTTTGTGCAGAGGCTCTTCCTCCCTCCCCCGTTAGGATGTGCAGCCACAGAGATAGACACAGAGACCCCACAACAACCCCCAGGACCCACATCCCTCACCGGGCTGCTGGGAACTTTCCCTTGCAGCCCTCAATGTGCCAACGGGGATGAGTTAAACACATCCCAGGTGACTCCAGCTCCTTGACACCAGCAGGAGAACCAGCTTTGGCCCCAGCTTCTCCACACAGAGACTCTGTTCAGCCATTTCAGGTTCTTTGTGAGTGACTTCAGCCACCACTGATGTCCTAAGCCTGCCCCTGTGGTGATGGCACCTCCCAAACCCCAAGTGCCGCATGGTGTCCCCAGGCTGGAGGGGCTCTCCAGGTAGATCACCAGGGCCCATAGTGTGATGGTGAGGTTCCCAGCTATAGCAGGTATTTTAGGATAACCCATCTCCAGCCTTCCCTGGGGTTCCTTCAACCTAGGGAACACTCACAGGCACAGCAGGGCAGGAATCAGGAGGGATGGGGGCACTGTCCCCTGGACTGGCTGCCCTCACCCTGCGCCCCCTGCTCACAGGGTACCCCTGCTGGGCTGCCCACCCCCTGGGAATGCCCAACCGGGGAAGAAGATTAGGAATCCCTATCTGTGTTAGAGAACGATGGTCCCATTGAATAGAAAGAAGGTAGAGCTTTCAGAAGAGCGAAGCACAGGAGTCTGTGCCTTTCCCAGCAGGAAGCCGCAGTGGGAACGCTGCGGCTGCCGAGGAGCTGCGCTGACCCAGGGCTGCTTTACCTTCAGCGAGGGGTCTGCCCATAAACTACGAGTGTGCACTGAGGACAGGATTTACAGATTGAGCCTCTCCGGCTCCTGCAGCCGCTGCTGCACCGCCGGGACCGCGCTGCGGCTGCTCCCGCTCCAGTCCTGCAGGGGAAGTTCAAGGTTTATAGGGAGCCGGTCAGGCCGGGGGATGTTCAACGGCAAATGGGTGTGTGGGGCTCCTGCAGGCAGGAGGAGGACGAACTTCCCTGCAGAGCACATCGGGAGCAGCTCCGTGCTGATGGCCGCGGTACGCGGCTGTCCCCGCACAGCCTGGCCTGGATGAGTTAATTGCTGCCCTGGGCTCATCCTGCTCCAGCTCCTCGAAGGTGCTGGTTGAACCTGATCAATAAAATCATGTCCATCGATCGTGCTCGTGGCGTTCCTCCGCAGCCGCTCCGGCCCAGGGAAATGGGGCAGGTTTAGAGCTGGGGGACACAAAGTGAGGGGCAGCACTGCCATGGGGGGGGGGGAGTCAGGGAACAAGCAGGTGAGGGGGATAGACAGTGGGGGAGCTGAGGCACATCAAGGGGTGCACACTGGGTAGAGCCAGGGTGTGGTGGGAATAAAGGGTGCATAGAGGCGGGGGCCACGGTGGGCATCATGGAGTGAGAGAAGGGGGGGAAACACGTGGTGGTGGAGTGGGTGTGTATAGGTGGGGGGGTGCGTAGATGGGGAGTGCATGGTGGGAGACCTGGAGTGCATAGGTGGGGGGATGCATGGTGTGGGAGCTGGGGTGCATAGATTGGTGGGTGCATAGATGGCGGGGGGGGGTCACAGAGGGGCTCTATAGGGTAGGGGGAGGCACACACAACCAGGGCACTTGGAAGGGGCACCGGGAGGACCCCGCAGACTCCCCGGGGGTCTCACGGCAGAAACCCTGAGGGGGTCCCGGTCCTCATCCCCTGCCCGCCCGCGGGGTGCCCGGCCCGCAGAGCGCCGCCGCCCGCTCCCTCTGTCAATGTCCGGTAATTAAAATGTCACCGTTTAATTTTCAGGCCTCTCGGAGCAATCTTTTCCTAATAAAGAGCCCAATCGAAACGCTCCTTCCCCTTCCCCCGCCTCCCCGGGAAGGGCCGGGAAGAGGCTGCAAAGGCGCAGAGCCGCTGCGGATCGATAGAGAGAAGCCCGGATTGATCGGCCTCTAAAATTAAATTTATTGGGGTCATGGTTTTATATGGTGCTGATACAACTGTTAAATGGGGAACATTCATTTCCAATAGGAGGCGTTTATTAAACTTCCACTGAATTAGACCGCCGTGATTTATGTGGCAATCTCGGCGCAGCCCTCCAGGAGAGAGAGGGGCCGTTCGCGCCCGTCCCCGCCTCATTATTTATTTATACACCCGTGACACGGCTCCCTAAGTTTTAACCTAAATTATCCGCCGGCCTCGCCCTCCCGCCGCACCGGCCCGGGGCGAGGAAAGGGCCCGTCGGGGCTCCGCTTCCTGCCCCGCACCGCCGCGGTCCCTCCGCGTTCCTTCCGCGGCCGCGCACCCCAGCCCCCGGAGGGGGTGCTTGTGTGTGTGTGTATGGGGTTGTGCGGAGGCGCCCGCAAACGTCCCGGCTCCCGCATGTGGCGATCGTTGAGTGTTAATTAGAAATTCATTACAATTAAAAGCCGCGCGCACACGCCTTAATTACATCTGATTTTTAATTCCGAATCCGTGTTTACACAGTAAGCGAGACGTACCTCCTGATTATCCCCAATACTCTTTATACTGTACTAATTATGTAAATTAAACCTAATTAACTGACAAAATCTGCAGTCAATTCAACTGGTAAAAGATACGGAGGCTTCGAGGAGCGGGGAGAGCGGCCGGGGCCGGGCCGGGCCGGGCCGGTGCCCGCCTCGGGGCTCCGCGCTGCCGCACCGCCGTCGGGGCCGGCTCCGGCTCCGCCGCTCCTGGCTCCGGAGGAGCTTTGCGGGTACCGGGGCGGCCGCAGGGCCCCGGGAAGGGCCCGGCGGAAGGAGTCCGGTCTGAGCCGCATCATCTCGGACCGCTCTTGACCTCCACCTCCCAACGGGAGCGGCCCTGGGAAGGGGCGATCCCGGCTCAGTCCGCGCCGCCGCCCGCTCTCGGTGCCCCGCAGCAGGTCCCGCGGCCACTGCGGGGGCTCAACGGTGTGGGTTCCCCGGAGCCCCGGCAGTGAAAGGGGCGGCGGGGTTCGGGCCCTGCGCGGACGCGGCTCCCGCGCTTCTCGGCTGCGGAGCTGGTGGATGGGAGGGGAGAAAAATAATTAAAAGGCGAGGAATAATTACCGGCTCGGGTTGCGATCATTGCGGGAAGGCCGCGCCGCAAGGCCCGGCCCGCACCGCCCGGTCCGAGTCCCCCCCGACGGGACGTCCCGGAGGGACCCGCGGCCCCTTTTCCGAGTGGGAGCCTGGCCTGGGGCAGGTTCGACATCGGCGGAGAGCGGAGGCGATGGGTGGCTCCGCACCTGCGCTTCGCTCCGCGCCGGCTCCGCCGCATCCTCCCGGTGCCGGTGGTGATGGCGAGGAAGGGAGGGGGGGGAACACGCACAAAAGTGATAGCTGGGGGCGATCCGCGCCGTTATTAACTTCTGTTTGATCGGTGTAATTGCGCCGATCGCGGCCGGACGCGATGATTAATTACACTTTAATTAACGCGGCCGTGACGAGCGCTGCATGCGGGACCCCGACCAGGGCAGGGATGCGGCTCTGGGCCCCTCGCCACGCCGGCAGGACCGGCGGCCACCGGAGCCGAGCCCCGTGTGTCCCCCCCCCGCCGCTCCGGTGGCCGCCGGCCCTGCCGCCGTGCCGCGGGCCTCGGTGGGGAACGAAAAACCGCGGGCTCCCCCCCCCGCGCTGCCGCCTCCCGGTGATTTCGTTGCCGGCCGGTGCCCCCCCTCCCCTCCCGCACCCGCGCCCCGCGGATGAAGCGCGCATCCCGGGGTGGGGGAGGCGGTGCGCGGGAGCAGCGCTCCCCGATTTCGATGGGGTCCTTCCGCCGCTCCCCCGCCCCCCCCGGGCTCCTCTTTTCGTTGCCGCCCGCTCCCCGCAAACTTTCAACGAGCACCGCTGCCCCCAAGGGACACCCGCACCGCGGGGGGGGGATGCGCGGAGCCCCGCGTAGGTGCGGCCCGGGGCTGATCCCCGCTCTTACCTCGGGCGGCCCCCGCATCGGTGGCGGCCCCCACGCCCCCCTCCCTCCCGTTCACGCCGTGCCTTAAAGCCGCGCCGTGATTGACTGGAGCGCATCGGTGATTGACGGCCGCGGGGTCCCGGAGGCAGTTAATGTAAATACGCTGGTGCTAAGTGGGTGTGTCTTCCCGTTATTTTAGCTGTCACCGGATCAATGTGCAGCGTCTCCAAGTACGGATCCGGATCCTCCCTCGGTGGCGCCGTTGGTCACTCGCTCTTGTTGCATCTCGCCCGGGCGGACGCGGCGGCGGGGCGGGCGGCGGCCCCGAGGCGTCGGTGAAGGGCGCGCCGCTGCCCGCCCGCCCCGCTCCCCGCGGTCAAGGGCTCGGTGGGGAAGGGCCCCCCCCCCGGCCGATGGCGGCCCCGCCGCCGGGCTGCGGCCCCTAGCCCCGAGGAGAGCCTGCACGTCCAGCCGGGCTCCGCGGCGCGGTAAGTGGGACCGGAGGGAGGATGGGGGAGATGGGGATGGAGCGGGGAGAAGAGAATAGCGGCTCGTTTTCGGTGGGCGCTCCCCGTTATTTCGTGTCATTACCACGGAAGCCGCTTACCGCCGGGAGCTCTCCCCGCTAAGCCAATTTGCCCGGCTCGCTGCTGCCCTTCTGCTGCTACGTGCTGAGGGTCCTGCCCGCCCCGGCCCCTAATCCGCCCGCTCCTAATCGCCCGCCGGGGACACGACAAAGGGGCTCCGGAGCCGCAGCTCCCCGAGCCCCGCTCCTGGCACCGAGGGGCAAGTTTCGGCCCTCCCGGCTCGGCCCCGGGCTCCCCCCCCCCCCGGCGCCGCTGCTGCGGGGCTCGCCGGGCGCATCCTCCGGCGCGTTTCGTTGGAGCCCGCCCGGGGCTCGCCGCAACCGGCGGCCCGGCCCGGCCCTGCTCGGGGAGCCGGCACAAAGGGAAAGGACGCGGCACCTCCGGGGGACCCGGGGCTGGGGATGCTCCACACCCCCCCTCTGCCCCCGGCCGGGACGCCCTTGCCCTGGGCAGCCGCTGGGTTCCCGGGGCCGCTGCGGGCAGCGGGTACCGGAGCGCTCCGTGCCGGCGGCTGCGGAGCGGGGGATGCGCTGCGGCTCGGTCGAACCCCTCTGGGCCTGCCCCCGGCTCGGGGGGGGTCCTGCGGAAGCGCCCTGAAGGGCTCCAGACCGGGGTCGTCAGCGCCGAGCGGGGCCCGTGCGGGCGGCGGAGCGGGGCTGCGGGAGCGGCGGAGCGGGCGCGGCGGCGGGGCCCGGAGCGCTGCTAACCCGCGCCTTTCCCCGGTTTCGTTTTGCAGGGGCGTTTTGGGGGGAATGGAGTCGATCGCCACTCAGATGGGAAATGGGAGAGATGCAAGCTCCTCCCCAAATTCAAAGCAAGAGCTGCAGCCGTACCAGGGCTCCAATACCCTCAAGCCCAACCAAGTGGGTGAGACCTCTCTTTACGGCGTGCCCATCGTGTCCCTGGTCATCGACGGGCAGGAGCGGCTGTGCCTGGCGCAGATCTCCAACACGCTGCTCAAGAACTACAGCTACAATGAGATCCACAACCGGCGGGTGGCCCTGGGCATCACCTGCGTGCAGTGCACGCCGGTGCAGCTGGAGATCCTGCGGCGGGCCGGGGCCATGCCCATCTCCTCCCGCCGCTGCGGCATGATCACCAAGCGGGAGGCGGAGCGGCTCTGCAAGTCCTTCCTGGGCGAGCACAAGCCGCCCAAGCTGCCCGAGAACTTCGCCTTCGACGTGGTGCACGAGTGCGCCTGGGGCTCCCGGGGCAGCTTCATCCCGGCCCGCTACAACAGCTCCCGCGCCAAGTGCATCAAGTGCAGCTACTGCAGCATGTACTTCTCCCCCAACAAGTTCATCTTCCACTCCCACCGCACCCCGGACTCCAAGTACACCCAGCCCGACGCCGCCAACTTCAACTCCTGGCGCCGCCACCTCAAGCTCAGCGACAAAACGGCCACGGAGGAGCTGTCGCACGCCTGGGAGGATGTCAAGGCCATGTTCAACGGCGGCACCCGCAAGCGGACCTTCTCCCTGCAAGGGGCGGCCGCCGGCGGGCCCGGTGCCGGCTCCCCGGCCGCCAAGGCCGCGCTGCACCCTCCGCCCCCCGCCGGCCCCGAGCTGGCCCCGGCGCACAAGAGCCTCCGGTGCAGCGGGCAGGAGCCGGCGGGCGATCGGGGGGCGCTGGGGCTCCCCGCGGCTCACGGCGGGGCGGCGGGCGCGCACGGCGGGGCGGGAGCGGTGCGCAGCTACCCGGTGATCCCGGTGCCCAGCAAGGGCTTCGGGATGCTGCAGAAGCTGCCGCCGCCGCTCTTCCCTCACCCCTACGGCTTCCCCGCCGCCGCTTTCGGACTCTGCCCCAAGAAGCAGGAGGACGCGCTGGGCGGCGCGGGGGGCGGCGAGGCGGGCAAGGGCGGCGCGCTGCCCCCCGGCATGTTCTGGGGACCCCCGCACCCACACCCGCACCAGCCGGCGCAGCCGCCGCACCAGCCCGGGGCCGCCAAGGACTCCGGGGTCTACCCCTCCTTCCCCGTGTTCTGGCCGGCCGCAGGCAGCCTCCCGGTGCCGCCGTACCCCGCGCAGAGCCAGGCCAAGGCGGCGGCCACGGCCGTGGTGGTGGCGGCGGCAGCGGCGGCGGCGGCGGCAGCGGCCGAGCCGCCGGGGCTGTCGGGCCGGCACGGAGAGCTGGAGGGCTCGGAGCCGTCGGGCAGCGGGAGGAGCAGCGCGACCCCTCAGGAGGGCGCCGGGGCAGAGGGCGAGCGCTGCCCCAGCGCGCTGTCGCGGGCGGCGGGCGAGGAGGAGCGCTCCGGGGACGAGGCGCTGCTCGCCCCGCTGCCCCTGCCCAGGAAGGGCAGTTACCTCTCCGCCTTCCGCCCCGTGGTGAAGGACGCCGAGAGCATCGCCAAGCTCTACGGCACCCGGGATGCGTACGGCGGCGCGGCGCCCCGCGGCCCCGGTTACCTGTCCCCGGACTTCCTCAGCGAGGGCAGCTCCAGCTACCGCTCGCTCTCGCCCGGGGGGGACACGGCCGAGGAGCCCGAGGTGGACGTGGAGTCCAACCGGTTCCCGGAGGACGAGGAGGAGGACAACGCCGCCGTACCCCCCGACGGACGGGACCCGCCGCCGCCCCGGCTGTTGGCCGGTACCGAGGAGCCGCCGCCGCCCGCCGATGGGCCCGAGGAGAAGGCGGCCGAACCGGTGGCACAGGAGGGCGGGCAGGCCCCAGACGGCAGCCCCGAGCGGAGCAGCAGCAGCAGCGGCGGCTACGAGGTGCGGGGCCGGGAGGGGACACGGAAACTCTGCCCTCGGGGGTCTCCCGCAGGGAACCCCCTCACTCGCTGTCTCGTAGGTATTCGCTCCGGACCGGGGGGAGCATCTGCAGCCGCTGAAGTCCGCCGCCGCGCTGGGAGCCCCGGCCGCGTTCCTGTGCCCCCCCGAGGCGAAGGGTAACTGGGTCCGGGGGGCGGGAGGCCGGTGCGCACCGACGGCGCGGCCGCAGGCATTGTCCCCCAGTGGCTGCTCGGCCCCGGGGGGCGTCCGGGGCCGCTGATTTCGTTCGGGGCTTTACGGGGGAAAAGAGAGGGTAAACGGTTTTGGGATGGGGGACGGGGCTATGCCCCCCAAACCCCCCCCCCGGGGCCGGGGCTGTAGGGCCGCGCTGGGAGCGGGGGGCAGAGCTCCTGCCGCAAGCTACTTTCCAACCGCAAAGCGATTAGGATGTCCGCTAAGAAGGCTTTAACGAGGGCTTTGTCCGTAATTATGTAATTAAGGATATATCAGGACCATACTTTCATTGCTTACGGTTGAAAATCGGTTTATTACCTTTAAGAGCAAGATAAAGAAGACAATCACTCCGCGGCAGAGGATTTAGAGACCAGAAAATCCTATCAGGACCAAAGGAATGTCTCTCATCCCAGCCCTGTAAATACCGACAGAGGTAAGCGCCGGTCCGCGGAGCGATGCGCGCTCCGCCGAGCCCCGCCATGGGGCTGACCCGCAGTGTCCCCCCCCCCGCAGGAGAGGACACCCTCGGCATGGATGTCGCCGGGACGCAGCTGGTGGAGAAGGACATCGAAAACCTGGCCCGAGGTGAGGCGGGGACCGGTGCCCCGCGGTGGGGGGCTCTGGGGGGACCCCCCGGCCTGTCCCCGCCGCTCGAGGTATTTGTGTTTTCGGCAGGAGTGATTAACTCCTGTGATTAATGTAACGTAATGCGATTAGCGCCGCGCTGAGCCGCCTCCAGATGGAAAAGTGCGGGCTCCCCTCAGCCCCCCATGTATTTTTAAACAGATGAGTTACAAAAACTGGTCCTGGAGCAAATGGAGCTGAGGAAAAAGCTGGAGAGGGACTTCCAGAGCCTGAAAGGTACCGGAGACACCCCCAGCCCCTCCTGCCCCGCCGGGGAGCGGGCCCCATGCCTGGGAACGGTTCTGACCCCCCCCCCCCCGTGTCCCCCAGATAACTTCCAGGACCAGATGAAGCGGGAGCTGGCGTACCGGGAGGAGATGGTGCAGCAGCTCCAGATCGTCCGAGGTGAGGCCCGGCCCGTTACCTTCATTTCTTTAATCTCCTTTTTGTTTCTCTCCTTTTTCTTTTTTTCCTTTCCATTCCCCCCTCCCCCCCTCCTTTTCTTTAATTTTCTCTCCCGTTATTTCCTTTATTTTCCCCTTTTTCTTTTATTTATTTTTCCCTATTCTTTCCTCTGTTTGTTTTTTTTTTTGCTCCTTTCTTTTATCTTTTTCCTTTTTCTCCCTTCTTCCTTTTCTTTTCCTTCTCCTTCCTTTTCTTTTCCTTCTCCTTCCTTTTCTTTTCCTTCTCCTTCCTTTTCTTTTCCTTCTCCTTCCTTTTCTTTTCCTTCTCCTTCCTTTTCTTTTCCTTCTCCTTCCTTTTCTTTTCCTTCTCCTTCCTTTTCTTTTCCTTCTCCTTCCTTTTCTTTTCCTTCTCCTTCCTTTTCTTTTCCTTCTCCTTCCTTTTCTTTTCCTTCTCCTTCCTTTTCTTTTCCTTCTCCTTTTCTCCTTCCGTGCACTCCGCTTCTCCTCGGCATTTCGAGCCTCCCCGCAAGCGGCTGCGAGGCATCAGCACACGGGAACGAACGAATCTTCCCTCTCGCAGCAATTTCCATCAGTGCTAAATTAAAACCCAAGGCGTAAAATCAGCCGGGGAGCCAAGCCCGGCTCCCCTCCGCCCCCTCCCCACCCCATCCCGTCCCGTGTTCCCCTTCCCCCTTCCCTCCCCGACGGGGTGGGCGCACTACGATGCTCTCCCCCATCCCAGACACGCTGTGCAACGAGCTGGACCAGGAGAGGAAAGCGCGCTACGCCATCCAGCAGAAGTTGAAAGGTACCCGGGGGGGGGGTACATTTAAGTGGGGGCCAACACCCCCCTCCCCGCGTTGGGGGGGCCCCGGGGGTGACGGCTCCATCACTTTGCAGAGGCCCACGACGCGCTGCATCACTTCTCCTGCAAAATGCTGACCCCGCGGCACTGCACGGGGAACTGCTCCTTCAAGCCGCCGCTGCTGCCCCAGTGAGCCCTCCCCGGACCCCCCCAAACCCCGAAGCCATGCGGGCAGAGCCCACACAAGCCATTTCCACGAGGAGACACTTGTACATAGAGGACTCGGAGCCCGACTTTCCTCGGACTGGCAATACGGCGGGGAGCGGCCCCGGGATGGCCGGGAATGGGGGAGCCGGGCCCCCCTGCCCCGAGCCCCGCGCCCCCCGGGCCCCCCCCGCTCAGCCCCTCTTATCCCCCCGTGTGTCCGCTTCTTCCACCCTTGTCCAGACTGGAAACAAAAGTGGCGATGTGCAATGGATATAAATGTACTGTGATTCTCTTGGTACAGTATTCGTTGGATCTTTATTTATTTATGATGTATATTTATTCCCCTCCCGTTCCGGCCCCCCTCCTCCCTCACTACCCCCCCGTACATTTATGGATGTAACAGCACTTTACCGGGCGGTCCGGACTCCGGAGGCAGAACAACGCTCGCCCGCTCTGGGGAGAGCCCCCTCTGTACGTGATTTTTGGTTCTTTAATAAAAGCCGACTTTAAGAAGCCGCCTGCTGCGTGGGGCTGTCCCGGGAGGGGGTGCGAGGGTCTCCCCCCCCCCCCCCCCCCCCCCACCAGGGACACCGCGTTCGGGCTCACCGGGCCCCGACGGCTGCCCCCTGGCCTGGGGTAGGGGCTCGACACCGGCTGCGGGAGCTGGGGGGGGGCTGCCCGCTTCCCTGCCGCGCTCCCCGCTCCCCCGCCTCCTCGTCGCCGCAGACGGGAGCTCATTAATGCCCATTTATATGCTCGTTTCACACATGAAAGTATTACATTAATGAGCTCCGAGAGCGATGCGGAGGTGCTCGCACACCTATTAGCCCTAAATACCTGTTTTCAGCCCGGGATTAACCTAGCGCGGCATCTTGGAGGGCCGGGAGCGGGGCAAGGACCGGGTAGGGGGGAAATTGCACCTCGGACCGGAGTCTTGGGGCGTTCCGGGAGCGGGAGGAGACGCAGAGCGGGGTTTGCACCTTGCCCCGTGGTCCTGCAGCGCACCGGGGAGACCGGGACCGGGAGGGGGATGCACCGCGCAGCGCCCCGGGGCTGCGGAGACCGGGAGCATGCAGGGATCGGGGCTGGAGGGTGCACTGGGGGAAGGGGGGGTGTGGGGTGTGTGTACACGGTGCCCATCCCGGTGGCTGCGGTGCGAACCGTCCCCGGGATCCGCCGGGATTACTTTCTGCGAGCTATTAACGGGAGCGGGCGCGGTTCCGCGGGCACTGCCGCCACCGCGTGGGCAAAGCCGGTACTGCAGCTCCGATCACCGGCCCCGGGATGCTCCCGGTAGCCGCAGCACTGCAAGGCGCCGAAGCAGCATCAGGCACTATCCGCTCCCCCCGCCCCACTCCAGCAATCCACCATGGCTTTTCCCTGCGGGAATTGAATGCCCGCCCCTGGGATCAGCTGTGCTGGGGCAGGAGAGCGTCCTTCATCACCTGCGGGTGAGGAAGATCATCGCTGGGGCACGTGGATGTGGTTAGCTGGGCTGAAGGTTATAAAACCCTTGGGGTGAAGGTGCTCCAACTGCTTCCTTTGGCTCTGCTCTTTTTTGAGAGCATCAAGCAAAGCTCTTGTGGCTCGTTTGGGGTCAGGCATCCTTTTGTGCTGGGTGAGCTGCAGAAGATGTTTGTGGTACATGACCATGAAGCAGGAGCAGCAGGGCTGGGGTTGCTGGTAGCATCTCACAAGCAGGTAAGCCTTAGGAAATGGGGATCCTACTGCTGGGACATCGGAGGGATGCATAGACCAAGGAGACATCAGCAAAGAGATGAATAAAAAGGTAGAGTCAAGCTCTGTGAGCTGAGAGGTTGGTTCCTTGAGAGAGTGAAGTAGCTGGGTGTCTTTGGAGCTTGTAGAGGAGCAGCTGAACCTCTTTCCTTGCACTGCAGATTTAGATTAGACTTTAGGCAGAAGCTCTTCCCTGTGAGGGTGCTGAGGCGCTGGCACAGGGTGCCCAGAGAAGCTGTGGCTGCCCCATCCCTGGCAGTGCTCAAGGCCAGGTTGGACACAGGGGCTTGGAGCAAGCTGCTCCAGTGGAAGGGGTCCCTGCCCGTGGCAGGGGTTGGAGCTGGAGGAGCTTTAAGGTCCCTTCCAACCCAAACCAGGCTGGGATTCTCTGTTCCCCTCTGCCTGGGTTACCACTGGTATCTCATGGGGTGGATGTGGCACAGGATGACTGCACAGGATCCACGGAGAAGCTCAGCCTGAGTTCCTGTTGTCATTGTTGTACCTTAAAGGGGCTGGACACCTCAGACCCACAGCTGGGCCTGGCGTGTGGAGCCTTCCCACCTCCTGCTGTCCTTATCCCAAGCTTTCCCCAGCAGCTCCTTGATCCAGGAGCCCATCCATCCTCCACTGTGCTCACCTGCCTGGGCACACCACGCACAGTGGCAGCGCTTACCAACATGGGTGCAAAAATGAGCTATTGTGTTATATTAATATTTTCACACTACTTAGCTCTCATTAAAATGTACTTTGCTGAATTTAATATGCAACTTCAAATGACACAACGTATTAAGTGCTTAATATACTAGAAATTATGAAACTATTATAGTCCAAGTCATATGAAATAATTAGAGTGAATTAAACTTCACCAGCAGGATGAGGGAAAGGTTTCAGATTTGTTCTTCTTTTAGTCTTATAACACTAGAATGTGGAAACAGCCCCTGACAATAAAGAGCCAGAGTTAGGATTTCTAAATAATTAAAGCAGGAAAAGCCTCAGTGTGTGTATTTGAGCCTGTGATGAATTTGGAACTGGGGGAAGCAGAAGGTCTGTTTGCTGTAGCTGATGGAGTTGTTCCTTGCCTGAAAGAACAGTGGCAGAGCATCTCCTTGAAGCTGCTCACCAGACCTCCAGCCTTGCAAAAGCTTGTCCCCGTGTGCTATTTCCCTCTTGTACACACTCTTTATTTGGAGGTCAGCAGATGGGATGGCTCCCAGGGACAGAGCAGTGCCCTCTGTGGCATCCTTGAGCTGAAAGTCCCCTTTGGAGGCAGCTTACCTCTTAATGGGGTGCAAATACCAGAGCCCACCCCCCGGTCAGAATCATGGTGACTGGATGGAGCCTGGCCCCTCGTTTTGGGAAGTGCTTTGAGCCACCACACTGGAGTTGGGGTTGGGTCGTGGGTGCTTTTCTCACACCCTGGTGCACGGGGTGGACTCGGGGCTGATGGATGCTCTCTGGTGGATCCACAGCAGCGATGCAAAGCCCCCGACGGATCGAGTGACAGGCTTAGGCAGGGTGTGGCTGAATGGGGTCCGTGGCACCCATGCTGCTGCATGCACTGGGTGCCACGCATGGCAGGGACCTGCTGGTCAGGCTCCAAATCTCCGCCACCGACCCTGCGCGGAGCGGGGTCCGCTCGGGTGCAGCTGCACGCAGAGGCCAGGAGGTGGCGCCCTCAGCCCCGCTCCGCTGCGCTCCCCGCTCCGCTCGTCTGGGTTTGAGCCGAGGCTCCCATGGAAACTGCCCCAAATCAGCCCTTGGGAAAGGCAAGTCGGAGCAGCTGAGCGGGGCCATTGCCTCTGCGCCCGGCCGACCCGCAGCGGTGAAGCTGTGGAGTCCGTCACTGGCTCAAGAAGTGCTTGCGCTGTGCTCTGAACAAGCAGTCGGTGGGTGTCAGTCCTGCCCATGCAGGGCTGGGGTGCCATGGATGGGAGGCAGTCCCAAGAGGCTCACATGTCCCTTTCAGGTTACCTCCTCATCAGGTTATATGGAGTTTTCTCCCCACAACACGGGGGAGGGGGAATAAAGCAGCTCTCCCATGAAATCCTGGTGTCAGGAGCAGGACCGGGGGTCACAGGTCTGATTCTGGGCACTGGACCGGTGGTACTGTTACAGGTAACTGAAGATGCTCTGCCCCAAAGTGAGGACGGACTCTTCTCCAGTAAATGCATAAGGCTCTCGTCAGATTTAGGGGATGGTATCAGATAAACAGTGCTGTGCTGGGGTGAACGCTGGGAAGGCTAACACTCGAGTTAAAAGAGAGGAAAATGGTCCTTAATTTGCCTCCCTGAGGATTATTTAGGTTCCACCAACTGTATCATCAAAAGACACATTTGCTTGGAAAGTCTAATCATTAAGAACAAAGAACTTGCCAGCAAGCATCTGAAAAAGTGTTAACTTGTTTTATCTGTCCCTTTGATTTCAAGGGACTATTTGCTGTCGGTGACAGGGGGGAAAATTAATTGCCTGATGAAGCTTTTTGAGAAGGAGCTGTCTGGTCCTGGCCAGCGTGGCACGCTGCACAGAAGATGGGTTTGAGATTCAGCTGACTTTGAGAGCGCTCTGTCAATGCTGGTTTATCACTGTAGTAAAGTAGAGCCGGTGAGCACTGTGCAGAGACGCAGGGGAAACGTGTTCCCTTTCCCAGTGGCCTCTGAGCCCAGGGTGGGTCTGGAAACCAGCAGGTCTGTGGAAGGCTTTAGAGCAACCCCTGCTCAAATCAGGGCTGCTGACATCAGGTTGCTCAGGGCTGTGTTTAGCTGAGATTTGAAGAAAGGTGGAGAGGGGCTTTTGACAAGGGCCTGTAGGGTCAGGACAAAGGGGAATGGCTTTAAACTGATAGAGCATTCAGGTCCCTTCCAGCCCAAACCAGTCTGTGATCTCTCCCTTCCTGCAGTGCTTGACCTCCCTCACGATCAAATAGAGTAAGTGTTTTCCTATCATCTACACAGGGTATCTCATGTTGCCCATCACCTCTTGCTATGCTCCTCCGAGGTAAGTCTGACTCTGCTTTCTCTCCACCATCCCATTTGGGATTTGCAGACAGTAGTGAGACCTTCCCTATGCCTCCTCCTGTCCTGGCTGGACAAACACCACTCTCCCCACATCTCCCCATGCAATGTGTGCTCCATCCCCAAGCATCTCAGCCCGTCAGGACCCTTCCTGTGAAGCGGCTCTCATGGCATTTGCATTCACAATGTCCTTTCCCCAGCCTGGCCAGTCTCTGACCAGCATCAACTGCTCCTCCCAGTTCAGCATCATCTGCCAATGCTCTGTCCCGTCGTCCTGGTGGCTAATAGGGACAGTATTGATCCCGAGGGGTGGCACTGCTCCCTGCCTGCCTGCTGGACTTTGTATCCCAAACACAGTGTTTGAGCAGTCTGCTCAGTTTTCCTGCTAGTCCACTTACCCAGTTCCTATCTCACCAGTTTGGCTCTGAGGATGCTATGGGAAGCTGAGCCAAAAGCCTTGCTACAGTCAAGGTAAATAAACCCCCTTGCTTTCTGTTCATCCACAGAGCCAGCCCTTTAATTGCAGCGAGTATCAGGAACGACTTGTGCCAGGGGAACTGGCACTGGCTGTTCCCAGTTGCCATCACCTTAGCCTCTTGGAAATGCTTTCTGGCACCATTTGCTCCATCACCTTCCCAAGGGTGACGCTGGTGAGGCCAGCTCTTCTGCACCACTTCGGATCCTCCTCTTTGTCCCTCCTGAAGCTGGGTCCTATTTGCTTTTTCCCAGCCATCGGCATTGCTGTGACCTTCCAGAGTGGCCCCACAGTGACCCTGACTGGTCCCTCGGGTGCTGCCCAGTGGCACCGCAGACACCCAGGTGGCTGAAGTGGACCTGAAATAAGCAGTTGTGATCAGAACAGCGTGAGCTGCTGGCTGCCTCACCTTGGCAAACTCAAAAAGCTCTCTCTTAGGGGAAAAATCCGGCTATTTTGGGACCTGTCTGGCTGCAAGGGATTAGGGACAAGGGGGGGGTGTGTGTGTGTGTCTGGTCCTTGACTGGCTGGAGGTTCCTCCTGCTGTTGTCTTCGGCGCTTTGAGTAAATAGGTTTAACTTGTGCAGTGAGGAGCAGGGCTGGCGTCCTTCAGTGTTCATTGAAGAATGCCAAGGACAAGTGTGGGCAGGACAAGGAGCAGTATGTAACCAACCTGGTGTGCCCACGCGCGGGGAGGTATGGCTTTAATCAAGTTGGTGGAGGTCTGGCTGCAAACAAGGCTTCCCGCGCTGCGTGGAGGAGAGAAAGGCGTGCAGCAGGGTAGCTCTGCCTTGCTTAGGGAATCACTTACTTATTTCCAAGTAACAAAGTGAACTCTGGGTTTCTGGGAAACTCAAAACATATTTTTCCCCCTTCTTTTCTTTTTTTTTTTTTTTTTTTTCCCTTTTCTTCCTTCCTTAAAGCTGAAAATTCCTTCCTTTGATCTTCTTTCTGACTCTTAATGAAGTTGTGGGATCTGGCTTCCCGCATCGCGCCTGTTGTTCCCGCTCCGCTTCGCTGCCTGACGGTGATGGAGCGGGGAGAAGGGTGAGCTCCCCTCTCTCGAGTATTTCACACCTCCTAACACCAGCCCAGCTTCAAAGCACGCTACAAACACGCCGAGCCCAGGCTGCCTGCGGGAAGGCCACGCTTGCGCTCAAGTCCGGAAGAGCTGAGCATGCACATCCAAAGATAGAATTTGACACTAACAAATTAATTCTCACTCTTTTTCCAGGGAGGAATTAAGCTGCTAAATGTGTGTGGGGGGGTTAACTGGGGAGGGGGTGGGCAGGAGGACTGGTGCCTGTGCTGGAGAAGGGATGTTTTCCAGTGCATCCTGTGTAAGAGGCAGGGATGGGGTGATGGGTTCTTGGGAACTGTGGCAGTCTGGCTGCCCAGAGACACTTCTCTTCTGTTGCAACTAAATTAACTGGTGGGGTAGGAAGGGAGCAGTGGGCACGGTGTGTTGCACGGTCCTTGCATGTAGAGCTGCAAGAGTATTGGTCCCATTCTGCTCATTGCCAGCCAAAGTGTCCTATGGGCGGTCTCGGAGTCCCCAAGGCCCGTTTGCCCCATCCCGGGCATCCTTGGTGGTGGCTTCCTCATCCCAAACACATCCTGAGTTGCCAGCGGTGAGCTCTGTGTGGCTGTGCCAGGCAGGAGATGCTGCAGAAGCTCTCTCACCCAATGCAAAGCCCCTTTTGGGAGAGGATGGGAGCACTGTTTCGGGAAGCTTTTGCTGCTCTTGCTTGTGCTACCCCAGCTGTGGAAGAAAGAGCAGCCTTCAGCTGCTGGGGCTGTTAATGTCACCTTTCACAAGCACTGTGCTCGCAAAGGAACCTGCCAAGTATAGCACGTTTTAATTTGCTCTTTTCCCATGCATTCCTGGATTTATGGCTCAGTTCAGTCCAGTTACTGCTTGCTGTATGGATGTAAAGCTCCCTCCAGAGGGTCACTCCACGCCACAGACTTTGTGGGCTCCCTTGAGGAAAGTGATGTGCTGTTCCCTGGGAAACACCCACCTAAAGAAGGGGGCTATATTGGATTCTTCAGGAGTTTTAGCTTTGAAAGCTGGCAAAGAGATTTGTCTGTCTGGTGATTACATTTAACAGGCTTCTGTCCGAGCGCAGGTATGTTACTTTATTCTCTGCGTGCGTTTAAATGCTTGGCTGTTTTTTGGTGGTGTGTATTTGGGAACATACATACACATATTCATTGTGTAAAAATGAAACTGAAAAGTGAGGGGCAGAAAAAGAGAAGCCGTATTTTCAGTGATGCCTGCACCAAGTTGAGAAGTACATCTGCAGTTGGTTGCCATCTGCAGCAACTTGTCCAAAGCAAACATTACCAGTCAGTCCAGGTTTGGCTGCATAGCTGCCATAAACCATTGCAAGGGCATCCAGAATAGCACAGCCCTGGAACTACTTCTAGGATTAGGTCCTGCTCCCTTGAAAAATAACCCTTGGCAAGGGCTCAGTTCTCCCTAATAAAAATTCTGTTTTCACAGCTCTAATCAAGTTTTCCAGAGCTGTGGTCCAAATTAGGAACTGCATGCAGGATATCTGACCCAGGAGAGCAAGATGGAGCTTTTCACTTAGAGCAATGCCAGGCTGGAAATTTCCAAAGCTCTCAGTGCCTCACCTATAGCAGAACTATGGAGTGTGTCCCAATAAACCCGTCCTTCCCACAGCAGAGCTCCATCAGATCCAAACTCCTGGTCCCTGCTCGCAGGTGGAAGAGTCTCCTTTGGAGGGTTCTTCCAGAAATAGCATCATCTCTTCAGACTTGCAGATGTTTCTGGCTTGCTTTCATGGTGAACCATTGGTTACTGTTATTCATCACAGGGGAAGGTGGTGAGGAAAAGGGGCAATGGAGCTGAGGCTGCCTTGCTGAGTGAGCACCCAGAGGGGCAGCAGGCTCTGTACCGAATCCTGCCTGCCTGGATGGCACCCCATGCCTGCAAACCTCTTTGAGGTGCTCCAAAAGTGCTCCACAAGTGGTCTTTGCAGAAGATGCTGTGGTTCCCTAGGATCCCTCCTTGTTTGTTACTTAGAATCATAAAATAGTTTGGGTTGGAAGAGACCTTAAAGATCAGGCAGTTGACAGGGAAGAATGTGGGTCTTCATTTAAATAGCTTTCCGCTCTTGTTTTCCCAGCCTTCGATCCAACTGTCCATCCATAGCTTTCAGTGCAAATTTATTTTACTTTTCATGTGATAAATGCTCATCTATCAATATTTGGAAAGCAACGAACCCATTAGAGTCTTGACAAGAGATGATCCTGTAATATGCAACCAGGGGATAAACCTCTGCTTGCTCAGTTACACAGTGCACAGGCTTCAAGCGATATGTTTGTTTTCCCAATGCAAATGCAGAGTGACCCATCGTGGATCACAGATGAACGTGGCCATCAGCAAACAGTGGAGTCTGCAGGAGAAAGGAGGAAACCCCAGCCATAGCTCATCTTTCTATCTCAGCCTGGCTGGGCTACAAGATGTATAGAAACACTTGGTGAGACTGTTGCTTAAAGGCTCACGTGGGCTCCTGATTGTGGAAACATGCTGGATTATGTGATACGATGTGGTTGTATAACACCTTTTATAAAGCTCTTGGCACGAAAACAATGCATAAAAATAACAGATGTGGCAAATCACAACCATGTTCTGAAGTCCCGTAGTACAGTTCAGTGGAAACAATGGACTTGATTTACACACTGGGATTCCTTTTGCCCTCAGAAATGTCCACAGGCAAAGAAGTATTAGAAAGAGCAGTGAAAAAGGCTAAAGGTGCAAACGGGTTTTTTTCCTAAAGACATCTGCAAGTGCCTGGTAACTCAGGACAGGGAGCAAAGGGGACTGAGGGTCAAGCTTGGCTCAAGTGACTCTTGCTTTCAGTGAGGCTCTTCTTGGAAGCCAGGCAAGCAAGCTGTGGTCCTGAGGTGCGTCCCAAGGGAACAGTGGTAAATCAGCATCCTGGCTAACAACAAAGTACTCGGTTGTCTTCCTAGGACCATCACTTCAGCAAAGGGATGCCCCAAAAGAATTGCAAATGCCTGAGGACCTCTGCAAGGGAATAAGTAGGCAGGTGCCTGGCTGTAGGCTCCAGCCTTTCACCATCCCTGGAATCTTCCACATGGGAGATGGGTTTGCAGTGCTCCACAGGAAAGGTCTTGGGTGTTGGGAATGCGGCTTTTCCTATCCCTCTGTGAAGCTGCTGTTATCAGGCTTGTAATCAAAGCAGAATCTGCAACCAGAGAAGGCTCTGTTGCTCCTCCAGCTGATAAAGAGGAACAGGCTCCAATTAAACCCCAACAGTTTACTCCTGCATGTTGTGGTACATGGTGTCCTCAACAGGGGCAGTCCACAGCTCAGCACCTCAAACCAGACCCAGGGCTTTAAACTGAGAGGCAATGCTGTGCTGCTGCTGCGTGGAAGAAGAAATCGGATATTCCTGTGGGCTGTGTGCTCTCTGTCTTAGTGTATTTACTTAATCCCTATTGGCCTTTTACACAGTCGATTTCTATGTCAGCTCAAGCCCTGGCCTTGGTTGGCATATGGGAGCATGGCTGGTGCGGCAGCTCTGTAATAACTGCGCTTCCCAGAACTGAATTTGGCCTCCAGTCTGCTCCATAATGTCCCATTAATTCATTATTCATTGTTTGAGAGCGCCCAGATGTGAGCGCGGGGCCAACTGCTTGGTCCTCTCTGAGCAATTTGGCTAAGAGGTGCCAGCTAGTTCTTGGTACAGTTTTGGCTCCCAGATGGAAGAAAACTGCACAATAACTTCAATGAAAAAGGGCAAAATAGTATTAATAGCCTATTTCTATTAGTAGAGAAAAGAAAGCCCTTGCAGTGAAAGGCTTCCAGCTTTTAAAAAAAACAAGGAAATTTCAACTGAAAAAAGAGAACTTACTGTTTTGAAAGAGTTTGCAGGGTGGAGACGTCAGACTGAAAGGATCTTGTGTAACTGATTTTTTAGGTCTAATACTAAATTCACCCGTTTATTCCTTTGCTTTACCACAGGAAAATCACTGAGGAATGCTAAGGAAAAGGCTGATTTCCGGACTAGCTGAAAGCGTGCAGCATCTTCCAGGATCAGACCCGGACACTTTTGTCTGGAGAGCTGATATTTCTGTAGCTCTTCCCGTTCTCCAAGCCCTCTGTAGGTGTGAAGTATTTCGTTTGCATCCAGCAAATGGAACAATAAGGGAGGACTTCATTTTCCCATCTGTCAACTAGTCCTGAACAAACTGTACGCCGCTCTCTTCGCAGAGAGATCTTTTAGCTAAATTAAAAGCTTTGGTGTTCACTTGCATGTAACAGAGGAATTCTGTCATCACATTTCTGATTGAGGTTTTGGTTTAAATGCTCTGCAAATCCCTGAAGATCTGTTTGTGTAACCGGGAGACGGTGGCTCTATCTTGGGTAACCCAAAGTAACGCGCATCACAGCGTTGAAGCCAGGTTTTGGAGGGAGCTGGAGCTGTGTGTTCAGGTCGATTAGTGGTATTGGGAAGGGAAAATTCCCACCCAGGGCTTTGGAGAGATTGCCCTGCTGATGCAAACCTCTGTTCTGCCCTTCTGAGGATGGCTGAGCACAGGCTGGTCTTTGTTGCTTCCCAGCCTGTCAGACAGCCATGGTATAATGCTGTTTGTCTTGGGCTTGACCCCCTGAGGCTGTACTCCAGCAAACAAAGTGCCTTGGGTTGGTTTCAGTACGTGCTGATGCTTCGTTTAAGAACATGTTGGTGGGCTCTTGCACTTGCAGGACTTGTTGGTGTTGGCTGTGCAGGTGATGGCAGTTCTAGGCCACATAGTGCTGCTCTTTTTCCTCCTCAAACCTGGGTCTGGAGCAGCTATAAACATCAGTGGTGCTTTGGGGTGTGCAGGTTTCCCCCTTCCCTTATGCGTAGACAAGCCTTGTGCTCATCTCCCCATAGGTGTTGTCTGTCCTCCCCCTTGCCACCACCCCAGCATGACCCAGCTGGCAGGCTCAGATAAGGGCTGAATGGGGAGATAAGAAGTTCTTTTCCTTCTCCTCCCTCATCTGGAGCACCAGCAAATGATGGAATCCCACAAGCTCTGTTAAACACATGGGAAAGGGGCTGCCAAATGAAAGGGGTCACACATAGACACAGGCACCAGTCTCTGAAAGACAGGTTCATCAAATACAGATCTTTGAGAGAAGTGAAATGAGGAAAAATAAAATCAGGGCCAGGTTCCCCCTTCTCCTCAGCATCCCCCATTGTGTCTCTTAAGAAGCCACCCTTGAAGCTCCAGGTTTTACCTTGAGCAAACCCATGTTATGTGATGTGATGTGGCAAAGACACACCCTGAAAGAGACAGGTAGGAATTTGGCTTTGGAGCTATTTCCACTGGAAAACAAAAGGGTTTCTGTGATGGTCCAGAGCAAGTGCCAGTTAAAGGGTATGAACTATGAACTCTTTTTGTACTGTGGGAAATGCAGACTATTACTAGGAAGGTTCATACAAGCCATCAGTCGCTTTTTCTACCCTTCTTCATTAGGCAGGCTGAGTGCAATGTGATGTAGTCCAGCAATCTGAGAAAACAGGGCAAATAAGTAACTCTTGTTTGTCTGTTTCTCCCTTGGTAATGCACTTTCAAAGTGACATCTACGGGTGCAGCAATGCATCCGTTATGGGACCTAAAATAACAGAGCAGAAGGAAACTGTGGCAGGGCTCTGGCAGGAATCCTCCGGGCTTTATGGCTAGTGTGATTGCTGCTGCAACATGTGCTGCCTTACAAAGGAGGCGTGATAGCTTCATCACACCACTGATCCTGAGCTAGAAGAGGACATAAAGAGGCAGCTATTGACTGGCTCAGGTCTTCCCTGCTCTGAGCCTTGGCGTCAGAAGCTGCTGCCGCTGCGATTTCAGCATCGGTATCCATAGCACGAGCCCTGGAGCAGATTGGGTTCAAGAGTTTTTGCTGGGTTGTGCTGGAGCGGGGATAAATTATGATGTCAAAACAGAGAGATGTTGTCACACAACCATCTCCCCTTGCAGGGTCAAGGTTCTGCTTTATAGCTTGGAAACCCATTAGTCCATTTGAAAGCATATGGCCAAGAATGGACAAAAAATAGTCTTGTGTGTTTGGGTCAGAGCTACAGACAAAAGGCTCTTTGTGCTAAGAGCTGACAATGACAAATAAAGAGGAACCTGTTGATCTAGGAGAGAAATGGAGGATTATGAAAAGATCACATGGTGAGAAAAAGACCTTGGCTGCTTGTCTGGATGTCAGTCTTGCCTGTCAGTAAAACGCTTTCTGCAGCTATGGCATATTTGTTAATAGAACCACTGTCTCCTGCTCCCATGTTTTTTTTCCTAGCCTACAAAATGCTACCTGTGCCACCCTCACAAACCCACATCAGAGTGGTGATATGCTCCTAACTGGATCCTGGCCATGTGCTAGGCGTTAGGTGGAATAATTAATGCCTGCAAATCTCCCTGATCGCACCGGCAGCACTAGGAACAGTAAATGCTACAAAATAGTGTCTGGCCAACCGTGACACATAAATGCAGGGCACAAAGAAAACCCAATAACAAACTCCCTATAATTCAACAAAGTTATTGGAAGTAACCCAAAAGCTATGTCTAATGTTAATAAGCATATTTCCCAAAGGTAACATTTGATTTCTATCCAAACCCAAACATATTTGAAGCTCTGCCTGAGCGTCATTGTATAGCAGATTAACCGGGACAGTTTAATCTGTGAATAACTTTGCAAAGCCTTCAGCCAGCTCTGAAGAAATAGCACCAGTCTTGACAAGACTGGGCTACAAAACACTTCACAGATAATGTGGAGGGTTTGGGTTGTTGTTTTTTTTTTCACAGTAAGTCTGGAGAAACTAGAGGAATGCTTTGGTTTTGTGGCACGCACATCTGGCGAGTGCACACTGCAGATGGGCGTGCAGAGAACACACTGAACAGAAATATTGATATTGAACATTGATGGGCTGCCTAAAATGACCTCCAGAGTCTATGAAGTACACCACAGATTCAAAGGAAGAAAAATCTATTGTAGCCCATTATGTTCTGGAATGTATCCGAGTCCACGAGCAGAGAGTGCCAGCGACTCGCTGCGTTTGCCGTAGTGGGGGAGACCTATGAAAACATGTTGAATTCAAAACAAAAGGGGTGTATGTAGGGGGAAATAATAACAGAATGGGTTTTCTCTGGTTTCATTTATCTCTGCAGCTGAAGAGACTGCAGTGGGGAAGGTGGCTGGTAAAGCAAACACAGAGGGAAAGGTCCCTTGCTGTTCTTTAAGCAGTGGCTCAAAATCAATGCGGATAATGCGCTTGGAAAGGACGCTCTCATTTACTGGTTTTCAGTAAATTGCTGGGCTGTGCTTCCCAGTGATAATGTGATAGTCGTGGCTGTGCCAGTAAGAATATACTTGAAGTGTGCAATTCCTTTGGATAACTTAGTCTGGGATGCTCTGAATTCTATAAGTTACCTGAGAAATATCTAAGAGCTGCTGCATACCTCTCCTGGTGGCACAGTGTGTGTCTCAGTTCTCTGTAGCTTATTCCAAAGACACAACAAACTGCTTAAAAACAGTATCCTCTTGCAGAGAGAAACGCCACCTCCAGCTCACTACAGCCTAGCATGGCCTCTCTGGGAAAGCAGAGGTGTTTTCTAACCACTGCTCTTCCTTCTTCCTTTGCTGCCTTGATTTTTCCATCCCTGGTAGTGGGTGATAACGCTCCCAGTAACGTCAGTGCTGCTGGCTTAGGCTTAGGGTCCAATTATCCTCATTAGTATAAACTAACAATTCCTAGTTCAAAGTAGGTTTGCTATGGACAGGACCACTAGGGATTTAGTGCATGATACTGGAGCTGGTCCTTAGTTTTTCTCTGAATAGTAGTTTTTAACTGGAGGTAGATCAATTTATAAATGCTTTGGGAAAATAGTTTCAATGGGAAATATGATCTTTATTAATATTTTCTTTGTTAATTCATTGATGTTAAAGAGCTTTGAAGATGAAAGCACTGTCTGCAATAAATAATAACATTATTCCAACTTATTTTAATGTTGCAAACATTCCAGCTCCATTACCTTTCATCCAAGAATCTCAAAGTGCTTTCCAAATGTTATTTTCCTCTTAACAGTCCAGGGAGATAGCTATTATTATCATCATCCCCGTTTCACAAAGGAGCCATTCCAAGTATATTTTATCCCGTGACTTGGTCAAAATCAGGTAATATGGCAGGAGTCTATTTGGAACTGATCCAAAAATTCCTGACTCCCATTCTCCTGTTCTTGTTGCTAGACAGCATTCCCGTCTTGGGAGTGGGGTGCAACACTCACCTGCGTGGCACTTGCCTGCCATCTTAGGTGCTTTTATTGGTTGCTCTTAAAAGAAACAACGAAAAATAGGTGATAGCCATGCTGGTATTGAGGAAATAAAACTCTCCAAATCAGAATTATGACATTTATTGATCTTATTGAGTGGGATAGGGTGAATTTTAAGTATCTCTTAATGTGCAAGAGTAAATCCTCATTTGATGCTGGTTTAGTAGTCCTATTGCAGAGTCAGAATCTCATAATCCATACTCAAAAGACTATTAAAAGGAAAGAATTTTCTCAAGCACAGTGCAGGTGAGGCTATATTGTGGTGGAGAGCACAGGTGAGTGTGAAAGGTGTGAGCTAACTAGCATATGCTGCAGCTGAAACTTCTAAACCACTCTCCCCAAACCCAAGGCTGAATTAATGGTGAGAGCAGAAGGCCGTCTGGGGACAGCATTACTGCAGCAACCCATGAGAACCATGCAAAGTTCAAAAATAGCAGTATTGACAGGCAGAAAAACAACATACATATAATTTTCAGGTAATTGCTACAGTATAATTAGCTCTGTTGTTTTCAGATGAGCCATCTAAACTGAACTCCACTTGCTACTGGAACTCAGCTTTATTTACAATGTTCCCAGGACTAAAGTGGTTCTTTAGAAATAGTGATTAGGTACAGAATAAAGATGTGAGTGCTTCATACCAGATACTGTCTCTGTGCCAGCAGGTGCAGCCTAGCTACCGCCTTTTCATTCAGCATTTTATCCACCTCTACTCCGAACCACTTCAGGCAAGATGAGAGCTAAAGAACAGCGATAAGCATAATTTACTCCTATACTGCCTACATTAATTACTTCTACAGGTAATAATCTATTCCTTTCCTTCTATGTTGCTTCTCTATGTGATCCATAATGGAAGCTGTAGGACAGGAAAGAGGAAAGAGACTCAAATTGTAACAGGTCTTTGTCTTTTTCTAGACCACTCTATGTGACTGATGCCCCATGGAAAATTGTTATAAATGAGGATTACATGAAAATGTCAGTATTTTACATGTACTGTGTGAGTGCAGGAAAGGGGGAAGTAACATGAAACATCAGAACAAGGATTTACTCTCAAAGTTCTGGAAAATTTAGCACCTTGATTATTATCATTTTCCCACAGAACTTTGCTTATTAGAAATTATTTAGTATCTGTGGAAGGTAACTTAAGCACTGGGACTTTGCAGTCTTGCATAAAATCACTTTTAATTGGAATGAAGGAGTTTGTCACAGTTAAAACCTGGTTTTGCTGATGCTGCAAGTCTGTACAGCTTAATTAAAAGTCTGCCTCACCTCGCTGAAGGTGTTTGGGAAACAGATGCAGCTTTCTGGGTTTTCTGTCCTCAGGTTTGAATAGTTCTTGGCCAATTTCAAGCTGAAGTATCTGACACTCCAGGTGTTACTTGGTTTGATACAGAACTGTGTATGGATTGGTGATGGCCTGTTGCAGCTGCTTTTTACTTTCTTCTCCTGCTGTGTCCACACATTGTGAAAATGGGTGCTAATGGCAAAAAATTCCAATTGTGATTCAGCAAAATGGAATTTTGTTGACAAAAAATCTGGATTCAGCTCAGCCAAAGGAAATGCTTTTTTACAAGTGCAGATGAATATCTCGGGAATGACCATTTCTTCTCAAAGGGAAAAAATCTCACTTTAAAAGAAAAATAGAATAATTCAAATACAAGCTCAGAGAAAAGTGAACAGTGGTACATACCGAACTAGATCTGTGCAACAGTGGTAGTTTCCCTGAGGTAAAAGTTACACAAGTTTAATTTAGGTAAGTTAAACTAAATGCTGCAAGGCCAGTAGGATGCTGATACTTTCCTAGCTTGGGCTGTCTTTAACATGTATGCCTCAATGCAGTAGAGAAAGCAGCCCCCTATGACATAAAACTCCTTTAGCATGAGTTTTGCTGTTGAGGTGGCTGTTGTTATGTATAAAACTAAACAAGGCACTTTCCATGGTGCCTCTGTGGCTGCTTTGGAGGTAATCCAGGCACTTTCCTTGCTCTATAAAGGTGCAATACATGAAAGGCACTGGGCAGAATGGAAAAGGTCGCTGTGATCTGTAGGCTCTGTGCGTCACGGTTGGCAGCCATGGCAGTAAAAACAGGCAGGAAGACCTTCTGTTCATCCTCACCTTAAAAATGTAGTCTCCATTTGATACAATTGATACTTCATTTGCCTCGATCCAAATAAAGAATAGCTTAATTACAAAGGACAGACCTTAAGAACATTAGGAGAGTGCTGTGAGCAAGCACATATCATCCATTGGTGCTGCAGCAGAAAAGGTTAAGCAAATAGTGTTAAAGAATGGGCTAATTGTTGCGCCTATTACTATTGTCTTGCAGCTGCAATGCTTTGTATAGCACTGAAGTACATGGGAGAACTGAGCTTGACTTGGAATGCCTCATTCCAGGCAGGGAACACAATATACAGGGTGTTCAAATATCAAGGAGTGCAATTAAATTTTAAAAGATTCGCAAACATTGCAATGGGGAAGGGTCAGTACCATGGCCACGGTAGGCTTGGAGTACTGCGTGTTGTAAAGTGTAAGCAGAAAGGCAAGTTGAGAAGAAAGAACTGAAAGAACAGGAAACACGCAAATGAAGCTGGGATGTGTCACACCGTAACGCTGCATATGTAATTAAAGATTATAGTAACCCATTTACATATGCCTTCCATATTGCAATATCATTGTTATACCAGGAGATCTAAGGATATAAAGACGTGACATCGACAAAATGATCCCATATTTCCCTGACTTAGGATTTCAGGTGATTAACTCCCCCTCTGTAAAGTTTAACACCACATGCAGCCAAGATGCCGTCAATCTTCCTTTTCTAAGTGAGTAGCAGCCCTTATTTTGGGCCCAACTTGAGAGATTATGGCAACATAATAGGATATAATATACTTGACTATAATAGTGCACGAGGATGTGAATTTAGGGGGAGGTGTGTGTACCAGCCAAGTTCCAGCAGCTCAAAGTTGCTGAACTTACCATGCAGCATATTGCGCAATGCCGTGTATTGCTCATGAAGAATGGATTGACTTTATCTGATGTACTGCTGCTCCATTTTCTTCACATATAGCCAAGCCATTTTCACTAAAATGTACCTGAATGACTTCTTTTCTTTTTTTTTCCACCAGAAAAGGCTGTTTCAGTGACACATCTAAATGATCTTTATGCCTCCAACAATCTCAGGAATAAGAGATAGTTTGAATGGCTTGGCCATGTTCTTCTATCAGGAAATAGGGTCATTGCAAATCTATCGTTAACTAAGTTAGATTCAGGAGCAAAAATGCCTCCTTCCCCCTCCTTACATTTGAGCACAGTAAGTTTAGACTATTAGGCAAAGAGGGAGAAGTCTTGGAGACTCGGACTAATGAGAACAACATGTAGTAGAAAAAAATGCATATCTGTTTTAAAAGTGTTATTGTGTCTGAGCATGTTTTTAAGCGAGTGAATTATGTGATCTGATACATTTTGGGGAAGGTTACAGAATAGGAGAAATGGAAGAAATGGGGGTGGAAGGTGGACTGTGGAAGTAATTTATTTTACTGTAACATGGCAAAAAGGGGAAAATGAACTTTTAAAAACTGGGAATTGAAAATATCAACATTTTGGTTGAAGAAAACACTGATCTTTATTCTTCCCTCTCTCCCCCAAAGGTAAAAGAAAAAAGTACTGTAGTTTTAGCTCGGGAATGGAGGTGACTGACAACAAGAAGACTGTTTTGGAGGTGCTCTTACCTGCTCTGGTTACACCCCAGTTGCATTACTTGATGAGCATGTCCTTTTGAAACGAAGACAGAATCGTGACAGATCTGAGTGGTGCCATCACTGACAGAGCTGCAGCAGAGCTGGAGCAACTGAAAGCCCCTTTGAAAATGACTGTGTGTTGACAAAGTCTTTTCTTGGCAAAGAAACCATCATCTAAGCCTCCGGAGTAGAGAGGAACAAAATTTCATTACATGTAAATAATTGTCTAAAAATAGAAGCACAGATTGCTTTTCACATTAAGTTCCTTCTTCACGGTAAAGTATATACTGCATTAAAAAAGAAGTGACTAGCAGCAGTCCAAGCTGAAAAATAAAGGGCCTGTTGTTAGCTCTATTTGTAAAAACATTTACAGTATTTAGGGTGAACCAATTTCAAGTGAATATTCTGTATCCTCTCTTTTAGTTCACTTCCTTATTTTAATGTATCTGAAGACATCCTCAGCCTGTTTTATTTAAAGCAAGTTTTGAAAGAGGACGCTGTGGTTTATGGCCATGTGTCAGGTTTGATAGTGTTATGCCATGATTTAGCAAAGCACTTAAGCACATGTCCACATCCCACTGAATTTGGTAGGAAGTGAAGAAGCAGAGGAAGAACTGTTTGCTGTGCTGCAAGCCTCTTTAAGGGGGAAAAAAAAGGTAACTGTAAAAAGGGATTTGTCTTTATTCAACTATAGATTTTTTTGACAAATTCTTTTAAAGAGACACAAACTCATAGATCATGATTATTAACCATATTCAATTCAAAATGAAGTGTTCTAAACTGGGCTGGTTCAGACCACTGAAATAGATCAGCTAATTATGGTACATGTGGGTGTACTGGGTAGTCATCTGACTCTTATTTTTTTAGCTATCTTGCCTAGCTCCCTGCCCCCTCCCCAAACCAGCATTCTAGACACTGATAAGTCTTCATTACATGCAGTATTAAGACAAAGTATCAGAGTATTACTTATCAGCCTCTTCTAATTGCTCATTTTCTGAATGCTTCATTTGATATGCTGATGCTGAACCCTGAGAACTGTAAAAGAAATCGATGAGAACAGTGGAGACTTGGTGTATCCACAATAGAAATGGGATGCAGGATGACCTGGGAGAAGAAAGAGAGGTACCAGAGCGAGGAGACCAAAGATGCGCCTGGGTTTTCTGTTAATCCGGTCTTGAGACCAAGCTGGGGAATGTTTATGGGTGGAATGCTTTGAAATGAAGTATCTGGGGAGAGATATAGGTTATTTTCTGTTGTTCATGAATCAGAACTTCATATACAGCCTTACCAACAAGGAGAATGGCAGCAAAAAGCTACTTGATACCCCCATCGCATTCTTCTCTCAATAGAAACCAGCTAACTTTAAATTGCGGGTAACTATTCAGGTCATATGGGGAACATTATAATTCAGTAATAATCATGAGTGGTAATCTTCTTACCGCCGATTCCCTGTGTGGCCTCAAGCACACTTTCTTTAATCTGTAGCATAGAGATATTAATGCTGGTTTTGTCTTGCAATGCAGATAATTGAAGTGCTTTCTGAATGTACAATGATGAACTTTACAGCAGCTGTGGAAAACCACGAAATTTTGTCTTTTTCACTTAAAAGGATGTACAATATTGGCCACGTTCAAGAGATTTTTTCCACCCTATGCACTAAGGCCAAGTTGAGAAGGTATCATTATAGAGTAACATACAGGTAAAAGGAAGCTGAATCAAGCTAAGGTGTCTGACTCAAATGCTTGTATTTAAACCGATCAACTTCATCACTGATGCAGTCACCTTGCCAGGTAGCATTTTTAGTGTATAGTTCCCCCTTGTGCATTGGCTGGTCTTGTAAGAATCCACATATCACTCAAAAATGCTATGACACGGTGAAGTTTTGACCTAAAAGCTCCATTCTTCTGTAGGCCTTCCTAAAGCCACCTGCATTGCTTTTCCTAAGAGGGAAGCCTCACGTTGATTCCCCAACTCCCTCTGCAGTAGGCTCAGGGAGGTAAAACCGATCGTTGCCCGCCTGGTGCTCCGGCTCACGCGGGTACCGACAGCGGGGCAACTCACTGCCCAGTCCGTCCTGGGGTGCTCAGCGGCCGGGCCAGGGCCCGGCACCCACCGCCGGCCTCAGCGGAGCGGGGGGGGCTGGCACCGAGCCGAGGGGACCCCCGCGCTGTGCCACTCCCGGCGCACTTTAAAGCGTATCAAGCCGCAGGAAGCGGAGTCGCAAATTGCAATTTTAATCAACTTATGGCTACAGGAACGCGCTTCCTCCTCCTCCTCCTCCCTCTGGTGACCCCATCCCAGGCGGGCCCCGGCCCCGCGGCTGAGGGGCTCGAGCCCCCCCACCGGCCGTGCCTCGGGAGCGCCGCCCGCTCCCCCCTCAGCGCGTAGCTGCCCTCACGGAGCGGCCAGCGGAGCAGGCGGGACGGCGCTCTCAGGGGGGAAACTTTCCCGTCAGGGCGGCAGCAGCGAAGCGCTGCCCCCCGGAGGCGACCTCGGAGCGTCCCCGCCGAAGGGCCGCGGCTCCCCGCAGCCCTGTGGGGGGAACCCGGCCGAGCCTTCCCCGCCGGAGACCCCCGTCCCGGCGGAGCGCAGAGCGGGGACAAAATGGCGCCCCGATTCAAACGCTGCGCGCTGCGTGCCGGCGGGGGGGGCGGCGGGGGGGCGGTGTCCCGGCGGGGTTCACTGCGCCTGCGCCTGGAGTTGCAAGATGGCGGACAGTGCGGAACTAAAGGTAAAGCGCAGCTTCAATTCCTTCTAGGATGCCCCTCGCTGCCGCGCTCGGGGCCGCCGGGGCCGTGCTTCACCCGCCGCCGGGGGCGAGGCGAGCCGCTGCCGGCGCCCCGTGGGGCCCCGCGGCGTTGCCTGGCCGGGGTGGCTGCGGCGGCGCCCCGCCGGCAGCGGGGGCTGAGGGACGGAGCGGGGCGGGGAGCGGAGCTGTCCTCCCTTCGCCTCCCGCCCGGCCGCTTTCCGCCGGGTCCTGGGGGAGAGGAGAGCGAGCGGGCAGAGCTCCCCTCAGCGCCGGCGGAAGGGGCGGTTGGGCTTAGGCCGGGCCGTCGCGGGGGTGAGGGCGGCGGCGGCCGGGGGAGCCCCCGGGAGTTGCCGGCGCTGGGCAGCGCGATTCGGCCGCTCCCGAGGCGGGGGACGCTTCCCCGGGCTCCCCGCAAAGTTTCCAGGGGACTCCGCCAGCGGCGCCGGCGGGGAGGGAGCCCCGAGGAGCGGCGCTGCCCGCCGTTGACAGGCGGCCGGCTCCTCACGAGCCCGGTGCGGAGAGGGGGGGGACGACGACGACCGGGGAGCCCCGCTGGCCTCGCCCCGCTCCCCCTCCGGTAAATGGAGAACATCACGGGCAGATGTTGAGGAGTTCCGACGGGGGAAGCTTGCGGCCGCCCTTGTCACCCGGCGGGACGCACCGAGCCGGGTGCTCGGGAGCACCCTCGGGCGAAGTTAGAGCTCCCCAGGGGGTGAAGCTGGAGGGGGTCCCGCTGGGTTACGGGGTGGTTTTAGGTGGGATTCAGCCCCGGAGGAGGAGAGGGAGGACCTTTTCTAGTGCTTCCCACCAGGTATTCTGACCAACTACCTGTAGTGGAATATGGAGTAGTGAGCGATGAGGTGTCCACGCTGTGCACTGAAAGAAGTGGATATAAATAAAATATATCCAACAGAAAAGACCCCCAAAAAACTTCCCAGCCGCTTTGGCAAGGGGTGTGTGGGTGCAAACTCTGCTTTCCACACCTGGCAGGGGTTTTAAAACTTCATTATAGTTGTCGTAGGGCAGTTACTCATCAGGAGGGCTTCTGCCTCGTACTTTAAAGTTAATACAGCCAAACTCACAGGTCAGAAGTATATTAAATATGCAACATGAAGTACAGAATATGCAGAGTAAGACTGGGGGAATATTTTGTTTTTCCCTGGAGTTTCAGTCGGTCTCTGTTTTCCCGGTATCAAAGCTTTCTTGTACTTTCATCTTTAGATACTTAAAGAGCTGTCAGGATGTAAAAGAAGAAAAAAATCTTGAGGGTGTTCCAGCTCTTGGGCTCTCCGTCTGCCATGTCAGGACAGACACCCTCGTTTAAACCCCCCTCTGTCCCTTGTTGCTGGGGATGTCTTGCAGAGCGTGTTGCTTGAGCTGCGTTGTCTTCAAAGTTCTCTTTGCTTCACGTGTTGAGATAAAGGGTTGAGATGCAAGTCCCATGTTAAACTTCTGTTAGTCTTATGTGGCACTGGAGCATTGTGTTGTCATACCTGTCCTTAAGAGTTTTTGCTGCATGGTAGCCGGCTTGGGTTTATGTGATGCTTTCCTGTGCAAAACTGACTCAAGTGGCATTAAAAGAGATGAGAGCTAGGGAATAAAGTTGTAAAGTGTGAAGGTGGCAGGATGGTGGCCAAGGCACAGTGCTGAAAGGGACGATTTTAATATCAAAATCAACAGTTCATTGATCTCGGGAGCTTTGAAACCTGAAGCCTGTCCATCACAGAGCCTCTGGGTATGTATACACGCCAGAGTAGTGAAGAGGCCTCTTCCTCTGCAGCTTTACAGGTGGAGCTTTCGTATTTGTGTTTGTGTGTCACCCCGGCCTTCTTTATTGAGCTATTTCTGGAACCTGCTTCTTGAAAACTGGTAGCAAAAAATTACAGTTTTATTCTTTAAGTACTGTTGCTGCCTCAGGGAGCCGAAGGGTAAATGCCAAACCGAATTGTTTCTTTTCAGTTTCACTTTGCTGCTCAGGGTGTGCAGTGCTGCTTGCAAGCTGGCACTGCAGGATGGTAGCACTGCACTGTGAAAAGCTGGTGAGGCTTTTTTTGGTAGCTATAGGGGCTTGGCAGTTTACGTGAGTCAAGCAGTTACTTCATAAATTCATACTTTGATGACTTCAATATATATATATATATATATATATATATTTCCTCTAGGCTGTACAAAGAAAAAGAGGTGTGTGGGTGTGTCCTGCCCTGTCAGGAGGGAGAGGGAAAGACAAGGGGGCACAAGATTTCTCTTTAGAGCTGTAGCTGTTAACACACCGTTTTTCCAGTAGTACAGCTCGGTTATTAGGTACTGGATGAGGTGAGTGCTCCGTGGAAAAATGTGGCTAATGGAAAGCTGCTACATCTTAGAAACACCCGCTGCACCCAGCTGCGCAGGAGTACATCCCCAGAAAACGTGCTTGGAAATTCCTCCTTCTTTTTGCAAGTCGGTGACTGAGGGAGGGTTTGTGATTAGGGCTCTGCTATTTGAAGAATGAACAGCAAATTCCTGGGATTATTTTGGTTTTCTTAGGTAAAATCTTTTTGCTGTTTCTCCGTTGATTAATTAGAAAATGGCATTGATTTCATCTGTAGTGACCTTTAAAGTCAAAGCAGTGCCATAGCTCACCTGCCTTGCCAAATAGAGTCTGTCAGAGAAACTTGAGTCCCTAAAACTTTCTTGCCTTCCTGTGTAAAGAGCCATGGGGTTACGTGTAAGTAATGGACATACATGTAAACTGGGGAGTGTGATGTGGTGGGTGATGTTGCCAAATGCGTAAGTAAAACTAAAGTTCTTGCTTCCTTCAGAAAAGCAGTGGTCGTTCTTCCTTACTGTAGCTTCCTACAGTTCTAAAGCATGAAACGGCGTTTCCTGTACTGTATTTTTGTGGCACAATTAAGAGTATTTCAGTCTCCTGCTCTGTTTGAGAATGTTTGTCCTATCGGAAAGAAAATAATCAGATAAGATCTAACATACTTTGCAGATCCCAGGCTGAAGGGTACTGGATTCTTTGGTACTCTCAAAGGTTTGGATAAATCAAACCAGTATGTTTTCACCTCTGTTGATGAAACAAGGTAACTGAAAAGTCTGTTCTGCTGTGAAGTACTTCCCTGACTCTATAGGCTGAGGGTTATGTGAATTTTCCTGATCTTAATTACTATTCCTGTATAATTGCATACAGATTCTAATTTATCTCAAGGTAAGCTATTTAAAGCTCTTTCTAATTGGAAGGAGTATACTTGAGTGATTAAATCTTTCCTTCAATATTTCTTACATCTCTTTAAATTGGTTATTAGATTGTTGTGATCTTTGCCTTCTCCTCGAGTCTTTTGGAAATCATTACACAGTTTGCAATAATCAATTCAATTATACATGGATCAAAGAATGAAAAAGAAAAGCTTATGTTCTAGTATTGTCATTCTTGATACTGTCCTAAGAAGCTGGTTTGGAAAGCCCATGCTGGGAGGTTTTCTCCTTTGTTCTCTCTCCTTTTAAGAAAGTGCCTTTGGGGATTGAAGAGATCCCTGGTGTGTTTCTTGTTAGACACAATTTATACTTAAAAAAAGTGAGCCAAGAATTTGAATGAAAATTCATAATAGGGTTTCCACACAATGGTGATGAAAACAACCCATTTAAAAGTGCTCAGCTGGGAAATACCCCTCCCCTCAATACAGGGAAGCAGCTTTTTGAGGGGGAGAGGCTGGTGGCAGGGCTTTCAGGTGGTGGTGCTGCTGATGATAGTGACAAATGGATCTCTGGTATGGAGATGTGGTTGTGTTAAATAGCATCGTCAATGCCAATAAGTGTAAGCTGCCTATTCCATTGCTTAATTAGAATTTCACTCTTCTGTATTACGAGCTATTTTTGCTTAATCCTTTTATAAGTTGCTGGGGTTGTGTATTTCTGTGATTAAAGTCAATATAATCCACTTCTCATTGTTATCTGAGTCCACGGATTACGTTATTTTTCATGCCTGTAATTTGCTGTATGTCACTATAATTGTATTTTTAACTATATTTTGGTCTAGGTATTTTTTTTTTTTGAGCTTTTGGTTTCCAACACTGGAACTGCAGATATCAGATGAATAAAATTGGCAGCTGTGCATCACTGCTGAACTGTCAAAGCCCCAATCCATAACACTTCTTTATTGCCAATAAAACCCAGATTGTGCATTGCATACATGTAAATGTAGTGTCAGTGCACTTCTGGTATATAAACCCCTCACGAATGTTAGGGGCCATCCTGGAAGCGTTTGCAGCCCTGTGCAAGTGAAATTCTTACTCCTTGTCACTTGTGAGAAGGAAGAAAAGAGCTGGTAGTTTGTAGCAGTTATTTTTAATGGATTTACAGTTCATTTCTCTTTTGGTTATAAATGTATTTAGAAATTGTAGTTGAAAGGCTTGGAAGTGAAGAGGCGGGTACAAGATGCATCTTACTTAGCTTTATTCTGTGGGAATAAGGGAAAAGTGTTAGCCTGGGGAGGGGAAGGGCTCAGGACTGCTTGGCCATTGATAAGGATGTTTATGGGTCAGGCACACAAGACAAATATTGAAAGCATCCCATGAAGCGGGGTGAAGACAATTAAGATACATCCAGATACTGAAGTCATTTATGGGGATGTAGCTGACTGCTATGGTCCATACTCTAATCTGCATTCATACAGAGCCCTGAGGTAAGTGCAGACTTGTCACTAATGTGTTTGGCGTGGTAGATTTTAGTTCCTATGGTCCCTTCTCACAGAAATCAACATCTGGTCATTTTCCTCTTTAGTGCCATTATAGTGAAGACCCAACAGAACTTCCAAACACTTGAGGCTCTAGTGCTGCCTATGCCTGTTTGGAGCTACCTCCAAGTCCTCTCTGGTCTTCCGAGTGCTCAACTTACGCGTTTTTCCAAAGCCTCTCCTGTAAACTTTATTGTAGTAATGCTCATGAGCGAGTTCAGAGCTGAACCCCAGAGTTAATTGGAACTCCATCAATGGGGCTCACTGGTCTCTGCTGCAACTTGAAGTAATAGTACCTGTTTTGAAAGGTTACTTTGTGAGGTCTTGGGGTCACCCAGTTCCAGAGGATTTATGGCTGGGAAATGGATTGCATCTCTTGCAGTTTTTCTGTTACATGATGATGGTGTTTGGCCCTTTGGCTCCACAAGGGAAAGACTTTTACCTACAAACCTGAGGGTGTCTTAGAAGTGTCTGTTTGCTTTTGCCGCTGCGCTTCCACTGAACTTTTGCTTTGATGAAGGATGTCACGAGTGCCCTTCTAATGGAAGACTCTTCTTTCTCCCCTCCATGAGAAGCAGTAAAAGCCTTCTGGAAGCCATGATTTCAGTGAAGGATGTGAGCGTGGGTTTTACATTAAAAACTTGTCGATACATACCCTATGTGTCTTTTGCAGTCGAGCTGCCTCAGCTTGTGCTGTCCCTTGTAAGTGGGAATTTCACCCCTGGTTACACACAAATGTGCCTGTAAGAATCACAGAGAAGTGTTTGTCCTCTTCCTACAGGGGAGAGAAGGGGAAATTTATTGTTTGGGTGCTGGCTGTGACGCACGCTTGGGCAGCTGAATTTCAGAACCCCCTTGATAGAGCTTGGCTATGGATTGTCGCATGGCTCTGTCACTATTCCAGTTCTGTGCAGACCAGTAAATGCTCAGAGTGTTGGTTTGGGCTTTTTAAAATGAGCAAGATTGGATTTTATGATGCAAAAATTGCATGCAGGACCGTCAATTGTTCATGAAAATAAATGCCTTTCTTAAAAGTAGCTTCTTTTAGTAGTTAAAGGAGAGGGTGAGGAGAAGAAAGGAGCTCCAGAGGCTTACAAAAAGGTGCTTATTTCTGTAATTTTACTGTGTTGTCAAAGCCATTTTGAACAAGTAGTCATTGCCACAAACTGTGGCTATTTCAAAGTAAATTGGAAGCTTTGGGGCTACAGCAACAAGTCAAAGATGTTAAACCTTTAAAAATGAGACTCTATGGAATTGAGGACGGGAGATGTTAGCTTATTGTCCAGATTTTCTGTGGCAGCCAGAACCAAATGAAACCAGGTAACATTATATTATTGTTCTCTGCGTGCTGTGGTATGAACCTGATTGTCATTTCTTTTCTTATTGTTTTGCTGAGACTCCCGTGTCTGTTGCAACTGTATTGATCCAGGAGTTTGTCAGCAATTCGCTTAATCCTATTCTCCTGTTGGCATTAGGGATGGCAACAGATGTACTGCCATGTCACTACTGATATATTCTCTCCCTTAACATACACTGGAGGGCTAGCAGAGTGCTCTGTAAGCAAGCATTGTATCCAAGACCAGGAGAGAGTAGGAATTAGCAGAAGGTGGGTATTATGGGGCTTGCCTATAATACGTGAAACACAGAAACATAAAGCTAGTATACAGTTAGACCAAAGGTCAACCTTAGCTTGACCTTTATGTCAATAGGAGTTGATATACAAGAGATTTATATAGGAAGTGGCATGATAATGAGTGGAGGAGGAAAAGGAGCTTTTAAAACCGTTGCTTGGTAAGGATAGAGTCCTAAGCTCTGCAGCAGAGCAGAGACTCTGTGGGTATGCTAGAGTTTATTTAGCATAGAGGACAGAAAGATAAGTGTTACTGTCTTTATGTGCATCTCTGAAGATTGCTCTGTAGTGAACTTCCCTTGTTTTGTTTAGGAAATGGTAATGAGCTTTCTGGATGCATTCTAATAAACATGTATGAGTTCTGCTTCCTCTCTGCTTCTGCCAGGACTGCATGGGCTGTAGGTAATGCTTCAGTTGCCAGTTTCCATCCTAGAATTACTAACAGCAGGAGAGGGTAAGAGAGAATTTCGATCTCTACCCTGCTTTGGGGCTGATACACAGCCAGTAAATTTCCCCCAACAGTAAGCTGTGAAGTATCCCTTTATCTCCTGTAGATGTTTTCTTCCCTGTCTTTTGCATGTTTATAGTGTCTCCTAAGAGTGTTTTTTCCCCAGTTTCCAGCCCAGATACGGTTTGTCAGGCTAAATTCTTCAAACCAAGAGTTTAGTAGCACTCTCCTGTCAGCTTTCCTTGCTTTTCAGTTTGACACCTGGTTGCTCCCTTGATCCCGACCATGGATTATTTGGTAATTTTGGTTGGAAGGGGCTTTGGGAGCTCTCTAGTCCCGCCTCCTGCTCAAGACAGGATCGGCTATGAGGTCAGAACAGATAGCTCAGGACTTTATCCAGTCTGGTCCTTAAAACCTCTGAGGATGGAGACTGCACTGTCTCTCTGGGCAACCTGTTCTGCTGCTTAACTGTTCTGACAGTGAAAACAGTTTGTTTACCTATCTATTTATTTATTTACTTTAGGCTCTTATTTCATCTTGTGCCTGTTTTCTTCATGATCTCCTTTACGTGTTAGAAAGTTGCCATTAGGTTCCTCCAAAACCTGCTCTTCACCAAGCCTATGAGCTCTGTTCCCCGCAGCCTGTTGCCAGCTCATCCTGCTGTACCTCCCATCTTAGACACTAAGATACCAGCAGCTTGTTTGGGGATGGGATTTGGGCAGATGAGTGCATGGTGTAGATGTAGTTCTCCTGCGGTTTTATGTTATGCATAAATGCATAAAAAATGCATGAAAAGATGCATAAAAAATACTCAGAAATGTGCAAAAGTATTTCCTGAGACTGTCAACTGGTATCAGTGTAAAAAGTGGAGGTTGCTTTGAAAAGATTAGATTTCAAAAGCAGGGAGATGATGGCAGATGACAGGCAGCAGGTAGCAGCATCTCTTCACCAGGAGGCTCCATTTTGCAAATTGGTGTACCAAGCTTTCCCACTCTTTCCTCCCCTCCCAGAAAACATGTGGTTACAAAGCAGATGGAAAACTGAGCTCAGGCTCCTTACTGCTTGGTTGCAGCATTGCCTTCACTTCCTGAAGCAGCATTTTTTGTGGCCACAGCCATTTGAGCGCGCAAACATATGTGATAAATGTTCTCAGAAGTGTCTGTTGGGCAGGAGTTAAGTCAGCCTCTTTGGGAAGAGCTGAGATTAGAGGCCTGATTTTCTAGGCTAGATTTATACTAGGGAAAAAAAAACCAACCCAGTTCTCTTCCAAAAAGCTGGCAAAATATAAAACTACAGCACACTTTAGGTACACTGCGATGTCACATTGAAGCTGCAGGGGTTTATATTCATGGTGGTTCTTCCAGTGGGCACATGCTCAAGCAGCCAGCCAGAATTGTGGCTTTACCTTTCTGTACTGTACATTGAACAGCTGTAGCATCTGTCCTCTGCAAGGTTTTCAGAGCATGTGGTTTGCAGTAGGGTGCCTTAGGTCCATCAGATTTCAGCCTTGGCCCTCTTGACCGTGTGTTTGCTTGATGCTGCTACTTGAGGCTCGCAAAGGGGAGCAGATTGGTAGCCGAGCCAAACCACGGAGTTCAGCAAAATAATTCATCCTGGTTGCTTCTGGGATTGAAACTGTCTCTGTGTCTCTCTGCAGGACGACTAGTAGTCCTGAGAGTCCCTTCGCTGGTCTAGTCTAATCTTGGTCCTTCTGCATCCCTGTGGTCTGATCAGCCTGTGCGAGGTTCCTCCAGCTTTTCTGCATGTGACAGTGCCGGAGCTTCCTCCTGAGAAAGCGTATCTGCCTTCTAAAGAAGAGCACCTCTGTGCATTCGCTGCGTAAGCAGATCGCTTACTGCTGCTTACATGAAGAAATTTACTGCCCCTTAAAGTGGGACAGACAGTTGAGAATCGTTGCGAGCTGAAACGCCTTCCTTACCTTCATTTGCAGTCTTCTCCAAGATGTTCCTCCTGCCCTCTTTGTAGAGCAGGGTCTGGACTTAAAAAGGCCGCTCTGTTCAGCGTTTCAACTGAAAACACGATTAGTTAGTGCACAGCATAGCATATAGAAGGTGGAAATAGCAGTGAGCCCAGTTTTGCTTGGCAGTTTAGCATAGGTGCATCTCACTTACTTGTTTATTAAAAAGCAGAGGCCAAATCCAATAAGGATAATGTGTTTGGTTCAGGTAAAATCTGTAATCTGAGCTGCAGGAGTGGGTTGTATGAAGTTGTATGGATGAGAATGTTTTCTGATACATTCATTCCTCGTCCTGTTTCCTGAGACTCCCTTGACAAAATGATCTCACTTTTGTGCAGATGTTGTATCTTGTTTCTCTGGTGCAAAATAAGAGGTTTTGAAACAGTCCAAGTGTTTGTGTAGGTTTGGAGTTTAGCGAAAAGTGGGAGAAAGCTCTGCTCAGGCTGTCGATGGGGTTGCTAGTGCACCTATAAATGCACTGCACTGAAATGAATAATGCTGAAGCTTCAGCAGTGGTGCAGAAGCAAAGCTGTTCTTTTTCCTAGGTTCTGTGTTGATTTAGCAGTATCTTGTCAGTAAATCTGCTGAGGCTGCTTGATGGCAGGGCTTCAAATTATTTTAATCAAGTATCAGAACTGTTGTCGGTTTGAATTACAAGGATTTTAGATAATATTTTTCTAAAGGGCGTATACCCAGGTTTTCCTTCAGTTACTTTAACCTTTTTTTGTGTTAAAATTTGACTGTTTTCAGTTGAGAAGTACCATTTTCATTAGAGGCTTTTGACGTCGCTTGGGTTTTCTGAGGAAATGGCTAAAAATAAACATGCATTATACACTGAATCATAAGAATGTAAAAGTAGCTGCACTGGTTCAGGCCAAGGGTCCATCTGGCCTGGTATTGTCTCCTACAGCTTCCAGAAGTGAGTGCGCAGGGAAAAGCAAAACCAGGACAAAGTATGAGAGATGGATGTCACCTCCCTGCAATATTCTCCTGGTCTCTAGCTATTTTCAGCTCAATCCTCTGAACCCATTGGGGGTTCAGGTGGGGGTTACTGGCTGGACAGGTGTAATAAATCTTATTTTCTGAGTGTTTGCCCAGGTTCTTCCTGAACTTCTTTTGTTCCCAGTGTTTTAGTAGGGATTTCTGTTGTTCTGCTGCGTGCAGTGTGAGGAGCCTTCTCATTTTCTTTTGAGCCTGGTTCCAGCGACCTTCATCCACTGGTTGCTGTATTGTGTAATGAAAGAAACAGTACAGTTGATCCCTGTCTGGTCTCCTTGTGCTGTTCATGGCTTTCTAGACTGCTGTCGCATCTGTCCCCAGGTTTTAGGTTGAAAAGTCTTAGCTTTTGTTGGTCTTTAATTCTGGAAGTCATGCTTCTGTGAGCATTGCCACTTCTAAGAGATCTTATTGTTTTCTCTTTTTTTTCTTTTTCCTTTTCTTTTTAGCTGAGACCACCAGACCCACCCGCACTTTGAGCTCTGGGTGAACCAGAGATTGATATAATGTAGAATGCTCTCTCATTTGCTCTCTGGTCCCTTCCTAATGATTTCTAACAGTGATTTGTGTGTTTGACTGCTACCGAGCTGATGTTTTCACATGTCTGTTTATCTTGGGCCCAGGAGCTCGCTCTAGTGTGGTAAAGGTCAGCCCAGAGCCCATCACTTTACATGTAAAGCTGGGTCTGCCTGGGCTGCTTTTCCCCATAGGCATCGCTTTGTGTTTATGTACATTGAATTGCTCTGTCACTGAGGCCTTTCAGTCATTCTTCAGTTTGCAGCCACATCATATTGTCAGCAACTTTGTCACCCCACTGATCACTTCATTTTCTAGGTCGTTAACGAATAGGTTAAGCTCTGTGTGCCAGCGTGGCCCTTGCAGAACTCCATGCGTGACCTTCCCCTATTGTTTAGTCTTGGAACAACTGGGACATGCTGGTAATAGAAAGAACTTTGAATAGCCAGCTAAAGATCTATGGTTTGTTCTTTAAAGAAAATATTATTAATTCTGCAAGAATGGCCAGCTTGTGCGTGCGGACTGGGTTTACATGGCTTCCTTTGACCTGTACTATTCTGTTGTTTTTAAACATATGTAGAGCTCTGAGGTGGTGCCAAGCTGTTTTAAGGGGAAGCAGAGATGTGTTGAAACTTGTTTCCTATGTTCAGTTAACTAGAAAAGGGTTTTTTTTTTTCAAATGTGCCTTTGTTTTTCAGAGTACGTTCACACAGATTAGCAAAGGGCTTGTTGACTGACTGCATTGACTCCTTCATTCCTCAGGCCTGTGCATGACTGATGTCTTGATGCTTCGGTTTTTATTTTCTCCCTGATACTAGACTGTCCTTTGCTTTTGACATAGAGGCTGAGCAAGGCTGTGAAGTAACACAATGCTTACAACATCCTTACCTGGAAGTAGAAGCTTGATTTTTATCTGGTGAGTGTATGAGGAGGCATGTTAGGTTCAACATAACTTCAGTGTTAGGTTGAAACCCAGAAAATGGTTTGTTTTGTCACGAGATCCTAAATAATTCCCCCTCTGCTCCCCCCGTGCTATTGACCTGTATGTGTACAAAGGGACAGGCAGAGTATAAATTCATGACCATGTGAGAGCCATTCAAATGACATTAATGAGCTGCAAAAGGCTTGTATATATGCAAATTCCTATTCATAGTGGGATTTGGATGAGTGTGGTTAATGAGGTGGGGCAAGAGTTTGGTCAGGGAAGATGAAAAGGAGCAGTGAGTGGAGCATCCTCCGTCCTGTGCTCGGCAAGGCAGTGTGTATCTGCAGCCAGCACTGCAGAAACACTGCACACCCTCTGTTTTTACTCGGTAAGGATATCCATGGAAGTTCTAACTTTGATATCAAAGTTTTCCTAGGCAGCTCGTTTCAATTCTGATTGTTCTTGTGGCTGAAGCCAAATTAAATGCAGTGTCGTTTTTGGAGTTTACTTGCAATAGTTTTCATGTATTTTTAATCTTAGGTGTGGCTGCAACTTGGCTTATAAAAACCTTAATTCCATTAAGCAGTTTGTTTCCATGCAGGGCAGAGGTTATTGTGTGAATAGATTAATTGAATTCAGTCTTACTTCAGTGGTAAAAATACAGTGCTTGAAGGATGAGGTGGCAGGGAGGGGGACAGTGTGTCACATTGATGGCACTGGGAAATGAAATAGCCTTCTTCCCAATGAGCAAGTATCCTTAGTACCTCTCCTTAACATGTACCAGTGTGACTGGGAAAGAAATGTTTCTATAGGCCTTGTCTGTGCTCTGTGTGGGCCAGGAAAATACTGCATAGAGAATGTACTCTTAGCTTTCTAATGCACTGCTGAGTGTTTTGTCCTGGGATTAGTCATTGCGAGCTAATGGCTTTTTTAAGCACTGCATGCTTGTCTTCCAGCCTAGAGGTACAGCTAATACATGCAAAAATACCACTTTCTGGTGTGGGCAGCAGCGGAAGATAGAAGGGCAGAGTAGCCCAAGTTCTGAGGGGTGAAGTAGGATTAGGATCAGCTTTGTCAGGAGTCTGGGCCTTGCTTAAGATGCATCTTCTCAGTCTGTGGCTGGATGTTGTCATTTGAAACTGTTTTCTTTATCCTCTTGAATGCTGAAGAAAAGCAGGAAGGTCTGCTTCCTCTCCTATTATTCTATCATCTTTTTGCATTTCTGCATAGTGGGAAGAAACCAGTCGTTGTGGGTGATACGAAAAACTGAGCTTCCTGCTTTCCCTTTCTTTGTCTCCATGGCTCTTTTAGATGGCTTCCCCAGGATACGCAGCCAGTGTTTGGCACCGCTGCCACCCTGTTGCTCTCTTTCCAAGCTGTGCTGGTACTTGGAATGGAATCAGTGTGATTCTTGACAGTCTTACTGATGCCTTAGTGTCGTGAGTAGCAGCCAGAGGAGTCATCCATGTCTCATTAACTTGACTGACCTAGGATCCTGAATCCACCTCAGTGGGAACTAGGCTGGGTATTGATGTAGTAGGGTTTTTGAAATGGGAGGTGAACTTCTAACTGCCAGTGTTTTCACCTGGGTTTGGACAAGTGACATAGACTGTGTTTTTTCATTCAGCTACTGATTTCTATCATAATAAATGTATTTTGGCACTTTAAAATTGACCAGTCTCAATATGTGATACAAATATTAATTCTAGGTCATATTGTTGTGTGCAGTAAATAAATACTTCAAATTTTTAATGCATCTCTACAGTTAGGAATAAATTAGGCTTTAGTGTACATTTTAACTGCTCTATAAATAGTCAGACCTATAATTTGTGTTCCCTATTGTGCTGTGACAGACAATAGCTCTTCAGTTTGAGAAACTGACTTTTCTTGAATTACTGGTGGCCACATGTGGTTCACGCATAGTTGTCATGCTGACAGTTTGCTGTTATGTGGCTACTCTTTATTCTAGTTACGTGTTGCCAGAGAAAATGGGCTGGGATATGTAAGAGTGATTCTACTATGTGGTGTCCTTATCTGGTTGCACAGACCTATGGGTTCCTAGGGTAGTCTTGGGTACGCATATTCCTGTCCAACTCTGGCCAAGTTTTTGAGGTTTATAGTGTGTGTTTTGAAATTCTTTGCCTTTTTGGAACGGCTCTGTGACTAGATATGTTGTACGTCTTACTTGTAGTTCTTGATTCCCTCCTTTGACTTTTCTTTCAGTTCTGAAAAATGCTCTCATGCACAGAATGTGAGATTGGAAGGGACCTTCCAAGGTCCTGTAGCCTACTAGTTCCCTGCAAATATGCTTGTTTGGCTGTAGCCGCAGGAAGAGTTGTCTGAAGTGATGCCCAAGTTCCTCTCCTGAACAATCAGCTATGTCATGAGAAGAACACATGAGAAATTTCAATTTTTCTCCAATTTTGACTGCTTTGTGTTTAATAACTTTGAATTTCATGTGCAATTATGACTTGCTGAAAGTAGTCATGGACTGGAAGAGTCATGTAAACATATTAGTGCTGCTTCTTGGTCTTAAGCTTTTAGGCTGGTGCCTAAAAACCTGAGCCTGTTGGTTCACAGGTAGATGCTTCTATAAAATACAAAGGGTTGTAAGTCTTCTTAGACCAGTTGATGTGGCTGAAAATACCAGATGTGCAAATTCTTTCTCCAAATATAATAAAAAGTATTACTTTCCCTCAAACCTTCCCTCTTTTCTTATCTTTGTGTTTATGGCCACTGCAATGTTGATAGATAAAATGTGGGAAGCAAGGAAGTAGCTCCCAGATAAATGGTGGTGCCTGAACAAAACATTCAATAGCTGAGGAACAAAGAAGTGACTGTTAGTCCTGATTTGGTCTCCAGCAAACATCTAGGACAATCTTTTTCTAGGAAGGACTAGGGCTAAGCAAGGAGCATGAAAAGAACTTGGAACATCAAGTTGCTTTGTAACAATGGCTTTGTATAAGAAATAAGTAGGGGAAAGGCAAGAGAATGGGTGTCTCCTCCTGAAGGAGGAGGAAGACTTGAGCAGAGAAAATGCTTTTCCTGCCTGCGCTGTGTGAAGTCTTAGAACTGCACTAAAGGTGTGATTTTGGAGGGCTTCACTAGAACATGCTTGAAATCAATACATCATCAAAGTAGAGGCCAACTTGAGATGGTCTGTGCTGTGAGAACGTTGATGTATGAAACCTGGGGCAATCTCCCCAGAGCTGATGAGCAGGTACTTCACTGATGTGGTGCCTTTACCCGATACTCTGAGGGACGGTCATGTAAAAGGAAAGTCTCTCATTACTGTTTGAGCTTTTAGTTCGTCTTGATGCCTTACTGCTATCTGACTACTTAAAAAGCAGCATGTGTTTTGGCTTCCTTATGTGATTTCTAGACACAAATTCCTTAGGAAATAAGGCAGTGATGTGCAGAATGACTAGGTTGGGGTTTTTTAAGGCTATACAGATGTCAGTGTGTTTGATGGCCTGTTTCTTCTCAGCTTATTGACACGGTGGGAACTCTTGGCTCCATTACTTATTTCTCTGGTAACAATTCAGACTAATTGCCAGCAGTAATAAATTATTATTCTCAGTGGGCCAGGATTAGGAGGGAATAGGGTCTTGGCCAGTGTATTTCGTCGGTATTTGTGGTCAGCAGATTTATTTCTTTTGTGTTCTGTCCCTTCCTTGGGAAGGGGAAATCTTTTAATCATAAATGATTATTTCCCATACCTGATGTTTTATCTGATCTCTTAATTTTCCCATTCCTTCTCCCTCCCTTCTGCCTTTCCTTCCTCCCCACTTTTTCTGCTAGAGGTTATTAACTATTGGTGCAGTCTTTTTGTGTGAGAGAACTCCAGTTTTGCCTCTCTTGGGGAATGAACATAGCAGTGGGTTACTTTTAAGGGAAATGAGATTCAATTACATCCTGGCTTCAGCCTGCAAGCCAGAATCCAAATTTAGTGTGATTGTTAATTAAAACATTTTGAGATAGCAGAAGAATAGTCAGTGGTGATGTTGTGCATCAACTGTGCTCCTAGAAAATGGGACAAATGAGGGGAAAACAGTGGCTAGTTGGTCTTGAAGTGTTTTGGTTATATTTGGCTGGATGAGCTTGTATCCTGAAGTGTTACATCATTTGAAGTCAATTCAATGGCCAAAGTTTGTGTATAGTGGACAACTGGCTCTTCAGCACTGAGTGATAACTTGGGGCATGCGGACAATACATCACTTTGCAGTTCTGTAAGGTACAGAAATAAGAAGATACTTAACTCTTGGAGGCAAATATGCATCTATTATGGCAATAATTTGTTTTAATGAAGTGATGCTTAAGTTGGCCAACACATACAAAGAAATAATGTCTGCTGATACAGTAGAGATTTAAATAGCTTGCAAGCCAACGTCAAACCCTGGATGTAAGAATGCAGGTCTTGAAATTGTATGTCTTGCTGTTAAGAGGTTGTGGAAGCTGCCTCTTTATCCATGTTGCTATGTGAGTACATTCATTGAATTCCAGGTACATTCTTCTCCAGCTTTCTTTCAAAATTGACTTCTAAAAGCTACATGTGCCTCATGCAGGTATTTTAGATATTCAGAAAGTAACTGGAGCTTCATTCTTAGTGTTGTGCTGAGAACGAATGGCAGAATGGATTCTCATGGAGTAAAGTCCCTATCTGTAATCTGTGTATGCATCTATTGCTTTAGTTTAATTGTATATTTTAAAATGTTTTCTTCTTAAAATCACTTTGGAAGGAGAAGCTCCTGTGAACTCCTACGAGGCTTTCAGAAACTGAGACTTCTTGGTCCTCTTTTATCTTTTATCCAAAGAGACAGTCGTTCAGACTACTATGGAATGCTGTGTAAGTTGTTCTGTTTTGATTACACCGATGTAGACCTTTGTGTTATTTGTCAGAGATATTATAACAGGGCACACTGTGTTTAGCAGGCTCCTTGGACAGCTGTGTGTGTGGCTGGCTTGGGCTCTGCAGAAGCTTATTGCATAGGAATTAGCTCTTCTGTCAGCCAGTTGAAAGGCTTAGTTAAGGATAAGAACATTCTTAATAAAAAGTAAATTTGTCTGGCAATGACCCTCTCCCAAATAGCTGAGAAGAATTGTCTTCGCTATTGGCCTTAGATGTGAGCTGTTTGCCTTCGGAGAGGCACATTGTTTTCTATCCAGAGATGTCTGAACTGGTATTTCTGCAATTACTTGTCATGAAAATCATGCTAGCGTATAGAGCTGTAAAAATAATTCCCATCTGCACAGATAAATGCACCAGGGAGAATTAAGTTTGAGTGTGGTTGAAAAAAAAACCTAGAGTCTCCAAGAACTGAAATGAAGATTACTACTGTGTCAGCAACCTTATTTAATACCAAAAGTAATAATATAGTTCACCTAGTGAATAAAACCTCCCGAGAACGGTAAAACTTTCGTTACGGATTAAGATAAAATGTGACTTACTTTAAATCAAACACCATTTAGACATGACTAAAGGCTTGGCAGACTTCTCTCCCAACAAACGTAGCTTGTGCAGTTTAAGCAAGTCCCTGCCCCAGCTGCCCTCCCTGCCGGCTGCGGCAGTGGTACTGTGCAGTGGGAGGCAGGGCAGGATGCAGTGTGGTTGGCAAGCCATCGTATGAAAACGCAGCGGATCCCACAGTGATTTCAGTGTTGAGGCACTGGAGTGGCATTTGGGTACGTGGGCACACAGGCTGTTCTGCTCTGTCTCTCTTCCAGAGGAAATAACCTCTAGGAAAAGGGGGTCTAGAAGGGCAATTGCCTGGGCTGACTTGCCAGGTTGTATGTGTCAGAGCTTTTAACTTGAAGATATTTTACATATATGATAGCATAGCAAAATACCACAGGCATCTGTAAAAAGCATAAGACAATTTTTAACACATGGGGATTATATTAAACATTCCAACCTCTGCCTGTTGTTCCTAGCAGGCGGTTCAGTGGGGCTAGAGCTGTCTCACTGTTTTCTTTTGCAATATACTCTCACTCTTCAGTCAGTTGTGTTACTTTTATCACTGTGGTTTTCTTGTCTCCAGTAAGCAACAGGCGTATCTAAGAACTTGATAGTGTCGCTGGTGCAGGGTTAGATGGAGGCATCTGAACTGTGGGCTGGAGGGAGAGCTTAATTAGTGTTCATGTATGAAGCAGCATTGTTCTGACCTTACTAAAACTCAGTAAATTTAAGGGTAGTCAACTTTTCCCAGCACAACAGAGACAAGCAAGCCAAGAGTAGGTATGAAATATGCTCCTTATTCTTGTTAATGTGTGGAATTAAAAGTTAAGTAGTTATAGTATACTTGGTGAGCTGCTACATGAGCTGAACATGGAAGGATGGTGATAGGAAACTGCAGGACCTCCTGTCTAGAAGCCCTGTAGACTGAACACTACTACACTTCTTTGGTGATCTCTTCATCACCAGAGATTCCTGGTGTGAGCAGGGGCTTGAATCTGAGCTTCATCGTTCAGGTAGATTGGTTCAAGGGTCATAATATTCCTATTAACAGATACACAACTGTATCATTTGCGAGGAAATATATTGTTTGTGCGCATGCTAAAGTAAATAACACCTGATTACTTCAGCTTTATAGTGTAATATCTCTACTAGCATGGAGAAATAACATTCCCTGATGAAAATCATGACTACAGTGTTTGACCTTAAAGAAGCTTATATCCATGGAGATACCAAGAACAGGCCAGGCTATTTTTGGCATTTACAGTTGATGGCCATCATTTTGATGACACATTTTAAACCCATTTTTATTGCCAGCTGGACGAATGCATAGATTCGGTCCTACAGTTGCAGCATGTTCTTTATGAGCACTGATATACTGTGTAAATAGAGGGTTTCTTTGATTAAGAAATATTGCCTTGTGTGTATAACAAGGCAAATAACACCTGTACCTGCCGTTGTTTTGTACCTATTCTTTTTGTGCCGCCCTACTTGGCGAACCACGGTACGTACTGCTTCAAGAGACAGATGAGTTTTTCATGATGAGAACCAATAACCCCTCTTAAAGGCTGTAGCGTGCTGTGTATTTACGACTGTTGTTCTGTGCCTTTGCCTCCCCCCCCAGTTTGAATTACGGTGACTTCAACCTTTGAGTGTTTTGGTTGCAGGAGACAAACGCAGGAAGTTACAGCCTGTCACTGGGGCACTGGAGCTTCCATGAATTGGGCCTTTCACTCCCTCCTGCAGGTTTTCGGGAGGCTGGTTCCAGTTTTTATAGCTTAGCCTTGAGAGCTTCCTCGTGTGAGTCTTGCAGATAGCATTTAGGACTAAGGAATGTGCCTTCGTAAAAGATGGGAATATTTTTACCATCACGATTTCCCATTTTCACAAATCTGAAATGCCTAAAGAGCCCCAGAGCTTAGTCTGTGTAACTGTAGAGAGCTCGTGCAGCTCAGGTATTGCTTTCCTCTTCGGAAGATTTATACTGGGGGTTAAAGAGGCTGTTCATAGCATGCAAGAACTCTCTATTTTTACAGCTGGGTGTTGGAGCTATATTGAGATTAATTCAGACCCATTTCCATACTAATCTAATGCTTCCCAGTTGCTTTGACTAGAAAAAAAGGACAGTTTTGATTTGATTTTTTATTTTTTTGTTGTTGTTGTTGTTTTAAAGTGCCTTTTAGAAGTGCGCTATGGAATTCCTTTAGTAGTGGTTTCCTTCTTGCATAAGGGGCAAATATCCATCTGTGTTGTCCTTGAAAACAGCCTTAGAGCTTTGATTGTGCCCATGCTGTGAATGCAGACTGCAGCCAGAGCTGATCCCTTGGGTGCTGCTGGGGCTGAGGTGTTGGAGCAGAGGCCCCTCTGTAGCTTTCCAAGGAATACAGGGTGCAGTCAGTTTTCTGTCCTGCCCTTCTCCTTTGAAGTGACTTGTTGCAGTGCTTGCCCTCTTCTGTAATAATGATGCCTGATTTGAAGTAAACTATTGCTAATCACTATGTAAGTAGCACAAGAAACTTACTGTCACTGTCCCAAATCACCAGCTATAAATGGGTGTCCTTCCATTTGGAATCTCTTTTTTTCATTTCTTTCTTTTCCCCCTTTACTGTCTTCTTCCATCTCTGGCTGGTGTTTGAGGTGCTTTTTTTCCTTTTTCCCCTTTAACTTCCATGTTAATGGTTATGGAATTGTGGAAGACCTGTTGTATAGCTTTAGGCACAAAGATGTGGTGTAGTACCTGGCCAAAAGCTTCTTGTTCCACTGGCAAATCTTTTGGATGTGTTTTGGAACTTACTCACAGGTTCTAGTTATCATAAACACCTGGAATTCTCCAGATAGATTCCAGGGTTGATTACTGGGATGTGGAAATCCTCTTTCTAGAAAGCATTCATTACGTTGTTGGGATTGTTAATGCTGCTGCTGCTGGATGAAGATGCCTGAAGACAGAACCTTGTGGTGCTGGTATTAATAGTGACAAATTTCCAGTGTTCTCCATTATGCTTTCCTGTGGACCCTGCAGTCCATTACTGGCTGCTGCCTGGTTTTTACCTCTCTGGGAAGTCCCTCCCTTCAAAAACTGGGAAGAAAGGAGAAAGCTCACCATCTGTGGTGCTGGATCTCAGCAGATACCTGTATCTGTGCCTTTCTTGAGCAGTGGGACTTGCAGCTCGTCTTCCTGCATTTCAAACCAGTGTTTTAGCCCCTGTGTATTTTCCAGTCTAGAAAGAATGTTTTCTGCCTGACTGCTTGTCTCTTTAGTCACACTTCTCTGATTCACGTGCCAGTGAGGCCATGCAGGGTTATCAATGGGATTTCTTATCCAGAGGCACTAACAGTTGGATTTTGTATATTTTGAAACTTAATTCCCAACCTTCATAGATCAGTGAGACAAGGTCCAGTTCTTGGAAGCAATTTTCTTTGATCTGACCTGTTAACCTGTGCTAAGAACTGGACTTCTCTAGCCAGGAAGCTGCCTGGCCTGAGTGGCTTTCCTTGGTGGGAGCAATAACTGGCCTTGTGTGGAAAACTGTTCTTTTTAAGTGAAATTTTATCTTGGCTGTTTTCTTTGCAGAGGGAAACAGAAGTAAATGACTCCTCATGTTGGCTGCTCTGTTAGAAGTTGAAGTTCCTGGTGAAGTATTTACTCTGAATGTCGAAGCAGCATTCCCAAAGCAGCATAGTCCTTTAGTGTGGCACAGACACATTACTGCAGCCCAACATGCTTGGTTATTGAGAGAACTCTGTGAGTCAGGAGCTGCAAAGCATTCACTGATGTTACAGCCTGATGCTTTTTATTTAATAGTCCTTTAGTGGATGTGCTGGAGAACTCCCTTGTTCTTCCTTACCTCTTAAGTGTCTACATGCAGTTTTTGGTTTGGGGGACTTCACTTTTCATGGCTGTTAGTTTGAAAACCAGTGTACCAACTTTTTTGAGAGTGTGCTGTGTGTAGAACATCCTTTCCTGTGGATAGCCATGGGGTGAAGTAGGTGAATGATGTAGGATGCCGCCCATGGATTGCTTTTGCATCCATAAGCTATTCCAAACCTTATAGGTTATCTGAAGGAGGAGTGGAGCAGGAAATAGTCCTTGTTGCCAGATGAATGGCTTGAGGCTGTTTCCTCAACACGCAGAAGTGGGGGGATGCTCCTGTGGCTGCAGGATGAGCTGCATCACATGGGTGGGTTCACACAGTCTGGCAGGAGAGAACAGGCACAGATTTGGAAACAAGCAACTGGGAGGTGGGAAAATAAACTGGGCTCTTTGCTTCTGTGGACCTGACACACACGATGGGGTGACTTCCCTTTGGGAAGCATGGGCTGTGGTTGCAAGCCTTGGATAAGGGGACGTGGGCTGCAGGGGGAAGATACATAATGAGCCTGGTAATCCCAGTGACTAATGCTGGTTCTGTGGAGGAGCATGTGTTGGTTTTGTGCTGTCGAGCAGGAAATGTCAGGTGGATGTTTATAGATGAGATACCTGCTCTGGAAAGGTCTTTACAACGAGTCAAAATAGAGAGATTCTGTGCTACATTGAGATAAGTTGAGTTTCTGTAAAGCTTGTTCATACTCTTACACTTCAAGCAGGTTTTCTACTGTCCTTACCCTCTTTTTTGAATTTTAGATATTGCCTAGATATGACAGGTACCAAAATGCACATCATCAGCAGAACACCCAGTGGTTGATACTGGGATTTGCTGCGTCTGGAACTGGCTTGCTGCATTTCTCACACCGAAGTTAATCAAGTAGTCAGTAGGTCAACATTTTCCTAGCCAAATAGCATCAGTTTCTCATGCACCTAGTTGCCTGTAATTGCAGTTTGCAACCTATTCCTCATTCTGCCCTTGGTAGCTGTATATATCCTGGTATTTTTGTTTGGTTGGGCTTTTTTAGTTGTGTTTTTGTTAATTTCTTTTGTGTTAGGAAAGCAAAACCCACACATTTTGTCAATTCTGATAAACAGCCAGAGACAAGGGCAGTTACTTGCATTGTGGATATTTGCTGTTGTTGGGGTACAGGCTCTTTGTGGTGGGTTGTGGAGCTTGTTTCAGATGCAGCTATACTGCTTGTGAGTGATCTTTTTACTACTCCAGGCAACAGGGGAAAAACCCCAAGACTTCCTGAAGCAAAAACATTTTGTGTCTTTGCCCTTCAGCTTTGCTGCTGCACCTAAGCCAGCAATGGGTTGGGGGGGGGTGAATTGTGATGAGGTGAGATATGACAGGGCAAAAAAAATAAATCACAAATTGCAGCTTTTTACTGTATTTACTCTGTGAGTTTGACAGCACTTGATTTGTTTCCTGCTATAATTACCCTGCCTGTTCTAAGATTAGGGTACCAGAGTGACCCAGGCCAAGGGCTCGTAGCCTGGGCAGTGCTCGTCCAGGCAGTGGCACTGCTGCTGATGGAGCTGGGGCTGTGTCCTCAAATAAAACACAACTGTGGTGGAGGAGGGGAGAGGAATTCTCACGTTCATGTTGCAGTGACAGGAGAGACTTTCCCAGCGCGGCTGCCTGTTGGGCTCTGCTTCCCCAGCCACTGATTGACACGATCCGCTGGCAAAGCCCTATGGATGAGTCGGGGGGGGGGCTGGTTTAAGTCATTGTCTCTTTATATTTGCAGAAGAAGGGTTTCTCAATGAAGTATGAAACTGTAATAAACCCACAAGCCTTTAGTGCTGTTTTTTCCTCCTGGTTTTGATCGATGTATCTGTTAGTGCCCTTAACACTGCAAACAGAATTGTTCTTGTCCTCCTTTGTAAGGAATGCACAAGGGTGGGAGGATCTGGGGAATGTATTTGTTTTGGTTTGTCAGCCTGGCTGCAGGATGGCCCCTGCTTTCTGTCTACTTATTTCTAAGTCATCTCTACCTTAAATCCCAGAAAAAAATCCAACCTGTAGCAGGAGCTCCTCTGTTAGCTCGATGATTTCTTCATCCTCAGGGTTTTTTGCAAGCTGGGCCTAGGAGTTTATTACAAAACAAGAACAGGGTGAAGCTCTGAGAGGTTCTGCCTGCTCAGGAAGTGACTTCTCGGGGTGATGGTAGCAGGCTTTAAGCCCTTCAGCTGTAACTACTCATTCTGTTGAGGAAATGCTTGCAAAGCATTATAAATATATAAATAGTGTTTTTCCGTGTTTCAGATCTGTTTGTTTCACTTCCCTTTCAGCTGTCAACACTTCAGATCTTAACTGAAATACCTTGTTCTTTTAAGACATCTCTGTTTCTGACAAAAGCACCTTCTCTGTTCTTATTAGTAGCTCCATGACAGACCCATGGTTAAAAGTGTGAAGTATGTTCTTGGGTATTCGGAGGATAAAATGCCAGCAAAGTCCTGCTTGTATCCGAAGTGTTTGCTTTAGGCTGCAGCAAAGTTTAGCTGAGATTTGCAGCAAGATCATTCACTTCTCTTGGTGTGGCTCAACAGAGCAGAAATCTTGTAGCAAATGTAGTTAAATCTGCCTGGTGCACACCTCATCAAATACATGAATCATCTGATTTAGGGCTTTTAAATAACACGACCTATTTCAGGATAGGGAAATACCTCCTGTGGATACCTGTGCCTGGAAGGTCTCATGTAGATGCTGGAGGTTTGAGGAATCGATGAGGCTTTGGGGCTGCTTTAGCTAAGCCAGGCACAGCTTACTATTAGCACTTCAGGTTTAAAAATGAATGTGAAAATAACTTGAGTAATGTGTGTGTGAATACTTTGCACAGTTTGGAGAGCTGGAGAGGATGGGGGCATTTTTACTCTGTTTGAAAGGTTATTTGCAAAGGCAAGTGCTAGTTTGGTTATTCAGCTTCCAGTGATGGCAGAACCCTGATATGCTGAATTAGCTGGTTTGGTCCCAAATATATATACCTCAAGTATCAAGTATATCCTTGTGATTTCTTGGGAGTCCAGGATTCTACAGAAATACCACTTGAGCTGGTGTCACAAGACATGTGATGGTGAACCGAGCTGCTGTCAAGCACTGAATGAAGTTTTAAAGTAGAAATTAAGTGTATAAATTGCCTCTTGGCTTCAGCTGGACCAGGGAGGAAGCAGTCACTGTGCACAAGCCATTGCTGCTTTGGTTACTTTATGTCTTGCTTCCTGAAGAGGTGAAGCAGTTGACAAGTCAGACCAGTTTGGTTCATTAGGCTATACTGGGGGACAGTAAAAGACAGTGTAAATGAAGATGCTAATTAATAGAAGGCAAAGCCCATCTCCCCCATCCAGAACATGCAGCTCTGATGTGAGGAGGAAGCATAATTGGAAGAAGCTTCCTTTAACTCAGTAATAATCATATGGGGTTGCGCACAAATTGTATTGTAATTTTTCTCTCTCTTTAAAATCATTTATCTCCTTTCCTTTGAACCTGCGTGGATTAGTTATGCTGCATGGCTAAAAGTGAGGGAAAGACTTGTAAGTGAAATAATGTTCCAGAGTTAAGGACTGGCACAGCTTTCAGCTGCAAGTACTGGAGACTTGGATATTGCCAATGTGAAAAAACTGTTAACATTATAGATGCCAGCAGAACAAGGAGTGGAAAATAATTGCATTTACAAGCTTTATTGTGTACTGGCAACTTGTCCTTTTCTCTTCTCCTGTCCTGCATTGTGTCTGGCAAATGGAAACCCCTTTAAAAGTTGCTCGTTACAGACTTTCTAAGTAGATATATCTATGAACAAGTATGGTTTGCATTATATTTCACATTATCAGTGGGGGAAGAGCAGTATGCCTTTAAAACCTGTGTGCTTGATGGGGTTAAGCCACATTCTGATGTCCGTGTTTAAGATGCTGTAGCTTGAATACTAATTTTTTCCTGTTTTGTTTCTTTTAAGCAAATGGTTATGAGCCTTAGAGTGTCTGAGCTGCAAGTACTTCTGGGTTACGCGGGGAGGAACAAGCACGGACGGAAACACGAACTCCTCACGAAAGCACTGCATTTGTTAAAGGCTGGCTGCAGCCCTGCCGTACAAATGAAAATCAAAGAACTCTATAGGCGAAGGTTCCCTCAGAAAATCATGACTCCTGCAGACTTATCCATCCCCAGCGTCCACTCGAGCTCCATGCCAGCAGCTTTGTCTCCGTCTACTATTCCACAGCTCAGTTACGATGGCCACCCTGCCACCTCACCGTTGCTTCCCGTGTCGCTTCTGGGACCTAAACATGAACTGGAACTACCCCATCTCACATCTGCGCTCCACCCTGTCCACCCCGACATAAAACTTCAGAAGCTACCTTTTTATGACTTGTTGGATGAGCTGATAAAACCTACCAGCCTAGGTAAGGTTGCAGATGTTGTAGTAAGCTCTCAAGTCTTTATTTTTTTAACTAGTAATGGATGGATTCGGCTGCTAATGCAGTAGCTGGTTAAATATTGCATCACACCAGTGTTTAGAGAATTGCTATTTTTGGTAACTTTTGGAACAGATTGTTCTACATGGAGAGACATCTTACGTAACACTCATTAGTTGCTTTAGCTGAGCCACTAAATATGGTTCAAAGATCTGTTATGTTGAAGGGGTGAGTTTGACAAGAAACAAACCAGCCCCTCCAAAACAGAAAAACCCTGTCTGCTTTCAGGAGTTCTTATAAACCATACAGTTTAATTATTGAAAAGCCAAGCAAAAATACCCCCAAATCCATCAAGGCCACAAAATCATCCCATCTGTGCTGGGAAAGAATCTGCCAGGCTGGGTCTTTGCTGTGATCTATTATAGCCCAAACTCCTGAGTTCAGGAAGACTTTTTGCCTTTGTGGCTACTTTTCTTTAAACTGTCTTTTGTATTAAGGTCTAAATCACTTGTGTGGCTGCTGACAATAATCTGATGCTTACAGAGCATTATATAACTACGTGTGATTTCTTTCTGGCACTGACTCCACACAGCACTTAACAACGTGGTTAACTTTTAATACCCTTAAAAACCAGCTTCAATACAATAGTCCTGTTGGTTTCTGAAGGGGGCTGCTTGCATGTTGGAACCTTCTGCTGTTTTGAAACCCTGGAAGGGATTCACTGTGAGAATAGCTGGTGGGAGGAAAAGCTTTGTGAGAATAGATCCAGGGAGATGGTGGGTGAGTGGCAAAAAATGTCCTTTGCAGAAGAAATCCCTTGTAAACAAAAATGAGCAGGTACTTTACACTCACAGTCTGAACAGCTCCAGGGTGTGGGAGGCCTGCTACGTGTGTGGTGATGGTGGCCTGCAGGTTTACTGAAGCATGTTGCACAGTTGTTTATATGCTTTTTTGTGTTGTTACAACTAAAAAATTGAGGGTAAAAACATAGTTTTTGATAATCTCATCTTCTGATTCAGGTATTCTTTTAAGAGGTATACTGGGTCTGGTTAGCTTTAATCTAAAGCTTAATTGGTCCGTAAGCATTCCAGGCAATGCTGGTTGTAAGGATAATGAGGTACTCAGTATGTGTTTCATCACTTTTACATGATAAGTACTTAAAGCTATAATTCCAGTAAGGCATTCCAATGCAGGAACTATGGTATGTATTTATTCCTAGATGTGGTGAAAACACTTTGCTGTCAGTTCCGTGTCTAACAAACCAGCCCCAAATTGAAGAGATCATAATTCACTCTGTCATGTCTTATTGCTTGAGGAGTTTATAGCAATAGAATATTTTTTCCCCCTTTGTGGACTCTGACTGTCAGAGTAAGAAAATGGAAGGGGCTCAAACTCCAACCAGATACCTTTCTAAGCAATCTCTGTGCTTTCAGTTAATTTAGGGGTTTAGTGGGTTTTGTTTAGCATGCGACTCCTTTCTGCAGATGTAGAATCCTAGAATGGTTTGGGTTGAAAGGGAGCTTAAAGCTCATCCCACTCCAGCCCCCTGCCATGGGCAGGGACACCCTCCCAGGGAAGAGCTTCTGCCTAAGAGCTCATCTCAGTCTCCCCTCTGGCAGGTTAAAGCCATTCCCCTTGGCCTGCCCCTACAGGCCCTTGTCCCAAGCCCCTCTCCAGCTTTCCTGCAGCCCCTTTAGGCACTGGAGCTGCTCTCAGGTCTCCCCTTAAGGAGCCTTCTCCTCTCCAGGCTGACCCAGCCCAGCTCTCTCAGCCTGGCTCCAGAGCAGAGCTGCTCCAGCCCCCACAGCATCTCCATGGCCTCCTCTGGCCTCGCTCCAACAGCTCCACGTCCCTCTTGGGCTGCTGCCCCAGAGCTGGATCAGAGCTGCAGGGAGGGTCTCCCCAGAGCACAGCAGAGGGGCAGGATCCCCTCCCTCAGCTGCTGCTCATGCTCTGGGGGTGCAGCCCAGCACACGGGGGTTGGTTCTGGGCTCAGTTGCGCACTGAAGCTGGGTCACAGTGAACTTCTCATCTAGCAACACCCCCAAGTCCTCCTCCTCAGGGCTGCTCCTAGTCCATTGTCTGCTCATCTGTGTTTGTGCTGGGAGTTGTCCTGACCCAGGTGCAGGACCTTGTACTTGGCCTTGTGGAATGATTGGTTTTCCTTTTGTTTTGGAAAGTAATGTTGCTACAGATTGTAAAATTGCTAACTGTAAATGTCACGAAGGTATTTTAGAGTAATAAATACATACATGGTAATGAAAAAACCGATTGGATTCATAACCAGTGATATGCAGCTTTGTACACATTCAAAACAACTGGGAGCAATGGTGCATACAGTTCAAATGCAAGTGTGGAGCAGACTTGTGTTAATTTTCTCCATTTAAACAGTTACTCTAAGTAACAAGGCTTTAAATGATTTGTTGAATAAGTGCCCCAAATGGTTTGGGCATCCTTGTCACTGCTGCAAACATTATGGGTTTGTTTCCTCAGATGTCAAATTTCTGTGCTCCCTGGCTTTGTTTTCAAATGGCAGATACATATTACAAACTCTGGCAGCTTCTCCTTGGCCAGCATTTCAGCATCTCCTGCTGCATTTTCCCATCAAATTCCTCAGGCAGTAGGGATAAGAAATGTCTGAATTTACTGTTTCCCTCCACCACAGGACCAGACTGATGACCTGATAGACATTGCGTGGCACATCTTTGGATGTGATTCTCGCTGGTCTTTGCCAAGTCAAGGTGGAATTGCTCGGAAGGTTTGCTGCAGTAGTCTTCTACCCAGTTGAGAAGAGGTTATTAATTTGAAAAGCAACGATCTGACAAAGCCTTGGGGAAGGGAGTTGCACAGCAGGGCACTTGAACATGCGTTCTGTACCCAGATAGTTCATGTAGGTGGGTAGTACACAAGCTAATGTGAATAACAGATAAGGAAATTAAACCAGCTAACCATTATTTTTAATGTCAAGAACAAAAGGAGGAAATGGATGTTACCTTCTTACACTTGCTTCCTCAGAATGTTGCTCTGAACCGTGCTTAAAACCGACGCACTGGATTCGTGGCAAGGGGGAAGTGCAGCGCTGCATCCATCTGTGCCCGCCTCGCCACCACCCTCTGAGGAGCTTTACTTGAGCGTGGCTGGCTGAAGCATGAGTGACAAGCGAATGTTAGAAGGCTCTTGGCTAACTTGTACAACTTTCTATGTCTTACAGCAGCCTGTGCAACTTGCAGTGGGGAGTAGGAAGCTTGCAGAAGAGCAGACTTGCCCAGCTAGTTGAACTCGTAAACGCAGCCTGTGCTACTTCAACCTGCTCTTGTTTGAAGAACTGAAAATAGCAGCTGGGTCCTGCTGGCGGTGGGACTCTTCTCCTGCTGTTACTCTGCTCACATTGCAGAGTCTCTTGCTTCCTTCTGAGTGTTTTTCAAGTGCAGGACTCCTGCATAGCTCTTGCAGAGTTGTGTGGCTAATACTGACAATTGTGGTTCTGCTGGCTGTGCTGTTGGGGAGTGACAAGAGATTTCGTTACTCCCAAGGACTCTGTCAGTGGGTTTGTTTATCTGAGACGGGAGATATTCTGTCCATGTTCAGTAGAGCAGTGAATTTGATCCATATTTTATTAGTCATCCTCATTGCAAAATTGAGAAAACAGCTCCATTGGATGCTTTTGTGTAGAAGCCAGCTGGGAAAGCTCTGTATCCTGAAAATCCATGTTGGTGGATGAGTCTGCACTGAGCTCTTGCAGTGCTACTGAGAAATCTGAGCTCTCTGCCCCATGGTTAACCACAATTTGATGCGACAGGCCAAGGGGAATGGCTTGAACCTGCCAGAGGGGAGACTGAGCTGAGCTCTTAGGCAGAAGCTCTTCCCTGTGAGGGTGCTGAGGCGCTGGCACAGGGTGCCCAGAGAAGCTGTGGCTGCCCCATCCCTGGCAGTGCTCAAGGCCAGGTTGGACACAGGGGCTTGGAACAAGGTGCTCCAGTGGAAGGGGTCCCTGCCCGTGGCAGGGGTTGGAACTAAATGAGCTTTAAGGTGTTCCAACAGAAACCATTGTAGGGTTCTGAGATGGCTCTCTTTGTTTTGGAGGAAAAGCTGTCCAATTGGCCTTGATGGAATATATGAAAGTTGCCTTATTATTGTGACTCCTCTTTTGATTTTAACTGAGACCTCCTTTAAACAGGAGAATTTTGGTTGTTAGTTTCTCAAGCAAAGCTGTGGTTTCACCTAATTTTCCCCCATTTTCAGCCCTCCGTGTACAGATGCTGCTATTTGGTTGCTTTTTAAGCTTAGGGCTGGTTTTCTCAGAGTAACTTCTACCACACAGATAAGATCTTTTGTGTGGTGAAATGTGCTTGCTAGGAGATGAGTAACGAGTACCAGAATTTTGCCAAATGAGGATGGAAGGGACATTAGTTAAACAACACGTTAAAAATACTTCTTGTTACAGCACATGGCATTCCTAATTGCTTCAGCTGTGTAGTTGTTCCAGAAACCATTTTAACTAGATTATGGACCTTTACTTACCTGTAAGGGGAAATTAACCTTTTCAGTTTAAAGGATTATTAAAGAGGCTGTGGGCTACACTGCTCTTCTAAAAGCTGTCCGAACGGCGTACAGGTGATCATAGAATTTATTTGCTGTGCTTCAGGCTTAAATGATATGGAAAACAACATTGAAACTTGCATCTGAGCCACGGAAATTGGGATTTTTAACTCTATCCCAGCCAAAACCAGGACAAAGTCTCAGGCTCCTGGTAAGGAGGAGGCAAACATCAAGTGTTTTGGGGAGGCAGAGAATTACTTTTACACGTAGCATGCTGCCAGACTGGCTCCATTGGGTGAAAGGAGCTTCTGATGGCTCTTCTGAGGCTTGTATTGATCTGGTTAGGTTTTAGTTTAATTTCTTAACAGGATTTCAGGAAGCAGAATTTCAACCCTGGTGCCCGCCCTCAAGAATGAAGTGCTTACAACCAGTGTTTGTGCTTCTGACTTGTATTTACCTTGAGAGTCTCTTTTTGACTGTGATCAATCGTGGCTACTTGGACATGCTGCCTTCTTGAAGACAGCTCTTGTGCCTGATCTGCCTAAAATCTTGAGGGTGCCTGTAGTTCAAGGTGCAGCTGTTGAACAATTAAACAATTCACTTTGAAATCTAGGGTGGAATCTAGAAAGGTTTAGTTTGGCAAGTGTTTCTCCCTCCCTTGTATCAGCAAGCTGATCTGTTGCTGTGTACCACGGTTTAGATGAAAGTCACGCTTTTACTGTCTTCTGTGTTTATTATTTTTCTAAATGTACTTTGGGGGAGGAAGTTCAACAAAACACTATATTCTCAATGTGGGCTTGAGCTTTCTGACTTCCGGCTCTACAGCTTCTAATTGTGCAAGAAGCAGCTGAAATATTAGCTCTGTCTTGTTCATGTGCTGCAGCTCAACTAGAATTACAGTGCACTTAAGTTTCTTTGTTTTGGCTTCAACTTGTATTTGCATGTGGTATGCCTCAAGTTCATATATCGGGAATCTTTCCATAGTCTAGAGTCTTTTTCTTTTGAGAGAGCTTGAACCAACTGGGTAGCTCTTGTGCTGCAAGGAGAGGAGTATAATTTATTATTGCTTTCTTTAGCAGATTGCTCAATCTCCTCATGCGTAGAACTGAGATCACCCAAATTCCAGGACCTTGCAGGATATGGATGTTTTCAGACACCGCTGCTCTAATGTGAATGGATCCAGGAAGCCACTTTGCTTTACATGATCAAATTAGGGTGTCTTTTTGATAACTGATAATTTCATAAGCAGTTGGGCTCAGTGGGTCCCTTCCAACCCAGGGTATTCTATAATTCCAATTAAAGCTTTTAGTAGAAGGAATTACAGCAAACCACGTGGTTGACTCAAAAGCATGTGAGTAATCTGTAATAATCAGTGAACCAACCTAAGCTTGGCGTGGTGTCCCCTGTGGAGTGCTTGGAGAGCTTGAGGCCTAGCAGTGGTGCCCACATAGTGTGAGAGAGGAAGCTCTGCTGTGGCAATATGTATTTTTACAACCAAGATGTTGAAATCATTTAGTAATTGTTGGAAATGCTGCTGGAACTTGGAAGTCTTCAGTAGCTCAGTCTTTTAGAGAGATACTTTTATCTCCCTTTATGATGGCTTTTAGATAAAGATGATATGGGGTGTGCTAATCCTGGGACTCTCTTATCTAGCCATGAACCTTAAACTTATATTTTACCCTTCCTGTTAGCATTGTGAAAGTTGATACTTTCTTGTTGAGAACAAAAACATGCTAGAAGCAGAGACCCTGTGTAGGGCCGTGGCAGTGCCAGCGCCAGCTTTTAGTGCCACTCATGTGAAGTGTTTAACTGCTGCCAGTGCTCTTAGGAAGAGAAGCTAAAATTTTCAAGCCTGAATGGCAGCAGTTACGTTCTGAGACATATATTTAGGTGCCTAAAGAGATGAAGTGACTTGAGTACAGAGAATCCAGTGGTGTTCCTTCCCTCTGGCAAAATGGTGGAACAGATGTGCTGGAGTAGGTGGATGTATTCTCAGAGGTGGGTTGGGAGCACGGAGTGTTCTTGCGTGGAAGGTCAGCATGAAATTGTCCCATAATGCTTACCGAAGGTCTTCAGGGATGCTCTTATACATGACTGATCAAAAACAATAATCCAAACCTAAATTTCTGTCCAATTGCACAGTTTCCAGCGGATCTCTTCTGTTTATACAGCAGATTATCGACAGTTATAAAATATGTAATATTTATGCATTAATTGTAGCCCTTGGAGTATTTCCAGGCTATTTTCATATATATATTTAGGCACTATTTCAAATAAGCTCCTTCACATCTCTTTTCTTCCAGCCTTTCCCACCCCCAGTTTAGCTCTGCTTGTTCCTTCTGAGTGTTAACTGTAACGCTGAAGTTGAGCAGAACCTAGAAAAGATCTCAAGTGATAAGTGCAGCACACTGACCAGAACCTGAGGTCCGTTTTTCATCTCTTTTAAGGTGAAGAATGTGGCACTGCCACTCCACAGTCATTCAGTGTGTGCATAGTGAAGTTGTAACCCATGGAAGTGGGTTAAGAGCTAAGCACTGCTGTCAAGGAAAAGAATGATTAGTGTGTTTACTGCAGAGCTTCCTTTCAGGTACTTTTGAAGTGTTTTGACATGTTGAAAGTCATGCAATATCCATTGTGGTCAATGGTTGAAATGAAGTGAAATGGCCGAGGTGTCACAGTGAGCAGGTGACAAAACAGAAATGGGAGTTTGGGATCTCTCATAGTGCTGGACATGAGCTTGGTGCCACTGAGCTCCCGAAGCCCACTGCTTCTGCAGGCCCTGCTCTTAGATGTTGGGCATGAAGCTGGTCAGAGTGCAGAGTCCAGCTTCAGCCTGTTCTGATGTTGCTCTGGCCTTTAGCAAGAGGCTTTTCCTGTCTTCCAGGAACCTGGTACTGCACACTACGAGTGTGTTTAACGGGTAGCAGGCCATTTGGGGTATGGTGGGTAGTCATTTCAAAGGTACCACTGCTTGATTCCAGAAGATGGCAGGAGCTTGGTGCTCAGAGGTTGTGGTTAATGGAAAGGAAGTGTTTATGTATAAACGCCTGCATTACCCAGGAACTTCATAAGTTGTGGTGGCTTCAAAAGGGCTGATGATGCATCCTGAGATGTTCAGATCCCCCATTATGGTGTGTCTTCTCATTTCCCCCCCATCTCTCTGCTTGGTGTCTGCTTCTGCAGAGTTGTTACAACATACTGGATCAACAACAGTTGATCTCACCTCCAGAAGCAGTTGTATAAATGAACCTTGTTCAGGATTGATGCAAGAGGTTTTGAACAAACTATATTATGAGGAGCTGTATGTGTGTATTAGTGTGTTATGGATTTCCTGGCTTCTGCTGCATTTGAACATAATTCAAAGCCTGTCTGAATTTTACCTTTTCAAAAAGGTAAATGTTTTCTGTGCCTTAATCTACATGCAGTGATTTTGGTCTAGCTTGGAAGCAATGTGTGAAATTTTCAGCAGTGCTATTTGAAAGAGGACTGAGCATAAATTGATACAATGCCTTCTGTTAACAGAAAAAGCAGAATGTCTGTGCTGCAGCAACATGAGGTATCTTACCTATCTGGGGAAGATAAGCAGGGTTATTGTTGTGTTGGGCTGACAACTTCTGCAATGCTTAGGTTTTCCTGGCTGATTTTTGACCAATTTGACTTATCAAATTATGTTCTGTATTACATTAGTGAAGAACCAGTTTGACATCTCCTGTTTATTTTACAGCACGGAGCAAAAATCTGCTATAGCCCTGATACTCTTACTTAACTATTTTTGCCTTTGGAAATAAACACACTATTATTGGAAATCACTGGTAAGAGGCCAGTTCAATGATAGCTTTTCTCAGGGCCTGAACTTAGGTAATTACTGCCGTGTAAAGTGCAAGTTTAATTTTAGTCCAAGTATCTTTCTGTATTAGAAGGTAATTCATTCCCTTCATTCTTTAATAAGCTGCGCTTGGTGATGATAGATGGAAAAGATTATATTGTATATTGGCAGGATGATGGTCAGCTGCAATTGCATTTGGAAGCATCACCACCTTAACAACGCGATAACATCAGCTTCATTAAAGATTTGAAGGTATCTGTTGTTGAATGGAAACTTTAGAGAGTGGCTTTTTCTCAAGGCAGCAAGAGGTATTTTACCGCAGAAAGATTGTGTGGCTATTTTTAGGCCTGGGTACTGGTGAGGTGGAACAGAATATTTTTAGAGCTGTAGAAAATGCAGCCACTCAAGCTGGGCTCTTTTTTCACTCCAGCTCTGTAAGGTTTTTCCAAAATAAAGAAGAAAATTGGGAGGAAATGGTGTTTTTTTAATGCATCATTATTACTTATATAAGCAATATATTCATCGTCTATATCCACACTCATGTATAGAATTCCTATGCACATTCATATAGAATTTTAAGTGGTTTAGTCCTGGGAGCGCTACTGTCATGTATTAAAATAGGTTTTGCTGAAATTTGGATAACTCGTTACTCATGTGCAATGTCTTAACAAAATATACAACCAGCACTGCATAATTGGGTCACTCTCACTTAATGTATACCAATCCCATATGCTGTTTGGATTGTTGCTTGAGTGAGGTAAGCATGGAATAATGCAGGAAAGCGTGGTGATAGTGAATTGGTAAGAAAAAGTCGCTGTGAGGAAGAAACTGCTCTGTAATGTTTCTGCAGCATTTTAGGCTTTGCAGGCTGTGTTGTATTAACGCTGGGGACCTGCAGAGACAGCAGACCCGAGCTTGTGCTGGTCCTTACTGAGTGTATGTAAGTGTTTACAAGGAAATGCGGATTTTGTTCATTACCTTTCCTGGATTTAGGATGGATGAATGAAGAAGTAGCAGATACTCCCCTCTGCCCACCCCCTTCCAGCACCCCCTCAAAACCAGTGTGATTCTGGTAAGATGAGAAGTGGATTTTATGTGTCTTGTCTGAAACTCTCCTTGTTGACACACATTTAATTACCCAGGTCTGCTTGAAAACCTTTTTATTATACTTTCAAAACCTGCCCTTTCAGATTTCTGAATTATGCAGGCAGGTTTTTAGCAGCCAGGTAAAGTGATGCTTGTGATTCGTGGCATTTATTCTTCAGTGACTCTCTCTGGGTTCTTTATATGTAAATAAAAAAAGTCCATTAGACATTAGTGCACTGTACCTCCTTGTTGAGGTTGCAAAGGGGACGTGGCCTGGGAACCACTCCTGACTAGCCCTCAGTACCATTTGCAGAGTGCTGAAGAACAGGTTATAAAACTTTATAACTCATAGTTACAAAAAAAGCCCCAAACCCAACCCCCCAAACCCATTCCTGGCAACTTTAAGAATATTCATATTAACTCTGTTCTCCTGGCTAGATTCCAGCTTTATTAGATTAGAAAGTCTATTTTAATCCACTCAGTTTTCAACTGCAGATCTGTTTTTGCCTTCCTTTTGTTAAATAATAATAGTTGTTTGCAGGGCGTTGGTTGCCATCAAAACGGTTTTCTTGTAGAAAACTCTATATTTGTGTGTTTCTGGTTTTAATCATCCTCCAGAACTTTGAAAGGAGATGATGTGTTTGACTTGCCAGGATCTGTTTGGTGGTGTTAAACACAGCAGATACAGCAGATGAACTAATAGAAATCTGTTAGCTTTTCTACACTCTCAAATTCCAGATTTCCAGTGTCTCTTCCTTAAGAAGTCTGAAGTCCTTGGAAGTAGAGGAGTTTATATAGTCCTAGATAAGCTTAGCATTTAATAGTGAAGCTGCTACATTAGCTCTGTTTCATGTGTTTTGTTGAAATTCTTGTGCATTGTTTGTAGGATAAATAGATCTAAGAAGAATAGATACGGGTATGAAAAGATTGAGCAAAACCATGTGGGAGCAGATTAGAGAAAACCACAAAGAGAAAACATATTTCATCTCCCTTCTAGAGGATGCTTTTGGCTTGGTTTGCTGCATTTCTCCTTCCTCTTAGGCAAGCCTCAGAGGCACAAACAAGGTCTTCCTCCCTAACCTGCCCCTTTCGTGTCCCTCATACTCCCCATAACAAACGCCTTCACAGCCTTAGTTTTAGCAGGTGAGGCAGCAAAGTCAGCAGGCAGTTGGTTTTCAAGTGTGGCAAGAGTCTTTACGATGCTGTTGACTTTTCCTTGCCATATTTAACTGAATTAACTTCCCATGCCTTTGTAATGGTAGGTGTGTTTTGCCCTCCCTTCCTTTGGCCACCTGGTTGCCAGTACTGCTGCGGAGTGGGTTCCCTGCCACGGGTGGTGGGAAGTTATCCTGGTGTGTTGGTGGTAGAGTGGCAATGGTGGGGTTCAGCTGAGAGCTGGAAAATGGAAGTAATGCTTTAACCACCACAGGCCTTGTAAAACTTAGCTGTGCTTTCCAGTGTGATAGCCTAGTGTTTTCACTGTTGTTCCTGGCCTCTTTTACAAGTCCTTTTGTGCGTGTGTTAAACTGATTCTGTTTGTTGCTTGCATAGTTTGTTCTTGCCAGTTCTTAATATCATGCCGAGTGTAAAGATTAAAATTATATCTTTATAATGGTCTGAAATGTGCCTGTTCCTAAAGGCTAGACTTACATGTGGTAGCACACACTGAGCTGGGCAATTGGTGGTTAAATTTGCTTTGTCCAGTTGGTAGTTACACGTCCAAGGTGTTAGAGCTGTATCCTAAAGCTAGTCGAAGAGCCTGACCATAGTTTAGAGTAAGGTAGCTTCTTGTCTGCCTTTCTCTGTCTCTACTTCTCGATCTGTCAAGAGTTTTGAAATATTTTGATTGGCTTTTGGATCATCTTTTCTTAATTAACAAGTTGTTTCTTCCTTCTTTGCAATTTGGCCATGCTCCCGTGGTAATCACAATGATTGCTTGTACACAAAAGCAATGTATTGGCAACATGGCATGTGTATATTAATGCTGGTTTACAGCAAAGAAAACATCAAGCAGCATGTGATGAAGTACATCTCCAATCACTGAAGACCACTGATCTATCAGCTCATAGACTTTGGCTTACAGTTATTAAGATGAGTGCATATGAAAAGAAGGGGTATTGGAGAGTGGCTCTTTACAAGGCCATGTAGTGATTGTACAAGGGGGAGTGGCTTTAAACTGGAAGAGGGTAGATTTGGATCAGACATTAGGAAGAAGCTCTTTGCTGTGAGGGTGCTGAGGTGCTGGCGCAGGGTGCCTAGAGAAGCTGTGGCTGCCCCATCCCTGGCAGTGTTCAAGGCCAGGTTCGACGCAGGGGCTTGGAGCAAGCTGCTCCAGTGGAAGGGGTCCCTGCCCGTGGCAGCGGTTGGAGCTGGATGAGCTTTAAGGTCCCTTCCAACACAAGCCAGTCTGGGATTCTATGAAGTTAGTAGCCAGCAGAAGAGGAAATGTTGGGAGCCTTTTTGTTCTTAGTCTAAACTGGTAGTGTTAAAGCCAACCAGCCTCCCCCAGCTCCAGCAGCTCCCTCCTCACCTTCTTCATTTTAGGTGGATTCTAGTTAAGAGTAACTTCATGAACTGCCATGTGCACAATGCAGATACTGGTAATGCTTACCAGTGTTTCTCTGGTATATTAATGGCTATGAGTTTGAAGTGGCTATTTCTTTTGTAAAGATTTTGATTCAAGCAGAGGCTATTTACTGCCTTATAGATGTGCTACAGCCACAGCTCCTGAAGAAAACAGGAATTACAAAGCTCCAATGTCAGCCCTGAAGAATGTACTTCTGAATTTTCTGCTGTTGTAATGTGTAAATCATGCAAGAGCATGATGAAACTGAACATAGAAGTTAGACCCCCACTTTTCAAGGTCACACATCACTGTGTGACAAAAATACATCTCGCATTAATACCAGCCAGTAACAAATAGAGGAAAACTCCAGTCGTGGCAGTCGTCCCACTGTGATTCCCTATGCCATAGTTTTCCTGCTGTGCAGTGACTTTCAGTTCCTCCTGTTTGTTGCCTGCATCACATGCTTGATTCTTCCGCTTGAGGATGCTGTGAAAGCAAAGCAAGCAAAAAGATGAGCAGTTGAAAGATTGCTTGGGAAAAGCAGGGAAAAGATTGCTTGGGAAATGTGGGCCTAGGCCTTTTTTGGTAACTGTTGTTTAGCATCTTTGGGTAATTGTTTTAAATGAAAGTTAAACATTCAGCAGCTTTGTCCTTTAATTAAAGGTGTTGGAGTGCACAACGAAAGGTCACAAAGACCTTCCAGAAAGTTTCTAATAAAGCCAAAGCTGACAATTTCCAGGGTAAAGAAACAATACATGGGAGGAGAATAAACCCAACAGAATAAGGCCACATTTAACCCTGTAAAAATCTGAAAGAATAACTGGAATTCGTTTGGTTCTCTGGTCTGCAGTGCATTGACTTTGCTAATTCTTTTGTTGAGTACAGTACACAGTTCTGAGCCTTCCATTTATAACTAAAAATAGGTACAAAATGGTATTGAAGACCAAATGTTGTTATGGATTTTCATTGTTAATTGTATACATTGTGCTTATGTTTCCTGCAGATCCCTGCACTGTGATACCACAAGTGGCAGTTGTCTGAGGCTCAGCGTGGTTCTCACTTGAAGAAGTCTAGTCGAAAATGTATTAAAGTAAAAATAGAAGCAGGGTACTGTAAGCGTGAGCATCTGAACAGTAACACGAGGCTGCACCTCAGCCCGGATGCTGCTTTGGACATTACAGTACAACTTACTATTGGGGAAAAGAAGAAATATATGCATATAAAATACAAACATTTATAGAACTGAATGCTTTTAAGAAGATCTACCTTTGATAGGTTTTTCACAGAGGTTGCCGTTTGGTCTGTGTTATCTATTAATCTGGCTTTGGAGCAACTGATAACTGCATGTGGTTGTTGCATAGAATGTAATAAAATGTACAGATCTCTCAGCATTGTCGTACGAGAAAGAAATAAATGTAATCTGGTGAGATTGCTGCTGTTAATATTTATATCAAGTCAGTGTCTTTTCTATTGTTGGTTCCAACCTACCACATGCTGTTTTTAACAAAGTCTCTGAAGTATCACCCCGAAGTAGTCACTCATCTGTCACTCAGGGATGAGTCAGGAAGTGGATTATAGTAAAACAAAAAATGATGAATTTACCCAGTGTTTAAAACACAATCTAGTTATTCATAACCTTATGACATTATTGGGAATAATGAAATGGAATGGCAAGCTTCTCGCAGCTTTACTGCGTGTGTTGATGAGCGTGCTGGACTGTTGTCTGGGGAGATGCTTCTTCCTTTAAATGTAATTCTGTTTGTCAGAAAAGCCATTTTCATTGCCACTGTGTGTGGCTGTGTACTGCAGTGGTGCCCGCAGCCCTGGGGAGGGGATGTGATTTAGATACAAGCACTATCTGGGAGGTATCTAACATCACTTTGGTTTTCAGCAGGTGCTTGATGTGCTATGGAGCACTGTGGCACAGAGCTGAAGGACTCTAAAACCAGATTTCATGCTTGTGTAGCTCATGAGTTGTTTGCATGTTCAATATTTGGTGCATTTAACTCCGTGTGTTGCACTCCTCCGTCACTCTCTGCTTTCAGAGGCTAATCCATGATCTCTTGTGTTCAAGGAAATAAAAAAGTGATTGATGACAATTCCTAAGGCTATTTTAATCTGATATCAAAGAACATTTAGCGTTAAGTTACCATGACTGATAGAAAGTCTTGAGCCGATTTGTCTCAGCTTTGCTGTTATCTGTATCACTTCTTTTAATGCCTGCTTTATATGCATATAGAGTTTGTTTATTGTATTTTTATTTACAGGAGGGTTGAAATGGCAACTTTCGTGTTGGCTCTAAAATCCTTTACAGAAACAGATGCGTGTTGTACCGTTGGGCTTGCTCTAAACCCTGTGTGTGTATACATAGACACTTGAATGCAAGGAAATGTTCTGTTAATTATTCTCCATTTGGTGTTTTTAAAGTGATGATCTCTTGTTTCCTTCCAGCCTCAGATAACAGCCAGCGCTTTCGAGAAACCTGCTTTGCGTTTGCACTGACGCCACAGCAAGTGCAGCAAATCAGCAGTTCAATGTGAGTCTGATCAGTAGTATGGCATTTAAATAGAAAGAGATAAGCCAAGGAACTAGGTTATCCTGTCTTTCATTTTGAAACAGGCTCTTAAAGAACACAGGTGTGTGTGTAGATCCCCTCTTCTGAGGAATTCTTTTCTCCTTTATACATAAGCTGATGGAGAGCAAAGGGATGAGGAAGAGAGAATGAAATACCACCACTGTCCAGTGACTATTGGGCAGGTTTCTCTTGCACTAAGTGTTGTAGAAATACATAGCTCTCCTTCGTGCAGCCCTTTGTCAGATCCTTTATCAAGTTCTGTGTTTATTCACTATAAAGATGGTACTTCATGATGACCCATCAGAATTTTCCTTATGCTATACAAAGCAAAAAGAAATTACAGAGCTCAGGCAGAATGCAATTGATTGATTTACTTTGACTAATAGAAAGTAGACCTTTTAGTGTGTATTGAGAGTGGTGATTTGACTGACCAGAAGGGATGAGTGGTATGCACTGCATATACCAGAAAGTGTGGTTTAAATTCATTGAACTTAGAGCAAATTCGGAGAAAGTATTGATGAATCTGTGTGTAAACAGGATGTTTTAACCCGTGTTCTGCTATTTCTAGGGATATTTCTGGGACCAAATGTGACTTCACAGTACAGGTCCAGCTAAGGTATGTGTTTGCATCGCCTGTCCTTGATGCTGTTGTTTTCCAAAATACATGAGATCTCTGCTACCCAGCAGGTCAGCCTTTCCTTTATGGAGGAGAGTCTCATCCTGTTGTTTTCCTGAGGAAAGCTTCCTGTCGGCTGCTTTGAAAAGGGCAGACTTAGCTACTCGTCCCTGTTACATGCAGCTTTCCTAAAGTTGCTGGTGGCCTGATGCCCGGTGTGTCAGAACACTGCATGGAGCCTATAGATAACATACATGGTAGATTTTTGGGGCTTAACCTGTAGGTTATTTTAGAGGTTTTGACAAATGTAAGTTGATGAAATCCTATGTATCCCTGTAATTCCATGGAGGGCTGTGAGCACAGCTGACTTGGATTTTGCTCCTGTCAAAAACATATGTCTTGCCTTTCATCCCGCTGTCATGCCTGTGTGATGAGCTGTAACTTGCCAGTCAGCAAGCAACTGCTTTGAGTCTTGCTTGTTGGGATACCTTCTGCTGATCAGCAAGTTGGGTTGGCTTGGTGTGGGGTGAGATGGACAAAGCACTGAGGAGGACATGAGGGAAGAGAGGGACAGAAGGTAGCTCCCCCTCTTTGAGAGCAGCAGCCTGTTAGCTTGTTCAGTAGCCGCACCCTGACGTGATGGTACGTTTGCATGGATGGGACAGGTCCTCTGGAAGAAATCCAGTGGAGCTGAGAGGCTCTTTTTGGTCCTTTGAATGCCTGTTGTCCACAGGCTTGGCCTACACCCATTTGGTAGGACAGGGAAGGGTGTGTCTTAGTTTAGTTCCAGCAGCAAATAAGCCTGAACTTAAGTAAATAAATAAAACTGCCTGAACTTTTGTAGGAGGCTTGACATAGGCACAAGGATAACATTTGATGCTGTGGCTGAACAGCTGCCTGCTTTACTAAAGCTGGAGGAGGGGGAGTTGAAGAGACTGGGCTTTTATCAACAGGTCAGGCTGGAGAGCTGGTAGGGAAGAAATTGGGATGATCTGTCTCATGTAACAGGAACCTGCAGATCTGAATGAGTCAGTCTGAGGAATTCAAGAAATCTGAGGAGGAACCTACAACCATCTTAATGCAAACCTGTAATGTTGGGGGGCTTTTCTGCTTAATGATCTCTACAGCTAATCTGGGGGCTGTGTTTAGCAAGATCTGTCACGCTTTCATAACTCAGAGGAAAAGACATTCCTTCAAGAAAGAGATGATCTTTAAATCACTTCAGAAGTGAAGGATGATGGCATTTCTTTGCTTTTAGGTTTTGCTTATCAGAAACCAGTTGTCCACAAGAAGATCACTTCCCACCCAATTTGTGTGTGAAAGTAAATGGGAAACCGTGCAGCCTTCCTGTAAGTAAAGTGTTATTTGATATATACATTTGGATAGCATTATTAGGGTCTGTCTGTCAGCAATCAGCTTTTATTGTCTGATATCTCTCTCCTTAAATTGAAGAGGGAGCACAGTTCAGGTGAGACCCAGCTTTTATCGGAGCAGGGTTGTGGTGCGAGGGGGAGGTGGCAAAAGCAGTATTGAATCTGTTTCTTGCTGAGGGATTAAATACTTTGATTTCTAGGGCTATCTTCCACCAACCAAAAATGGTGTTGAACCAAAGCGACCCAGCCGACCAATCAACATTACCTCACTCGTCAGGTTGTCTACGACGGTACCAAACACAATCGTTGTTTCATGGACTGCAGAAATTGGAAGAGTAAGTAACTCGGTGCATCATGCTGCCTAAAGCTTATTAGTTTCTGTCTTGGCATCTGTTGGAAGGATTTGAAAGATAAGCCAATTTAATTGTGCAGAAAGTACTTGATGGTTTTGCACTAGACTCTTCCTTTTGATTGTATTACTTTATGCTAGGCAGATAGGACGTGCTCCCTTCGATCAGTAGCCCTCAAATATTTTGGTGTGATCTCTCCCTCTTTACCCCCTACCCACATCTCTGAGCACCCAGAAGATAATAAGATCAAGGCATCCCGTAAACCTTTTCTTTGCATATTTGTTTAACTTCCCACTACAAGGTTTGCCTGATTTTAGGGTCTTGACAAACCTTATCTTGTCTTCAACTTGTATCTAGCACATGACGTTCAGTACAGGGTGGTCTTTTCTAACTGTAAATGTGGATGCAAAGCCCAGCACCTCAGCAGGGCCCAGGAGATTTAATTTGCCCTTTTTACGTTTCTCTTCTCACAACTGCTACCCTTATACTTAATATTTAAAAAGTCGTGGTTTTATAACTTTATTGTGTCTGTGGGGAGGATGTTGGGAGTGGTATTACAAAATTGCTGATGTTCCACTGGACTAATTAAATCTGGAACATGCTGCAAAAGTTACTTCAATAAATTAGTCCATGAATTAGTGCACTGCTTTCACTGATGGCAAAAAATTTGCTGGTTGTGCAGCATAGGGCCAACATGTACTTGAAAAAGCAGCTTTGCCGTTGCAACCATCCTGTTTTCAGAAGGCCCGAGAATTGTCCTGAGATGAAACCTTGTCCAAGAATTTGTCAGTGTGCAAAGCCCAGGATTCCTGAACCAGTGTGGAAAAATGCTTACAGCCCATTCATGCACAATAGCCAGTTATAAAACATCACGGTGGTATTTCATGATGGATTTCTTGTGGAGCGTAAAACAGTCTCCATTCAGATTCAGTATAAATGGTGGATGAATGAGTCCTTTAAAAGCCTTCTCTTACCTAATGAGAACTGCAGGTATCGGAAATAAGCCTTTAAAAATGAGCCTGCTCTGGTTTACACTGCAGAAGTGCCTGCATGGAAGTTGATGAATCCTGGCTATTGCTCTGAATACAGGGCTGCACTCTTGCTTAAGAATACCGGTGAGGGTTGAGGGCAAAGACATGTCACAAGCCTGTGTGGACTTTAGGCCAGTCTCTTGTGATCTAGGTAGTTTCTCAGGCTTCATGGGTATTCCAGTTATAAACCCCATATTGGCTAATCTCTAGCTTGCAAAACAAAACTGGGGAGAGTGGCTAATTCTTGATGTATTAGATGAGAATTAGGTGCCATTCAGAACATCCGCACTTGGGAGATGCAGCTCTTCCTAAAGTGATTGTCCAAGACCTTGGCAGTTGAATGTGAGGAATTGCTTTCTATTTGGATGTGCCTGTGTAGCATGGCACTTGAATTCCCCTCCTCCCCTTCCCTTAAGAGCCAGTTGCATGTCTCAACTGGTGTACTCTACCTTTCCTGAAGTCATAATTGTGATTTCTACACAATCTGTTTCAAGAGCCTTCTGTACAAGTTGCCTTGGGCGAGTTCCTAGCTTTGTAGATTCAAGCTGTCGGTAAATAATTTCACAATGTTAATTAGCATTTTTCTAACTTCTATACTAATTGAGGCATTAAGCAAGCAAGTTAAAGCAGTAGTGGTTTTTAACGACGGGAGAAGCAGTCATTGTCACAATAAAATATTTAAAATGGGGTGTTTCTGATGCTACTTTAATTTGTGCAGTTTTATTGGTAAGATAGATTACTGAAATCCCAGCTTTGGATTCGGGTGGCATCCTGAATAAAGGATGGTAGTTGTCACAGTTGTATGGATTTGTTTGTTTTGTTAGTGGGAACATGCATGACAGTAGCTGGGGGAAGCCTTTCATTTGTCAATTTAAAGAGTATCCGTGCAGCTACGGGTTTAGTGAGTACTGCTTATATCAAAAAGTAATTGATGTACCCTAATGTGAGAACACAAATCTTGTCCTTTCCGGTTCGGGGGTGGGGGCAGAGAGGGGTGATGAATGCTTAGTGCAAGATCACATTTTCAGGCAGACAGTTATTACCTGCTGTTGTTAGGAGCTTACAAGAAAAATGAGAGCTTCCCGAATCTCAGGCGGTGGTTTTGAGATCCATCGGCGATGCCAGGAGGAGGACTCTGCCCTCCTGCTCATCCCTTGGAGGAAGCCTTACCCACGTACACAGGAGCTGGCAGAGTCCATGTTAAGGCTGCATGTGTGCCAGATTATCTTCTGTAGTGGCAGAAGTGAACATCCACAGCTTTTTACTGACACTGATAGGGAATGATTTCATGGGCTGTGTTGAGAGTGATGGGGGAAGTGACCAAACCTTTTCCAGAGGGAAAGGACAGGCAGCTGGGAGCAGTGACTTCTTGCCTGCTCAGGCTGTATTCACTAGAGTGCATCTTGGCCCCACTGAGCTCTCAATCTCTTTACCTGCCTTACTTCTGTTCAGCTTTGGCAGCAAGGTTAGCGTTTCATAGGCGGTAAGTGCAGGAAGATGAGAAAAAGAAGGTTGAAGAGTGCTTCTGGACTGAGTAGGGAGTACCGCAGATGATAACTCTTTTTATGTTTTGCTTTTGAAGAGGCATCACTGCTGATTTCCCTGTTTGAAAACAAGCTAAGCTTTTATTAAAATTAAAAAAAAAGAAGTTTTGATCGTATTTGGCTTGACAGCCTCCCTTAATTGTGTTGCCAAAACTGCAGTACCCAGTGTTACTGGTTTAAAAATACCCTTAAACGGGCTGTTAACTGTATGTCCCACGTTAAATGTAAAACTTCCAGAAGTGCCCTAAATGCTGTTCTAATAGCTTGGTTTGCAGCTCCATCTAATCCCAGTGAACTGTGAAGTCACTATTGTTGCATCTCTCAGGCTCCAGCCCTGTGAACTTTCTGAAGCAAAATGGCTTTTCTCTAGTCTGAAAACTTTGCCATTTAAAGTCTTGTAACTGCTTGAAAAACACAGTGCCCTGTAATCACATAACAAATTGCATAAGCATTGTACAAACTACAAGCTGTCTTTTGCTTAAAACAGTTCTTACTTTGATCTTTTGTTCTGTTTTCTAGAACTATTCCATGGCAGTCTATCTGGTAAAGCAGCTGTCCTCGACGGTGTTACTGCAGAGGTTGCGAGCAAAAGGAATACGGAACCCTGATCATTCTAGAGCACTAAGTATGTCTGATGTAGTACTTGTTTCAAAAAGAAAAATAGCTTTTGTAACAGGAGGTTTGAAATAGGACTGTGCTAACTGAGGTTTGGACTTCCTACAGTTCTCTGGGTTTTGAGAATCTGATAGTGGTGTTCTTTGTATTCAGTTCAAATTCAAAGACTCAGAGGCTTTTGTTTGTACTAGGAGCCAGGCCAGGAACCCTGTTGACACTGTGAAGGGAAAAAATGCAAGAGAATCTCTTTCAGTTCAGCCATACTGGCTTTGTTTCCTCAGAATAGAACAACTGTATTTATATAGTTAACTGGTAATTCAGTACCTCAAGCAAAGCTGAACTAAATGCCTGATACGAACCTTGATGCCAACATGCTGGAGGAAAGTCACCATCCACACAGTTTTTGTTCCTTTGGCACGATGTTGTGGAGGGGGCTGCTAGAGAATGTCCAGCACAGTGCTCCTCCCATCCCCCTTCCAAACTTGAGTGTGAGGTTTCCTGCTTTATTGTTGTCTCTGACTAGTACATGTTGGTATAAGTTTGTGTAAGAAAAATGCAAGCAAAACCTGCTTTTTTGGGAAGAGTGTGAAAATGCCAGCACCTGACAGCTGTGGGTCATACTCTTTAATACTCAGATAATGTGCATTGTACACAGCACAGGACCTGCTCCAAAAGGGAAGGAATTAGCCCACCAGTAAATGCTGTAAAGCCAGTGGTACACAGCGATGGCATTAGCTTGTGCTAATGCAGACTGGTGATTTGTATGCACAAAAATGTAGAGTTTCCTGTGTATACAGGGTGAGAATGAGGGTGTAGGAGCAGTTCACAGAGCAGGAGGAACATGGAGCCGACTTGTTCATGTAGCAAATGACTGCACATAAACCAGTCCTTAAGCAGAGGATGGGTTGAGATGAAAGACTTCTGCAGTGCTAATATTTCACTGCAGTTATTTAAAACTCAGATTTTGTCAGGGTACTTCTGATAGCCTATTTCTCAGTTTCCTCTTCAATTTTAAATCACAGGGTTGCTTGATGAGTATTTCAGAGGTTTCCAGTGGTGCTTGTCCACGTGGGAGTTACTAACACATTTTTAATGTGCCTGGAGTTAACAGTCAAGTCAATGTGGCTCATCTTGTTGGTAGATTTTAAATAACTGTCAAGCACAAAGTTGCATGTATATGAGAAGAGACATCTCTGTATAAATGCATTTTCTAGGGATCTTGGTTTAAGATGAGCTTTTCTGCTTTTCACTTTCTTAAATCTTGTCATTTATGGTCTTTCTAAAGAGTAAAGACTGCTTAGGATACGTATTTATTGTGTGAGCCTGAAACAATGGTCACCACTGCTTGCTTCAGACTGGGTTTATTTCTCTATCATCCAATTCGTGTTTGAGATCATCTGCAAAATAAACCTTTTCTTCTTTCCAATAACAGTTAAAGAGAAACTGACTGCCGATCCAGACAGTGAAATTGCAACAACAAGCTTAAGAGTTTCTCTCCTTTGTCCGGTAAGTTTTCTGTTTTTTATTCCCTCAGAACTGATTCTGATCAAAATGTGGCTGTTCTGGGACATTTATCCAACAGAGGTTACCTTGTGTTTGCCTGTGTATTAACTTTGTGGGGAGAGGGACCCAGTGTGGAAGTTACCTGCCACTGTGCTTAAGCATGTGATACCCCCTGAGAAAATGAGTATTCCATTAACTTGAAAATGCTGTTCAAAAGTGTATGCAGGCATACATTTAAATCTGTCACTAGATCATCAGAGTGTGCAGTTTGCGTCCTTGGTAATGATAAAGCCACTTTCGGTGGAATCAGAGGTAGGTGAATCTGCCGATAGAAAATCACTCTTCAGCCAGTGTCTGCAGTCAAAGAATTGAGCATCTTTTAAGTGAAGGTGATTATGTGATGTACACTTTGAGCATTTAATAATGTTAGATTAAAACTGAAGCAGTCTCCTAGAGGTTGGTCAGACAGGATTTATTCCAAATTTGAAGTGGGAGAATACAGTTCCACTGAATGGAAGGTTGGACCTTAAGGGTTGGATCAGGTGATCCTTGAAGTCCCTTCCAACCTGGGATTCTCTGAACGTGGAAGAGGCAGAGATGTACTTGATCTTGATCTGTAATTGTTTTTTAACCAAGTAGCTGCAGAGGTAAGTGGTAGTTTATACCTGGGTTTATGTTATCACTGGTAAACTGCACAACGTTAATACTATGTGTGCTTTTTTGATCTTTTTTCAAGTCCCATGCACCTTCAGAATACTCGCTCTCTGTAGTGATTGGCACAGTATCTTTACTGCAGTATAACTTTTTAACCTCTTTTGAAGGATACATCTGTTTCCTGGTTTGGTTCAGTCTGCTCAAGCTTGACATGAAATTTTCAGTTTTGAAATCTAGGAAGAAAACTGACTTTATTCTTGCAGAATTGAAGCTTATTTCTCAAGTAATTTAATATGTTTTTAAACTCTCCCGGTGTGAAGAGGTAAACCTTTTAGATAGATAAGCTTTGCTTCAGAAGAAGCATATTTGACATTGTGGTTGCTTTTTGTATATGCATTAGGTTATTGTAAATCCTTAAATGTGGTATTTTCAAGATCTTCACTCTTAAGACTTTCTCCATATCAGCACTGATGCTAACTAAATAATAAGACATTTATAAGGAAGATAAAATTCATGTAAGAAAGAGAAGGGGATTGATTGCATTTACAAATAATATCTTGATCTGTAAACTTAGAACCTCAGAACTTGTAATATTGCAAACCCATGAAACATGCCACATCGAAACTGCCGCAGATGCGGAGCACTGGAGTGTTTCAGGTCCACACCTGGCAGCTGGTTTTGCTGAGTTGTCATAGCCGAATTCTTGTTGTGCTGTTAGGACTTTGTTCTAGAAAGCACGATGAGAGTCCTGCTGGGTTCCTTGTCACTCTTTAGGCACAGTGTTTTTACCATTTAAAATGAGTTTCCAATACAGGCAAAAATAGTAATCTGTTAGTAAGAATTAAATATCTGTTGGAAGTGCCTGTGTATTAATTCATTATCTCAAATTAACCTTCATGTGTCTTCTGGAGCTACAGATTTTTACTTCAGTTGTACCTGATTTGTCAGAGCTGCCACTTGAGGCACCTATTTTCCTTTATAGATGATTCCATGGGAATGTTCTGACACATCTCTGTTTGTCTCAGTTGCCTCTGTTACTGGTAAAAGTTCTTCTGCAGTGCTGTTACATGCGTTTTTATTTCCTTGCTGGCTGTGATGCGGATGAGTTAGTGTTAGAGCAGGAATATCCTCTACAACAGTGCTTGTAAAACTCCAAGTTTGCTTATACCTAAAGATGTCAAATTCAACTTTGCTTTCTCAGAGTCCTGCCAGGGGTAAAACCAGAACAGGAATCAGAGGTTAGGATGTAGCTCTTCAGAAGTCCTACCGCTGTCAGTATTTCCTCTTTGAAATTCACTACTACCTTGATAGACGTACAAACCCAAGTCTGTAGCAGATTATTTTGAGTGTATTTATCTCCGTTCTCTACAAAACCTACACACTTGACATTTTTTCCAGCAAGTTCCTCACTCAGTGCCGTCTTATTTCCCTGTAGCTCTTGGAATAATCCATCATTGCAAGAGCTCGTTGGGTCAGAGACTGTACCTTTCAACCTGGCCTATGAATAGAAACATTATTAGGATGATTCAGACTGTCCTCGGGTCTGAATGTAATTCTGTTATAGCTCCCATGTTTTTACTTGCTCATTTGTAAGCATTTGGCTCAGGGAGAATTTTTTGGTCAATATTTTGTGCTTCCTTTCTAATGCTTGAATGCACAGCGTATGCTTTGAAAGTACACATTGAAAACACTGATTTGGTCTCCAGCAGCACAACCAAAAATGACAGAACGGTGCATCTTCAGCTCTGTTAATGGGAGGTGCTGTTCTCCCATCTCGTTTGTCAGGGGGGCCAGTCTCTTGTGTGTACACGTCAATAAACTCAGTGGAATTACCTACCTGGGCACGGGAGGTTTAGACTTTAGAACCTTTCTTTTGCCCTCAAAGCAAAGCGCAGAGCGAGGCAGCTTCCTCCGAATGTGTTTTGTTTTGCTGCTGAGCTTTTTTTAGCACAGAGGCCTCCTCTCCCTCCCAGCCCGTGGAGTACGTTTGAAAAAGCTGTCCTTAACTGCTGCCTGCATCCATCCGAGATACAGCAGCAAATGGGCAGGGCTGGGGCTCTGTGTCAGGAAGGCACTTGAATTCATGGTCTTGTTTTCCTTTGAAAGGAAAATAAATAACTCCACAGGCTCTGCAGCCGGATCAGATATTGAAGTGAACAAAAATTCCAAATGCAGCATGTTCCTGGAGGGCTTGCAGCTTTGTTTACGATTCCTCAGCTCCTGGTTTAGGTGCATATTTTAGCATGAACAGATAGCAGTGTTTTGTATGCTTGTAAAAGCAGTGAAGGCAGTGTGTCTTTGGCTGCCGACAGGCAGGAATCAAAACAGTAACGGTGTTGGGAAACACAGTTTTTCACAAGTTGGGGTGCATCCCTTCTTTTATGACCTTTTCTTTTGTCAGTTCTGACACAGCTTGGCCAGCATGGCAGAGCTGATCCAGGAGGTTCAATGCCAAAAATGGGAAAGGAGGCATCCACTTGTTAACACTGATTCCATCTGCATGTGTATGGCTTCCGTTAAATCCAAGCGCTGCCTACAAATTAAGAGGTTTTATACCAACAGCCTGTGAAAATGTTCTGGTTTAAGTGTGCTTTTTTTCTCAGGAGACAGGTATTTATGTTCTTCCTGCAGCACGTGTCTTTGACCTTCCTTAGTTTTCTTTTGCATCGCACAGAAGCATCCAGGTTTTATCTCTGGTACCCTTACTCTGGATCCTCGCTGAGCCAGGAGACTCTTACTGTGCCCAAAAGACAAATGAGCCATTGACCTACCATCTGGGAGATAAGAATTCCTAACAGACATGGATCAGGGGGCCTTGCTTTGTTGGGGGTTGGCGATGGCATAGAAATAATGTGCTTGGTCATGGATTTTGGGGGAGGGGGTGCCAAACACATGGCACATGCAGCACCTCCTGCAGTCTGAGCTCACCACTACCATAACTGCCGGCTCCCTAGGGAGTTTTTCACTCCCCTCCCATCTGGTGGTGGGTTTTGTGACAGTGACTGAGAGCCAAAAGGAAGCAAAACAAGCCAGATCCACTGGTGTAGCTGAGTTTGCTGGGAATGGGGTGGAGGGATTGCTGTTTACGGGGGATGCATAAGAAAAAGCATCATGGAGGAAGTAGTGGACTGTGTGTAGAGCCTTTGTTCTTGATGTGATTTTAGTTTTCTGATATTCTGAGATTGAGTGCCATCCTGTGGCACCCATCCTGTATTGCTCAGAATCACTATGTGTGGCCACCGTGCTTGCTTTAAGCCCTACTAAAACCAGTTCCTCCTCCTGTCGACTGCTAGAATGGGCTGAAGGTTTTTGAATGACATAGTTGTGTTTATTTTAGTCAAATATATAGAACTTCTAAATATGCAGTATAAATAGAGCTGAGTAAGTAATTGTTTTGTTGTTTTTTAATGTGGGAAAAGTCTTGTTTAGACATTCCTGCTTCTTACCTTTAGTGTGGTCAGTTAAAGCCCCTCCTAAACTGCAGCATAAGCACTTTGCCAGAAAACAACAGCTTGGGGTTTGTTTGAGGAGAGCAAGATTTTTAATTTCAGATCAAGATGAAATGCCTTTCACTGTAATCAGTTTTGCATTCAGGGTAATCATATGATGATGGTTTACGGTCTGGGTTAGCGTTGATTTATCCAATCCAAAGGTATTCCTATTGTACAATTTAGCCTAAGCACCTTCGCTGTGTAGCACTCGTTATGTTACCTGCTCAGCTTAAGCACTCAGCTGTGCCTTTTGTATTAAACTCATGGAAGCTTTGTGCTGACCTGCAAAACCTCACTGTCCGCTGACTACAGACTTGAAGGAAGGGTGGTCCCCATCTGAAAGTGCACTTTAGAACTCATTTTAGAATCATAGAATAGTTAGGGTTGGAAAAGGCTGTAAGATCATCCAGTTCCAAGCCCCCTGCCATGGGCAGGGACACCTCACACTAAACCATCTCACCCAAGACTTCATCCAGCCTGGTCTTGAACACTGCCAGGGATGGAGCATTCACAACTTCCTTGGGCAACCCATTCCAGTGCCTCGCCACCCTTACAGGAAAGAACTTCTTCCTTTTCTCCTGTCTCATCTTCTGTTATCAGTTGCAGGCCCTTTGCAGTGTTGAAAAGGTATGATGGTATTTTAGGGGATAGTCAGTTATTTGTATTTACATGAGAAAAAGGCAGTGAGATTTCAGGCTGGCTCACAACTGATACATAGTGGTGTTTATCACAGCAGGAGGAGTATAAAATGGTTTAATAGGTAGCAGGTGTGGATTATTTTGTGAGTAGTCACTTCCTGGAGAAAGGAGTGAAAATGATGGTTAGAGAAACATGTCAGGAAATGATCCATAAATGCATTTTCTATGTGATTGCTTCTGTGACTGTCAAGTTAAACAAGTGGTTCTGGTGGTACCCTGCTGCCTGAGGTACGGACAGCAACTTGAATACGGACTTCAGCTGCGTGAGGATAGAAGAGCTCTGACCCACGTTCATCAGCTTTTAAAGTACTGATGAAGAAGTCTTTTTGTGGTTCATTCAGGACACTGCTATGCTATTTGAGCTCAGCATTTTGTCCAGGGAATATGGAAGGATGTAGTCTTCAGTTTCCTTGGTCAAATGTAGTTAAAAATGAGACTTTCAGTAACTTTTATGCAATAATCAAACCTATAGGAAGGAGGGAACGGTTTATGTGACATGTATTTTAATCAAAACTCAGATTTGTGAGAGCTTGTGGAGTAGAACTCAACCTGTCTCTGTTTCTTTTCAGACAGAAAAGCCCTGTTTGTTAATTTCATACCAAAATGATTTAATCTTGTTCTTTTCTTTCTCTTAAAGCTTGGTAAAATGCGGCTAACTATACCCTGTAGGGCCCTGACTTGTTCCCACCTGCAGTGTTTTGATGCCACTCTGTATATTCAAATGAATGAAAAGAAACCAACTTGGGTTTGCCCTGTCTGTGATAAGAAGGCTCCCTATGAACATCTCATTATTGATGGGTAAGTAAAGCTTGAGTCAAAATAAAGTACTTTACACTCTCTGCTTAGTGTTCTTGTGCTGCACAAAATGCAGTGATCTGAAATCTTGGTTGTCTGGCTGTGATCTGGTTTAAGTTATTTAATTTCCCTGCTGTTGGTGAAGAATTACTAACCAGGTACCCCTTCATTCATTATTTTGGAAGAACTATGGTCATCAAACTGTTAAAGATAATAATAAGGAAAGGTGCTCTTTCCAGTCCTAGGTAGGTTTTTGACCTGTCCTGCCTAGAATAGTTGTGGCTTTGGGGTTTTTTACCCCCAGTGTTCCGTAGTGCTGCATTCCTAGGTGAAAACAGCACATGTTGTCTTTTAATGGAGCAATGGCACAAATCTGGTCTAGTTGAGAGCAGACATTCATGTTAGATCAAATAAATACTGCCACTCCCCCCCCCTCCCCGAATGCATGTATAATTCCATGTACAGTTTCACAGCTGGGGAGCTGCTGTATACAGAAAGTGACAGAGAGATTGATTCCCTGGTCCTGCCTACCTGTGAAACATAACCCCCCTAAGAAATCTAGTATTCATCTCCATGAAGAAATGCCAAGTATGTAGTCCTGGGTTTGCATTTTAATTCCTTAGATAGGAATCTTCTTTCCAAAGTGTGATAAAGAGAACAAGCAGAATCTTCTGAGAACACTCTCAGAATGTTTTGCTCAAAGAAAAACCACACAAAAAGGCAGCAACCAACCAACCAAACCAAAAAAATCCCAAACAAACAAACTGACCCTCCCAAAAGTGAAACTAAAACAGGGGGATTGGACTAGATGATCTTTTGAGGTCCCTTCCAATCTCTAGCATACTGTGATACCCCTGAAAGAAATGGAACCCCAGAAAACCCCCTCACAAATGACTGAGTCTGTATTTAGTGAGTAGGTGCTTCATTTTGGTGGCCTGCTAGTGAAGCAGGAGGTTGCTCAGGGTTCACTCTGAGGCCTTGCAGTAGCTTTTGAAGAGACACTCAGGGCTGGCACAGGCTGCTTTGGGTCTGCATGGATCTCAGGTCCTCTGCTTCGGATCAGAGATCTGTGGGGTTCCTTGTTCTATGTTTCAGCCTAAAATAGGAAAGACTCTGAGTAGTACGAATTAAACCAACGCCTTTTCCTTACTTGTGTTGCTAGGTACAGACATTGGAGATCAGGTGGTGCAACTGCAGCATCCCAAAGAGAAGGTTATTTGTAGAAAGCACTCAATCCGGGAAAGAGTGAACTTTCTCACTAATTAAAGCCAAGGTTTTTCCTGCAGAACCACATGAATAGTCTTGGTCGAAAGCTGGAATTCCCACTGGGAGTGATGTGGTGCCAGGATCCTAAAAATTTTGGGAGATGCAGCTTAGTAGAAGAGGCTGCAAGTTCAGATTCCCATGCTCAGCTTTTGGTAGAAAGTTTCAGCTTCTAAAGAGGTTTTGGGAAATAGTAGTCATTACATGCTCACTTATATTGACTCCTTTAAGATAAGTATGGGTTAGGAGGAGATTGGTTTTTTTAATGCTAGTTCACATTCTTCTTTCCTTTTGGGAAGCAGAGTTCTGTGTCATGAGCTCGGCAGGATTCCTCTCATGCAGTAAGTAATTGTGTAGAGTTTTAGATAATCTTTTACATTTTTCAGTGACTCCTTATCAAGGAAATGCACGAGAGAAGGGTAGAACAATGGCAGCTTTCAACTCTTGAAACAGTAATTCGTACTTACACTGACTAATAAAGGTATTGGAGTCAGAAAGGTGTTAAGCTCTTTTTGAGGACTGATATTCAATGGTTTTGGTTGACAGGTTGTTCATGGAAATCCTGAAGTATTGTACAGATTGTGATGAAATTCAGTTTAAGGAGGATGGATCCTGGGCTCCTATGAGATCAAAGAAGGAAGTGCAGGAAGTAACTGCATCTTACAATGGAGTTGATGGTAAGTTGTGTTTTGGGGTGTATGGATTGGATACACTGAACTGTTAACTACGGATATTCCTTTAACTTTTCAAAATGCTCATTTTTGCACTTATGTTTGAAGCTTTTCGTGATCATTTGTAAGAGATTACTTGAGTAATACCTGTTGGGGCTGATGGTACTTTTAAGTTATCAAAGCTGTGTAATTTTGTTGTCTTTTATTCTGAGTTGTAAGGTTTATTTTGTGAAGACATGTAATAAGCTGTGATGTTATGAAGATCGTAGCGGTGCTGTACTCTACATCTTATAATGTTGACTTACTTTGTATAGGATGCATAAGCTCTTCCCTGGAACATCAGGTGTCTTCTCACCAACAGTCAAATAAAAATAAGAAGGTAGAAGTGATTGATTTAACCATTGATAGCTCATCAGATGAAGAAGATGAAGAACCATCTGCAAAGAGAAGCTGTCCTTCCGTATCTCCAGCATCACCATTAAATAATAAGGGGTGAGGATAAAAATAGGCCAGTGCAGAGAGAATGTACTCATGATGGAGAGTAGTAATACATTGCAAAAGAAATTGTATCTAGAAAGTTCTGTATCTGGATTGGAAACTTACAGCAAATAGATCTGATCTTGGGTCGCAAGGCTTAAGAACAGTGAAATAACTTTGAGTTGTCAAGTGTGTAACGTGATGCAGTTGCCAGATGTGTTTGTGAAAATGAATATAAAAGGGTGCAAAAAGTTGTGGCTTAGAAGGATTTTGTTTTTGCAAATCTGGAAATGTTTTTCTTCCCTAAAGAAATGTAAAAGCAGCACATACAGAGAGAGTGAGCAATGAGAAACATGGGTGTGGTATGGGAGTTGTGTGGGTTTTGCTGGTGATTACTGCCAGTAGCATAGTAATAAAGGATGCCAGAATAACCTGATTACACCTAAGTAGCCAAGCTGTTAATAGCACCCTGTTTACATAAACATGTAGGGATGAAAACAGGCTGCACTGAAGGGATCCTGTTGTTGAAGTGGTTACTACTCCAGTCAGGTAAATGACTCAGTGATCACTTAAAACTCCTCAAGACCTTTTTTCCTGTCTTCCATTGCCACCTACCTTGGAGGGTATAAATGTGTCATTACACAGATTTGTATGGGGGATTTCGGGGTTCAGTATACCTTTAGGATTGTCCTGGCTTAGTATTTGTAATGTATTTATAGCAGAGATCCCAAATCAGTTTCTGCTGTTTGAGCCTGAGCCTGTCTTAGCTTTTATTTTGCTGAGCTTCAGCTCTCTTGGACTGAATTAACTTTCCTGATCAAATGTAACTGTGAGAAGGAAGCTTGGGGAACATGTGGTGCTCCTGTCTCTTCCCTGCTTCTGTTCCCTGCCAGACTCAGTGAGGAGCTGTAGCATTGTGATGCTTTGTAGTGGAGCTTTGGCATTTAATAGGGGAGCTGACACAAAGCTCGTACTGAGTATTGCGAGGTTGGCTTTGTGTTATACTTGAAAATAGCCATGCCCTGCTTGGGACAGCAATAAAGCCAGGACTGTATTTGACACCCGTAACAAGCTTTTGTTTCTTGCAGCATTTTAAATTTACCCCATCAAGCATCACCCGTGTCAAGAACACCAAGCCTTCCTGCTGTTGACACCAGCTACATCAATACATCACTTATCCAAGACTACAGGCATCCATTCCATATGACACCTATGCCTTATGACTTGCAAGGTGAGCTTCTGACTGTTGATAGCTGTAAGTACAGCTCTCCATGCAGTAATAACTATTGCAGAAGGATTTAAACATGCAGTGGTTTGACAGTGCAGTAGTGCAAAATACTGTTTTGCATCCACAGAGGATGAGATGGTATTTAAGACCCCCTGAAAATACTACAAGGTTTATAAGGGCTCTGGTAGTGAAGAGAATCTGAAGTGTCCCCAGTATTATGCTGGCTTAATTTCAGCCTAAGTGGGGGGGAAATCGGGGAGAGATGCTGTTGTGTTTTGAGAAGGTTAATTTTTTCCTTTGGCTCTTTACAGGTTTAGATTTCTTCCCTTTCCTGTCAGGAGACAATCAGGTAAGTCAAGGAAGATCAATTCATGTGGCAGATGCTCTTGTCTGAGAAGGACTTGCTGGCATCGATGTATAAGCAAGGAAGGAGCAGATGTATGATGTAGGTGTAAATACAGGCAGGCTGCAGCTTTGTTTTATGCACACAGAGACTGATCAAACACGAGCATTGCCTAAATAGGGGTGTAGGATAAGAGAAGCATTTCTGTTCCCAAGGGTTAAGCTCAGGCAGCCACTGGCCATGACTGAAGGTCCACCAGCCACCTCAGTTTGTGTCCTGGGTTCATGACAGTTTGTCAGACCTCGCTTGCCACCTTTCTGTAAATACTGAAATGTGCTAGATTGGTGCTGGCTCCTCTAGTTGTGGGAGCTAAGGAAGTCCTTCCCTAGAAGGAGCCTGGGTTGGCAAGTGGTGATTGCCAGCTTGATCCCACTTGGTCGCTTTTCCTCCTGTGCTTCCAAGAAAATAAGGGGCTGAGCTGGCTCACAAGCCCTTGGTCCCATCATGTTCTGCAGGCTGAAGCAGGAGAATTGCACTAACTGTAGAGGGATACTTTCCCATAATTAAGACCAGAGCCTGCACTGTAGAGTTTGGATTCAGAGAAGCTATCTTGATATTCAGTAAAACAGAGGTATGAGAATTATTCTGAAACAAGCAGTGCAGAATCTGATGCACTGATACGATGCAATTATACTGGTGCATAAATGTGGGGGAACAAGGCAGAATAGCCCACATATGTTTGATCATAGTGGAAAGAAACATCCAGAGCAGAATTCCTCTGCAGAGACATTGTATTTAAAACCTGATTCTTGATAGCTACAGTTCTTGCTTTTCAGGGGCTGACCAGCAGAGAGCATAACTTGGGACAGCTCTTGCTGCCATCAAGCAGGACTAAGGGTGCTATTTCTAAATGCATTTTCCGCAGCAGTATGCTTCCCTCCACCAGCAGTGATTAAGCACATAGTTTCACCAGCTGTGGTTGGTTTGTGACTTTTGAGCAGAGCAGAGGGATGGCAAAATGTTGGGTTGAATTTGGGGGAATTTTTCCACCAGGGAATTTTCTGAAGAGGTAAGAGTGCTGCTGCTGACCATGTCTTTACTGGTTTGGGTGTCCTGCAATGCTGTTACCTCTCTAGCATTTGTTCCTGCTGATACTAGTATTTCCAGTTTCTTTTGGCTTCAGAAATGAAGGGTTGCAGAGGTAAAAGTTCACTGCCTCAGTCCTTGCCTTACAGAGCGATTGAGTAGCCAGGCTGGTGTGATACCCAGAACCTGTCAGAGCTTTAGCTTACAAATACCTTCTTTTGTGCTGGTCTGAATCAAAACTGTGGTGTCTGAAATGTAACTTGCAAATGTTGTTTTTCCCCCCCCAGCATTACAACACCTCCCTTCTTGCCGCCGCAGCCGCGGCAGTTTCTGCATCAGATGATCAAGAACTTTTACACTCTCGTTTTTTCCCATACACTTCATCTCAGATGTTTCTCGATCAGCTAAATGCAGGAGGAAGCAGTTCTCTGCCAGCCACAAATGGTAGCAATAGTGGCAGTAACAGCAGTCTTGTTTCCTCCAACAGCCTGCGAGAGAATCATGGTCATCCAGTTGCAAGTAGGAGCAGCACGGACACAGCGTCCATCTTTGGTATCATACCAGACATTATTTCGTTGGACTGATTTTTGGAATACATGAACTCGTCTGAGGAAATCTTTGTGCTTGGTTTTACTTTCTGTTAGAAACATAGACAAGTTTTTTTCCTTTTTTAGGGAAAAAAATTTATGTGTACAGAGAACAAAAGTATATTTTCAGTTTTACTTTTGTATATAAACCTAAGATGGCCTCACTGGTAAAAATAAGAAAAAAAAAACACAAAACAAAAAAAATTAACAAAAACAAGGAGCTTCAGTTCATTTCTATGGATGCTGAAGATTTTACACCTGTGCATTTGTCATGTGAGTTATTTTTCCTCCCCGCCCCCCCCCCCCCCCCCATAGTTTGGACACAAACGGCATTATTTTCTTCACAGTAACATGAACAGGAATGGAGCTGAACTTTTAAAGTTCAAACTTATGAGAGGGGTTTTTCTCCTCTTGGGGTCATTTACCTTTGGTGGTGGAATCTAGTTCCCCCATCCCACACTTAGTGCAGATTTCATTATGCTTCAAGTGGAAGAAACCCTACTCAAAGTGTTCCACAGCATCCCCTCTGTTCACAGAACAGAGCCTTTCAGGAGTGGCTTTGGCTTTTTGGGATTTGTTTTGGTCATTTCTGGTTCTGTGTGACCCTCTCTTCAGATCGTTTTGTATTCCATGCTTTAGTCAAGCATGTTACAAGCTCATTAGTGCACCAATTATTCTTGAGGGCCAGACTCAATAAAATCTCAGGCTGAGGAATTTACTTAGCTGTGCTTATGTGGGACAAGACAGAGAACTTTTACAGACTCTAGCCCCAGATGAAAGCATTGACACATTGGACTGTCGGGGTTTGTATCTAAGAACTTACTATGAAATCCTTGTCAAATATCTTAAGATCCTACTCAGCAAATTATTAAGCATGTGTCAGTTTTAAATCTGTGGAGCTGCTTGTGCTTTAAAGTTAGCCATGCGTGTGTAACCGGCCTATTGAATTGAGGCCTGTCTTGTTCTGGCTGGAGAAGCCTACTTTTAGCTGCCGTAGATCAGATTTCTGCTTCAAAGTGAACTCGTCAACAACAGGACGAAAATACCAATACCCACACACTATTGCATGGTTTGTGCAGCCAGTAATGGTCTTGGTACACACTGTCTTCTGAGGTCACATCCATCACAATGAATACTCAGTGTTCGATGGGAGTCTTTCAAACCAAAACCCAACCCTATAGCAAAGCCCCACCCTGTAGCCCATGTACTCAAATGATTGCTACCTATTGAAGTCTCTTAGGGTAGTGGGTTTCAAAACTCCGTTGTCTCTTTCTGGCCTTGTAATTCCTTTGATTCCCCCTGGGTTTTCCGCACACTTCTGTTGAACGTTGAGCCATAATTTACTTCCCTGGGTTCTTTTCTCTTTTTAAGTTGTGCATGACGTAGAAAAACCTTTTTGTTTGAGAACCGATGGGTCGCTTGGGCTGATCCGTTCTTATTCAAGAGTGAAACGTGTAAATAGCTGGAGTGCAGTTTTTCAGGAGATTCTTTAAGGTTAAGAGAAGGGGGAGGGAAGGAAGCAATTCTCTTGTGTCCCAAAGTCCATGTCAGAGAGAGTAGATATTTCCTCTGGTGTGAAAACTATTTTTATAGCTGGTTGAAAGTGCAGGTAACAAGTTTATCAGGAAGAGAGAGTTAAGGAATACTACAGTGAGCAGATTCTTGTCTGACCTTTTCATGTCCAAACCCGTTGATTGCAGTTAGTTGCTTTGAGCATTGACGAGGGCCACCTTTTGCCTATGAAGTTGTCTGAAAACTCTTGTGTTGATTAAAAAAAGAAGAAAAAAAAGAAAAAAAAAAGGGAAAAAAAAGGAAAAAAAAAAAGGAAAAAAGGAAAAAAAAACCCTCTTTAATCCAAGTAGCATTAGGTATTGCTGTATGATCAGTCGTATGGTTATTTGAGAGGTTCACCTTATGTGGCATCCAAATCGTTTTTAGTGTTTTTACAGCATCCCTCTGCCACTAAATAGTTGACTTGAATTTTGGAAACAACTGTTTGTGTTTATATGTATATGTGTGTGTATATATGTATTTATAGATCCGTGTGTGTGAGTTCAAAGTGAGTTAAATAGTTTTTCCCATGCATGTGTATTTCATACATATCTGGCTGATATATATATTTCACCATACACCAATTTTATAATTTATTAAATGTCAGTTAAAAAAAATAAAATAAAAGGATAGAAAATGGGAAATACTTATTTTTTAAACTCAGTCTGATTTTGAAGTGATTAAACCTACACTAGGAATATATCTCATACATTTTAGTCATGAATACTAACCTGGTAACTTCAGAGCATATGCTTTGCTGTAATACTCTTTGTAAACCTGGAGTACAAGTGCTGTCGGTGTAACAGGGAGCGTGTGCGGCCCCGGTTCGGAACCACCCAGGAGACATTGGGAGAGCTGGTGGCTGCTGTGCTGACGGTGGTGGCGACGTTTCATTGACTGTATTGTTAAAGAGGACCTGAGGAGCAGCTTGTGTCACTTTTGACAGTGGTATGAAAGCCTTGGTAACCCACATCTGAAATGAACCGTGGCGGGTGTGTGGTAACGCAGGATCCGGCGTCTTTAAGCCTGGCTTAGCTTTTGGAAAGCAAGGTCCGATGGTGACGACTTCCGTTTCCTCACGAGTTATCCCGCAGGGAAGGAAGGCTGTTCAGTTCACCGGTGACGTTTTTGAACCTCATGGCTCTACAAAGAAGGGACAGACACGTTCTGAAGTCCTCCTTTGTGGTATTAACCCCATATGCTTTGTGAGTATTCCTGTTTCATGCTAGGGTGTTCTTTATTGCTGATAATTCTCTGTGCCTCTGACCACAGTTAACATTGCTTGGTAGAAGTCTCAGTCTGAGTTCTCGACAAGTTCCACGCGAATGTCACTCCCAAACTCGATCTCCATTAGTTCATGTATTAACAGAGATGCTGTAGAGCAATCCAGAGCTCCTTTCGCTGCCCGTGGCAGAGTTTCTGTGATCCGTAGCCTGGAGGCCTCTTGTCCTCAAGTTCTTCCACCAGAGAGGTGGGGTGTGCACACACTTGTGCCTGTTTTGTGTCAGGTATGAGCACACAGCTGTTTAATAGCAGCGTGGAAGTGGCTTTGAAAGCTCTGAGGGCATTACTGGTCCATCCTTTAGGTGCTCTAACCTAGGCCATGTGTTAAGATCTTGGTAGCACTTCCATAACAATAGATGTGACAGCGACTGCAGGCTCGCCCCTTCCTCCCCATGGCAAGGACTCAAAGCCTTTCAAGGGTGGGATGACTGGTAGGTTGTCATTGGACTCTGTTGGACCCTCACTGAGGCTGTGAGGAGAACGTTTGACAAATGAATTCTTCACTGCAGTTCAACCTTTCAGGGGTTTAAGCACATTTTGAATAGACAAGGGTTTGTTTTGTCCGTGTAACCAGTTTTCTTTTCTCCTTTTAAACAGAGCTTAGATTTCTAACAAGGGAAAATTGCTGGTGGTCCCCGAAAGTGCTGCTGTTAATTGTTCTAATTAACAAAGGGAAAATGTATATAAGCAGAATATTAAAATTACCATTAATTCCATGAATTGAAAAGCTGTCATTCATTGCCTTAAAACTTTCTCTTAGTTTCCATACGGCATGCCAAACCAGTAAACGGCTTTTAAAGATGTATAGTAGACCAATGTCAGTTTGTATAAAAGTACCAAGTGAAAATATTTATTATATGCATTGGAAAAAACAAAATGGTTTACCTATTGAATGTTACCTGTTTATGTAGAAATCTTTAGATGTAATAAAAAGCATTCAGTTACGTTGTGTTTCCTGGGGGGAAATGAAAACTGGGGTGGGGGGGTTGAGAGGAGGGTGTTTTCTGTGAGCTGATGAGTTGCAAAGGTCCCTTTTGGACAGGGATGCTTTGCCTCCGGTTGGTTTGTGGCATGGAATGTTGTCTGCATTGTCTCTCCAAGCTTTTACAGCTTGGTTTTGGAGTGGGTGTGAATGGGGGGGTTCTGTTTGCTTGTATTTGGGTAGGGTGAACCCACCTGGAGAGGATGGTGACCCCCTGTTAGGATCCCAGATCCACTCTGGAGCAATCCAAAGTGATTTTGAGCTCATCAGTCCCCATGACACACAAGTTTTCATACTGTCTACAGCGGGAAGGATTTGTTCATCAGCTCTTCTGGCCAATAGGGAAGTATTAAGCTGTGCATTGGATCATTTGTGATTTGGTTATTGATGCAGATTGGAAACAACTGCTTCTGCATGCACTCCGTGTTTCATAAGGTGATTATTCACAGCAGCCGAGGTCTGCGCTCGCTTCCATCACCGGTGCCTCCACAGCAGAGGGTTGGAAGGGCTCCGGTGGGCAGCCAGAGCTCCCTCCGTGCTGTTAGCAGAGCTCCAAAAGGCTCCGTGGTGAGGTAGGTGGAGTTTGTATCCAAACACTGGGAGTAACTGTGAGGGGTGGGAAGAGGGGTCCATGGGGAAGCTGATCCTTTGCTGTTGGTAGGAGCTGGTTTTGTTGGTGAATCTTTGCTCCGTTTCACTGTATGCTGTTATCTGGAGTGTTTGAGTGCTGAGCTGCTTGCAACGCTAACTGTGAGAAACAGGGTTTATTTTCTGTCCATAGAGTAAGAAGATGCTGGATGCATTAGACAGGCATGACAAGGTCTGTCAGTTCTACACTGAGCAAAGTTCATTTCCCCTCCAAGCACAATCCTTCACTCTTCAGAGGGTTTCTCATCTTGGCATATCAGGGTCTGAGTCTGAGCTTACTGGGTTAGCTGGGGACTGCTGCCGTGAGAACTGCAGGCTCTGCAGCTTGGCTCTGAATCAAGGGAGAGTGGGCACAAAACTGCCCTTTGTCTTAAACACAGGACTGAGAGGGACGTCCTGGATCCGCTTCCATTCCTTGCACAGCATTCAGCATCTCATTTAGTCTTTTGTGCCTTTCCCCCCCCATATAATACTCCATAAGAATAATTCTTAGCCTTACGGAGACACTGATTTGGAAGAGTTAAGATTTCATGTCAGAGAATGGTTTGGGATGGAAGGGACCTAAAAGCTCACCCAGTTCCAACCCCCTGCCAGGGGCAGGGACCCCTTCCACTGGAGCAGCTTGCTCCAAGCCCCTGTGTCCAACCTGGCTCATAATTCAGTTTGGGGTTTTATTTTTGCAGTTTCTAACCAAATTTGTGGTACTAACAGTCCTGTTTGATTCTGTGTGTCAGCCCTGGGTGATGCTGCTTTCCGTGGTCAGGCAATGCAGCATGCCTCAGCAGGGGATAAATGCAGTGTGTATGCTATGGTTGTGATGATTTAACTGCTGATGAGCTCACAGGTAGAGCAAAGGATGCGTTGGTTGCTTCAGTGGCCAAGATTTGGCATTGGAGCAGGGAAGGAGGGGAGGGAAGGGCCTCCCATGGGGAGAAGCCACTGCAGGCCCACAGGACCATGGCCTTTTCCAGCATGTGGCTGCTTCTGCGTGATGGTCTCTGTGTGGGTTTCTGACCGACTCCAGAGAGGATCTGCTGTATGTGCTCCTAAATCTCCTGCGAGGGTCTCTGGACCTTAACTAAGGCTGCCAAGGTCCAGGCGGAGTGAGACCAGCCATAACCGCTCTGGGTCAGAGTGGTTTTCATCACTTAACACCAGGAGAGATGGGTGAGATTCCCTGCTGTAGAGAAGCTGAATTCCCCGGCCCTGTTCTTCCCTGCCAGGCTGCCTCTGGGAGCGTGTCCTTGCGGATAGCCCCGAGCTTGGTGACGGATACGTTTACCAAGCACAGCATCGGCAGTGGGTTGCCTCAAAACCAGCTTCACCGCGCAGAGATTTGGTGCTGAAGATCCTGTGCCTTAATAAGTAACGGGACAGAGACAGGACAGGACAGATCCTGTGTGCTGGAGGAGTGGGAGAGGAAGAAGGAGGTGGTGATTGTAGGGCATTGCTGAGATTGGAGAATGGGAAGTGGTCCTCTGCTGAGCATCACTGGTGGGGGGGAGCAGAGGATTGGTGCTGCGTGTCTGTGATGCTCTGGACAGCCAGCAGGGATGCGGCTGGTGACTTGATGGGATCATGCACTGGATCCAAGGAGCTGTGCACAGTTGCACTGGATTTACCACTGTCGGTGCACAGTTGAGCTTCCAGGGGAATCCCTACCCAAAAGACTCTGTCTGAGCTTGGGGGTGTGGAAGCAGGAAATGGCTGTGGTGATGCTGACTTCTTGGGACGCTGTCACTGTGAGACCTTCACTGCAACTTCCCGTTTACGCCACAATCTGTACTTAAATGCATTCTAAAAGTCATTTTTGATGTTATGAGTTTTAATTTGTTCTGTTTTAGCTACTGCTTCTTGAGCAGGACACGTTACACAAGGGATGCGAGATGCAGTTTATTCAAATAACAGCTCACATTTGGTGACAGCATTCCTTCAGGAACGGGGTGGGATCCTGTGTGAGTGTAAGCACAGTTGTGAAGGCATAATAAGGGATTTTAAAGGCAAATGATGATTCCCAAGTCCAAGTAATAAGTAGGAGAAATTGAAGTCAAGAAAGCCTCAGGTTCTGCTCTTACCAAATCTCTTGGTCTGAGTTTCAGTAGTCGACTGTTGGAAGGCAAATCTTGTGGACAAATTCTTCATACCTGATTGTTCCGTTTGGTCCAACTTTGGCTTCTTTGAGCAGGTCATCAACTGAAAGAGGGGAAGAAAACCACGGGTTGGAGAGGCAGATGGCACAGGTGCTGTGTTCTTCACAAGAGCAGCAGTGCAGGATTTGGGTTTCAAACCCGTTTTGTTAGTTCTGGGATCAGTTCTGCTACCGTCCCGGAGAGTTCTGAACTATCTCCAGTTCACACTCGGATGTCGATCTCCCAGTTCAACTTTCTGGAGCAGAGGTGCCCATCTCCTTGATACCCACATGGAAAAGATTCACAAATTTAGTCTAAAACACCTTTTAATTGCTTCTGGTGGCTTATTTGGCCTGGGTAACAGACCTGCCCCTAGTCAATTTAGACCAGGCTAAATGCTCATCCACATGGTGTGCCCAACTTGAAGTGGATCTGCGTGACACTTGGTGGTGGGCCTTTAATGTTCGAAAAGGAAGAGTATCTCAGCTGGAGCTCTGAGGCTCTCTGAAAACACATCTGAAGAAGTGGTAACTGTGCAGTTGGCACCTGGGAGCAGTGGGATGCTTTTCATTCCGGCTTCGGGAACTCCTTGGCACTGACAGCAGCTGCCTGACTTAAAATGTTATCTTACACAGGCTAAGCCATTAGAATCATAGAACCCCAGACCGGTTTGGGTTGGAAGGGAGCTTAAACTCATCCAGTTCCAACCCATGCCACGGGCAGGGACCCCTTCCACTAGAGCAGCTTGCTCCAAGCCCCTGTGTCCAACCTGAACACTAAATAGAGCACCTCTGTGATAAATCATCATCCCAGGGAGCAGCTCCAGCAAGGGAAGAGGTCTCTGGGTTAACAGGCATCCGGGTTGCAAGACGCAGCATCTCTGCTTGGCCATTGTGGTGCGGCTAAAGGCTGATGACAGCAGAGAGACTTTGTCCTCACATGAGTCTAATTAGAGTTGATGGTGCTAATGGTTCTCTTTGGCTTTGGGGGTGCTCCCTGCTCTGTGTGTGTCTGGGCTCCCCTGGGGGCTCTGGTTTTATGTGGGAAAAGCCTTTTAAATGAAGGCACAAGCTCATTGTGTGGCTGTGAGACTGGTGCTGGTGGGGTGGACTCAACAGCGAGATGCGATGCGCCGGTGCCCTGGACACTGTGTGTGTGATGGGGGGGACATCCCTTCTCTCGGGTGTGCTACCTCCTGCTGGCACAGGGCCTTTCCCAGAGGGAAGTCAGGAGGGAAATCAGATGAGGAGCATTCAATACATCTTTGAACTGCAAAATACCTTCTTCCTCGGAGAGCTTCTCGCCTAGTCGGGTGAGCTTGGCTTTCAGCTCCGAGACGGTGATGATGCCTCTCTTCTGCCTGTCTATCATGGACAGGGCAGTGAGGATTTCCCTCTCGGGCTCCTCTTGCTTCATTTGCCTGTACATGATATTGAGGAAGGTGGAGAAATCCAACTCCGCGTTTTTGTCTGGAAAAATAAGAGGAGATCCCTTAGGAATGGCTCGGTTTTGTGGTGTGGATCCTGCCCTGAGCATCCCCGTCCTCTTTCCCCCTTTCCTGGGGCGCCTTTTGCCTGGCTCTGGTCTGGACCAGGATGGACCATACCTGGGGAGTTTCTCTTGCCCTAAAACCCATTTAGAGCACTTGTGTGTCCGGGTTTGCTGTGCATAAGGTCTATGCCAGACCTAGCACCCAGCATTCTTAATCCAGCCCATTCTTTGCTCTTTGTCCTGTGCTTTGAATTCATTTGTGTACCTGCACATGAATGTCTTTCAGTGCTCTTCTACCTCTGCTGCTTGGACTGGACAGGTTCCCAGCCTCAAAATCCACAATCAATATAAATGCCTTGAAGCTTTTCCAATGGCACTGGTTTAACCCGTGCACTGATTTGACTTTGTTCCCATCACATCAGACCATAGGCTTTGGTGACTGCTCTTGCTTTGCATTGCCTGTTTCACCTGGGGGGGAGGCTGTTCCCTGTGGGACTCCAGGCAGCCTCCAGACCACAGGGAAGCTGCATTTCCCCATCTGTTTCATCCATGTCTTATCCATGTTTGATCTCTATGAGTTACCCATGTTCGATCTCCACGCTTTACCCATGTTTGATCTCTATGCGTTACCCATGTTTGATCTCTATGCGTTACCCATGTTTGATCTCCACGCGTTACCCATGTTTGATCTCCATGCGTTACCCATGTTCGATCTCCACGCGTTACCCATGTTTGATCTCCACGCGTTACCCATGTTTGATCTCCACGCGTTACCCATGTTCGATCTCCACGCGTTACCCATGTTCGATCTCCACGCGTTACCCATGTTCGATCTCCACGCGTTACCCGTGTTCGATCTCCACGCGTTACCCATGTTTGATCTCCACGCGTTACCCATGTTCGATCTCCACGCGTTACCCATGTTCGATCTCCACGCGTTACCCATGTTCGATCTCCACGCGTTACCCATGTTTTACCTCCACGTGTTACCCATGGGCTGCACTCACCGATCCTGTGCAAGTGGAGGTGTCTCTGCGCCTCCCCCGGCGTGGGGCTGGCTCCCAGGCACCGCATCACTGCCAGCAGGTCCGAGGCCTTGATCTTCCCCTTTTGTTTCTTGTCGTAGAGGGAAAAACACTCCTTGAACTCTAATTAAAACCCAAAGCCGTTATTCCCTGCCAGAGGACACGGATCCGCCGCTGACGCCTCCTCCCCCGTGGCCCGGCCGGGTTCCAGCAGGGATATTGTGTCTGCTGCGGAGTGTCTGGTTTCAGGGTGATGGATGGGGGGGACCACACCACCCTGGGTAAGTGCCAAAGGCAGGCTTGGGAATAGCGGAGCTGAGGGGGACCTTCAGCCTAACGGAGCAGGTCTGAGAGTGGAGTCAGGCTGCTGCACGTGGAGAATGGTGCTGGGAGCACTTTGTGGGGTGGGAGAGGATGCTGAGGGCGGGAGGCTTAAGGGAGGAATCCTGGACTGGTTCGTGTTGAAGGGACCTTAAAGCTCCTCCAGCTCCAACCCCTGCCACAGGCAGGGACCCCTTCCACTGGAGCAGCTTGCTCCAAGCCCCTGTGTCCAACCTGGCCTTGAGCACTGCCAGGGATGGGGCAGCCACAGCTTCTCTGGGCACCCTGTGCCAGCGCCTCAGCACCCTCACAGGGAAGAGCTTCTGCCTAAGAGCTCAGCTCAGTCTCCCCTCGGGCAGGTTCAAGCCATTCCCCTTGGCCTGTCCCTACATCCCTTGTCCCAAGCCCCTCTCCAGCTTTCCTGCAGCCCCTTCAGGCACTGGAGCTGCTCTAAGGTCCCCCCCTTAAGAAGCCATCTCTTCTCCAGGCTGTCTCTACACCCTACTGCAGGCTTGAGTGCCCTATGGGTGCTGTGCCCCCCCCGCCCTGCCTGCCTCCTCCCAAGGCCACTGCAGATGATCAGGTTTACATTAATACTCTTTATTATGGCTTAAGCCATTCCCTGTCAAACCCTTCCCATCGCAGCCCCGGTGCCTCCCAGTGACTTCCTGCAGCCTCCTTCCTCCTCTCCCACCTTCGCTCCCATCGGACAGGAAACCGCAGCACTGCAAGTGCTGGTCCCTGCTGCTGCTTGGCCGGGGCTGGGGGGGTTCATGGGGTTGGGAGGTTGCTGGTCCCAATGCAATGCAGTGGGTGAGTATGTGGGGAGGGGGTCAGGTCCCAGCACTGTGCTAGAACTGGGGAGATTTCTCTGGTTTCAGGGCAAAGAGGCACGCTGGAGGTGCCTGGGGGGCACGAGCTCAGAGTGAGTGCCATTTGTATAGACACAAACTTAACAAATCACATCTATCCATCCATATATATATGTATATATGTATACACATGTTTAAGCTGATCTTGCTAATAGGAAGAAACAACCAAACCCAGACCAAGCCCACACATACCGTTGATCTGATCCTGGGACAGGAATTTTGCCTGGAGCATGGAAAGGGGAACAGGAAAACCGGCTTTAAAATCCAGATGGGAATGAGTGGTGGTGCTGGTGGGGGGGTTGTATCAGCCCAAACGCTTCACTCACCATTATTTAGGGGCTCCTCCTCGTGTCCAACGCTGCCCGTGGGGCTCGGAGGCGCCTGCTCCTGCTTTCCTACTTGATTAAGGGCTAAAGTCCGGGGTGGAGAGAGGCTGTAATAAATACCCCGCTGCCATGGCTACGAGACCTGATCCCTGCCGGGCTCCCGCTCACGTGCCATGGGGATAACGGCGCTCCCAAGGCCTCAGATGGGACCGAGGAGAGGGGTGAGAGCTTCCCTGGGTCGGGGTTTAGGGGTGCTGGGGCCGGGCTGGATGGAGATGGGCTCATGCGGCACGAAGGGTTCAGTGATCCCCGATAGCTGCACACCTTGCACTAAGCTTTGCTGCTGGGGCACAAATCCAGCCCGATGGTGGCTGCTGGGGATGGGTCAGGGGCATTTACAGCCCCATGGGTCGCTGCTGCACGGGTTTGGTGGTGGCAGCAGCAGCAGGAGGTGCTTTGGGCTCGGTGCTGGGCATTGCTGGCCATGTCACTGTGCCCTGAGCTGGGGCACCAGGCAGGAGGGAGGGGAAGGGTTTGTAAGGGATTTAAAGCTCCCCATTGTCTGCAGTGTTATTCATTGGCCTGGATCCGACGTCTCCAGCACTGCCAGGTCTTGCTGCAGACACAGAGAGGGGATGCTGCTGCAGTGAGGCAGAGTTCTGAGGTTTAACCTGGGTGCTTTTGGACCAGCCCAGACCAACAGCCCTGCTCACGTCTTCTGGTGCCTCCCAGCACTGCGCTGCTGCTGCCACCCCGCTGATGTTCACGCCACTGAAAAGCAAGTGCTATGGATGCATCTGATTTTGTCCCATCCTGACCCTATCAGGAGAGCTGAGGCAGTGGTGTGGGTGGTGCTGAGCCCCTCTGCATCTGCTGCTGCTGGAACTATCCCAAAAGGAAACCCAGCAGCAGGGTCAGCACATGTGAGAGGGGACGAGGTACCCGATGCCAGGTTGTGGAGATCCAGACCCAAGAACAGAGTATTTAGTGGCCACAGTGACCACTGCAGCATGGACCAGCCCTTCCCAGGGCGGACCCTGCTCTGTTACAGTGAGGTGTTCATGGTCCTTAAACCTCAAGAGTCTCCTTTCAAAGGGCAGAGCTGCTTCAGGGAGCAGCCAGAGTCACTCAGCTTTTACCAAGTGCTTTTATTTGCTGTGCTTTGCTGATGGCTTTCCAATTCTGCCACTTGAATTCAGTCACACCGGGCTCTAATACAAACGCCACAGACATAACCCATCACAGGGATGCAGCTGGAGGTGCAGGGCTCGGCTCCATCACCTCAGCCTGGAGAAGTGACAAGTGGGAACAGACCCCACCGGGTGCTGGACCTCACCCCCTGCCCCATGGATGCCCTTTTGGGTTGCATTCATGGGGAATTGGTCCTTCTGCCACCAGCCAGGCCCTTCCTGCACTGTGTCTGCACTCAGCAATGAGGGCTGAACCCTAGCACTGATGGCCAGGAGCCACCACATGGATCCAAGTAGGGCAGCTCTGCCCCTTCCCTGCGTGCTTCATTCACCTGGGAGCAACATGGGAACAGCGGATGCGACTCCCAGTGCCAAGACATGGGGAGGATGAGGGCTCTCCCTGCAATCCCTGACTCCTGTTAAAGGCCGGGATGCTCCTGGGGTGGCAGTGGTGGTACCTGGACCACTGCGGGGCTGGGATGCTGCATCCCTGCCACCACCCCTTTAAACAGCCCGGCTTTCAGTCACAGGGACCATTCTCCCCTCGTCCCTGGCTGACTCACGCCTTGTGCAGCTCGTGTTGGTCAGGAGTTTATTTGAAACGCATCTACTTAGAAAAACTAAATTTCTTTTTTTTTTTTTTTTAATCCAAATCCCTCTAAAATATCAAAACTTAAAAACTTTCCTTTGCTGGGTGGAGGTTGCTCATGTGCAGGGTGTAAAACGCCCACGGCTCGGGGATGTAGATCACACCGGGGTACTTCTTCCTGAGGATTTTGTCATTCCACAGCCAAACCACCCAAAGGGCAATGAGGACCAGCGTGATGATGAAGGAGTAGAAGAGGAAAAGCCCATTGCTGTCCAGCACGAGTCCTTTGCGCTTCTGGTGCATCACCAAAGCCATCATGGCAAAGAAAGTGAAAATGTAGAGGATGAAGATCTGGCCCTCGGTCACGAGGTACCTGCAAAGCAAAGACACCCATGCCATCAGTGCTCCCATGGAGAACATGGCACTTCCAGCCTTGCCCGGAGCGAGCATCTCCCCTTCTCCTGCTCTCCATCCCATAAAGCTCTGCTGCCTTCTGCCAGCTTTTAACTGTGGTTTGGCTTCACTTTATCAGGGATTTAACAACCGTATGGGTTTCATGAAGAGAAATGGGATTTTGGGCTCCGTTTTTGGGATGCTCAACAGCAGACTCAAAGCCAGACTCTGGTTCTGTCCCATGGATGTTGTGCTTATTTAGCCCCCAAGTCCCTGTGTATCTGGCAGCAGCCTGTCCTGAGCAGGCAGAGCTTCGTGCTGATGGAGTTAAAGGCAGTGCATTGGGGGAACTGGGCACTGACCAAATGATGCTGATGATTTTGACTATCAGAACTTAATTTACTGTATAAAAGCAGCCCTGGCAGGGGGCAAAGCCACGGGTGAGAGAGAGCCTCATCTCCAGAGATGAATGGGAAGCTGTTTGGCTGCCATCAGGGAACCCCTTTGGGAAGAGGAGGCTAATGAGAATGGGAAATAAATAAGACCTCTCTCAAAAGGCTATTGGGGACCCGCAGGGCGAGAGGAGGAGGCAGTGCCTGAGCAGCACCCGCATGGCCTGGGCTCTGTGCGAGACGTCTGGACACCGGTGAGAGCATCCCCATTGCCACCAGTGAGCTGAGACCGCTTGGATGAGCTGCAGGCACCCCAAAATCATCAGGGAAGCAAAGGGCAGCCTTTGAAGGGGGAGAGACAGCAAATACCATGGAGCTCCAGCAGTCACAATGTGACCAGCTGCGGTTGAAGAAGCATCCCAAGCAGGGATGGGAGTGCTGATGGGTGACCCTGAACTCGTCCCAGCTTGTAAAGGCTTGAAGTGGCTGCAAATATCAATGGGATTTGATATGATTTGATTTAATTTGATTTTCCAGCCCTGCAGAGCAGAAACTGCAGCAAGTTCAGCCCTGGGGAAGGCACAAGCCCTCCCTGCACACTGTGGGGCTGCCTCTGGTATTTCTGGGCCACTCCATCTTCATCCCTGACCCATCCAGAGCAGGCAGAAGCCACTTACCAGTAATAAAGGCTGCTGGGCCCCATCAGAAGCAAGGCAGCCACTGGCATCCTGCTCTCCTCCTCAACAGGGGTGAAGCAGCCGGTGAAGTATATGAAGAGGATCAGGAAAAAAGGGATATACCTGCACACACAAACAGCTCTGATCACTGGTGTGAGCCTGGGGAGCGTTTCAACCCCTGCCCCCCCCTCAATCCGAACCATGCACGAGCCAGGAATGCAGGATGGGGACCAGGCTTTCAGTAACCTCTGAGCCCTTTGTAATGTAAAAGAACAGCATTTAGCTGCTTCTCAGCATTCCAGGAACAGCAAATAAATTGGGAAAGCCTCATGGCGAGGGATTTCCCCCTGCTCTGAGCAGCCCCAGGATTATCTGGCAGTGCATAAAGGAACAGACCCTTCTGGGGTGTCTGGTGTAGGCAGAGCAGCAGGGCATGGACACCTCCGGCACTGCCTGTGTTCCTGCCCCTGGGTAGGCGTGAGGCTGGATGAAGCCCATTGTCCAGCTGGAACAAGCATTTCTGGGATCAGCCTGGGGCGACAGCGCTGAAATCAGACCCTAACTGAGCTTCCTGGATCACCGTGGCCAAGCGCTCTCTGTTACAGGTCTGGCTCTGAGAGCAATCCTGCCCTCTCCTCTCGCTGGAGGATGCACAGTGAAGGAGGGGAGTGAATCAAGGGCTCGAGCCTCATCTCGTGGGAGATGACAGCCAATGGTTTGACAAACCATCCCTATGGCTGTCCAACAACGGCCGCATCCTAGAAACATCACTGAGACAGAGACAAAACCAGGGGAAATGGGGTGATTTCCCAAGGGAGAGATCCACTGTGATCACCCTGGCGCCGAGCACATCACCCCCAGCCAGCAATCAGCAGCTGGCCTTTGTGTTTTCCCCCATTAAGCTCTGATCAGCTCACATCTGCCCTCCCTCCCGTCACGTTCGGAAGCCGGAGTCGCTTACCACATCGAATGACCTAAATATTCATCGTAGTAGTACAGCAGCTCAAAGGAATCAATCTGCAACACAACAAAGAGCTTTAGAAGGGCAGAGGGAACAGGAGGCTCTTACATAAGACCAAGCAATCAACGTGGTTTTGGCTAAGTGCTTGTGGAAAGCAGCCTCTTTACCAGCGTCTCTGGCTTCAGGTTCTTGATGATGGGGTTCTCTCTTACAGACAGATGGTGCTGGTAGCCACTGAAAATCAAGCGATGGTTGACGGAGTCTCCGACCAGGTGGATGCTGGCACCCATGACAAACATGATGATGCTGACGTAGATCATGGATCTCGGTAAGGTCTTGGGGGATCTCTCGATGAGCTAAAAGCACAGAGAGGTGTCAAAGAGCACAGTGGGACCTGCAGAGACATGGGACAGGCTCTGCCCACCCTGAATTTATGGTGCTTGGCAAAAATCACCCCAAAACACGAGGGAAGGGCCTGCGGAGAGCTGCAGGTTGTGCTGCTGCAGATGTGAGCTCTGGTGGCCAGCACCTTGCAGGGACAACACAGTCCTGCCATGGGGAGAGCCACACAGACACACCGGCATGAGCCTCCCTGATGGAGGCTTTCCACAGATGCATCCCAGGCAGGTTTCCAGCAGCCTACAAGGCTTCCAGGTTTGTGTCCACTCTTTATCCCTGTTTGCAACTATAAACCCCTGGTTTTATGCCCTTTCTGCAAAGCAAACCCTCAACTCGAGTCAATGAAGAGATCAAATCAGTGACCCAGTACTTCTAAGGGAGCACTCGGAGCAATTTCTTCACCAGACGAGATCAAACCCGATTAATGAGAAACAAAAAGGCAGCCGGTTTCCTCAGTTCCTCTGCTGGAGGAAGGCTGGGTCTATGCATGTGGAAGGCTGGCTGTGCCCTCCAGTGGCAGGGAGAGCCTCCAGCAGCACTCAGCCACACACTTGACTCCCCTGGCTAAGAGACGCTTGCTCCTTTGTAACTCCCCAGTGACTGGTTTCCAAAGGACTCGTGGGGAACTGCTTGGGGTTTGGTTTTTGTCTTCCTGCAGGAATCGCACTCACCTCTGCATTCTGTAGGATCCCAGCCTGGTTTGTGTTGGAAGGGACCTCAAAGCTCCTCCAGCTCCAACCCCTGCCACGGGCAGGGACCCCTTCCACTGGAGCAGCTTGCTCCAAGCCCCTGTGTCCAACCTGGCCTTGAACACTGCCAGGGATGGGGCAGCCACAGCTTCTCTGGGCACCCTGTGCCAGCGCCTCAGCACCCTCACAGGGAAGAGCTTCTGCCTAAGAGCTCAGCTCAGTCTAGAAATACCTGAGTGCCAGCAAAACCGCTTGAGGCAACCTCTGAACATCTGCTCTGCTCACTGTGGGTGGAGGCAGGGACATCCACGTGAGGCTGGTGGGAGCCCCGTGCTACCTGGAGCCTGGGCTAATCTCCTGCAGGCCTGGCTGGGGATGAGGAGCAGGAGCCTGTCTCTATGAAGGAGCTCTTCTTTTGGGGAAGACCTCAAAGGATGCGAATCCCAGCTCAAGAGGGTCAGGAACTGGGGGGGGGGTGACACCGAATCAGCCTCAGGAACACAGTGAGGGGACGTGCATGAGCCCAGCCCAGGATGAACCGGGGCCACCTTCGCCTCCCACCTCCCTGCTGCCAAAGCAGCTTTGCAGCCCTCCATCAACAGCGAAAAGCTCCTTATTTCTATTTCATTTTGAGGCTTAACCTCTCCTTTCTCTGCAACCGCTGCACGAGCGGCAGAGCAGCCAGGGAGGACGAGGAGCAGGAGAGCCCTCGTCTGCTGCTGGAGGACGATGGGACGTGTCCTTCAAGGGGACACTGGGCACAGGAACGCATCCTGAATAACAAATGGGTTTTCCTACGGACCAACCCCTCGTGCTGTGCTGCTGGGAGAGCCCAGGACAGCAAATGCGAAGCTTCAGCATTGGCTGGGTCAGACTGGAATGGGTCACGTTGAGCTGCAGAGCTTCCACATCCCCCAAAGGGCCGGATCCTGCCTGCTCCTTTTTGGCCACAACGGCATTTAAAGTCCCCCAGCCAGGCTCAGGAGAGAGAAAAACATTTACATCTTAGGATGCAATTCAATTTTTAGCTAATTTATAATTGCTTTCTCCTATCTTGTGGCTCCTGCGTATTTAATGTAAGGAGATTTCTAATGACAGGAGAGTCTTTAACCTTATAAATGGTTTATAGGAGCCAGTGCCTGGCAGCTGAAGCAAGAGGAATTCAAGCTAAAGCTACAATTCTAATGTCAAAGAGCAAGTGTAATTAAGCTGTGAGCAACTGAGAAAATCTGCTCCAGTTCCAGCTGACTCAAAAGGTCTTTTAAGGCACGGATGTTGACTTAAAACCATGCTGTGGTTCAGGCAGGGAGAAGGGCTCTGATTCCTCTGGAATGCAGAATTCCCGGGGGAAGCAATTTGCTTTGCATATGCAGGCAACAGAGTTGTGTTCAGACGGTCACTGCCTTGCCCTGTAAAAGGTGGCACCACAACTCCTTTGCCATTCACACCACAAGTTCCAAGCACACTCTCAGCCCTTCCAAAACTGTGGTGTTTGCCCTGGTTTTACAACCACTAGTATCAAAAACCCCAACAAACCCAAGAGCTGCACCCCAAGTTTACCTTTAGCAGAAGAAAAGGCGTGATGACATTGTAAGCCATGTGGAAATAATCTCCAGCACTCGGTTTGTTTAGAGGGAACCACTCCAAAGGTAGGATTATCTGAGGAAGGGCGAGAAGAGAAGCACATCAGCACATCCCCACCACCCAGCTCGTGGTTACAGCCCCACTGCTGGCTGAAAGAGAGAGAAAATCCTTGCTTGGGATTGCTGCCGCTTGCTAAGTGGCAGCTTGGCTTCATGTAGCTGTTAGTAACGGAGCTGGGTGTCTTCTTGCAGTGAGCATCCCTAAAAACACAGTCTGGAAGTGGGGGTATTTACACCTCAGTCAGTGCCTAAAGGGGCTACAAGAAATCTGGAGAGGGGCTCGGGACAAGGGCCTGTAGGGACAGGCCAAGGGGAATGGCTTTAACCTGCCTGAGGGGAGACTGAGATGAGCTCTTAGGCAGAAGCTCTTCCCTGTGAGGGTGCTGAGGCGCTGGCACAGGGTGCCCAGAGAAGCTGTGGCTGCCCCATCCCTGGCAGTGCTCAAGGCCAGGTTGGACACAGGGGCTTGGAGCAAGCTGCTCCAGTGGAAGGGATCCCTGCTCGTGGCAGGGGTTGGAGCTGAAGGAGCTTTAACCCATTCTATAAGAGCAGGAATCCCAGTTGCCCCATGACTGGAACAACACGCTTGGTACCAGTTACACCAGTACATGGCAGCAGTCCTTGTCTCGAGGCCAGCTCCTCAAGGGAGCCCACCCTGGCTCTGTCCCCCTGCCCTCCACCCTACACAAGCCGACAGGAAGTGGAGCAGTGGCAGCCTCTGCCGCACTCACCATGGCGATGGGACGCCCAAAGTCCAGCACCCAGTTCTGCAGGGTGAAGTAGAACCACAGATCCAAGTGAAACGGGGAGGTCTTGAAGGTGTCCTCGCTCTTGACCGCTCCATGCCTGGAAGTGACAGAAGTGACAGTGTCAGCCTTTAGACCTAGCACAGGTTCCCGAGGAGGAAGGGAGCAGCCTCCAGGTCTGCATCCCTACCCCAAACCTGGGCTTCCCTGGCTGCTGGTGCGTATCTAGGCTTTGGGAGCTGTGAAATAACAAAACTGAGAGGTGAAGGAGAGTAGGAGGCAGTATGGAAAGGCAAAGTGTTGTCAATACAGTCTGGAATATCCCCGTAAGACAGCTCCTGGGTGGGAAGTGAGCACAAAAGCAGGATGAAAAGCTTAAGTGCTGAATTAAGTGCAACTATTTTTAACTTTTGCATGACAAAGCAGAATCCAACTCCTGTGGCACTTCCAAGTGCTAAACATGCATCGCTGCCCGGTGGTACTGGAGCACAGGGATGCTCTGCACGCGCTACCACCTTCATCTCCCACTCTGATCCTCTGCAGAGTGAGGCCTGATCCAACCCTGCTGAGGTCTTTACATCAAATAACGCTCCAGCACCACCGGACCTTCACCTCCCTACGGGAAAAGTGGAGGAAATGCTCTCCTGTGGTGCCCAGACTGGATCAGCTACGAACTTGTGTTTCCAACGGTCCAATCCCGATGGATGCAGGCGATGGTGGTACCTGGACGAGCCGGGAGAGCTGCGGCTCCCTGGAAGCGGATGAGGATCCCGGACCAGCCGGGGGGATCCAGGTAAGTCAGGATGCGCCGGGCACGGCTGAGCGGGGGAACTGCTCCGTGCGGCTGGGACCCCCCGGGACTCCCGCAGCATCCTGATGGGGCTGGTACCCGGGATGGGGGAGCACGGGGCAGGGTGCACGGGGAGGGGGGGTGTGGATGGGTTGGGGGAGGCGGGGAACGGGGGGGGAACAAAGAGGAGGGTCCCGTTTCCGTGCCCTCCCGCCGCCCCCTCCGCTCACCTGCCCGGGTACAGCGGCCCTGCGGGCTGCGGGGAGCCCGGGGCCGCCGCCGGGAACGGCCGCCGCCGCGCCGCGCCCTGCATGCGCCCGCCCGGCCCCGCTGCTCCCGGTCCCGGCCGGGGGGACGAGCGGCGGCTGCGCGGCCGGGAGCACCGGGACCGCCCCGGCCGGGGAGGGGCGGAGCGGAGCGGAGCGGCTCCGATCGGCTCGTCCCGGTCCGCCTCGGCTCTACTCGTCACTACTCGGCTGCGCTCGGCTCTTCTCGGCCAAGCCTTCTCCCCATGCAAACCCCAGGCAGCTCCTTTTATTTCCCTTCCGCCTCCGCATCCCGAGGGCCCGATCCTCGCTGGTTTTAAGAGGGGACGAGGAGAAGGAGGATGTTTAACTCCTTAATTCCTCGTTCAATGAGGAGCTCTCGCCCCCGGTGCCTTGACATGCGTCCCCACTCAGCCTGGAAAATGAGATCCAGACATGGGAAAAGTCTGCTGGAGAGCACGCTACATACAGCCTGTTCCATGCCGTCCCTGTGTCGCCTTAAACCCGGGGTTCAACAGAAATAAGGTGCTGCAGGTTTGGTTTACGGCCACGAGGAAATCAGTACGTGTGGCACGTCCCATCTCTGTTAGCCTGGAATGAAATGACTTGTGCTTGCTGTAAGGAAGATGGACATTATCACTGCAATGGGCTGGGAGATGTGGGCACCGTGCTCTGATCCCTCTCTCCCATTTTGTCTGGATAAATGCAGTCAGTCTGGGGCAACCCACGGGTGGTAAAAGTGTGAGGCAGGGAAGGATCTGCACCCCTGGGACTTGATTTGTACCTATGGAATTTGTTTAAATTGGGAGCTGCATCTGCATTTGAAACGCACAGAACTTCTCAAGTGGAGACACAGTTTAAGATGCTTTTCCAGCCATCCCAGGCATTTAATGAGCTAACTGGTTTTATCACGGGAAGCCTTTGGCTTCTGACCTTGTTGCTGGAGGACTCCAGTGACCAGAGTGTGGTGGAGCTCAGGGGTTTACACACAGAATCCCAGACTGGTTTGGGTTGGAAGGGACCCTAAAGCTCATCCAGCTCCAACCCCTGCCATGGGCAGGGACACCTTCCACTAGAGCAGGATGCTCCAAGCCCTTGTGTCCAACCTGGCCTTGAAATATCCTTGAGAAGTGAAGATCACTGAGGTGAGAGACAGGTCCACTTAAACTCACCACGAACCTGGCTTGTCACACTGTACCTTACACACCTACATGCCTGTTAAAAGCTGATGTTCCTTGACTGAGCATGCGGAGATGACTGCAGCCTGACTCGCTTCCCTCTTGCCTCTCCAAGACTCCTCTGGCCACATGGCCGGGCCACTGCTCCCATACATAATGCACAGCCCAGCCTATGCCAAGCCTTCCACAGCGAGCTGCAGCTCCAGTTGCATGAGTTTAAATTAACTATTAATGCAGCTGATACCGAACCCCCTTGAAGACAATGGCACGGAACAGCTGGCGGTGCAGGCTCTGTATCACGTTACTCACCGCGGCCTTGATCGGTCTCATGTCACCGATCGCAGCGTGGGGCACCTCCGGAGGGTCTCTGGGGGACATCTGGGTGCAGGAGAGGAGAGGTGGCCGTGCAGGTGGGGTGCATGCAGCTCTCAGTTAAGGTGATGCGCGTGCGGTGAGTCTGGTAATGGTGTCCCTGAAGCCAAGGGTGAAGGTCCTGTATGTGCTCACTGGGCAGGACAGGTTTGGTGGGGTGGAGTCATGTCCCAGGTGATGAAAGCTGCTGATCCCTTTAAAAGAAAATGAGAAACTGATGCAAACAAAAGCAAATACAGCCCAACTGAACCCCACCCAACCTAACCCAATCCAACTGAACTCAACCCAACCCAATCCAATTCAACTGAACCAAACCTAACTCAATCCAGCTGAACCCAATCCAGCCTAACCCAATTCAGCTGAACTCAACCCACCCCCCCAACCCAACCCTATCCAGCCAATCCAGTCAAACTGAACCCATCCCTGCTAACCAAACCCACCCTAACCAAACCCAATCCAAACCCTCTGTGAAATCAACCCAGGCAAACCAATGCATCCCTACTGAATCCAACCCTACCCTACCCAATCCAGCTGCCCCTGGCCTTACCCAACTCAATCCAACCAAACCATCCCAAATGAATCCAACTCTACCATATCCCATCCAACTGAGCCAGGCCAAAGCTAACCCAGCCCAAGCCAACTAACCCATCCCTGCTGAATCCCCTCCTATCTAGCCCAAGCCAATCCACTGAACACCACCCAACCCCATCCAACCAACCCATCCCAAATGATCCAAACCCACCCCATCCAATCCAACTGAACTCAGGCGAACACCACCCAACCCCTTCCAACCAACCCATCCCAAATGATCCAACCCTACCCTATCCAATCCAACTGAACTCAGGTGACCACCACCCAACCCCATCCAACCAACCCATCCCAAATGATCCAACCCACCCTATCCAATCCAACTGAACCTGACCTTACCCCATCCCATCCCATCCCATCCCATCCCAACTCCACCGAACCGGAGCCCGGAGCAGTGCAGGACAGCCCGAGCCGAGCAGCGGGACCGGGCCCGAGGCGGGCAGCACCGGATACGCTGCGAGGAGGGGAGGCGGCCGCGGCCCGGAACCCCCGCGCCAGGCCGCTGGTTGCCGGGGGGACGCGGCGGAGATGGCGGCGCTTCCGGTTTCGCTTCCGGAGTCGGCGGCGGGGGCGGAGCGGCGGCGGCCCGAGCGCGGCCTGTGGCGGTGCGGCCCCGCGCGCGCCCCTCCGCGGGTGTCCCCCCGTTTCCCCCCCCCCACCGGCACCGGGCGGCGGCCGCGCCGCGGGTTCGATCCCCGCCGCGCCACGGGCGATGTTCCGCGGGCCGCCGCGGCGCCGGTGAGGCGGCGGTGGGCGCTGGGGCTGCCCCGTCTCGCCGCCGGCCCGAGGGGGCTGGCCCGGCACAGGGTGGGGCGGCTGTCCCCGAGGGGGCCGCATGTGCCCCCCGGCGGGCACCGAGGCAGGACGGAGGAGGAGGCGGAGGGAGAGGCCGCCCCGGCGGCGGGGCAGGCCGGCAGGCCCGAGCCCAGGCCCGGTCGTCGGGGCCGCAGTCGTGAGGAGGAGGAGGCGGCGATGGAGGGCCTGGCCGGGTACGTGTATAAGGCGGCGAGCGAGGGGCGAGTGCTGACCCTGGCCGCGCTGCTGCTGAACCGCTCCGAGAGCGACATCAAGTACCTGCTGGGCTACGTGAGCCAGCACGGCGGGCAGCGCTCCACGCCGCTCATCATCGCCGCCCGCAACGGGCACACCAAGGTGGTCCGCCTGCTCCTCGAGCACTACCGCGTGCAGACGCAGCAGACCGGCACGGTCCGCTTCGACGGGTACGTAGAGCTCGTGGCCACCGCCGGGCATCGGGCGTCGGTACCGGCGAGGGGCTCGGGACCCGCCGCGCCCCCAGCGCGGGTGGGGAATGGTGGTTTCGGAGCCGTGAAAGTGCCTTTGGTGGTTGTGAGCCGGCGCCGGAGGGGTGACGGGCTGAGGAAGTTGGGGCTGTTCAGCCTGGGGAAGGGAAGGCTGCGTGGGGACCTCACAGCAGCTTCCAGTGTCTGAAGGGGGCCTATAGGGATGCTGGGGAGGGACTCTTCATTAGGGACTGTAGTGACAGGACAAGGGGTAACGGGTTCAAACTGAAACAGGGGAAGTTTAGATTGGATCTAAGGAGGAAATTCTTTCCTGTTAGGGTGGTGAGGCACTGGAATGGGTTGCCCAGGGAGGCTGGGAGTGCTCCATCCCTGGCAGTGTTCAAGACCAGGTTGGACAGAGCCTTGGGTGATATGGTTTAGTGTGAGGTGTCCCTGCCCATGGCAGGGGGTTGGAACTGGATGATCTTAAGGTCCTTTCCAACCCTAACTATTCTATGATGGGCAATAAATGCCTTTGCTCTCCTGAGGTTCCCTCCCCCCCCCCAACGCTAGGCAGAGTTGTGTTCAGCACAGTGTGGAGAGCTCCTCGGTTTGCTGGCGTTGAGCATGTCCTGCTGTGGTTGTGCCAGAGTGGCCTTTTCGGTGGCACTGCGCCCTGCCGCCAGTGACAGCAGGTGTGGGTCAGCGTGGGGTGGTACCTGTGCACTGCGAGCCGTTCTCCCTCAAACTGAAGGTTTTCAGTGTCCAGACGAGACATCCCGAGGAGCATCCCTTCGTCACTGCTGGGAGCAGTGTATGGGGCGGTTGGGAGTGAAATGAGACAAATTCTTCCCTGTGAGGGTGCTGAGGCACAGGGTGCCCAGAGAAGCTGTGGCTGCCCCATCCCTGGCAGTGTTCAAGACCAAGGCTTTGCCTGTATGTCCATCTCCAGCATAAGGCTGACTAATGGTGACGGTAGGTTGGTCTTTTGAACACCTTTCATTGGGCTCCTACGTGAGGAGCTGCAGTTGTGCCTGCGCAGCTCTGCCTGGCCCAGGGACAGGCTGGCTTGGGCCTTACATGCATGAAAGGGGAGGAACCAACTTCCCTGTGTGGTTTGTTAGGGTTTTTTTCCCTTCCCCTTCTCTTCCAGCCCTTCTTTAACACAGGCAAAAACCAGCTGAGAAAACTTTGGGTGAGATCTGCCGAAATTCGGCTAAAGAAAGGGCCTCCCTTGACAAAAAGCAATAGGAAGGGCTGGGTGTCCCCCCCCCCGAGTTTTCTGGCCTTGATGGGGTGGTGATCTGCTTGCCAGAGCCGCTGCCTGGGTCGCATTAAAGGAGGTGTTGTCCGAGACACAATGGGCACAGTGGGAGCCAAGGAGAGAGGCAGCATGTGATCCCGCGTTGCTGTCATTCTTCTTGAGATAAGGTGGCACAGCAGCTCCCCTTGTTTGGGCTCCGGGCTTTTGGCTTGTAAATGCACACCTGTAGCACACTAACAAAGTACCTCGTGTTCATTAACAAATCCCAGGCCCTGATTTTCCTCCTGATTTAATATAAAAGCATTTTAATGCCATTATTTGCAAAATGAGGAACTTCTTACTGTGGATAAAGGTGTGGATGGCCTTGCACAGCCTCTGAAGTGTTGTCTAGAGGGGTTGGCTTTATAAACAGCCACAGACACAACTAATCCTGTTGGGCTACGTGAGAGCTTTATCATAGAATGATAAAAATCGCTGTGAAGTCACTGTCTTACAATATTTTAACTTTGGGAAACGTGACTGTTTGGGCGCATGGAAATAAGAGATTTATCCCTCTCTGATTTGGGATGTGCTTTGAGTGTGTTTGTATTAACTGCGGTGTGAGAGCTGCCTGTTGCTGCACTTAAGTGCTACTTCAGAAATGAGGGAGATGGAAAGGACCTTAGCCTTTATCTTTGTAGTTACACGACTGCTGGATTTGGGAATAAAAACAACTTAGGGAAACGTGATGGTTTGCTAAACTATCCCCTCATTTACGAACGCCAGCAAGCTGTCTGCAAGGCCATGACGCAGAACAGAGCTCATGCAGCCCAGCTTATGAGAACTTCTGCTCGTTTAAATTGCATTTGATTCCTGGAGTTCCATTTGTGTAACAGTGCTGGGCTGCTTTATGGTGCAGTCTCTCAAACCAGAGGTATCGGTGCAGTGGAAGCAGTGGCAATTCTGCAGCATGGGGAGAGAGAACAAGGTAGGAACTTCTTAAGCCCTTTTTTCTGCTGGAGCCTCTGTATTGTTCAGAGTTTGTATGTTTGAGTCAATAAGCCAATTTAAAGCTTTTTTCTCTGTCTTTTAATGTGTCAGTTTCTGGAGCAAGGCATCAGAGTAGTGGTAATTCTTGTGGCTGTTCATGCTCTGTAGGCTGAGGGCTGGAGCTTGCAGATGGGGTCTTCAGAGCAGCCTGGGAGCAAAACGTGGCTGAATCCTGACTGCTCTGAAGCTTTGTGAAACCTTGGAATGGTTTAGGTTGGAAGGGACCTTAAAGCTCATCCAGTTCCAACCCCCTGCCACGGACCCCTTCCACTAGAGCAGGTGGCTCCAAGCCCCTGTGTCCAACCTGGCGTTGAACACTTCCAGGGATGGGGCAGCCACAGCTTCTCTGGGCACCCTGTGACAGTGCTTCATGTTCAGCTTCCAACGGTGCTGCTTTTCAGGGGTCTAAGTGTTGATAAGTCCCTCATTCCTTTTCTTTGGCTGTCCGGGTACGTTCCTTCATGTACAACACAATCTGGCTATAAAATAACCTTTTGATGGCCGGATGCGCACGTGCCCGTGGCCATCTGTAGGAGATGCTTTCACAAGAGCGTCATCGTAACTGCTCGTTTCTTGTCCTTGTGTTCTCAGCTTTGTCATTGATGGAGCCACAGCTCTGTGGTGTGCGGCAGGAGCGGGCCACTTTGAAGTAGTGAAGTTGCTGGTGAGTCACGGCGCCAACGTGAATCACACGACGGTGACCAATTCGACTCCGCTGAGGGCCGCGTGTTTCGACGGCAGGTTGGACATCGTGAAGTACCTGGTGGAAAACAACGCCAACATCAGCATCGCCAACAAGTACGACAACACTTGCCTTATGATCGCGGCTTACAAAGGCCACACGGACGTGGTGAGGTACCTCCTCGAGCAGCACGCTGACCCCAACGCCATAGCCCACTGCGGGGCCACGGCGTTGCACTTCGCAGCCGAAGCCGGCCACTTGGAGATAGTGAGGGAGCTGGTCAAGTGGAAGGCGGCGATGATGGTCAATGGCCACGGGATGACTCCGCTCAAAGTCGCTGCTGAGAGCTGCAAAGCCGATGTTGTAGAGCTGCTGCTTGCTCACTCCGACTGTGATCGGAGGAGCCGGATTGAAGCTCTGGAACTTTTGGGTGCCTCGTTTGCAAACGACAGAGAAAACTATGACATAATGAAGACTTACCACTATTTATATTTAGCAATGCTGGAGAGGTACCGAGACAGCGAGAATATCATTGAGAAAGAAGTTCTTCCACAAATTGAAGCTTACGGAAACAGGACTGAATGCAGGACTCCTCAGGAATTAGAGTCTATTAGGCAGGACAGAGATGCCCTTCACATGGAGGGTCTCATTGTGCGGGAGAGAATTCTGGGCTCGGACAATATTGATGTTTCTCACCCCATTATTTACCGTGGGGCTGTTTATGCAGATAACATGGAGTTTGAACAGTGTATCAAGCTATGGCTCCATGCGTTGCGTCTAAGGCAAAAGGGCAACAGGAACACTCATAAAGACCTCCTGAGGTTTGCTCAAGTCTTTTCTCAGATGATACACTTGAACGAGCCCGTTAAAGCCAAGGACATTGAGAGCGTTCTGAGGTGCAGCGTCCTGGAAATAGAGCAAGGCATGTCCCGCATCAAAACCACCCAAGACTCCGACATCCACTCAGCCATGGACAACTACGAATGCAACATTTTTACCTTTCTCTACTTAGTCTGCATCTCTACCAAGACGCAGTGCAGCGAAGAGAATCGCTCCCGGATCAACAAACAGATTTATAACCTGATTCACCTCGACCCCAGAACGCGGGACGGCTCCAGTCTGCTGCACCACGCCGTCAATTCCAGTACTCCGGTTGACGACTTCCACACGAATGATGTCTGCAGCTTTCCCAATGCACTCGTCACAAGACTCTTGCTAGACTGCGGTGCAGACGTGAACGCTGTGGACAACGAAGGGAATAGCCCTCTCCACATCATCGTCCAGTACCACCGGCCCATCAGTGACTTCTTGACGTTGCATTCCATCATCATTAACCTGGTGGAGGCCGGTGCTCATACAGACATGACAAATAAGCAGAAGAAAACCCCTCTTGATAAAAGTACAACAGGGGTGTCGGAAATACTCCTTAAAACTCAAATGAAGCTGAGTCTCAAGTGCCTGGCTGCCCGAGCAGTACGGATCTACAACATCAGCTACCAAAACCAGATCCCCAGAACTCTGGAAGAATTTGTGAAGTTTCACTAGGCTACATCCAACCTTCGTGCTGGTGCTATCCCAGGACGACATCAGTTGCAGACAGCAGGATGCATATGTATACCCGAAGTTGTTTTTTCTCGGTTCTTTTGGGTTCCTTTGGGTTCCGTCTGCAGATCTTGGGGAGGGGGGAAGGCAAAAAGCCCCATCATTTCCCTGTGGTCAACAGCTGATGTTTGAGATTCGAGTCGTTTCTTTTGATTAAAAGAATTGCTTCGTTATCTCTTTGTTTTTCTAAACAGAATGAAAAGAATGCCAATGTCACTTGTGCAGAATGTTTTTGTTCCCAGTGCCCATCTCCACTGAGGAGCTGCAGCTTTAGGTATTATTTAAAGGCGCCTCTGAAAGCCTGTGTCACTGAGGCAGTGACTTTGCAAACTTTAAACCTTCTTGGAGTGAGGTGGCAAAGAACAATTGGAACGTGGTAGTTGGTTTAAGATGAAGTCTGGATGTACAGAGCAGTCCCTTGCTCTCATACCTCACCATCTCCTTATGCCTTTCAGTTAATGCCGAAGATGGTAACGTTTAATAAAAGGTATTGTATTTTTTAAGTTAAGTTTTGAACAGCAGTTACCAACATACAGATGTATGGAATGCTCTGTTAGGAAATACAGGTTTAAATTCAGCTACGATGCATTCGTGTCATAAGAGTTGAAATATCAAGCTCTTCATTTACACAACTGCAGTAAGTATGGAGTAACTTTTGAAAAAGGAACTTGCACAGTGAACAAAACCAACCCGAGTCATGGTTTCTTTCTTTACGTAGCTGAGTTGCTCACCTATAAAGATCATGCATGGATACCTAGAAAATCGATAGGGTATTTGTGTCTCTGTGTGTCCCAACATTTCAGACTGCTTTTAACTTGGTTTTCTTCTGTTGTTTCAATGATCAACACGCACCTTGATCGACTCAAAGTATGTAAAACTGCACTCTTGGATTCCAGATGCTGTATCTTCCTAATGGAGTAGTCTGTCGCCAAAGAGAGTCTTCCTTGAAACTGCTTGAGCCTGGCTTTCCAGATGAGCGGAGTCTGTGCCTCCCTGCATTGGACTGGAGGAATTGATGTGATTTTTACTCCTTTCATTATGAAAATCTCTATTGAATCTGATTTTTAAAAAATTGTCCTATCATAAGGTCTTTTATGATAAGCAACTGATTGTATAATGACGCCGTTGCTTGAGAGAGTACTTCTCCTTGGTAGAAGTCGCAGATGCTCCGGCAGTAAAATGTCACTTGTTTTGACAGGCTACTGAAAACTCTGTTTCTGTTCAATGCAGCTTTTTAACTGTTAGATGATGAAAGAATGTTCTGTAGGGTTTGGGGTTTTTTTTTAAACAATCCGGGGTAGAACTTCCTTCAAGGCGAGATTTGGGCACACGTTTCTATTTGTATTACAAAGAAATAAACCTTGAATGTGGAAGCATTACCTCCTAACCCCTCATTTTTGTCTAGTGCTGCTTGGATGGGATGGGACCACGAGCACGGGCTCTTGTGTCTCCTTCCAGGGAAAAGCTTTACAAATACCATGTCTTCTAAGCCGTGAACTTACTCTGCTCCTAAATGAGAAACATGTCTGTCACTTGTGTCTCAGGTACACTCAGAACCCCGTGACTCTCAGCTGAACATGAGACAGAATGGCAAGGCCAAATTCAGCCGCCCAGGGCCTTAATGCAACAAGTGGATGGTGTGAAATGGTTGGGAAGGTGTTTGTGTTACTGTAAATTGCAACCCTAAAGGTCTTCCTCCTGCTGTATGCACCTGAAGCCATCAGGAAAGCTGCAGGTTTGTATTTGCTCAGTGTTTGCGGTGGTGATTTTTAGCCTGGCTGTTGGAAGTGCAAAAAATCCAATGTTTAAGTGCCCGTGGCTCATTGTGAGATGTGGGGAATGCTTTTAGTGTCTCATTTGGCGCTGCATCTCTTAGTACTAAAGCTTTGAACCCAAAACTCAGGCAACTTGGGTGCCCATAGCACATGGTTGTTATTTAGCTGTGTCCTGGGTTCAGCAGTAGCAGTTATTTTCCTCCTCCTCGGTAGCTGGTGCAGCGCTGTGTTTTTGGCTTTGAGCCTGGGAACAACACTGATAACCCCGATGGTTTTAGTTGTTGCTCAGTAATGTTTACTCTGATCAAGGACTTTTCAGTCTCATGCTCTGCCAGGGAGGAGGGGAAGCCGGGAGGAAGCAGAGGCAGGATGCCTGACCCAAATTAACCAAAGAGGTATTCCATACCAGAGCACCCCATGCCCAGTATAGAAACTGGGGGGGGGGGTGTACCTGGAAGGGACCGATTGCTGCTTGGGTCGGGCTGGGTATCGGTTGGTGGGTGCTGAGCAATTACGTTGTGCATCACTTGTGCTTGTTGTTTTTTCCTTTTCAGCTTTTAGTTTCCTATTCTCTCCCCTTGTTATTCCCCTTAGCATTGTTATTACTGGTTTTGTGTTATACCTCAGTTACTGGACTGCTCTTATCTCAACCCATGGGGTTTACATTCTTTCCATTCTCCACCCCATCCCTCTGGAGCTGGGGGTGAATATGGTGGGGAGTGAGCAAGGGGCTGCGTGGGTGTGGGTTACCCTCTGGGATTAAACCATGACAGTTGCTTGGAGCTGACTCAGTTAAAATTAACCAGTATATAAATTGTATGTATTACAGGAAAAATTCATCTGTTCTGTGTGTGCCACATGCTTCAGACAGAGCCCTGATGCCTTGCTGCTGCTTTTTACACTTGTGAAATGGGAAGATTGAGCTGAGCTCTTAGGCAGAAGCTCTTCCCTGGGAGGGTGCTGAGGCGCTGGCACAGGGTGCCCAGAGAAGCTGTGGCTGCCCCATCCCTGGCAGTGCTCAAGGCCAGGTTGGACACAGGGGCTTGGAGCAAGCTGCTCCAGTGGAAGGGGTCCCTGCCTGTGGCAGGGGTTGGAGCTGGATGAGATTTAAGCTCCCTTCCAACCCAGACCAGGGATTCTATGATTTATAATTCATGATATGCATGTTAAAAATGACTTGGTTCTTCTGATGTGGGGGAATGGGGGGAAGGAGGGGATAGGGCTGAGCACCCAACACGACTTGTACTGCTTGCTGCGTGACAAAGGTTGTGTTGAGGTGCTGTGTTGCTGATGAAGGCAGTATTTCCTTGCACTGTCGTTTTAACTCAGGACCTGGTTTTGGCACGGATACTCTCAGTGGTGTGTTCTTGCGAAATGCCCGTATAAAACCGTTCCTGGAACAAACATGCATGCTTGAAATACCTGTTGGCAATGATGAGGTGAAGGAAGCTGCTCCTCCCCGAATTCTGCCTTTTTAATAGGGAAAAGATGTTACACCAGATGATCATGTGGAAAAGCTGTGTCTCCATGCCTTGCTGTACCTTGTTCTTACCCTTTCCCACTTTATTTCTGCGTTGCAGGGTATGTGCTGAGGTTCTGCTTTGTCCATGCTGCTCCTGGGATGATTTCTGTATGTGAAGACCTGAAAAGATATGATGCTGTTACCCAGAAGCAGCACTCACACTTCTTGTCAGTAGGTTGCAAAGCACTTCACAAAGACGGGGAGTGTCTGTGCTATGGACAGGAGCTGATGTTAAAGCTGCTCCTGCCTCAAGTGCGGTCCCTGGTCTTCATCCCGGTTCCTGATGAAGACAGGTCCCTGCTTGCCTGCAGCCCTGGGAGGTGGTGTCATGGACGTGCTGTTCTGCTGCCTGCACTATGGCAGTGAGAGCTCTTGGCCAAAGGACAGGAAAAAAACACCATTGGGTGCCTGTTCCTGCATGCCTGTGGATGAGCAGAGTCTAGCTCAGTTCTCGGTGTCCCGGGACCTTCCCTCTCCTTAGTATGGAAATTCCTCTTTCAGGCATTAAAAGCTGAAGGAGTGTGTTTGTTCTTTGTGGAGTCATTTAAAGCTCTGGGTAAAATGCCCTACAAACCCCACAGGTGCTCCTTTCACTGGGAAAAGGGGTCAGAGCATCCCCTCTGCCAGGGATGATGTGTGTATGTGCCTATAGGGGCCGGTCTGTTACTTATAGAGCTGGCTTGGTGCAGGGAGATGATGTTGGAGAGCAAACAGGCTTTATAAATACCCCTTGCCGAGGCCAGCCTGTGCTTGAGGGAATGCTGAGCAAATCCTCATCCCTGCTTGCCAGTATCTCGGTCCCTCTGTCCAGAGGGATGCAAAAAGGGCAGCGCCACCGCACACAGAGGGAGCTGCAGCTGACATTAAAAATGCTCATATCATTGGGTCAGCTCTGCTTAAACTGTGGTCCTTCAGTAGTGGAGAGAGCCCTCGGATGTCCTGGCATCGTGCAGCTGCATGAAGAGCTGAGTTTTTCACTTATTCCATAGACTTCTGCCTCTCCGTGGAGGGAAATGCTGCTTGGCCCTACCATAGAGCCTCAGGGTCAGCAAGCAGGGTTAGCAAAGAAAACCACTGGTTGAAAACAGATCACTTGTTGAGTCTGTGAACTGAAATAAAGCTCAGCTGCTTTGCCTGTGCTGATTGGAGTTAAATTGGTGCAAGCTGCTGGTGTGAGTGGCTTTAACCAAGTTCTCAGTAATTACAAACCCTCTTTATGTTTTTGGAGCAGCACTGATGCTTTGACACCCGTCAGCCCACAGCAGGGGACAGGCACTGGGCAAAACCACTGCTGCAGGCCCTGGATGCTGCTGGGCAGGAGGTATGTGGATATGGACAGTATAGACCTATATGTGTGTGTGTATATATATGTATATATAGAGACACAAACACACATATACCTGTCTTATATACAGCTATGCTTTATATACACACAAATATGTAAGAATATGCACACACATATATTTTTTTATACATATATATGTGTGCATATATATACACACACACACACATATATTTTTATATATATGTGTGTGTGTGCACACATATGCAGAGAGATCTTGGCTGGTGCAGGGTCCTCTCTGACCACAGCTTCCTATATTTAGAGGCTGGAGATGCTCTCTTATATACACACACACTTACTGATATACATTTGCCACAGACCTATATACACGTACACATATACGTAGCTACATGTTCACACACAAACACATATATGTGAACACACACAAGCTGTTGCACTGTCTTGCCTGTAAGCCTGGTTTCCCCAAACTGAAGCGTGTATATATATATATATATATTTTTATATATATATGTATATATATATCTATTTTAGATCTGTATGTGTGTGTGTATATATATATATATATATATATACACATACACACATAGGCATCTATGTCTATATATATAGAGAGAGAATACATAATAAATACATACACACAGGCATGTATTTAAGCCCTCACATGTGGCTTTGGTTCTGGAAGGCAGCAGGAGGCCACCCAGCACCCCCATGTCCTTGGAGGCTGACGGATCCTGCCCAGACCTTGCTGATCATCAGCTCTTTTCCTTGCTGAAGGTCAGCCCCAAGGGCTGAGATGCTTCTGGCCAAAGCCTTGAAGCAAACACACACACACACACACACGCAGTTGTTTGTTTCCTGGCAATAGAAGGTTGGAAGGACGCCACTGTTATCCTTGTGCATCCTTCTCTGTGCTTCCAACAGTGGTCAGGGAATTGGGTGAGCGTGAAGAGAGGGAAGAAATACACTGGGGAAATGTGGTCTCTTTAGGGCCATGGGAGCCCTGGCAGTGTCAGCACTGCCCTGGATTCATGGAGCACCAAGCACCCACCCTGGTACCCAGCCTGGGATTTCAGCTCTCCGGCATAGCCCTGCACCCCGGCCGGGCCCCCTGGGCAGCCGAGATCCAAATCAGCTGGAAACTCCAACATGAACAATTCCCATTGAAGGTGAGGATCCAGCAAGGAAAAATCAGAGGGTTTTTAGTTCCCCCCTGTGTATACACTGCCTGGGGCTGATGCGGGAGCACACCTTCCTCCTCGCTTATCCCACCTGACAGCATCCCTTTATAGGCTGGAAAAACCTTGCATCCCACAGAGGATAAGTGAAGGAGCAAGCCTGAGCCCCATCCTGATCCACTGCATCCCAGAGGGGTGTAAGCATCCTAATTCCCAGCCATAGAACTGGACAAGCACAGAAGGGAAGCAGAGACTCTCCACTCATTAAAATACTGTATTTGAATCCTTACAAAAGACTGGGTCAGGATTTAACACAGTTCATTACCCTCCGCTGGCCCATACGCTGCTTTCTGGGCACCCATAAAATTAACGTTAGCATAAATAATCCTGTTTGTTAGGCAAAAAGACAGATTTTTGTCAATCCATCAGCACCGATCCTCCCGTGACCCCCCGCTATGTACAGCTATAATACACGAGTGGGCCCGTGCTGGCCACGAGCTCTCCCAAACTGCTCCCTTGGAGGGGTTTGCTACAAACTGCTCTTTGGGTTTAGTTACAAAAGAACTGGATTTGGGTTTTCTCCTTTGTTTAAGCAGGTAAATGGGTCTGGAATGAGTATGTACAGCTGGGCACGGGAGATCTGCGTTAAGGTGCTTTAATTTGCTATCATTTGTATTCAGTGCATTAAGAAGGCAAATTAAAATCTCCGCCTAATCGCTCTGGTTAAGGAACGCAGCGCAGTTTGGGAGCTGTGGCCAGCAAAGCCCAGGGCTCTTACTACAGCCCAGCCATGAGGATGAGCAATCCCCATTATTTAAGGCTATTAAAGGTATTTGCAGCCCCGAGGTTTGCCCCAAGTGATGGGCACGGTCGTTTCAGTGGCCCCTCGGTCCCCACGCCGCTGCCACCTCGTTGCAAACCCAGCTTGAAGCTCCTCTCGCGTCGGGGTTTTGGTCTGTGTCAGGCTTTGGTTTGGCTTCGATTCGGGGCTGTTTGGGTGGTTTCACACCAAGGGCTGTGCTCGCAGCTCGATGCAAACCCAAGTTCAGCACCCGAATCCCTCGGCATCGAGGTGAACCTCTGCTCCAGAACCAGCGAGGGGCTGGGAAGGGGCATGGAGGGGATGAGCTGGTGGCCCTGGCAGCATCATTCCAGCCCCTGGGTGCTGCGCTCCCGCTCTGCCGCCCGCCTGCGGCTCCCGCTTTTAAAGAATCCAAGCTGCAGGAATCAAAGAGAAACAGAGGGAACCCCCCCCATTACTTCAGCTCTTCTCTTTCAGTGGGATATTGACGGGAGGTTTAGACCCTGACTATAAATACTATGGAGGCAGGAAGAGGGTCGGTTTTGGCTCATGGACACAGAGCTGTGGGGCCAGGGGGTCCCTCCGCACATGGGGGTCTCCGCTGAGCTTAAGGGCTGCTCACCTTCCAGAGCGCGAGGACAAGCAGGGCCAGGAGCAGGAGCCCTCCGAAGGTGCTCCCCAGGATGATCCAGATGGGGATCTGTGATTCCTCAGGCTTGGAGATCTCAAACGTTATCTGCAGGGAGGAGAACATCACACTACACTGCTGCTGGGTGCAAGAGCAGGAATGGAGAGGGTCGGGGATGGTACAGAATGATGATGGGGATGCTGAACATCAGAACAGGGCGTTGCAGCATTCCCAGTGCTCCCAATGGATCCCTATGTGACCGTCCTACCTGGCGGCTGGGATCCTCCTCCCGGAAGATGAAGGGGCTCCCGAAGCGTCGCTGGAGAGCAGCGTTCATGGTGAGCTTCAGTGACTTGAACTTCAGCTGTGCAAAGAGATGCTGGATGTGAGCATGAGACACGGGAGAGGACCCAGCGCCCCACCTGGGTGTCACATCCGTGCTGGGATGCTGCGTGCTGCATCAGTGCGAAGGATGACGTGGGTCAAGGAGCGTGGTTAAATTACAGCAAAGAGGACTGATTGGGATTAAACACCACACATGGAGGTGCTGTGCGGGGTGATGGATGCACATCCCCATAGAATAAGTGGTCGTGGAGGACACAAAACACCCCACACATGGCTGGGCTCCTGGAGAGGGGGGGAAGGCAATCACAGGAGGGGAAAAAGCCCAACCAAAACATGGGGTTTTGTGGTGCAAGGGCTCCTTTGGGGGATTTCTCCTCAAAAGCCACATCTGCCTGGGGAGGGCTTACTGCTTTCAGAGACTTCATCCACAGGTTGCCACGCAAGTGCAAGCTCAGCTCCTCGTTGGGGGCTAATTTCACATTGCAGTCGATGGAGACGATGTCGGAGTTGCTGTGGTTCTGCAAGGGGAGAAGGTTGGGATGTGGGAGAAGGGGATGAAAACCCTTTGGGCTACCCCCCGGCACTCACTGAGGGGAGCGGGAGCTGAATCCCATGGGATGTCCCTGTCCTGGGCGATTTCTCTGTGGTTTGGGGGCATCAGGGCTCAGCCCAGGGCTGGGATCAGGCCCGTTGAGGTACGCACCAAGTGAGGGGTGCGGGACAGGTCCTCCATGCCCGGTGTCCTCTGGTAGTCAGTGGTGTTTCCCCACGTGTTGCAGGTCGTGTTTTCCTGTAGGAAAAGCCAATGGGTTCCAAGCATGGGGATGGGGACCACAGCAGCCACCTCCCTGCATCCTGCTCCACGCACCCATCCTGGGCTTTGCTGGTGGTGGGCTCACTGCACCATGCAGTCCCAGCACAAAAGGAGCCCATCCAGCATCCTACTGCAAGTAATTCCCATGCTTTGTGCCTGGTACTGATCCCCATTCTGGATGCCAGCCTGTGAGCTGGGCTGACATTGGGGGCTCTGGCAGTGCTGCAATACAAGACATCCCCACTGAGGCCAAATCCATCCATAAACACAGCATCTCTATTCCAGGCTCTTTGCATCACCAGCAGGTGAATCCCACATGGTGGCAGGAGGCTTGGGATGCCCAGGGTCTGCTCCTAGCCCTCTGTTAGGTTGCTCAAGCCTGCAGTCCATCCCAGGCACGGCTGATGCTTTCAAGACCCTCAAGAATTCATTGCATTGGATGCAGGTCTAGCTCAGGGAAATACTTGGATTCAATCCTTTGGCTGCTACCATTTTCCATGTTTCCAGCCAAACGCATGCAAACGGAGAAGCCCAAGCAGGAGCCAAGGCTGCCTGTGCGAGGTGTGAGCATGGGGAGGAGGGTTGCAGAAGGATGAGGTGACCCATGGGGTGTCCCCATCGCCACCTGGAGCAGAAGGGACCTACATGGACTTAAATGGGGTGAAGCCCCCTCCTACCTGGTCCACCAGGAATTCAGTCAGGAGCAGGAGGCGGTTGCCCGCCCGGGTGGCCACGGGGATGGTGAGCTTGATGGTCACCCCCTCCACAGGGAAGAAGCCCAGGTTCTGCAGCTGCGAGGACAGGGATGTGATGGGGTGCCAGCATCCCATGGGATTGGGATGAGCAGGGGGACCAGGGCACGTCCAGCGCTTGGGGCTGAAACCCTCCGCCTTACCTTGAAGGTGCAATGGAAGGGGGGACCGATGCTGTCGTACCTCTCCAGGGAGCTGTTGGACCTGATTTCGTAGTAGTCCAGGCTCGATGCTCTGTCGTGACAAAGGACCACGAGTCGTGAGGTGAGCTCGGAACAAAGCAGCCCTGCCCCAGCTGCCCCCAGCCCCTCTGCAGGGAGATTCCCTAAGGAAGGGGTCTTGTGGCCCCTTTTTGGATGGAAACCATGGTCTGGCTCCACTGTGAGCAGAAAACATGCGTTTTCCTGCTGGTTCTGCAGGATTTCCCCTCTCTTGGTAGATCTTTTCTCTCCTTTTTAATAGAACAGAGATGCCCAAGGGCCTGGTCGGAGGTGTGAATGTTGTGTAAATCAGAGGAGGTAAAACACCTCTCTGTTTAGCAGCTGGAAAGCAGGGAAAGGAGCCAGGAGCATCGTCGGATGGGTGCCCATCTGGAGCCCGTGTGATGAGATGCTGCTCACCAGTGTCCTGACAAGGTGCACAAATCCCCCCAGACTGTTTTCTCCCCAAATTTGATTTGATTTTATCCTCCCATGAGGGTGATGCTGATATTTATTAAATTGACCCCCCCCCACTCCCCATAAATCTTAACTATTAAAGTGGTTTTATTCTCAGTGCCCCATTGCCTCTAGTGTAGAAAATAACTAACAGCAGGTCTCCCAGATCTGCTCAGATTTACAGAAAGCAGTGCCAGGAATGTGCTTCTGGGATCCGTGAGTCTTGCTTATAATCAGGCTAATAAATCTGTGCCTTAGCTCCTGCTCTCCTTGGACCGAGGATGCTCTGCTTTAGTTACTGATGCCCAAACCCTTCCCCACATATCCCTAAAGCGGGATGGCTCCTGGCCCAGACACTGGTTCCTAACACATGTTATGAACATTATTACCTACAATAAGTACTTTTTCCCCCTTAAATTAATTGCCCTCACACCTATTTAATAACGCTTGTGCATTTAAAAGTTATGGCAGCACAGCACCGCATTGCTCACGGATGGTGAGCCACTGAGCAGGATGCCCCTGGTTTTCTGGTTCCTTCAGCCCCTTTTCTAAACAAATCCCCCCAAATTAAAGCTCTGCTTGCACTGGGCTCTGGTTGAACACAGCTCCCACGGGCCCCACACTGGTTTTCCCAAAGGATGCCCCCATGAGCTCCGTTCCCATTCCAAACACGCACCTGGTGAAGAGCAGGTCGGCTTCGTACTTCAGGTGGAAATTCAGGTGGGCAAAGTTGTCCTCCTTGGTGCTCTCCTTCTCCTCACTGTCACTGAAACAGCAGCAGAGCAAAGGGGGGTGAGGCAGGAGCTGGCTCCACTCTGATGGATTTTGGGGGGATCATAGGAAGCAGGTGGGGAAGGGCTGAACTTTGCTTTGTGGCTGAAGCGTATCCTAGAACCATGGCATGGTTTGGGTTAGAAGGGACCTTAAAGCTCATCCAGTTCCAACCCCTTCCACTGGAGCAGCTTGCTCCAAGCCCCTGTGTCCAGCCTGGCCTTGAACACTGCCAGGGATGGGGCAGCCACAGCTTCTCTGGGAAGAAATAATATATAGCATGCAACTATAGACATATAATAGAATATAGAATACATAATATATAATAGATAATAGTATATGATATTTTGTATATATACACACACATATATATATATATATACATACATATATATACACACATGCACATCCATGTATATATATGTATCATGGCTTAGATATATAATATATATGATAGATGATAATATATAGTAGATTATAGATAATAGATGATAATTATAAATGATATTTTATATATATACCCATATATATGTATATATACATACATATACACACACATGCACATCCATGTATATATATGTATCATGGCTTAGATATATAATAGATGATAGATGATAGATCATATATAGTAGATGATAGATAATTATATATGGTATTTTTAATATATATATATATATATATATGTGTGTGTGTGTGTGTGTGTATCATGGCTATTTCCTGAATAAAGCCCCCAGCATCACCTCTGGCTATGGAAGAAGGAAACCCAGTGCCGGCATGCAACATCCTGCGATGACCTTGCAAGCACATGCAAGAGAGAAAGCAACCATGAACCTGTTGGCCACCAAGTAGATCTCCAAGCTTTGAAGGAAAACGGACTTGCTGAACTCAAAATCCAGGCGAAAAGCGACCTGTGGAGATTGGGGAAAACATGAGGGAAGGGAAGAAACACCCAAGGACCAGCTAGGAGCGGTGTGGGAGCTCTGTGGATGGGAGCATCCCCCCGATCCCGCCGGGAGGAAAGAAGAGGGCTTGCAGGCTTTGCTCTCAGCTGCACACACTGCAGTGTGTCCCCCTGAGACTGGAGGAGCGAGCATCCCCCTCTTTGGATGCGAAACACTGCGGCGAGAGGCCGCTCGCTCCCAACCGCATGGGGAAAGGCCAAGCACAATAAAACGTGATGGATGTCCCATCTGCGAGGGCTGCGGCGCTGACCTCACGTTGTCTGGGGCTGTGCAGCTGAGCGCAGTATTAAAGCTCCCGCTGCTCTTTAGGCCAGGTTTCCATTTCCAGCTTGTCTTTGTTTTGGCAGGACCTGGGCCACCTGGTGCCACGCAGATGCATTCTCAGCCCCCGTAGGTCACGGGGAGTCGGGGCTGCTGGGCTCTTTGGACAGCCACAGGCATCTGAGAGGGATTTTTGGGGAGCTTGAGGTGCCTGGAACTCATCCGTGTTATCAGGCTTCTGACAAGGAAAGGCTTCACACAGACATGGGGCGGGGGGGGGAGATTTTCCCTTCATATTCCACTTGCATTGGCTGCTTTTCCTAAGGGGGTGCAGGACTAGATGGGACTTCACACAAAGCCCCAGTGACTGACTGGCATCTTCCCCCTTTCCCTTGCCCACCTTAACGCTGCGTGTAATGCTTGCAAAGGGGTTTATGGCACATAAAAGTGATGCTCACTGGACCTGGGCTTACTCCAAGTGTTAGCAATTACTGTAAGGAGGATGCTACCAGCCCGAGGGGCCTTGGAGAAGGGTCCAGAAGGACCCTGAGGAAAACCTCTCATGCAGGGAATAGTGCCTCATCCTGTGAGGAAGGAGCTCTGGGAAGTCACCATCAGTGGTCTGAAACCAGCATTACATTGCTCCAAAGGACTGAGTCAAATCATTTGACTTGGAGGAGCTGGGTTGGATTTTGGAGCTCTCCTACCATCAAGGCAGCATCCTACCCATCCTGGCTCCCCTAATGTGCCTTTCCCACACCCACAATGGACAGAGAAAGGGCAGAAACCAACCATTTATCCTTAAAAATCCTATTCAAAGTCCCCCACCAGCCCAAAGGTGGATGGATACAGCCCTGCAGCCATGCCATGGGCAGGAGGGAAGAGCTTTACCTTGGCCTTGGCTCGGAAGAAGGGGTAGCTCACGTTGCACATTTTCTTGTTGGGGTTCTTGTCCTCAGTCATGCAGTCGATGTTGATGTCTGTGTCATCCTAAATGGGACATGAAGTGTCAACGATACCGGCCCATGACCGTAAAGAAGCAGCGAACACGCACCCATGGGGCCCAAAACAGGCTTTAGTATTTGGAAAAAGCAACAAAACCAACCAACCCCATGGGATCCTCCCCCCCAGCTGCATTTCTAGGGCCATTCCTGGAGAGGGGCACTTCTAGCAGGCAACTTCCATCTTTCCCATTTAAAGCCTCTTTAGACATTTAACAACAGCAGCGAATGAATGAACCTGATTCTTCTGGGCACTGTCATTGGGAAGAAGAGTATTTTCTGTGAGAGAGACGAGTCCCAGGGAAGCATCAAGGACAACAAGAGCCATTGTTCTGCATGGCCACCAGCTGAGCACTAATACTGACAGCTATGTTCCTGCTGCTTGAACACCTCCCAGCCAGGCTGGCGGAGCTCCTGCCCCTCACAAAGCCCAAGCACAGGCTGGGGTGGGATGGGAAAACAACCGGGCTCTGTCTCAAGCTGTAACAACCCTACAAGAGGCTGGAACCTGGTTGTATGCAGAGTCCCATCCCCATTGAGAGATGAGCAGACCCTCCAAGGGTCTTAGTTTAAGCTGCTGCCACCAGACAACTCAACCCAGGAGCTGAAGCACCAGCCTCAGGGAAATGCCTTGGCGATCACCAGTGACAGCCCGGAACTTTCTGCCTCATCTGCTGACATTATGGGCTGCTTCACTGGGTCTCTGTAGAGCCTCTGACACAAACACCCATCCCTTCCAGCTGGCAACTCCCTTATTTATAAGGGGCCGCAGCCAGGACCCCGTGAGCAGCGATGCTTCCATTGGCAGCTACAGCGATTTCCTGCAACCACTTCTGCACGGAGCTTTCTGTTCCGGAGCATCACCGGAACGTTCCCCCCTCCCGTCACTCGGAATCATCTTCCCAAAAATGCATTCTGTGGCAACGTGCCCCACAATTTTCCCTTGGCACTGCTCGCAATAACAACAAAGGCAGGCGACGGGATGTGCGGGTGGGAGTGAAGTCATTGGGGGATGAGGGAAGGCTCAGCAGCATCAGCATATTTCCCAAACCTAGCTGGGAAAAGGGAGGGGGAATCTTGGTTAGGGTGAGAACGGGACGTGATGGGCTTATGCAGGTGACACCCATAGAGAAGCGGCATCACCCGCCCGATGCTGAGCTGTGGCCGTACTGCCGTTATCATCCCATCCTTCCAGCAGTTCTATCGCAGCTGCAGAACTTCCCCCCGACAGGAACTTGGCCACGTGCAGGGAGCATTTTTAATGTATTGGAGTAGAAAAACGAAGAGGGAATCATCCCATGGGGGTCTGACCTTCTCACAGAAAACCCAAGCGCTTTTGAAGGTCCAAACCAAAGGGCTGCAGCGTGCTCAGGACCGAAGCCCATAAACAGGTCTGATTTACGAGGGATGGAGGCAGTTCTGGGCTCTGGTTTGGGACACAGCTTTCTCATCCGGCCGGGATGAGGAGCGCCTCTGGAAAGCCCTGGCTCTGCCCCCGCAGCCTCACCTTGGGGATCAAGCTGGCGAACTGGAGGTTCCTGGAGAAGGAGATGTTGAGGACCGTGCTGTAGGCGTTCTCCCCTCGGTTCTCCAGCGCCGCCTCCACCGCCACCCTCCTCCTGCTGCTCTCGATGACGAAGACGGAGGTGTCGAAGGAGAGGGTGAAGGCCGAGCAGTCCGGCGGTGCCCTCCGCAGGGCGCGCCTGCAGTATTCCCTGCGGGAGGAGGGAGGCAAATCCCAGCCCCAGGGTGCTGATGGGCACGGCTGGGTAGGATGCTGCAAGGAAATCCCTGCTCTCCCTCCGTTATTCCATGGAAAGAGGAATCCACAAGCTCCTCCCTTGGACCATCGCTTTGGCTTATCTCAGAGCCGGTGAGGAGCTCTGAATGCAGCTGGGGTGTCAGGAAAAGAGATCCCGTGCCATCAGCAAAAGGTTTCAGAGATCGCTCTCCCACCGAGGTTGCCATCACAGACTCTGCAATGGCAGCAGCAGCTGCTTTTGCAGGCCGGAGGGGTGTTTGGGTATTGGTTTTTTATATATATATATTTATGGGTTTTATATATATCTATTTTTATATATATATACACACATATATGTGTATATATGTTCATATATATTTTTATGATATATGTATTTATTATATACATATATTTATCTATAAAAATTAAGAGGGAAAGCATAGGTTGGTGTCATTGTCAGAGCCACTTTCTGCCTCTCATCGCAGAGCAACCAGGATGCCCGTTTGAAGGAAGAGCTCTGTTGCTACAAGTCACCCCCAAAGTGGTTTTCTTGGCAGAAATCACCCCTGTGCTGGCTGCTCTTGAAGGACATGATCCAGTTCCTACTGATGCTTTGGGGAAAATTCCATGGGCTTCAGGAGGAGCCAAACTAAAGGTCTGGCACTCTGGTAAGCTACAGAATCTGCCCATGGTTGTCTGTAGGATTCCAGCCACTAAGATCCATGCATAATCCCTACCTGCAACTCCTGCAGAGCAGCCCAACAAGGGCTGGACACCCTCCTGGTTGAGCCCTGTGGGTCATAGCCTCAGGACCTCCTATAAAGCTCAGCCAAGGCTTTACAGGAGACACAGAGCAACAAATGCTGAATTATGGGGTACAAGTAACCCCCAGGCAGCAGCACTGGTCATGAGCTTGGTGCAGAGCCCAGTGCTGTCAATAGGAGGTGGATGTTCAGGCTCCTGTGCTGCTCGATAACCTTTAAGAGCTCTTTAAGCAATGAGATGTAGTGTATAATTATTTCTGCTGTGTGAGTCAAGCCTGTAATTGCCAAGTGGGCAATGGCAGCCTTGCGTTTATCCCCCTGTTATTTACTGACTTGTCTCCATGGGGCTCATCACCGTGGCATCAAATATCAGTTTTGTGGATTCCTTGGAAAACCACCAATTCCTTCCAGGCAGCGAGCAGGCAGAGGAATACCTCGTGGTGGTGTTGGAAGAAGGACCAGTTGTGGTGCCCAAGTCTATGGAGCATGGGTTGTGTGTGATAACGCGTTGGGAGGATGCTATGAGCGACCTACTCACATGGCACTGGGCACATCGCTTTTGGCATCCAGGACCAGGTCAGGGACACAGTGCTCATCCTCATTGCACCCGTTCCAGAAAGGGACCTGAATGGGACAACAAGGGCCGGTCAGTGATGATTTGAGCTCCAGTTTGTACTCCAAGGGCCATGGGTTGTGATCCCAGGCTGGAGTGAACGTCCAACACTTGTTATCACAAGGGGGATAAATCTGAGATATTAAAGATGAATCAGAGATAAAACTTCTGACCAACTGCCTGATAAAAGGCACCCTGGGAGCTCAGTGCTGCTACCCACCAAGACCCTGAGCGAGGTGGGCCAGCCATCATCCAGCATGGGGCCATTTTCAAGCTGCTCAAGCTCATAATCAATGGAGAAGGTCACCGGCTTCACGTAGTCAGCTGTGTCCTGCAACAGACAGAAAGCATCACTGAGAAGGACAGGGCTCCTGCAGCTCTCTGAGCCCTCCCCATGCATTGCCGCAGCTGCACGGGGTGCAGTTGGATGCTCTGAAGTGAGACGTTTCTTGGGATAAATCACAAGCTCCATCCCGAGCTCCAGACTTGAATTCCCCAGGAGTTCACAGCAGTTCAGGCCGGGGCTTGGGGCTGGGCCAGTCTGGCAGCTCAGCCTTCCCTGGCCAAGGAATATTCTCATCATTCACTGGGAATGTCAGATTTTGGCCAGGTTTGTGCATCAGCTGCTCCTTGCGAGTGATGCAGAGGTTTTGCCGGCTCCGGCACCCAGGGAAAGGGACCCTGGTGGTTAGAGGACTGCAGGGAGCGAGAACACTGAGGACTTGCATGCAGGCATTTGTTTCCCAATGGAATAAGAACAAGTTTTCATTGATTCTGGGGCTGGAGAACCAGCCTGCCTCGGGAGTCAGGAGTTCATGGCCTCCCCGAGGGCACGGCTAGTTGCTTACGGCAAGGAGCACAGCACAAGCTGGGTCTGCAATGAAATCAGCGCTTGGGGACCCGGCGGCTCCATCCCTGACCACATCAAATGGTTGGACTTGATGATATTGTAGGTCTTTTCCAACCTTGTTAATTCTATGATTCTATGAAACCCAGTGTGAAGGAATCCAGGCTGGGAGATGATGCTCATTTCCAGCCCCATGAAGCCAAAGGCTCCTCTAACCATCTCCCAGTGCATCGCTGCTTTGCACAAGCTGAAGAGCATCCTTGCTCGGTCGGTTGCAGAGGAGGAGACCCTGTCCTTGTCCTCCATCGCACTCACCAGGACGTGGAACCGGAGCCTGTCACAGTGCTCCTGCCCCGCGAGCAGCACCAGCTCCTTCTGCGTGTGCCGCTCCCCGCTCTCGTCCAGGTGAGCCCGCGGCGTGTACCTGCGCTCGTCGATGGTGGTGTTGTACTGCAGTGCTGCGAGGAAGGAGAGCAGCGCCATCAGCACCTCTCGGTGCCACCAGCACCTCACAGTGCCACCAGCACCTCACGGTGCCATCAGTACCTCGCAGTGCCACCAGCACCACATGGTGCCACCAGCACCTCACAGTGCCACCAGCACCTCGGTGCCACCAGCACCTCTCGGTGCCACCAGCACCACACGGTGCCATCAGCACCTCTCGGTGCCACCAGCGCCACACGGTGCCATCAGCACCACACCGTGCCACCAGCGCCACACGGTGCCATCAGCACCTCTCGGTGCCACCAGCGCCACACGGTGCCATCAGCGCCTCGCGGTGCCATCAGCACCTCACGGTGCCATCAGCGCCTCACGGTGCCATCAGCACCGCACGGTGCCACCAGCACCACACTGTGCCATCAGCACCTCACAGTGCCATCAGCGCCACAGGGTGCCATCAGCGTCACAGGGTGCCATCAGCACCACACAGTGCCATCACAGTGCCATCAGCACAACACGGTGCCATCAGCAGTGCCATCAGCACCACACAGTGCCATCAGCACAACACGGTGCCATCAGCACCACACAGTGCCATCACAGTGCCATCAGCACAACACGGTGCCATCAGCAGTGCCATCAGCACCACACAGTGCCACCAGCACCACATGGTGCCATCAGCACCACACCGTGCCATCACTACATAGCAACACCGGGTCAGAGAAACAGGCTTTTGCTCACTCAAACCCCTATTGCTGGGAGCAGTGTGGCAGGGAGCACACTATAGGAAAATGAGGGAAGTCGGGTTAGTATTGATTGTTTCTAACATGCATTTCTTTTAGGCAAAGAAAATAGCCCAAGAGAAATACCTGTTTCACTCCAAGTCAAATGAGGAGCTTTAAAAATACATTATTACAAGAGACTGTGCAAAATCTGTGCGGGATATCATACATTCACATGCTGGAGGGATCGCACCCTGGAGCTTTCCCCTGGAGGTATCGTACCCTGAGGCACTTCCCTTGATGCTTTACTGGAGATCATTTGCCACCTGCAGTGCTTTGGAAAAGAAACCAAAGGTTCCCAACCCAGTGCCAAGCAGGGTGGGATTCGCACCCGCTACCCCAGTGTGATGCAGAACGTGCATCAGCAAAGAGCACACCGTCCATGGGGTGGCTCTTCTGGGCAGGAATAAGCGTGGAATTAAACAGATAAAAAGCTGAGTGGGGTTTCCTTTATCCTGCAAGCTCGGCAAAGGCAGCAGCTGGGAGGAAAACTCTGGATTTCCTAGGGCAAACCAGGATTCTTGCCCTAGGGATCTGATTTTCCTCTGGCAGTGTTTGCTATCTGCCAGGCACTATCGCTTTCCCCCGCTCCAGCTGAGTCACGGGCACCCACTGGGTACGCTTGGGGTCACAGCAACATGCAAGGGTTTAACAGCAGAGCTGGCCAATGGCTTTAATGAGATTCCCTGGGTTATTAGGGAAGCAGGCACATATGGTGGGCAGATGTGTCCTGCTGGCGCAGCGGGAAGGATAGATGAGCTCTGCAGGACGTGGTCCAGGCACATCCCCTCCTGTGCCGCTGGCTGGCAAGGTGATGGTGACATCCCTGTCACACGTACCATGGCGAGGCAAGCCGCAGCAGAGCTTGGGCCAAGGGAATAGCGGAGGGAAGAGGTCACACACGGGTAAGTTTGCATCCTTGGGGTGTTCCCCAACAATGCTTAATGGCAGAGCCATTGCCCCTGCTACATGAGCCAGGATAGGGACACATTTGTGGGTAAAAAGGGATGTGGCAAGTGGGAACGTGCACTCCTGCAGGCATGGCGAGCTATGGGATGCACACGGCAGAAGCCAAGTGCTCCCCCAGGGCTTGGGGTTTTTGTTGTGTGAGCAGCCGTGCACTCACCCACACTGGACGTCTGGAAGTGAGCTGAGAGGAAGACAGCAGTGAAGCAGATGAAGGCCGACATGCAGGTGGCATCCTTCCCGTTCCGCTTGCAGTCCTTGGTGAAGATGTTGATTTTGGGGGGCTCGAAGCGGATGCTGGCGTTGATCTGGACCACGCTGCGGGACCTGCGGGGCAAGCAAGGGTCAGGAGAAGGGCTGTGGCATGGCAGGCACAACACAGCTAAAGCATCCTCCAAAGGTGTCCCAGAAGCCTCCAGATTCACCCTTTTCCCAACATCAGGAAGGTGCTGAGGAAGACCAAAGGCTACCACAGCATCCCGCTCTACTCTCAGATCATCTATATAGCAGTGAAGAATATCTTGCACGTATTTGCCTCCTGTTTATGCCAGTGAAGCAGCACCAAGAGCAGGATTTGTGGCCCCTTCCATGCATGTAGCAGACCCCAGGGTGGCCCATCTCTGCTGGCCGCAGCTACCCTCCATCCTAACAGCTTCAAGGCTCTTTCCAAACCATTATTCAACGTTTGAAAATACTAAATCAATAAAGAGCAGGGGGAGCCTGGGCCGATCACCACAAATCAATGAGCTGGACTCAGACTCCTGGGGAGCTAATGATGAAGTTCAATGCAAAACCAACTCTGACATCCTTCTAGGGCCCAATGGCATGGAAATCCCACTGCCCAGCCGAACAGGGGGTTGTTACTGCGGAAAGGTGGGAGATCAGTTTTCCCTCTAAAGATTGCAGCGTATTGCAGTGAGCATTGGAAGAGGAAGGTGCCAAGCGAGAGGGTCCAGCTAACCACAGCAGCACGGCATTCCCCAGGGAGCCCACGGCCAAGTCCACGAGCCTGTCCTCGTTCAGGTCCAGCTGTCCATGGATGCTGCATCCGAAATACATCAGCCCCGGTGCGAGGTCCGCAGCTGCTATCCGCTGGAAGGAAAAGGGAGAATCCAGCCTGGTTTCCAGCGGGAGCATCCCTGCCTGTGCAGGAGGGGATTCACCTCCTGGCCTCTGAAGATGCCCCTTCCCAAGTGATTTTCCCGGGAATGAGAGCAGTTTTACTTTGGAGGCAACATCCAGAGATTCCTGCTGAATTTACCCTGTGTATTTACTATTCCTTACATGTGGCAGGGGGTTGGAACCGGATGAGCTTTAAGTTCCTTCCAACCCAAACCAGTCTGGGATTCATCTCTAGCAATTCATTGCATTAAGTGCTGAGCATTGCCCCTGATTTCCAACATGTTTTCATAGGATCATAGAATAGTTAGGGTTGGAAAGGACCTTAAGATCATCCAGTTCCAACCCCCCTGCCATGGGCAGGGACACCTCACACTAAACCAGGTCACCCAAGGCCTTGTCCAACCCAGCCTTGAACACTGCCAGGGATGGAGCATTCACAGCCTCCCTGGGCAACCCATTCCAGTGCCTCACCACCCTCACAGGAAAGAATTTCCTCCTTAGATCCAATCTAAACTTCTCCTGTTTCAGTTTGAACCCGTTACCCCTTGTCCCATCACTACAGTCCCTAATGAAGAGTCCCTCCCCAGCATCCCTGTAGGCCCTCTTCACATACTGGGAGCTGCTCTGAGGTCTCCACGCAGCCTTCTCTTCTCCAGGCTCAACAGCCCCAACTTTCTCAGCCTTCCATACCTTACGTTTGCTTTCTCTTGCATCCCTCACAAGAGGGGACGTCCGGCAATAACAACTAACAGTGCAATACTGAATGTGAATTTATCGTGCTCTGTCAGCCCTTAACTGACACTTACTGTGAGGGAGGATGAGGACAACTGAAGCACACCCAGGAACCACCCGTACCTGCTTGTACTTCTTCAGGATGGTCTCTTCGAAGCCAAGGAAGATGTAGATCGCTCCTTGGTGCTCGTCCTCCAGAGGAGCCCCGACAACCAGGTCGTTGTAGGAGTCCTGGTTGAGGTCAGGCACGGCAGCGATGCAGGAGCCGAAGCGGGAATTCTGGTAGCTCTGCAGGTCCAGGAGGGCTCCGCTGGGAATGAAGCGGTTCTGCAGGGCCAGCCGAAGGGAAAAGGTGAGACCCCAACCCCAAACCATCAGCAGCGAGCCTGGCAAGAGGAGAAACCCCCCCAAAGGCAAGCGAATGGTGTGGTGTGCGTGAGCAGCTTCCATAGGGAAGGAGGCGACTCTCCTGGGGCTGCAGGACTTCCTGCTGAGCCTGCTCAACCCTGCATCAGCTTTGCCTTCCCTCTGTAACAACCTATGTGAATAACGGCATGGAAAGCTGTGCTTTGCTTATGGGGACTCCTGCTGCCGCAGGCGGGATCTGCAGCCTTCGATACAGAGCGCGGATGCTCATTGCCGGCGTGATTTGGTTCAGAAACGCCAGTTTGAGCCAGGTCTGGGGGCTGCAGCGAAGCTGGTCCTGCCCCAGAGCACTGGAAGGGGATGGGGATGGTGCATGTCCTGTCTATGCCCTGCGGTGAGGGTGGAGGGACCAACCTGGCTGCTCTCCACAGCCCTGTGCCCAGCTCAGCCTCTGGGCAGGAGGGTGCCCGTGGAGGAAACCCTTTTGGGGAGGCAAAATGAATGGAGACTTTCCCCATAGAGACATCCCCGCGTTGCAAAGCCCCCCCTTGCACCCCGGGTATCACCTCCTTGGTACCGGGGAGCTCATCCAACCGGGAGCAGCAAAGCCTTGAGATGATGCAGCTCTGCTCCAGCGCGGGCTGGATTCCCTTTGGCAGCGAGCAAACCCCCCTGGGATTGCTTATAAACAAGGAAACCAGACAGATCCTACTCCAAACCAAGCTCAGCTGCCTTTGGGCAGCGCTGCCATGCCCCGCGGTGTCTGATGGAAGCTGGTCGGTGAACGCAGCCTGGAGCCACCCCGGGGAGGTGACACAAGGGGAGAGATGCAGTTTCTGTGCTAGCACCCAGCCCCGTGGTGCTGCCGCGTACCTCCTGCAGGGTGTAGACATAGACCTTGCCCCTCTCCCTGCCCTCGCTGAAGTACATGGGCGCTCCCACCAGCAAAACATCCGTGATGCCATCGCCGTTGACATCCAGGGAGTTGATCTCGCTGCCGTAGTAGGAGCCGATCTGGAGGAGACAGAGGAAGGGATGGGAGCAATGCTCCTGGCACGCAGGGGTACTGCCCCAGTGGGGACATTTCAACCCCTGCTGCAGCCACGGGGTTCGGAGCTGTGGATGCAGCAGCAGCCAGGGCATCGCATGGATGTGCTGCAGTGTTGAGCTATTTGAACAAGACAGTTTGTGAGCAAAGGGTGAGGACTGACGGAGAAGCGTGTGTGCCACATGGGTTAACCCATGCAGCATCCTCAGCAGGCATTACCTGCTCTCCCTTTAGCGCCTGGTGGATGGTGAGGTTCCTGTTGTTGTGCATGCTGAAAAGGATGACCTTCCCGGTGTGGTTGAACCTGGGAGCTCCTGCGACGTAGATCCGCTCGTGCTTGGTGGAGATGACGGAGGAGACGGTGTAACCTGGAAGGGGGCAGGCGTGGGGTGAGCATGGCTGAGCATTCCCTGCTCCCAGCGTTGCCCGGGGTCTGCTTTCCATTCACCCCCAGCTGCTGACACAGCTCTGGCCATTTCCCAGGTCAGGAAGCAAGAAACCCGGATTTCCTCACAGATAAAGCCATTCACATCAAGCCCAGAGCCCCGAGCTTGGGCTCTGAGCCGCCTGCTCAGGTCCTACCCACACCCTGTGCCGAGAGTTCTGGCGCTGCCTAACGCAGCCGTGCAAAACCCTTCTTTCACCGAGGTGAGCCCAGTCCCTGGCTGGATGAGTGCTTTAGTGCATGGCTCACATCAAGTCAAACAGACACCAGCAAGGTCGAGCACACCGGGAGGCTGCGGTACCTGCTCCTTCGAGACCCCTCCGACCCCACATCCCAAACCAGGCATGAAAGACTTTGCTGATGCTTGATGTTAACACTCACAGTCTGATAAGAGCCGTGAATCCATCAGGACTATTCCTTATGAGTCCTTATGGAAATAACCCCATGTAAGTGAACGATTCTGAGCAATCCCCGGGATCACCAGCACACGTTGCACGCTGGGCTGCAGCGCTTGCCCGTGGGTGCAGATGGGATTACGGAGGAATATAACACTGGAGCTGCAAAATCCTGGTTTTCAAACGCAGCTCCAGGCTCCTCCATGTTCACAGTCAGTGAAAATTATTAGAAATTATTAGAAATAAATAATAAGAAATTATTAGAAATTATTTGGATAATTAAGTATTAGAAATGAATTAGGAAATCATGGCCAATCATGAAGCTGGATCAGATCCCTTGGGATCACATCCAGTTGAATTTTGAGCATCTCTAGGGATTATCAGGGTTTATGGACCTCTTTCCTGGGCATTGCCTCTATATGGGATCTCTGTTTCCCTAAACATTCCCTTCGTCAAGGGATATTCCTAAAGCAAGCATCGGCCTTGAAAACCCCATTTCCCAGCACTGGGAGAGCTGGGATTCTCCACTTTTATATATTAAATAGTAAGGAAATCAAGCATTCCCTTAATATCTCTGGATTTCTTACTCCAGACAATGGGAACGAGAGTCCAGCTGAGCTCCCACACACCCTCATGGATTTCCCTTGCACAGCCACAGCCATCCCCACTCCAGGCTGTCACCCTAAGGGATGACCCCCGTGTCCGGGGGCTGTTCATATTCCCAGCACAGGGAGCAGCCCTGACACGCTGGCAGTCAATCCCACAGCATCCCAACCCCGGGGCAGCTCATCCTGGCACGCACATCTCCGGAGGTTTTAGAACCAGGCTGTTATTTCTGCTCCGGAGCCTCAGCAGCCGCACATGGAACGGATTAACCCAGCAGGTATTTCCTCCCTAGGCATGGAATTTCATCACTGCTTTTTAAACCATTCCAGTAAGTGCTGCAGATGACCTGGGCTGAGCGGTGTCTGAGCTACTTCTGCATTGAAAGCACTTCTGTGCTGCTCACCATGGTCGACACCGGGCTCTTCCCAGGTGAGGATGCTCACAACCGCTGCATCCCTGAGCAACACGGGTCCAGTGGGAGCTCGCAAAGAGCCAGGCACGGTCTCCAACACTGGGAGCACTCCTGCTAGGAGTCACTTGAGAAATAGGTTTGTTTCCTACTATTGAGCATAGAATCCTGAGCTGAGCCCTGGCAGCAGAGCCTCCTTCAGCTTTCTTACCTAAATACGCTCCATGGTTTTTCAGCTCCTCTGGGAACTCCTGGAGATAAGATTCCCGCAGGGGAATGACCTTCCCACTGCTGGTTTCCTTCAGGACGGCCCCGTTCCAGTCATAGGCACCCACTGCTCCCAGCAAGATCCCATCCTATGGGAGAGCAGGAGGAGTTTGAAGGGATTTCTGGCCAAGGGGAGGCAATTCTCCCCCACGCCTCCCCTATGGGCAAGGTCGATTCATGCCGAGATGGATGAGAGGACCCATCCAGAGTGGGATGCTTTTGTTTGTGAACACACATCGGGGTCCCTAACAGCTCAACTTCTAGACTATATGGAATCAAGGGATGGTTTGGGCTGGAAGGGACCTTAAAGCTCCTCCAGCTCCAGCCCCTGCCACGGGCAGGGACCCCTTCCACTGGAGCAGCTTGCTCCAAGCCCCTGTGTCCAGCCTGGCCTTGAACACTGCCAGGGATGGGGCAGCCCCAGCTTCTCTGAGAAGACATATATAACGATAACATATAACGCTATATATAATATTTATATATAATAATAATGATATCTATAGAAAGCAACCTCCAAAGCACACCTGAAAAGATGGAGATTTTTAACTATGCTGGAGTGACATTTCCATCCCATTCATATATTTCCAGCATGCTTTTCCTCCCCTGGAAAACCCCAAGCAGAAATCCCTGCTGGCTTTTCCCTTGGACCTGCCAGCCTCCAGAGCCCATGGGTGAAAGGGACCGACCTAATGCATCCCACCATCAACAAGCGTTTTCCTCCATGGCACATCCCAGCATGTCCTTTCCAAGATGCATCAGGTGGAGCTGCTGGAGGCTGGTCCCAAGGAAGGCACTGGTCTCCCTTCCTCATGGGATAAGCCAGCGGCATTATGGTGATGATAAAAGGAACGGGGGTGCCCTCTTGCATGGGATGGGTTAAAAAACCCCACCACATTTACTCTCTTACTTCCACAACATGCGATGAAAATCCAGTCTGGGACATTTCCAGTCCAAAGGAGATTTCATTCTTGTTGGTTCCTTAAAAACAAAGAAAAAGCAGGAATTTGTATGTAACGGAGAGCTTTGCTTTCCTGGAGGGGCTGAGCATCCACCTCTAGGGCAATTGGAGCGCAAAGGACCCCAGCTACCACAAATGAGCCTGTGTCTCTCCAGATCACCACAATTCCACAAAATCCTACTGCTAACAGGTGCTGGCAGCTCTGCCCTGGTGCTGTTCTCAGCCAGATGGCACAAAAATGTGGATTCAGAGCATTCTGCTTCCCAATTGCAACCGGGTGAAGCCACCACAGCTCTGCCAAGAGCAGTGGCCAGGGTGAGGGGTGTTCTTTGCATAGAGGGGATCGGTGCTCCCGGTGCTTGGGGGATGCACTCAAACTAAAGATGTTTCCTTCCATATGAAGTTATTCAAAGCATGATTTTAGGTTCTGTATCAAGCAGGTATTGGGGAAAGCCTTGGTGTGAACCATGCAAATTCTGACTGAGAGCCCACCCGAAGCCAGGACATGTCAGGCATCACTCACCTTCCAAGCTAAATATCCTTTCCCCCAGAGCATCCACAATGTCCTTAAGTGCTGCTTCGTCTGTGACATTAAAGAAATGCTTGTCATCCGGGTCGCTCGCTATGAACTTTATCTCATTCAAAAAGGCTTCGGGATTGATTCCTCTTCGGTTATAATAACCCAACACCTAGGTTTGAAGGAGAAACGCAAGACTCAGGGGTGTTTGTGTGATGGAGAAAGCCGTCCCAAAGCACCTGAGGGATGTCCATGTGGAATGAACCTGACAGCCTTGGCATCTGACATCTCACTGTGGGAGCAATCAGAGGAGCACATCTCATTCAATTCAGCTGCCTGATGTAATGCAGGGTCCTGCCTGTCCCTGCCCATGGCGCCTGCTCCAGAGCCAAGCATCCCACTAAAAGCAGGACCAGCAGCAAGGACCCCTGTTGATGCGCTGGGAGAGGTGGAGATGGGCTGCGCTGCCAGCCCCATTTCATCGGGGCGCACGGGGCATCAGTGAGCTCTGTCTGGCTTTTGCTATCACTTACGGCCACGGCGTATCGGGTGACGTTGTCCTTCTCGCTGTCCTCGATCACCTTCTCCAGGTCTGGGCTGTCGTGCGACTCTCCATCTGTGATTACAATCATTACTCTCTTTGCCCCTTTCCGGCCACCTTTCTGAAACGCTTCCGAGCTGCAATTGAAGAGATGCCCTGGGCTGCTCAGGCCTCGCCAGGCCACGGCTCCCACCGCCGCACGCGCCCACAGCTGCCCAGATGTGCGCCCCGTCACCCGCATCAGAGCACCTCGAGGGGTGCTGGGGCTAGTAGCCCTCAGGGAGGTGCAATTGGGGCCCTCAGGAAACTGCAGGGCTTTAAAACAGGATTTTTATCCACCTGGAGATAAGGATAGGAAGGAGAGGAGCCTTTAATGAGGAAAATGCCCTAAATCTGCATCAGGAATACTGGGGTTGTTTGGGGGCTGAGGGCTCAGCTCTGGGTGCTTTCAGAGAGAGGAAGCATTTTCAGTCTGCTCTGCAACTTCCAAGGGGAATGGCTTGAGCCTGCCCGAGGGGAGACTGAGCTGAGCTCTCAGGCAGAAGCTCTTCCCTGTGAGGGTGCTGAGGCGCTGGCACAGGGTGCCCAGAGAAGCTGTGGCTGCCCCATCCCTGGCAGTGTTCAAGGCCAGGTTGGACACAGGGGCTTGGAGCAAGCTGCTCCAGTGGAAGGGGTCCCTGCCCGTGGCAGGGGTTGGAGCTGGATGAGCTTTAAGGTCCCTTCCAACACAAAGCATTCTAGGATTGCTATGATTCCTTCTGGTCCAGCTGCAACTGAGGATGGAGCAGTTTTGCAAGGCATCATTGGTAAAGCACTCATTGAGGACAGAGCCTTTTCGCAGAAACGTTTTTAGCCTGGTGCTTTCTAAGCAGCAAGAAACAGCAAAGGGGAGAGAGGGAAGAAGAATAAACGGTGATTTAAAACTTGCTCTCAGAACGAACAGGAAGGCGAGTGGTTTTTACCGAGCAAACTCTATCCCGTAGGCAGTCCTGGTCTCTGTACCTCCTCTTTGCTCTATGTGACTGGCAGCTGCAACCACATCCTTTACAGACCTGTAGTCATTTAAATGAAACTCATGGACGACGTCCTCCCCGTACTGAACAACTCCGACCTGGGGATTAAAGGAATGGCACAAAGGATGCAACCACCTGCTGCATAGCCGGGGGCTGCACACTTGGTCAACCCCATGGAATAACAGCCACTGGCACAGTCAGTCTCTCTGTCCCCGTTTGCTCCAGTTTTCCCTCCAGGGATCATAGGTAATGCTCAAATGTATTTCTATTCTCTGCCAGCTCTCAGCCATGCACAGCCCCCTCCTCCCCTGCTATAAAGGTTTGGGGTGATGCAGATGTGCTGTGCCCCATTGCAGCCCCCAGCATCTCAAGGGGGGACTGAAGATGGGGTTATTTGTGTTGATCTATGCACAGATCCCTGCCCACACCAGCCCATGATCACTTATAGGAAGAGGAGGGAAATCAATTCCCAGCTGCCTTGCTACAGGGACATACTTCTATATTTCCATGGGATTTCACCCTCCTGTGGGGGGCTGCTCCCTCCATAGCTCATTAATGTGAGCGGTGTTTCCATGGGCTCAGCTTTAAAGCCCATACATTGACAGGTCATTTTGAGAAGCAACAGCACCAATAGCATCACATTGGCAGAAAACAGACATTGGAAAGGGCCCCATGAGTGTAGCCAAGGGACAATGAGTGACACGGGGGGGGCACACAGGAGTTGTGCAGGGTCTTACTTGTATCTGGCCGGGGCCAATGTAGAACTTTTTCAAGATGTTGATGAGGAAGTGCTGAACCTCAACCCAAGGATAGATGCTGTTCGACCCATCCAGGACTATGATTATGTCCATGTACGTCTGGCATCCTGCGGAAAACACATGGCGTGTGATTGAGAGCTTTTGGCAAGGCTCGCCAAGGGGAGGTTTAGGGCTTCATGCCTCGCTGTCAGGTGCTTGCTCTTATGATTTGTTGGGGGAAAAGTCTTATTTCAGTCCTTATAATGACTTTTGGGCTTCAGCAAGGTAGAGAGAAGCCACAAGCATCCTCCCTGCTGAGAAAGGACTAGGGAACTTGCTAAGAATAACACTCAGCTGCATCTTTTCTGATTCAGATTTAAGCTTTTATCCGGTCTAATATCATTGCAGACTTCAAAGGGTGGCCCCTGCAGGCAGGATCCGGCCTCCGCTCCTCCCGCAGAGCAATGCTTTCCCCCTGAGTCACTCCTCAGCCCTGCCTGAACTCGCCATAGAACACCAGTCGGGCATTTCCTCCCCTTCCCATTAAATCCTCTGCGAAAGGCAGCCAAAAACCCCAGTGAGGACCCCAGGGCTCGCCTCTGGATTGAGGCAGTCAATTGGTTTTCAGTGGGGAAAACTGCTCAGCATCATCTGCCTTCTTTATACTTTATAGTATTAGTGAGGAAAGTTGCAGAAAACCTGGAGATGCTGGATTTTCCAGGGCCAGATTTATCGGCCCTTCCCATCTCCTGCAGGCATCCATGGGTTAGCGCATCCGTGGACTGGAATCACACGGGGACCACTCCATCCTTGTGGTCCTCAGCTGGGTGCTACCACCTTGATCCCCTGCTCACCCCAGGAGCCTCTGCATCCCACTTACTGAATGATAACGCCATGCTCGCCCATAAGCTTCCCTCTAAAACACCGCTTGCCCTTTAGAGCAAGGGCTAAAAGCATGTCCTGGCCATAAAGAGGGCAGGGACACTGAGAACTTCATGGTGGGCTTTGCCTTTACTGCCTCTGCCACCCAAAAGTCCCCTTTTCCCATGCCCTGCTTTATGCCACGAGAATGAATCAACACCAAAAGGGTGATGGAGCTGGGATATCGCACGCTGTGCCCAACTGAACAAGGAGCTTCCAGGAGCCCTGATGCTGCAGGACAGGCTTCTGCAATCTATTACCTGTTACAGGAAAGTCAGGAAGCTTATTTAATACCTCAGAATGAAATCACGTACCCACATCACAGATTTGGGCCAAGCTATTCAGCTTTCAGTCAATGAGCACTTTGTTTTGTGTGGCCAAGGTCCGAATTCTTTCCCTATTTTGCCTTCCTAACTGCGCTGATAAAATATTCGGGATTCTTTCATTTCCAGCTTTGGAAGAAGAAGGTGGGTTTTGTCTTCCCCCGGTGTGAGTCAAAAGGAAAATGTTTACCAGATGTCTGTGTCCAGTAACCCCCTTTGAATCACTTCCCTGCAATCACTTCCTCCGATCTCCCCAGCACTGACATCTCTTTGTTTTCTCAATGGGGCTGAAGGGATTAGGGAACAGGAATCCCCTCGGGCTTCAAAGGCAGGGTTAGAGCTGCAGGGCACCACTGATTGCCGTACTCTGCAGAGCCGGAGCCACTGTCTTGGAGAACCTGAAGTTGGAGTTGACCCGGGAGCACATCCCTGTGGTGTAGTAGGAGCTCCCGCACTCGTGGGACCAGAGAGGGCTGCAGGCCTGCGGAGGGAAACAAAGCATCAGGGGTGGGTTGAAGACAGCCGCGTTTTAATCGCTGCTGTCCTCTCCTTTGGCATCCTTTTCCCCATGGAAAGTGAGGTTTCTGAGCCCTGCAGTGCATGCAGCACGTGTATAAACGCACGGAGAGGTGTAGTTGCATGCATTCACATGCCGTTGTACATGCATCTGGTTTTACAGACTGTTGTGAAAGCCCCCTTTCCTCACCAGGAAGCTGTTGTCCTTGGGGTTGGTGGCCAGGCTGAGGCCAAGGCGCATGTTGTCCTTCCGCTCGGAGACATTGGAGAGCGTTACCCGTCCTTCGGAGAGAGGATGAGGTTAGGGACCACTGCTGAGCAGGGATGCTGAGCAGGGATGCTGAGCAGGGATGCTGAGCAGGGATGCTGAGCAGGGATGCTGAGCAGGGATGCTGAGCAGGGATGCTGAGCAGGGATGCTGAGCAGGGATGCTGAGCAGGGATGCTGAGCAGGGATGCTGAGCACCCATCCCACATCCCCGTGGTGCTCCCCATCACCTCTGGAGCAAGGGGGATCCAGGTGAATGCTGCAGGAGTGGTCTCTGCCTGCTTACACTGCAGACTTTGTGCTTCCAATTTATTTTGGGAGCATCAAGATGAGAATTGGTTTTTCCCTCTCAGATGCCACAACCAAGAAAGAGAAAAGTCTTCTAGGCAATGAAGCTGTGAGTCGGAGATGGCATCTCTTGTACTGTCAGTCTAGGAATAAACCCCTCTCTGAGCAGCCCCAGCATCTCAAGGTTTATTGCCCGACCAGTAGGCATTTAGTAGCTGATTTATCATTGTGCTTTGCTTTGTTTTCCCGTGTTTCACAAGCCAGAAACTGGGAACAGCCCCCAGGGCAGCCCTGTTAACGCCAACATCGCTGAGCTGTGGCACAAACACTGCCCTTCCTCTACTGATGGGCTCGGGGCGATGCAGCTCCCTGTGAGCTCTTTGCTGTTTTGCCTGAGAAGCAAACTGAGAGGGAGGAAACTGGACAGTTAATGGTAAACCTGGGGGGTGGTTTCATTTCCTGGGGCCTTTGGAAGCTTCTTGCTGAGGGTTAAATGGAGGGGAGGCTCAAAACCCGAGATCTATAACCCAGAGCTCAAAGGAGCTTCCAACAACCCTCACTTCTCCCCTGCAGACCAGCCCTGAGGTTGCTCCACCCCACCATGGGCATACACCACAGCAAAGCCAGAGGAAAAGGGGTTTTATCCCATGTCATAAATGTTCCAGCATCCCAGCTGCGGATGCTGCCACCCGCTGTCCTGCTCTGGTACCCAAGTACCTCAGCCCCTGCGACCACAGGGTCAGGAATCAGCTCCTGCTTCTCCACACTATGGACATCTCTGCTGCCTGCTCACTGTCAGCTTGGCTTCCCCCCAGGGCATCTCCGTGCCTGGTTTTACTCAATGGCCTCAGTGCTAACCAGGCAAGTGAGTGGATTGGGAATACATCAAATAGGATGGGCTCATGGAGCCAATCTTCTCATTTAAATCCCATTTCCAACGGAGAAAAGATTGGGTTTTAGCAAGACTCAAATTTACACACGAGAAAGATTTATCTCCCTGAAGAATCTCGCTGTTCTCACAGAAAATAATAAATAAAAAGAAAAAAAAAAAACAAAAAACAAAACTCTGCTTAAAAAAAAACCTTTAAAAATCTGGAGCCCATCAATCAAATATTGCAGAGGACCCAGATTTCCTCCTCCCTTCATCAGCTCTGCTAGAAAGCGGGATAGTTCAGATTCACTATGAGGAAAAATGAAGTGAGAACAACTGCTCCAGCTGCTCCAATGATAAAACCTTGCCCCAAACCCCAGCGGTGCCCCTCAGGACCATGAGAAAGCTCTCACGTTCCCTGCTGAGATGGGGATGTGCCCATCAGGTACCCCACTCTGAAGGGCATGTCCTGATGCTGTGATACTGGCACGGTTGGTGCTAGACCAGCCCAAGAAACCCTGAGAAAGAGCCTGCTTCCTCCATCCAGGGAGATGGGATTGGGATGTCTGTGGGATTGGAGCACCCCTGGGGTCTCTGCTCCTGTGACAACACTAATGGGGCCCAGAGGTGGTGGGGCTGGGTGGTAATTCCCAAATACCAAAGCCATGGGAGCAGGCTGGACCCTGGGAGCAAAATGCCTTTGCAGAGGGAATTGCTGCAGTGGCCACGTTGTCTGAGCATCCCCTGAAGAGGGAATACAGACGCTGCCATGTGGAGCCAGGTATTTGCTAGAGGGACCATTATCCATTGATAGGCCCATTCTGATCATTTAATAAGCCAGTTTAAGCTATATTAAATAAATTCTTTACTTCATTCTGATCTGCTTGATTTTACCCCAATATTGGTTAAAGCTCAGCACCAGGACACCAATAATTCCTCATTTAAAAATCCTCCTAAAACATGCAGTCCTCCTGCTTTTGGGGACAATCTTGCCCTTTGGGGTGCATCTTTACAGACCAAAGCAGTGAGAAGAAGCACCACGTTAAAACACCCATCTCTCCCTGCTCCATGTGCGGTACCTAGGTTGAGTTTGGTGCAGTTGCTGTGGCTGTCACTGGTCACTGGGCACTTGTAGACATCTCCGGTCTTCTGCTGGCCGTTGGTTTCGTAGGGAGCTCCCACTACCAGCCTGCGGGAAAGAGGGGTCCATCAGTGCACGAAGGCTGGGTGGGAGGTGTGGGAATGAACCCACAGGCAAGGAAATCCCAGCCCAAGCCCCTGGCTTGGTTCAGGAGGTGTCAGGAGAGGGGACACCATCATCCCCCTGACCTGACTCACCGCACTAATTCAACTTCCCCTTCCCGTGACGGCAGCAGCAATAAGCTGGGGATGATGACTCAGTGCTGCTTGGAAGCAATGCCCATCAGATACCAAGGGAAGGGTTTCTCTCCTAATAATAAATACATAATAATGTGCTGCCCCATCCCTGGCAGTGTCCAAGACCAGGTTGGATGGGGCTTGGAGCAAGCTGCTCCAGTGGAAGGGGTCCCTGCCTGTGGTAGGGGTTGGAACTGGATGGGCTTTAAGGTCCCTTCCAACACAAACCAGTCTATGATGCTCCAAATAGCAAGGAGGTGACGCAGCAGTAACAGCAGCTCCCACAGGGATCCACAAGGAACTTTTGCATCTGGGACATCAGAGGTGTTTTTCTCACTTGGACTTGTAAGACTTGACCAAACCGGCACAGAACAGCAAACCAAAGGAGGAGGAGAGCAGGACCCGAGGAATTTGACCATTCCTTCCTGCCTAGTTCAAAAATACCCTCAACCACGAGTTATTGGCATCTTCTGCTCCCAACGTGTTTGCCCAAAATACATCTGCTCCATTGCTTTTTTTTTGCTGTCAAAATCCTACCGGTGGATCCCCAGATCAACAGGACCTCTTTTGTTCTGCATCACCCTCCCCAGCAGCTGGCAAAGCAGCTGTCCCCAGCACAGATGTTCCCTGTTAGACCAGAAATGGTCATTTTTGAAGCTGCTGCTTCTTACAAAGACCCTGAACTCTCATTCTTTTATTCCATCACTGTAAAATGGGATTGCCACCGAATTAAAAGCTCCAAATCCTAAGCAGCGTTCAAGGAGTCTCATGGAAATACTTCCTGTCTTACAGCTTCTTTGCTAATGAGGATATTAATTAGGGGAAAACAGCAACCACCTGGAGGTGCCCTCAACAGCAGCCAGAAGCTCAGGGAAGTCTGGTACCTTCCCCCTAACCTCTACAAGGAGTTTGCTCATGCCCCTCTGCCACACTGTCAGTGCCCATTTGCTCGTGGTCAGACATGGGGGGAAGATGGAAGAGGTGAAATGTGGGAGGGCAAGAGAAAAAGACCTTCAAGATGAAAAGAAATAAAGGTTGAGACACTCGAGAAGGTAAAGTTCTCCTTTCCTAATTCTTCATCCCCACAGGTTTAACATAAATGGGATTTAAGGCGAACTCAGAGCAGCTCCACCTTGATAGGCCTCCCCCTCTGGAATCCTGTCCAGGATTTTCCCATTGATTAACATTCACATCTTAATACTGTCACACTTCCTATAAATAAACATTCCTGAACACCAGCTGTTGTTAGGTCGAAGCATCTCATCCAGATGTGAGACGCTGACGAGGGCAAACCACGTTCCCCCAGTTCCCAGCCCCACGTCAGGGCAGGGAGCTCAAAGACAGCCCAACTATTTGCAGGCGCTGCCAGCAATGTGGAGCTCATGAAACCAGAATTCTTGTCTCCCAAAGACAATGGAATTGTTTTCCCTTTCCAGTTACATTTAAGTGATTAATTAGCTGAAGCTGTCAAACTCTCATGGAAACTTGGCAGCTCGGGAAGAGGCTTTTCCAGCTGTTTGAAAGGTGCCGGTCACAAGGATGCTGTGAGTGGTCCCCAAAGGGGGCTGTCAGAGATGCTGCTCTGCTCACCAGCTCACAGCCCTGCTTGCAAACCATTTCCTTCACTTTGTGGTTTGCAAAGCTGTGCTTTAAATGTTGTTTTTGTGTTCAAAGGAAAAATTCCATCCCAAAGCACCCAAATCCAATCACAGCATCTCACTGCAGCACGGAGCCCTGCTCCATCCCCGCTCTCCTCCTCCCCACGCACCCTTGGGTCACCCCACATCTCCCCAGAGGGTGACAATCCCCCCCCATCAGCCACAGCCCGATGCTAAACAAGCAAAGCCTCTGCAGCAGCCGGCCCTTGCGTCATGGCTTGGCTAATAAATGAAGCCTTAAAAGCAAATAAGAACCAAACAAGCCCGCCCTCGCCTTCCTTTTCATGCGCTCCGTATGGGGACAACAAAAGCAGAATAGAAGAGGGGATTAAATGCAATAGGCGCAGACTGCTCAGAGCAACATGTCTGAGGATGTATTTTTAACCTTCATCTGGGAAAAAACAAGAGAAATAAGGAAAACCAGGCTGTCGGTGGAAATACTCGAGGAGCCTCAGCACAGCCAGCAGAGCGGAAACCCAGCTTCTGCTTTGCAAGCAAAGCCCCCATGCTGGGGCCTGCTGCTGGTGCCCTGCCCGGGCTGCAAACATCAAAATGATGTGTTAAACTCAATTTGCATCTCTTTTTAGCACTGGTTGAAGGGGGTCCGATACACGTGAGCAGCGTGTGCAGCACACAACCCGAGCCGCTGCCGTGCTTCAGTGTCTGAGACAATTAAAATCACAGCAGCTCCCAGCTGATTGAGTTATTGGGGGGGTTTCCCCTCAGTCAAAACACAATGTGGTGAAATTCCCTGGGTCACAGACACTAATTCATGCAGTTATCTCGGTAACGAACCTGGTAAATGGTGTTCAGCACGTCTCCTAGGAAAACATCCATCCCTGATTTGAAGGCATCGGTAAGGGAGAAGCCAGAGCTTCCCTGGGAAATCTGTCACAGGGTTCATCCCTTCAGCATCCACAGATGTACTCCTAGGCTCCTGCGCCGAGCCAAAAGGATGCGCCCATCCCCAGCATCCCATCGTCAGACCGACAGGCCTGGCTCTGCTTCTGCTTCAGTTATTCCACCCCTATTTATCTTCATTTAGTATTCTCTCCTGCATTAATTGCTAGTTTCTACCCATTGCCCTTTAAGTGCTGTTGGCTTTTCCCAGCCCTTTCTCCTGCCAGGGCTGTATTAACCAGCATCTTTGCCCAGACATAGCCCAGCCCCTTACCCCGTACACATGATGATCCCATGCCCCAAGCCGAGCACCCCGCAGAGACCCCTCAACCTTTCTGCATCCAGCAAATTCCTGACTTTTTAATGGAATAACCCTCCCCTGGCACATCAGGCTCCCCGGGTGCACTGAGGAGACGTTGAAAAGCTCATTTTGAGCCTGAAGTTATTTTGATTAAATGGAAAGAAATCAGGAAAGGAAGGTATGTCTCGCTGGTGAGCCGGGAACACAGGGATTAGGGAAGGAATGGAGACGCTGCTATACTTCTCACAGGATTTTTCAATCAATGGGACACTTAATCTCCTGTAAGGCAAATTCACTTGCAGTTAATTTAGTCAAGATGGAACTGGATGAAGAAGTGATTCAGGAGGTTCAGGAAAGGGAGGGCTCAGCTATGGAAAACTTCAACCGGGATCGGAGCTCCTTGGAGGGGGTGTGACAGAGGAATGGACCTCGGAGTGTTTTTTCTCCACACTGATGGAAAAAAACCCTTAGTGGGATTCCAAGGAGAGGCCGAGACAGCGGCAGAGGCAACGAGAGGGGGCACAGGAGGATGTGGGACCTGAAAACGAGCCCTTGGGCTGACAGCATCTTTCTGGGCAGCCTCTGGCCAATCATTGGACCGACCTGTGGGCGATTTTTCATCTTTCAATAGGAGACAGCTCTGCTGAGGAGCAGGGGCCATGCAGGACAGAGCCTCCGATGGGCGTTAGAGCCCATCGCTCACTCCCAGCCTGCCTCTGTTAGCCCAGTTAATAGAAACACGGAATGCTTTGGGTTGGAAAGGACCTTAAAGCTCATCCGGTTCCAACCCCTGCCACGGGCAGGGACCCCTTCCACTGGAGCAGCTTGCTCCAAGCCCCTGTGTCCAACCTGGCCTTGAACGCTTAGACAACCTTAACAGACCCTCTAGTAAGGACTTAATGGACAACCTCATAGACACTACAGTGCTCCATCCCCACCTGGGGCGGTTTAGGGGGTTTCTGTGCCTGCAGAAGGTGTCCATCTGCCACTGATGCTCCCAGACACCCTTGGTTGTTATTCTTTCAGAGGCTGACCAGCGTTCCTCCTGCTTTAGGACAAACCCTCTCATTGCCAAGCGAAACACAAACGCGACTGTAATTTCCCCTGCGGCTGTGCACGCCGGGCCGAGCCGGGAATGATGCTCCTAATTACACATCCCATTCCCACAACACGTCTGCAAACCCCTCCCGTGGCCGGGCAGCACCGGGGGAACCATCTCCCTCCACGTCAAACAGCCACGTCATGGGAAGAGCCCCAGCACCAGGACATGGGCACAAGCAGGGTGTGAGCCCTGCTTGATGCTGCAGCAATCCCACAGCATCCCAGGAAGGAAAATCACTGGTGCTCGCCTTAAAATAGGCTCTGATGGTGCTGCAGAACCCGCCTGAGGAGCTCGCAGCATACTGCGGTCGGCAGTAATGATGCTCGCTTGTTTTTCCTGCTGTAAGTTTTTCCCTTGTACTGAGGGCTATTGCAATGAAGAGGTATTTACAGGCAAGGCCTCTCGGTGAGGTTTCCAGTGCGGCGCAGGGATTTGCTGCTCCGTGTTAGCTGTCGGCTGCACGTGTTCCTCAGGACCCCTGTGATCTTTGGCTTCCTCCTGCAGGTTTCCAAAGCAGATGCTGATCCGTGGCTCTGGTTCTTGCCTGGGGCCTCTTGCTTTCTTCCCCAGTCACCCATTAGCCCCAGTTAACAGTGTCTGGGGGGTCCCCCACCCGTGGATTTCTGCATGGGAGGCACCGGTGGGTCACTAGCTCCAATATCACAGCTCAATCCAGCTGCCCTGGACCAGGCACCAAGGCCCCCCCAAGCTCTAAATAATGAAGATGTGGTTGCAATGGGTAAATAATGTAGACTGGGAAGGACCAAGACCCTCTTCCTCCGTAGAGATCTTAAGTGAGCAGCACATGTATATTGTGGTGGCACAGCAGGAGCCAGTGTCCATCCACCTCCAGCCTCACTACAGTAGGGGCACTGGTGAATAGAAGCTAAAGCTATGGTGCAATGAGGATGCCTTACAAAACACCAAGGAGGGAGTTTTCCTCTATGATCCAAGGACTTGGCCTTAGTGGGTCTCCTCCAGCTCTTCCTCAGAACCCTGGTGCATCTCAAAGGGGAAAGCCCAACCGTGCATCACAGCAAGCAAAGGCAGTTTAGGGAATCAGGGGTTTGGGAAAGCCTCTGGCAAACCCACAGGGCTGGGACAGAGGAAACTTCCCCCCCTTTGGAGGGGGCAGGCAGGGTAGAGGTGCTGCTGGGATGTCTGGGAGCCCAGGAATCATAGAACCAACCTGGCCTTGAGCACTGCCAGGGATGGGGCAGCCACAGCTTCTCTGGGCACCCTGTGCCAGCGCCTCAGCACCCTCACAGGGAAGAACTTCTGCCTAAGAGCTCATCTCAGTCTCCCCTCGGGCAGGTTAAAGCCATTCCCCTTGGCCTGTCCCTACATCCCTTGTCCCAAGCCCCTCTCCAGGTTTCCTGCAGCCCCTTTAGGCACTGGAGCTGTTCTAAAGTCCCCCTGAGCAGCTGCTCTCCACCGCTGGATTTGCTGTGCAGCCCAAATCCTCATTTCTGCACGTGGCACCCATCAGATCCCTTGGGAACAAGGACACCAAGTGCAGTTTTGCTTTCCTGCTGGATGGGGCATCAAACACTTTCCTTCCTCTTCTTGGCTGAGCGTTGGCTTGTCTGCAAGGGGATGTCCCCCTGCAAGCCCCGCAGTGAGTAACACGGGGCCACATCTATATTCTGAGTAGATCAAATGCTCTCTAAAAGCACATGAAAGAAAGAAAGGAAAGGGCCCAACCTTGCAGCTGAGGCAAACCAGCCCCGGAGCCTCTGATAACCACAGGGCTTTATGGCCAGGAGGATGTGCTGCAGGGATGCCAGATGTCCCATGTCCTCGAAGACACCCTGGGAAAGTGCCAGGCAAAGCAGTCCCAAAGAGCCCAGTGATGCTATAACAAAGCCTGGGGGGTTTTCTGGGATAAAAAGGCCGTGTTGTCCCAAAGAAGGGACAATCCTGAGCGCAGGAGATGGGGTGGGCTGCCGGAGCATCCCACACCCTGCGGGCAACCCGTGCCTGCAGCCCCGGCCCGGTGGGAGGGAGAGCTGGGAGCAGACATGATCCCTGTGCCGGAGGAATGCTCTGCAGTTATGTACCCTTTCACCAAAATAATCCAGGCGCTCGGGTACCGGCCAAACCACAGGAGAACGGGAGCCAAGAAAGCCGCTCGCAGGAGTAGGGAAATAGCAGACCTTTAACTGGTTTTCCAGATCAGCACAATTATAGCCTTCAATCCACCGAGCAGATTTGTCTCTGTTCTCCCTCCTCCTTTTTCCCTTTGCCCAGGCTCGGACTGGAAATGTCCTGTCTGTGCCTGGAGGAGCCGTGGGGATGGGGCTCTGAAGGATGCCCCATTCCAGGCACCTGTGGAATGGGGTTAGCCTTGGGAGGATGAGCTCTTGCTGAGGGCAGTGGGGAGCTGTGCATGGAGGGGTTCAAGGGGACCTCCCTTTTGCAGCCCTTTGCCGCAAAGCAGGGTGAGGACAGCACTAGACATGAGCTCAGGAGGCTGAGAGTACCTAGAGAGCATCCAGCATCCCAAACACCAGGCCTGCATCCCTTGAAGCCCATCGGCTCCCCAGCCCTGCCACCTTGCCAGCAGCATCAGCGAAGGCCCAGCCACAGCCAGCTTGGGAATGCTGTGTTTATTAGTTTTACAGCTTCTGAAGGCTAATGGATGTTTATTCCCAGGGTTTTCCTTCCACAGCCAGTTCATTTTTCACATAGCTGGAAGCTTTCGATTCTCCCATCCACAAGCCAGCCCAGGGCAGAAGTCCCAGCACTCCCTGCATGGAGCATCACAGATGCTGCTCTCTGCTCCGTGGAGGCACAACCTGCACCCCAGGCTCCTTTCCCTCTCCTGCTTCTGTACTGGGGTGTCTGGTGGCAATGAAGAGCTGAGGGCAGTGGTTGGTGTGTCCTCCTGTGCACATGTGGGAGCAGGGAATGGCTTCTTTTGTCCTTCCTTAGGGAGAGACCCAGTTCCTGCTTATGGGATGACGGGAAGCAATCAAGAAAAGCAACTGGGAGAGGAGGTGAAAGATGGAGCAGACTTTTTTTACCTTTTTTCCCCTGATTCTGGACCTCTAAGAACATTTTCTCCCCAGATCCATGTGATTACAGTTTGTTGGCCACAAACACCCATGAGCAGCATGAGAAGAGGACACATGGAGATGGGAGCTTCCACGTTTGAGGGACATGCATCCCATTCGTGGAAACTCTTTGCATGTTTGAACACACTTGTTTTGCTCAGATACATCCAACGACAGCAATAAGCCTTCCTGGACTTACATGATTCACACCTTAAATACCCTCACAACGACATGAAGGAAGGCATGACCTGGGGCAGAGCCTGCTCACCACTTCAGCTCAACACCAGCATCATCTCTGCCCTTATAGCAACTCACTTGCCTTCAACCACAGCTCCTGCCAGGCCACTTTGCCAAGCACAGAGAGCTCCCATTTCCCCCAGGTTTCACCCATGATGCTCATCAAGGATGCTCAGACCCCATAACGTGGGTACCACTTGCACTGCCGACACCAGGAGCGCACTGCCTGACTGCTGCTGTATGGACCTACTCACTAGGGTCAATGTTAGCAGCCTGTTGTCATCCTTTCCATTCCCATACTTGCAGAAGGCACTTGGGTTGCCCCTCCAGCTTAATGAAAGAGGGAGAGAACACGTTGAGAGAGAAGTCTGAAAGCCTCTTGCTGCTCTGGAAGATGGGGAGCAGAGGAAAGCCGCCCCTTGAACTGATGAGCTTTCTGAGCAGTGTATTCCAAACTTCTTCCCCCCCTGGAGTTTAATAATCCGCATTCTTTCCTCCCAGATTTTCCACTATTGGGGTTGCACTTACAGCCCCCACCTGCAAAGGACCTGGCTCCTTCATCAACAGGTTAGAACAAGGGACATGGTCACAACTAAAAATATACCTGGAGGATATGATATATGAGCTTGTACACACTCAAATATGTCTTTATGCACACACATACATATGTGTGTCTATATATATATAGGCTGCTTTGAAACCCTTCTAAAGCCATCCACACTAGCCAAAAGCAGCTTTAAAAGACTCAGACTGAAGGATAGGCGCCAAAGTCCTCAGATTGCACATTTGGTATTTGGCAGCCGGCTCTGTGCACGTTGTTATAGCCATCACTCCTCTAGGAACCCCTTCTGAGATAACCATTTAGCTCCTCTGCATTTCAAAAGGCTTCGTTGGGCTCCTCTGGGATGATACTGAACGATGCTCGTCTGGCTTCGACCAGCAGCTGGGCTTTCAGCTTTGCATCTCCCTTTCTCCTGCCAGCTCCTGGGGTTAGCCGAGGCTCAGCTGTACTCCCTTGGTTTATGCTATAGATGCTTTCTTTGCTCCGTCATTTATCCTTTAACCACAGTGAGTCACCGTGGCTTCATTTTTAACTGTGTCCACGTATTTAATAGACATTTTGTATGGCATAATTGCACATCCAAAAAGATGCTGTACTTACACACGGTCACACTTGCTCTGTGCAGAGAACATCCCCTTCCTCATTCAGAGGAACCAACAGAAGAGAAAACCACAGCTGGGTCCTGCCTGATGCTGGCAGGAGAGATGTGAAAGGACCAAAATGAACCAGAGAGGTCTTTGCTCCAGTGTCCTGCTGGGAAAGGAGGAAAACCCCTTCCTTTCCTGGTCCCCAGTGCTTGACCAGCCCATCAGTGATGGTGGCAAGAGGGGGGGAAAAGGCATAAGAACCCAGAGATAGCACAGGAATTGCAGTCCCTCTGCCAGGATCATGTTTAAAAGAGCACCTACAGCTAAAATTGGACTGAAAATAGTAGGAAGTGGGTGTTTTCCACCAATCTCCATAGGGCCTTCCCCTCAGAGAGCTCACTATGGGCAGAAATCTCTGCAAAGCAGCAAAACCAGCCTGGACAGGCACTGATCCCAATGGCTTAGCAAGGATGCTCTGGGACACGGCATGGTCATGCTTTTGGGGAGACTCAGCTTGGCCATGAGCAGCCCTGGGCTTGGTCTTGAGCCGAAGCAGGGTCTTGAGCATCACCATCACACAGATGCGAGTCTGAACCTCAGAGGGGATGCTGGGTGTTAAAATACCTCCTCAGGACCCATACCTGCAATGGGACAGGGGCAGCTTCAGGGGCTGCACCCCAGGCAACCTCCTCCCTTCCCAGCCTATCCCAGAGCATGCGTTCCCAGCGGGAAGCTGAGCCTTATCCCATTATGAATATTAACTCAGGTCTCTGCTGGAAGGAACCAGTGACCCAGAGAGTGGAAACATCAGCACAGGTTTAACTGCTAACAGCTCCCTGGGGTGCAGTGGGGACACTGGAGCTCAGACAGCGCCCACAGCATCAGCATCACCCCATTAACAGCACGCACGGGACCATGTGGGGAAAGCACACAATCCTTGTGGGAAGTGGGGCTCGGAGCCAGTGGAAAGGCTCACCACAGCGTGCCTGGGCTCCTGGCCCCAACCCTCCCTTAGGGAAGCAGCGGGCAGGCCATGCTGATGGAAGCTTGGGAGACCAAGGTTAAAGCAAACCTCCCTGCTCCTCTTTGCAGTGAAACAGCTCAGCTTGAGGACACAGCCCTGGGCCCCCTCCAGCAAAGATCAACGCAGCTCTGAGGTCTGAGTTTCAGGGGTATCCATCTGCACTAATCCCATGTTTGCTGTCACCCACCCATAGGGCAGATCCTTGGGCTCCACCGTCATTGAGCTGCAGGGAATCTGATGGGGTTTTGAGCTGCCCTCATCCCTGCAGCATCCAGATGTGCTCCTGCAGAGCACCGAGGGTCCCTGCCAACATCTGTGCAGGATCCCCCAGCCCTGGCGAGGAGCAAAACCTGCCCTGAAACCCAAAACCTGAGCAAAGCCCATCCAAGTCCCATCCCGTGCTCCTGATGGATGCGGGCAGGGCTGAGCGCTTCTGCAGACCACGGCACCTCGGTGGAAACTGTATTAAAGGGGATGGCCTCGACCCAAAACCCAGCAAGCATTGGAGGCCAAGGGGCCCTGGGAGCCGTGGACCTGCCTGGAGCAAAGCCCCGTGCACAGCACCTGCCACAGCACAGCATCTTTCATCCACACACACATCAGGTACAGACCACGCTGTTATCCCCCATAGAAACCTCCTGTTTTGGCACCAGCATCACCAAGAGCAAACCTCAGCTTCCCTCCAAGCAGCAGCACTGCCTACCCCAAACTGGTGGTTAGATGGAGCAGAAGGAGAATTCCAACCTTCTGGATAGGTTGCTTTAGCTCCCCCCTCTCCAGAGCCAGGCGCAGAGCTCACTTACCATTTCTTCCCTCCAATGTCGTGCTGCTGCACCGTGTAGCCAAAATACGCTTCCTTGGAGCCAGCTATGATTCTGGGTCTCTTGGTGTCGATGTTGAAGGTGTCAGTGAACCCTGGCGAGAGGAAAGGAGGATCCTGTCAGTCAAAGTGCTGCGATGGGAAGAGAAAACCCCTTGTCACTGCGGTCAGAGACTGACCCAAGAGGCTGGCAGCGTCCATCCATGGGGATATCCAAACCCCCACAAGACACAGCCCTGGCCAGCCCGCTTGAGCAGGGCTTGGGATGGGTGACCTCCAGAGGTGCCTCCAACTCCAGCCATCCCCCAGATCGTACAATGAGCCCCAGGAGCACCCTATGTGGAGCAGGGGTGGGTTTACCCCAGCACAGCAGCTCTATGCCATAGCCGTGATGGAGGGGAAGCTGCAAGAGCCTCACCTGCAGGCACCCAGCACTCCTCCCTCCAGCACTGAGCACCCAAGGAGCAGCCATCCCAAAGCTGCAGCTTTAAGCAGGTTCAATTATAGGCTTTAGGGACGTCAGCTGTGCAAGCCCTGGAGGCAACCCCTTCAAGCCTGCACGCTACCAGGGCAAAAGGGTGTCTCTGGTTTCACCCCATCTTGATGAAGGGTGATAAACCATGATAAAGGAAGATGGGGTTTTCCTTCCAGGCTGCTGTGAAAGTGAATCAGGTGAAGCTAGGGATTCCAGGACAGGCATGGGGAGGGGAGGGGAGGGGAGGAGAGCACCCTCCTCCCCTCTGACAGCAACTTGCTTGCCAGGGAGCAAATCCTGGGGGATTGCTCTGGAATCTCCTCCCTCTGCCAGGAGCTGGACTCAGGGCCAGAGTGCTTTGGGGCTGCTGGAGATGCCCCTTTGCCTACCCATGGGTGCAGGAGCTGCCCAAATCATGGCCACAGCTCCCATGGAGAAACTGGTGGGGGCAGAGGGCACCCCTGGGCAGGGGGAAAAGCAGTATCTGTGCCAGGGAGCTCCAGCTCTGCATTGCCTCTATTCCTGGTGGATGCAAAATGCTGCAGCCCAGAGAAGCTGTGGCTGCCCCATCCCTGGCAGTGCTCAAGGCCAGGTTGGACACAGGGGCTTGGAGCAAGCTGCTCCAGTGGAAGGGGTCCCTGCCCGTGGCAGGGGTTGGAGCTGGAGGAGCTTTAAGGTCCCTTCCAACCCAAACCAGGCTGGCATTCTATGATATCCCATGGTCAGCATCCCACAGGTATCAGCCCATGATACCCAGTGCACACCTTTATCCACAGACACACACGCTTTGCTCAGGCCAGCAGCATACCCGAACCCTCCATGGGTGCAAAGACTTCACAGCCTCTATAAGGAGATGTTGGGGTTTTATCTTCGCAGTGTTATTTCCTCCCTGGCTTTGCTGAAGCACAGAGGGACGTGGCCCAGGAGGACCATGTGGGAGATGGAGCTGCGGGGATGGATGCTGATAGCCAGGGTATCCTGGATGTTCATACACCTTTGGGCAGAGAGTAGCTGCTGGGTGGTTCATGCCAATGAAGCAGCTTAGCATCCTCCTGAAGGACAGCTTTAAAAGCAGCAGAAGGATCACGTTTGGTGTTTAAAGGGGCTGTCAACAGGAGAGGCTGGGAATGGCGCTTCCCAGGCAGAGGAATTCGCGATGGGAATTGTTTTGATAGGCAGGAATGCTCAGGATAAACCCGACTTTTGCAGTCCGGATCTGCAGCCCTGGCTCCGTGAGCAGAGAAGTGCGGAGTGTGGCCAAGGATCGCTGAGGTAAGGATCCTACAAAGAGAAACTCTAGAAAGCAGGGAGGGGAAGGAGGCGGGGATGGGAGCCAGCACATTCTGTGGTACACTGACCTGATTTAACATCACAAACCAAACCCAAACCTCCTGGAGTTAACTGTTTCCCACTGGAGATGCAGAGGCCAGGACCGGCCATTGAGAGGAGTGATGGGTAAAGGGAGGGGTGGGAAGGTCATAGGGATGCTGGGAGCATGGGGTGGCATCCTAGACCTGCCTGGAAGAGGGGGGTCTTTGGGGTTTATGTATCCCATATCTTTATATATCAATATCTTTGTATATCAATATCTTTATATATCAATATCTTTATATACCAATATCTTTATATATCAATATCTTTATATATCAGTATCTTTATATACCAATATCTTTATCTTTATATATTAATATCTTTATATACCAATATCTTTATCTTTAAATATTAATATCTTTATCTTTAAATATTAATATCTTTATATATCAATATCTTTATATACCAATATCTTTATCTTTAAATACCAATATCTTTATATATCAATATCTTTATATATCAGTATCTTTATATATCAAGCAAGGTCCAATTCCAGGTAATGCAGAGGCATCACCACTTGGGTTGCAGAGCAAGTGTCAAAGAGGATGTGATGGGTTTGGGTCTGATTCTTGTTGCATTCAGCAGAGGTTTTTGCACTGCAGAGCCCCAAGCAGAGGTTTTGGGGGAGTGGGAGCACTGGGACAAGCTGGGGACCCCCATCCTTGCATTGTGCAGCCAGTCTGGTCATGAAGAGCAACACAACTCCCCAGATAAATAGCAGGAATGCTTCCTAAAGTGCAAATGTGTCTGAGGCAGGGGGAGCAGGGAGAAGGGCTGCAAGCAGCTTGTGCCACTCGTCGTGCTGCAGCATCCTGCGTAGGGATGCAGCAGGTAGCAGGGACCAGGAGAGGTGGTGGGGCTGGAAAAGCAAAATGGACTGGGAGAAAGCTTCCAGGCACTGGATACAGAAGGGAGGGTTCCGGAAGCTGCCAGATGCGGGCGCATTGGAGGCAGAAAGGGAAAGGAAATAAATAATCAGAGGGTATTTAAATGGGTTTCAGCTAATGGGAGCTTTTTGAGAGGTTGAGCAGCCCAAAGAGCCGAGCCTCATCTTCTTGTCAGGAGTGACATCACTGTCAGAAAGAAGTGACCAGAAGCCACATGTTTTGCTTGCGAGGCTGCCAAAGGCAGGAAGCCTCCAAGACCTCCCTTCCAAACCAGAGCTTCTGTGGAGTCCAAGCTTTTGATTCTTGTCGGGTCAAATACTAAGGAGAAAAGAGCAAAACACATTGAGGGAACAATACTGGAATAAACGGCACCTTTCCTGCCAGGAAGGGTAAAAATAAGTCCTCACCGTAAGGGAAACCACCAGGATGGGGATGCTCTCAGAGCCCCAGCATCATTCTCCTGCCCATACCTCTGCCTGTACCCTTTGGGCAGGCAATGGGATTCACCTCTGCAAAGGGACTCTAGGAAGGTGCTGTAAAACATCCTGGTGGTGCTTGCTGTGATGCCCCAAGCCTGTATTCTGCTGCCATGAGACGGTTGGGGCTTTAGCTGCAAAGCTTTATGATTTAAGAAGATGTGAGCCAGGCAATGGGGCTGCTGCAAAGCGTTTCCTTCGCTGTGTTTTGAGTGCAAGGAAAGCTGTCAATGTGTTTGACTGCATTGTGCAAACCCAGCCTGTTCACTGGCCTCCACCACGTTCATAGGGTTTCTGGAGAGAGGCAGTGGCATGGTGGGGAGAAGCATCTCAAAGGCTGCTGCTGCATCCGGCCTGTAGGAACCTCTATGTGGATCTGCATGGGCTCCTCTGCTGAATTAGCTTCCAGTATTTGAAGGGGCCTACAAGGATGCTGGAGAGGGAATTTTCATCAGGGACTGGAATGACAGCACAAGGGGTAATGGATTCAAAATCAGGGGAAGTTCAGACTGGAGATAAGGCAGAAGCTCTTCCCTGTGAGGGTGCTGAGGCGCTGGCACAGGGTGCCCAGAGAAGCTGTGGCTGCCCCATCCCTGGCAGTGTTCAAGGCCAGGTTGGACACAGGGGCTTGGAGCAAGCTGCTCCAGTGGAAGGGGTCCCTGCCCGTGACAGGGGTTGGAGCTGGAGGAGCTTTAAGGTCCCTACAAGCCAAACCGGCCTGGGATTGTGTGATTTGCCAAGACCTGGAGCATCTCAGGGTCAAGCACCTCAGTCTGGCACTTGGAAACTCTCTTCGCTGTTCTTGCTCCTGATTCCACCCTCTTTGCTCAAGCACGTAGAGAAGAGGTGACCTCTGCAATGGTGCAGCAGGTCCCTGGACCCCAGCATCGCCACTGTGATCCCTGCATCCTCAGCATCACTGGGGATGCTGCTGGCCACCCAATGCTGGGCTGACCCCATCCCCACCGCCACATGGGCTCTGGTGGTATCAGATCCTCCTCTACAACCATGCACATGACCTTTTCTTTTCTGAAGATGGAAATATTTTGCTTATCTAGGAAATCTTTAAGCTTTATATAGGGTATTTGGGCAAACACCATCAAGCCCCGAGAAGGAGCAAGGAGGGCAATGCGTCCGTGTTTCCCTCTAGCTTTAATCCCTCTGAAGCTGAACGAGATGCTGAAAGCACCAGATTCCCCTCCAGGTCCCTATCTCAAAGCCAGCGTTTGTCATCAGCTATTAGGAAACAACCCAGGGTTTGGTGGCTGCTGCAGCTGTGGATGGAGAGCCAGGGAATACTGAGGATGAACAGAGGATCAGTCATGGCCGGCTCCTGGGTCGTAACATTCCTGGTTACCCACAGGATCTCTGACAAACAGCCCCAGGGCATCAGCTACACCAGTACCTTGTGCTGCCATAACTCCAGCTTTCTGGCCCCCAGAAGCTGGGGAGGAGCTGGTTGATGGCCACGTTTTGCAGCCCTAAGGAACGGGTTGCTTATTCACTTGCAGCACATTCCTTAGTGATAACACCAATGGCATCAGGAATAAATAGGGGCAGGTCTCTGACTGCCCCTTTTCCCAGGGAGACCCCAGGAAAGTGATAGGTTGTGGAAGGAATGGGGGGGGTGGCTTCTCAGGGCCCCATGTACCTCAGGGGCTTGGTTATGAGACCTTCCCTGGCCAGCGGATGGACAGCAGATAGGTGGGGTTCCACTCAGCCCCACTGTTGTGGTTGTGGCTGTACCCAAATGAAAGCCACCATCAAAGCCTGGATCACTTGGGAACCCACCTGGACAATCCCAAATGTGCCCTATGGAGCCAGCACGATGGTTTTATCAATTGGAGACCCTTTAGAGAGGGATGGAGCCAACTTCCTCCCCTGGAAAACTGGACCAGTGAGGGAAAACACATGCATGGTTTGACACAAGGGAAGTTACCACAAGTCCAGAGGAGGCCATGGGGATGCTGCGAGGGCTGGAGCAGCTCTGCTCTGGAGCCAGGCTGAGAGAGCTGGGCTGGGTCAGCCTGGAGAAGAGAAGGCTCCTGAAGGGGAGACCTGAGAGCAGCTTCCAGGCCAGGCTGGATGGGGCTTGGAGCAACCTGGTCTAGTGGAAGGTGTCCCTTCCTCTCAGGAATTCAATGAGCTTTAAGGCCTCTTCCAACCCGAACCATTCTGTGATTCCATCTCAGCTCATCCTCCCTGGATCCTTCTGGAAGCTGCAGTGTCAGGGATCAACGGGGCCAGTCACTGCCACTGAAGGTGTTTCATTCAACAACCCATGGCCCAGCATCCCTCAGCTGGGCTCCCCTACTTTCAGCCTAGAACTGCATCCTGCCTGCACCCAAGCCTTGAGGAAGAGGAACTGACCTGACCCAAAGTTTAGGGGCACCTTGGGTGAAGCACCCGAAGGTCTGCAACAGCACAGGCAAACGGACCATCCCCAAGGATGCACATCCCAACCTGGTACCCTCAGCTCAGCCCGTGGCAGGCTATCACACACTGCACAAGCTTCCTTTTACTCCAGGTAACAGAACACCAGCGTTAGTCCTCATCAAAACACATCAACCCATAGCCACAATATAGCCTAGTCCGGAGACCACCACGGAGCAGTGGAAGCATGAACCCTTTTTGCCAGCACTGCCATTGCTGGCTGCTCTACAAATGAGCAGGAACACCACGGGCTGAAACATCCATGGATAGAAACCCCCATGGAGAGAAATCCCAGTGGATAGAACCAGATACAGCAAAACCCATGGGCAGAAACGCTCATGTGGAGCATTTCTGCCCAGCCCAAGACTGAGCTGCCAATTTGCCGCATCCCCCAACTCCCCCCAGTACCCATCACACATCTCGGAGCAGCATCTCCCTAATGGGGTCCCCCCTTTGGGCCCTCCACGCAGGCAGCCCCGCGCCCGATGCCTGCATGCAGGGCGCACACATGGTCCCTATTAAGCAAAGGAAGTCGGCTCGGCTGCGGCTTGCTTTAAAGGATGCAGCAGCAGCGCAATTAGAAAGGGGGGGAGAAAAGGGAAAGAAACCGCCCCGGCGCGCTTTTCCATGGGGATGCTCGGAGCCGGTGGCAGCGCTCCTGGCAATGGGGAAAAGCTCCTTTTTTCCCCCTGCTTTCCAGCACTGAGCAGCCCCAGCCTGGCTGCTCGGAGCCCCGGCTGCGTGCAGGAGGGTGCCAGATGGAATTACAGCGGCAATGACCGCTGCTGGGCAGGCTCTTTCTGCAGGGACAGAGCCCAAAAGCGCCGGCGAGGGGCCAAGAAGCAGCATTAAACCCCGCTCCGTTCCCATCCCAGCCCCTGGCAGGGCTCGTCCCGCACGTATGGGGGGAAGCTGCAGCCTCCTGAAACCAAACGCTTGCCTGAAAGCTCCTCTTTAACTTATTTAACCCCAAACAATCGTCTTTTGCACAGCCCCTCTCTTGTGCCACCGGACAAACAACTTGTGGGGCACGAAAGTTAAGTCTAGGTAAAAGGGTCTGGATTTAGGGGGGCATTTTATTCACCCACCATCTGATGCTTAAGAAAAACAGGGACTAATCCTGCTGTAAGTGCAGCCCAGCCGAGGAGGGGGCTGGGAGGATGCGGAGCAGCCTGCTCATTCCCGGAGAGTCCAAAGGTCTCCATCCCTTTCCATCCCCCTGCAAGAGTTTTCCAACAGCGTTATTAACCCTGGGCTTCCTCCAGCAGCTTTCCCAAACAAGCAGAAGTTATTCCCGGTTCTTTCCCCTTGCCCTGGCAATCGGGGTGGGCGCAGGAAGGGGAGCAGGCACTTACCAGGCAGGAGGCAGAGGGAGCAGGCGAGGAGCATCCCGCTGGGGAGGTCCATGGGAACGCCGGCTGCCCTGCTCCCCGGCCCCGAGCATCCGCGGGAGGCAGCCAGCCAGACTGGTAGCCTCACTCACAGAGCCCTTTCCTTATCCCAGCCTTTCCCGGCTCCCTGACAGAAGGCGAGCATTGGGAGGGAGTGGGAGGGACGAGCGAAACTTGTAGGAGGTACAGCAGGAGAGGACGGGAGAGGGGACAGGCTTTGCATGGACACAGCACCCTTTAGGGATCGGCTCCCCAGCAGGGCTGGGCCAGCTGGGAACTTCAGGCCCATGGTATCACCCCAGTCTTCTTCCTGCAGCACCCCTCTGGGGTGCCCTGGAACCCTGCACCCCAATGAGGACTTGGTCATGGAAGGTCTGCAGGGGATCACTGATGGCTGTGGGGTGCTACATCTGCTTGATGCCACCTCTGCTTGGGTACCACTTCTGCTTTGGTGCCACCCCCATACAGGTGCCGCGGGTGGGGTGGAGAAGAGAGGGTGCCAGTACCCACGGCACCAAGGAGGCTGCTGTGATGCCACAAGGCACTGCAGTGCTGGGGGAACTGGTCACAACATCTCCTTTCCTCAGCACCTACCCAGACACGAGAATGTCTTTGCTCGCACAAGCACCCAGGAGAGCCCCGCTGGGAGGCAAACAGCAAAGGAGCAGGAATTAGGCAGAAGCTCTTCCCTGGGAGGGTGCTGAGGCGCTGGCACAGGGTGCCCAGAGAAGCTGTGGCTGCCCCATCCCTGGCAGTGCTCAAGGCCAGGTTGGACACAGGAGCTTGGAGCAAGCTGCTCCAGTGGAAGGGGTCCCTGCCCGTGGCAGGGGTTGGAGCTGGAGGAGCTTTAAGGTCCCTTCTAACCCAAACCTATCTATGAAAACACACAAAGTACATCAGCATTCCCAGGGTGGGACATTCTCCCTCCATCCTCTTCGTCCTCAGGCTGGGGATACCCTTTGGAAGAGATGCCTGGGAGGCAGCTCTAGCAGGAGCCCAGCTCCCAGCATGGCTTTGGGGTTGGGACACAGCCCTGAGCACCCACAGACCATCCACACATCCCAGCCAGGCTGGCTCCAGCAGGGACCATCCAGCCCCTTGCTGCTGCTGCTTTTTCCAGGCACAGAAGCTAAACCCAGTCTGTGGTTAATTTTCATGCAGTAGATGTGAGCCAGGAGGTCCTTCCCTACCCACCATCCAGCACAAAGTCCTGTTCGTGGATGGGAGCATCTCCACGTGCAGGTGAGACCAACCTCCCAGCCAACAGGAAGGCAAAACCAGCGTGCTCTGCCTGCCTCATTCACCACCATGGTGCCAGCTCTCCTCCCCTGGAAGCAAAAGAGCAAGCAAAGGTCACTGATGGGGACTGGCCCCCCCCCTTCCCACCCAGCCAAGAACAAAGACGTTTCGGGATGGATCCAAGCACCAATGTTTCTGTCCTCTGAGTGCCTGTCGGACAGTTTGGGGTCTGCAGGAGGGGGATCAGCTCCTCTTGAGATGCTCTTGGATGACACAGAGTGTCTGGAAGATCCAATTTCTTTTCATTCTCCCCTCTTCCCTCCTGGAAAAACACATTTGGGGTCTGCGGGTGGGAGGGGACGTGTCTGGAAGAGGGGATCAAAGCAGCGCAGGGATGCAAAGCGGCGCAGGGATGCGGATGCTCTGTAGCTTGTTTGCACAGTGGTCCACCAGCACAGCGCTGCTCGACAGATGCACTCGGTTCCTAACTACAATTCCCAGCTGGTTTTCCCCTATGGAGCTCTGGGGCAAGGAGCAGAACTTCAGGGGAGAGCGGCAGCTGGAAGGAACACCATGCGTTTCCGGGATGGTGCAAGTTGAAAAGGGTTTTTTTTAGGGAATAAAAGGAAATATTAAGAAGCTGGGGCAGGAAGCTCGGATGAGATTTAAACCAGAGACCCCACAGGGAGGGATTCCTGAGATGTGGATTGAGCAGAAGTTGCTCCTCCTGCTCCCAGCCCGGGGCCGCAGACAGGGCATGCAAGGGGAAATCCCTTGCTGGGAATGAAACTCTTCCGTGCAGAGGGAAGGCAAGCTGGTCTTTGTGGGATAAAGACAATCACAGAAGGCCTACACAGTCCTGCACTTTGCATCTTGCTTCGGCTTTCAGAGGGGTTGTTCGGAAGTGGCTGCTGGAACCAGCTGATTTGAAGGGATTTGGAGGAAAGATGGGACCAGGGCAAGGCTCCTGCACCTCGTGTCCTCTTTGCCTCCCCAGACAGAACAGGGCTGGTCTCAAGCACGACATTCCAGCAGTTAAAAAGCTCCATGGAAAACCAAGGCTCCCTCAAACTTCCCCATCTGGAAACCAGCGGAAAGTCAGATTTCCAGGGAAGAAAGGACTGGCCTGAAAAGGTTCCCGGGCACCAGCCCCAGTTCCTGTGCAGAAAGCAGAAGAAGAACCCCCCAAGAGCTGTGCTGGGTTCACGAGTGATGGCCATCAGACCCCTTCGGCTTCTTTGTTGCTGGGTGCCTGCAAGCAGCTTGCAAACCCCTGGGGGCTTAGCATTAGTCCGAACCGGATCCATTTGGGAGAGCAAGGAAATGGGGTCTGCAGAACTGGTTTAAACTCTGGTTAAGCCACTGATGCGGCTGCATCACCCTCTGCCAAGGTACCTGTGCTCGCCCTTGCACGTCTAAATGTGACCAAGCCTCTTTTCATGCACAAGAAATGCCAAAGAGCTCAAAGGAGCAGGGTTGTGCTGTGCCAATGCTGATGTAAGACTTCCAAAACGTAAACAGCTGTTGGTGGAAGCGATGGATGCAAAACCAAAACCCATGGAAATAATAGTATTTCAACCCCTTGCAAAAGCTGGGATGGGGACATCCCATGGCAGCCAGCAGCAGTGCTCTTTGATGGCTGACAAGCCTATGCAAGCTCATGTTCCTGTATTCATCATATGATGGTAATGCTGAGAAGCTGGATGCGCACTAAGAGCTGCCTTCCCACTTCATTCTTGGATCCTGCTCCCATCGCAGCGCTGTTCCAGCCAACCCAGGCAGCGCTTCCCAAAGAACCTCCGCCTGCAGCAGCGAGATCCCCGTGTGCTGCCACGAGGTGAAACACCAGCTCAGGCAGCTGAAGAGGGGTTCCTGCTTCATCTGGGTTGTTCCCCCCTCTCTCCCAGCTGCTGAGAGCGACGGATGCAGCAGCAAGCGGCGCAGTTTCACCCCTGAGCATCCTGATGGATGAGGACCGGGCAGCAGTGCTGCCTCCTCACGGGGATGACACACACCAACCATCTCCAATAGAGACCGGAGTGGCTGCAAACAAACAGCCGGTCCCCGTGCAGGGCCTTGGAAAGGCACTAGGAAAAGATTCGCTGCGAGCTCTGCCTGGCTCTCAGCAAGCCCTTGGGATGGTTTTCCTTGTGGTGGAAAACCTGGGGGAGGTCGGAATAGGGGATGCTCGGAGCCAGGATGCTGGGTGCTGCAGGTGCTTGCAGGATCCATCCCCACCAGCTACCTGCTCATCCCACCGTGTGAAACCAACCCCATGAGGACGGCACCGAGCCCTCAGGGCCGTTTGTGAGCCAGGAATAAATCGGTGGAGAAAGTGAGAAACAAGATGGTTTTATCCTGAAAATAAAGCAAAGCAGCAGCTTTCCGTGGGGAATGGCAGCTTCCGATCCCCCAAAAGCCTGAAAAGTCCCTGCTCATGGCTCCAATGTCAAGAGGTTGGGACCAAGAAACCCTCCTGTTTTCTCTGCAAACCTGACAGTTTCCAAGGAAAGCATCGAGGTGCAAACTAAGGCTTGTGCACGTTGGAGATCGCATCCACGCTCCAACCAGGATTAAACCACCCCATCCCTTCAAGCAGGAGCAAAACCCTTCACCTGAGCCCTGGGCAGGGTTTTTACCTCCCCAACCATCGGCATTTTCCTCAAATGCCAGCACAAAGCAAGGGGAAAGCAGGCAGGGAGGGCTTCAACCCAGGCAGCGAGCTCAGCTGGCTGCAGAACCGGTCATGGAATTACACAAGCCATTCCCAAAGGGAAGATCTCGTGTCTTCCCTGAATTAACAGCCTTGGATGGGCTTCTTATAAAATCTGGAGAAGGAGAAGGCTGCACTGACCGTGCCCCTAACAGCTTGTGTGCGGATGACCCCGAGCTGCGCAGCTGGAGCGGACGAGCCTTTGTGCACCACTGAGATAGAACTGACATTACTTGTACCCCTGCATCCGAATCATAGAATCCCAGACTGGTTTGGGTTGAAGGGACCTTAAAGCTCATCCAGCCCCAATACCTTCAGGCCTTTGCCCAAAGCCCATCTCCATGTCTCTTGTAGCCCCTTTAGATACTAAGGTTATTATAAGGTCTCTCTCAAGACCCAGCTCAGACTCTCACCCCAGCACCTCCAAACCCTACACGAGCTTGTGCTACCCTCTCACCAGCTGCCTGACCTTCCTTCCCCTATATTTGAAGTCATCCCAGCAGTTTACTGTAGGTTTTCCCACGTGTGGTCATTTTTTCCAGCCTCCTTGTGCCTGACCTTTCGGAGGGTGTCATGTATTGGATGCTATTGCTTGGGGAGCTTTGGAAGAGTTAGAGCTAGGATACAAGGAATGTAAACAGAGGCCAGGAATGAAAACAAAACCCCTAATCCACCAATATAAACGGAGGCAGGGCTGATGGGGCTTTAACTGGGAGCCCCGGGGTGACGCTGGTTCTGGGATGCTCCCGGCGTGCTTCTCCCCCCAGGTTCAGGGGATGGATGGGAGCAGGGTGGATGCTGAGGTTACCCATCCCTGCTGCTCAAGACCCGGCTCTGGGGTCAGGCTTAGACCCACAGGCAGCTCTGGCAAGGCCATCGTCACTCGTGGGTGATGGAGGCAGCCCCGAGCAGGGTCCAGCAGAGCACGTGGCGGGGTCGTGCCTGGCCATCAGCAGCCGCACTGAGCTCAGGGCTCTGGAGACTCGGTTGTCCAAAACAAAAGCTGATGTAAACAGCGAGCCCAGAGCCCGGCAGCTTCGTGTGGAGCCAGGAAGCATCACATCTCCACAGAGCATGAGACTGAGGCAGCGAGAGCCTCCCCAGCCCTGCCAGAGCAGGGCCGCAGGGAGCGACATGAGGATGCTCCAGGGTTATTCCTAAGCCCTGGGCTCTCCCCATCATTCACACTACCCCGGGGACAAGAGCAATGTCATAGAATGAGAGAATCCCAGACTGGCTTGGGTTGGAAGCAACCTTAAAGCTCACCCAGTTCCAACCCTTGCCACAGGCAGGGACCCCTTCCACTGGAGCAGCTTGCTCCAAGCCCTGTGTCCAACCTGGCCTTGAGCACTGCCAGGGATGGGGCAGCCACAGCTTCTCTGGGCACCCTGTGCCAGCGCCTCAGCACCCTCCCAGGGAAGAGCTTCTGCCTGAGAGCTCAGCTCAGTCTCCCCCCAGGCAGGTTAAAGCTGTTCCCCCCTTACCCTGCTCCTGCAGGCCCTGGGTACAGCCTGGTCCAGAGGAGCAGAGGGAGACTGGAGGCTGGGTAAGGAAGAGAAGGTGCTGAGCCAGGGCTCTAGGCACCTACAGCAGTGTCACCGATGAGAGCAGGAGGATCTTGGGTTATGCCATAGGATTGACATTGGACATCTGCCTCCTTGCTGATGCAGTTTGTGGCTCCTGCTCTCAGCATCCCACGCTGGCTGCGGGGTTCCTTCACCTACACTCCCCATCCCAGACAGGTACAGACTCCATCCACATGGTTCTCCAAGCAAACTAAGGAGGAGGCATCCGTGAACACCTGCCAGCTCCAGAAACAATAACAGGGGATGAAACACAGACTAAACCAAGAGAAACCCTTCTGGTGAAGTGGTGCTGCAGAGCCCCATTGGTTTCCCTTTCTTTCTTATGGAAGAGGAAGGCAATTTAAGCTCTGGAAAGCAGGGACTTGGCACCTCCGTTGTGTTTGGAAGAACTTTGGCCCTTAGCTCCCAGCACTCAATTAGAGTAAGTCGTATTTATTAGCCTTTGCCAAAGTGCTTCTCTCCTCTTCTTCCATGCCACCAAGCTTGTGCTGAGGCCAAATGCTTCCAGAGCTGCACCATGGCTCACGGGAGCTGAGGGAGGTGGAAAAGCCCCTGAAAAGCATCTTTTTGCAGCACAAAACCCAGTATCTGAGCCGGTCCCTGGGAGCTGTTTCTTGCCTCCACAATCAGTGCCCAGCTATAAACAGCCCCATCTCAACAGATGACTCGAGACTCCAAAAACTCAGGACCCTGGACCCAAAGCTCCCCAGGTGTCTGGGGGTGACTTCACGATCCAAGCAGCTTTCCCAACGTGGTATTTAAGGACCACTAACCATAAAAGCAGTGTTTGCAGCCGAGGAATTCCATTGTTTACTTAGCCAGCGTTATTTTTTCCCCCTATTTATTTAGTCTTTCCCCGTTTATTTCTCACTGTGAATGAGCAACCATCCACCCAGCCTGCATAATGAGCTCTTAGGATGAGTCCCTTTGGGTGAAGCTTGTGCTGAGTAACTGTGGTCCGGATTCCTTTCCTGACCCATGGGCATACGATGTGTAGGCAAATTCCCAGGTACCACAGCTTGGAACCTGCTCCTATCTCTTCTACATATACAGCAAACAAGAATCATACAGTAGGGGGGGTTCCCCCTATAAGGAAGGAGCCGAATGACTGTGCATCCCCCATGCATCACCCTGCAGAGGCCCTGGGAAAGCCCTTGCATCCCAAGCACTCAAACCAGGAACAAGGAAGTCAATACTTCCCCGATGAAAACAATCTTTCCCTTGGGAATTTTTCCACAGCAGAAAACCAACCCGTTTTGTGTAACTATCCTGAGTTATCCGTTATGATTATTATGGTATCTCCCACTCCAAGCTGCAGGTTTCTGCCTTCTCCACTTGCCTGCACATAGCAATCCCTCCCTGTCTGGAGCAACCCCGAGCAATATGAACTCAAGTATGGAGGGGGTGTCTTTCCCCGTTTAATTCTACTGGAGGGACACACAGAGCTAAGCCCTAAACACAAATGGTAAAGCCATTTAAACCTTGATTTGTCAGAGAAGATGCCAAACTGGCTGCGTGCAGTTGGCAGCCCATAAATCACTGCACCAGAGGAGAGTTAGATTCATACCCTGCTGAACCTCCTGGAGGGGAAAATATGTGGTGGTAAAAGTAACTCTGGGCACAGAATCTTCTGCAAAGGGGGGAGAAAAAGAGCTTTTCAGACCTGCTTTCTTGCCTGTGTGTGAAATGAGGAGGCACAGCTGGGAGAAGGGTGCTGCCTCCATCTCCTGCGCATCATCTACCTCCCATGCACCATACATCTTCCATGCAGCATCCTCTTGGGTCACCTATGGTCCTGCATGGATTAAACAAGGGATATCATTTGCATCTGCACAGTTTCATCCTTTGCTGGCGATACCAAGGGGGGAACCCTGTTAATTCGGGCAGGATGGGAAGATGAAACTGATTTGATGGGCTCTGTGTGGGGACAGCATCACCCAGCCAGCTCTGTCAGAGCTCGGTGCTTGTGGGGGTGTGCTTTGGGGAATGTTAAGGAAAAGGAGGAGAGCTTCAACACTGACACCAAAGATGTGGGGTTTCCTTCTGAAAGGGAAGCAGCACTCCCACCTCTCCCAGCACAAGCTCTGGGGGGATTCAGAACCTTCAGAAAGGGAAATACAAACTCGATCTGAAATCTATTGAGGCTCATGATGATCCCACCAGCTTCTCCCCTCTCTCCTTCACCCCAGCTTCCAACCCCAAACCAAAACCACGGCACTGAAAGGGTGGCCCCAGCCCTCGCCTTGCTTTCATGGGGACTTGATGCTCCTTTGGATGCAGGTTAGGAATTGAAGGCTTTTGGTCATTTCTGCAGACAATAAGGACATTGTCCACTCCAGAGCACAGCTGGGTCACTGTAACAAACCTTCACGCTTCTGCGGAACGCTTCCTCGGAGCAGCCCAAGTGCCTTTCCAAACCAGACAGGCCATCGAGCAGCAAGACCAGGTTCCAGCTCCCATTCACCTGCCTCCAAGAGCACTCGGCCCTGGCATTTTCTAGACGGTCTCCTCTAAAAAAAAAAGGGAGGATGAGCCATTTTTAGAAGCTGGAGATGGATTTAACGCATTCCAGGCTCTCACTGCCCATGCTCTGGGAAGGCCATTACTGGCTGAGGGCTCCCTGCCTGGCTGACACCAGTGCCTGGGAGCCAGCCACATCCCTGTGCCAAGGTGGCAGCCTGGGATATTGCCTCTACCAGACCCATGCAGATCCCTGCTGCCCTGTGATCCATCATCTGCATTAACTTCAGCATCCCCCCAATGAAGGGTGAGGGGTGGTTGGCAGCGACTGCCTTGCAATGGGGCAAATGGAGGGGGCTTTGCCTCTTGCTAGAGCATCCCAATGTGCTTCATGTCCCCAGCGTGTACTCTCCCAAAGGGTAAATCACTCTCCTCCCTCCCCACCACTAGTGTTACAGAGCAAACACCTTCACACATGGACCTTTAGGCTTTTAAAGCGTCTCCTCTTTGCTTTCCTTTTGTGAATCTGCTTGCATGGGGCTTTGTAACCCTTTGGTTTGCCAGAAGGTCAAAAGCTTTTCTATCACCCTGAGTTGCAAGCGCGAAGGCACAAGATCAGCTGCATTTAGTAACCATCACCTCTGAAGCTGGGAACGGCGTTGAATCTCCACTTCCCAAAACGCCCTCTTGTACAATGCAAACCCTGTCCATTCATCGGAAACACCGAGGTTTAACAGCGATCAGCTTAAACAAAAAGGAGAGCAGAGGAGATGCACACTGACCTTGGCCATGGAAAACCGACCTTGGCCACACCATGCGGAGCTGCACCCAGTTGGGTGATGAGGGCAGCAGAGCAAGGCAGAGGAAGCGCATCCTCCTCACGGCATCAGCTCTGTGTGCACTGGTTTAGGTTTGACACCAGAGGCAGTGCCAAGCTCCCCTCTTCTGCCAAAGAAGAGCTCGAAGGCTGGATCTGTAAGCGAAGCTCAGCCAGAAGAAGGTGCTTTCTTTGTTAATGAAACCAGAGGCTTTGCTCCAGAGCCAAATGCCAGCACGTTCTCACATGTAGCTCTTCCAGGAAAGAGAAAAAGGTTGGAGACATTGCAAAGACAGTTCTTTATAGACAACCCTGACCCTGCTTTCCACCCTCCCCTGGCTGCGGTGATGGCCATAGCCCGGCCGTGCAGCACTGTCTGCACAGCAGGAAACACCTTCCAAAGGATCCAACTGAAGGAACGGAGAGGGATGAAAATAGGGACATGGGAAAGCACTTAAAGTGGCAGCCGACAGACTGGTCCTCATTGAGCCAGCCTCACCGCCGAAACCGGTGCCTCATGGATCTTGGACATCCACACACGCAGCATTCCAGGCCAAGGAATGCATTACCTCAATAAGCAGGTGGTTTCTTTGCTTCCCTCCAGTCCATAAAACCATCCCAGATATGTCCCAGGACAAGATTACTTTGAAACCACAGGAGCATCGGAGCTGCTCGCTCCTGCTTCTGTCTGGGAATTCACTGAAGGTTTAACTCCATCACTTGCTGGAAACCATAACCCAGCATTGCCAGGATTTCGGCTTCCTCCATGGCTTTTGCCATGAAATGGGAAGGAGGAAGAGTCACCCCTTTGCTGGAGCGGCTGCAGAGATTTCACCCAGCCATGCGGGTCTAAACTCAAACTCCCTCTGTTTTTTCCCCTCCCAAATCTCCCAAACTGGTTTCCTCCCTGGGAAAGCCAGGATTTGGCCTCCACTTTTACAAAATCTGTGCAAAAATCCCAGAAACATCAGGAACAGTTCAGCCTGGACAAGAGAAGGCTCCTGAAGGGGAGCCCTGAGAGCAGCTCCAGTGCCTGAAGGGGCTGCAGGAAACCTGGGCTTGGGACAAGGGATGTAGGGACAGGCCAAGGGGAATGGCTTTAACCTGCCAGAGGGGAGACTGAGCTGAGCTCTTAGGCAGAAGCTCTTCCCTGTGAGGGTGCTGAGGCGCTGGCACAGGGTGCCCAGAGAAGCTGTGGCTGCCCCATCCCTGGCAGTGCTCAAGGCCAGGTTGGACACAGGGGCTTGGAGCAAGCTGCTCCAGTGGAAGGGGTCCCTGCCTGTGGCAGGGGTTGGAGCTGGAGGAGCTTTAAGGTCCCTTCAACCCAAACCATTCCATGATTCTATGATTTTGGGGATCACCCTCTGGGAACCATCCCCAGCTGGAGAACCTGGAACTGGCTAAGCCACTCTTTCAGCCATGGGATGAGTCAGTGTCACAGAAATGCTGGCTATGGGGAGCGATGCAGCATCAGCAAGAACCTGCCCTGGCTTGTAACAGGAAAAAGATGTTTCGCTGCCCAAACCAGCCTAGGGCCTGGGGCAGATTAGGAACAGAGAACTCCCTGCTAGCACGCACCAGGAGCGTGCCAGCGACTGCAGCAAGCTGGTACCCACCGAGAGCAGGGATTAACCCCAGGGCTGCCCACCTTCCTGGGAATTTATCATAGATGGCTTGGGTTGGAAGGGATGCAGCCAGGACCCTCCTGCGGCTGGCCCTCTGCAAGCCTGTCCCAAAGCAGGGACACCCCTGACCCAGCCCAGGGATGCTGCAGGGGAGCCTGGCCTCAGAGCAGGCACATGTAAAGCTCTTCAGCACTGATAAAACCCTAACCTAAAGCAATCCATGCATCAGAATGACATAAAAGTCAAGGAAACAGGCCGTCTGCTTTCTGTTTTCCTAGTGATGGGAACTGAAAAGCTATTTCATTCATGAAAGATACCAAAGGTAGTGCTGCAAGAAATGAACACCTTCAAATCTGCCAGGAAGCGGGTTTGAAGACCTTTCTTTCAATGAACAAATAGATCTTGCCATGCCATATTTGTGATGGAGTCAAGTGTTATGCATAAAGGCATCTCCTTCGATGTCAGAATGCCATTGGGGTGGGACAAAACCCAAGGGGAAGCACAGCCAAGCGCCACCCACCGCTCATCCCACCTGGGGTGACATTGGTGTCCGATAGGAAAAACACCTTGGGGCTTTAGATCAAAATGGGCTGTTCATGATTTAACAGCAAATCTCATCCTCCAGAGCCCTCAAACCCCAAGGAATCAGCGCCCACATCCACTTCTGCCAATGCAAATCCCCACTGGCTGCTTACAGCATGTCCCAACTTTCCCATTTCAGTTGTTTTTTTTTGGTAAAAACACTGCATTCTTCAAGCTGTCGACATCTTTTGGTAGCTGCAAATTTAAAAAGCTCGAAATCACCTCATAAACGTGGCGCTTTAATTATTTCCATGCAGTTTGCTGTGAAAACCCAGCCTTTCCATTGGGATGGGCTGACGCACGCCGGGGGGGACCCTCAGCTCAGCCACCCAGCTTGCCTGAACGTGACAGCTCGCAAGTACCCCCTTTTCTTCCTTTATAATTAAGCCTGTAAGAAGCAAAGGCAACTTCCATCGCCCCTCAAGCACTACCCATGTTAAAGGGGGGTTCTCCTTGCTCCTCGGCAGCACTGCAGCGCATCCCTGCTCCCTCCTACCCCCGCGCCAGCAAAAGCAGCCCCATTGTATTTAGCACTTTAGGGCAGAAAGTCCCAGCGAGTCTGCAGGCTGGAACGGGAAGGATGTGTCATTCCAGAGACGTTTTCCTCCAGGCCAGACTGCTGGGAAAACACATGTTCCAGCAGCAGCAGCCAGCCGGGCAGGTGGCCGGGGCGAGGGAAGCCAGCCCCATGGCAAATGGGCTTGTTTATTGGTTGAGGAAGGGGGGAAAGCTTTAAATGATGTCATGAAAGCTCCAGACGTCTCCTCTAGGAATGAGCAGGGACTTGGCAAGCCCTTTAAGGGTGCTTTCCCCCCCCCCCCCCCATTCCATCCGAGTTGTATGGATACTGCTGGGAGACCACAGGGAATTAGGGAACCTGGGTGCAAGCTCAGACTGATTTTAGGGATTATTGCTTATGCGGGATACCCGGGGTCCTCCTGGGTTAGTGATGGATTAGAAAGACAGCAAGAGGTGGTTCCTGTGCCTTCACCCCAGTCCCATCCCCATGATGGAAAGAGTCAAGGCAACATCCAGCCCCAGCCTGACCCTGCAGCCCCTGCACAGCAAGCCAGGGAGGGTTAAAGCCAGGGACCTTCCCCCAGCATCCCCCTTCCACTGGGACCAGTGGGGTCCTTGCTGGAGAAGGCACCCATCAGCTCCAAGCTCAGCGAGAGCTCAGGGACCAGCTGCCATGCAGGAGCTGCACTGACATCTCACCACAATAAACCCAGCAGCATCTGGACCCGACTGAAACAGCATGGCCTTCATCCATCACATACCTCCGATACCTGAGCATCCCAGATCCAGCCCCAGCCTGGATCTCCCCAGTCCCAAACCCTGCTATAACCATCATTACAGGACATCACAACTGTAAAACTACTACTTGAACCTTTCTTTCCATACTCCTATCATGTAAAATGTCTTGCTTTATGAAGCCAAGCCTCTATTACTCTTAAGTGTGATGCATTGTTAATACATCTATGGAAGCAGAGCCATTCCCTTCACTCAGTGCTATAGCCTGTGCTACGCTATGTACCTGCACCTGAAAACCATTTATGGGAGCTCTAAATCACTGTTGTGCTCACCCAGGTCTGTTGGAAACATCAACCCAGAGGCCGGGTTTCTCCTCTGCAGCCCTTGGCAGCCGGTCCCAGCCCCGGTTCAGCTGTAGGGATTTATAGGAGAGGGATCTTGACTAGCATTTTTCACTTCACACACATGCACACAGCCCCTTTTCATCACCTTTCCAAGTGCTAAGTGGGCCTGGACCAAATGGGAATGCCTTTGATCCAGCCCCATGCTTACCCAGGTTGTTTTTGCAGCCAGACCCCCCCATTCACTGTAAGGCTGAGCAGGGGAAATATAAAGCAAGGCTGAAACACCCCCCAAAAGAGATATTTCTGGCGTTTTGGGGGTGCTCTGGACTCATCAGCATCAAAAGTGAACCTGCCAGAAGGGTCTTCTCATGCTCAAAGTGCTTTTATCTCCCTTGCAAAGCCCTCCTAGCTCAGGGCTGGGGGAACAACACTTGAAGGTGGCAGTGGTCAGTGCTTCGGGTCAGCCTTTTCCTGACCCCATTGCAAAGAATGGCATGGCACTGAGGTTAAAAGCCCATTTTCATTCCTAAGAGCCTGCTGTGCATGGCAGGCAGGCTGTGCACTACCCTTCATTCCAATTTAATGCATTACTTGGTGGGGGGGTGAAGCTGTTTCAGATTCAGGATTCACATCCCCATACCAGGACCCTTTCACCAGGACACAGCCTCCTCAAGGGCAACCTGGTTATCAGCACAAAGCACTCGGAGAGGCCCCAGATTCCCACAGTTTGGATGCAGGGAGGTCCACCAGGCTTTGCTGGGGATTCAGGTGAGCCTTGCTAACAGGCACAGACCAAGCAGGACAGCATCCTCCCTTCCCCATGCTTGAGCAGCCCCACTACTTACCCCAGGCAGAGGAGCACGGGGCTGTTCGCTCACTGTCACTCGGGTCAGCTCCCCCAGCACATGGTGTCACTGAGGGGCTGAGTCCCCTACAAGCACACAGGGGGTCACCATACACAGCTGGGCAAGGGGAAGCTCTTCCAGCACAGCACCCTTCATACAGACACATGGGCCCAGCCTGGGAAGACCCTTCCCCTGGGTGCAAAGCCAGGCAGAAAGGCTTTGGGGTCTGTCCAGGATGGAGACCTGCAGCAGAAGCAGCTCAGGACACCCCAGCTCCTCACAGCCCCACCGAAGCACCTACTGTGAGCCAGCCCCAGCCCTTTTAAGCAAAGGCTGCTTCCTAATTAGCACTTGCAGCCTAATGAGCTCATTGATCCTTCAGCTCACAGCTGGCAGCACACTCCTGCTGCAGCTGGGGTGCTCCTCAGCAGCACTGGCAATGGGGACATGAGGGGCAGAGGAACTGAAGCACCCATGCTTGGGCAGAGGAACTGAAGCACCCATGCTTGGGCAGAGGAACTGAAGCACCCATGCTTGGGCAGAGGAACTGAAGCACCCATGCTTGGGCAGAGGAACTGAAGCACCCATGCTTTGGCCAAGCCGACTGAAGCCTCCCAGTCTGAGCAATCACAGGCTTTCCTACCAGAAACCTTGGCAGGAGGGGACAAAAATCAGCAGGGAAGGAGAACGAGAGTCAAACATGGCACCAAGTGACAGAGACCTTTCTGCAGTGAGAGGCGCTGTGTGAGCCCCCGTGCAAGCGGGCTCTTCCCCACCAGCCCCAACCCCACGTTTCCAACAGGATCCTGCTGATATTCCCTGGAAAATCAGCCTGGAGCCACACAAAACGTGTGCAGGACGTGTGGGTGGGCTGGGAGAGCTGCTGGCCCCACGAGAGGGTCAAAGAGCATCTTGAAACCACCAGGACAGGAGGGAGCGGATGCATCTGCTCCATGAACACACCAAGGGGCTGGAGGATGAAAACTCCTCCCTCCTGGGCGCAAAAGCAATATAAGCACTTAGAAAAGAAATGTAGTTGTTAGCAATGGTGATCAGAAATGTTTATTTTGGAGGGTAAAGCGTTGCCTGACCAATGTGCCCAGAGAACTGCAGGAGCCCTGTGCCTGCCTGCCTGGAATCAGTGCTTGGAAGGCAGCAGCTTCCATGTGCTGCCTGGGTAAACCGAGGCACAGAGGGGTGAGGATGGCCGAGCACCCCTGCAGATCCCATTGCACTGAGTCTTGGGGTCAGTGACTTCCATGTGTAAAACACAGCAGAGCTGATGGGGATGCTGGCTGCTGGAAACGCACCCATCAGCCCTATTCCATGGCTGCGTTTTGTGGCTTTGCCATGCAGGGACTGCAGTGACATCTCACCACACTCAACCCAGCAGCGTTTGGACCACATTGAAACAGCACAACCTTTATCCATCATCCTGGGTGATGCTTGGTTGGCTTTCCGTAGCATCACAGAACCCCAGCCTGGTTTGTGTTGGAAGGGACCTTAAAGCTCCTCCAGTTCCAACCCTTGCCAAGGGCAGGGACCCCTTCCACTGGAGCAGCTTGCTCCAAGCCCCTGTGTCCAACCTGGCCTTGAGCACTGCCAGGGATGGGGCAGCCACAGCTTCTCTGGGCACCCTGTGCCAGCGCCTCAGCACCCTCACAGCGGGTCAGGATCATCTTTGCTATTGCCCGGGCTACACCGCACGTCCCGGAGCCCGAGGACTAAATAAGTGATGAGGAGGGGAAAACCTGCGTCTTTATCAAACCCATCGCGTCCTGGAGCTGTTCGGGCAGGAAGGGACGATAACCGCAGCCTTAACGTGCCGCTGGCGCCGGGTCCGGTCCGCGCTAGAGGGCGGTGCTGGAGCTCCCGAGGCTGCGCGGCTGCCGGGGGTAGCGGGGATGCCCGTGGGGTGGGCTCAGCCCCTCCAAATGCTGGGGTGGACCCAGGTGTCAGCCCCCCCCAAAGGCTGCACTGAGCCACAGCTTCAAGCCTTGACACTGCAGTACATCGGAGGATCACCCGCCAGAGCGCTGCAGTAGCAGCCCCCCAAAGGCTGTGGTACCCCAGCTTCAGCCCCTTAAGGATGCTGCCGTGCACCCTGGGCTTGGTCCCTGATGGGTGCTGCAGTGCTGCAGGCCGGCACCCCCAGAATGTGGTTGTGTGTCCAAAATGAAGCACCCCAAATGGATCAGCACCCAAAATGAAGTGTTTGAGTGCACAAAAGCCACTTGAAGAAGTGTTTGGCTCAGGGCTCATTCCTCATCTCAGCACTTTCCTTCTCCAGCTCAAACCGGGTGGGAACAGCAGATGGGGTGGGGGTTGCAGAGGTTTGGGGTACTGGGGTCTTCCAGTTGGGAAACAGATCCCATTTCTGGGAATGTGATCATTGTGGGGATCCTTGGCAGCTCACCCCTGTGGGTCAGTGGGAGTGATTGAGGGGACCTGGTCACTTTGCCCACCCTGATGGTGTCAACCTCCCCCCAGCAGCTTCCCCGGAGCACAGGGAGACTTGGGGGTGCTCGTGCTGCGAGGGGAAAAAGAGCAAGCGGGCCAGGTTTCAGGTTTGCCTTTAAAATGCACGTTGGAGGCAACTGCCAAGGACATTCACCAAACAACAGCTCGAGCTATGGAAAACCCTTCTTCCATTGCCCGGGCTGGCTTCCCACAGCCCAGGATGCTTGCCAGGATGCTCTGCTTAAACTGGAGTCTGGTTTCCATGCCCTCCGTGCTGCAAGGAGAGCTTCCAGACTGGCCACTTGCCGATCTGCCCCCGGATCCTCCGGGTTTCCAAGTCCAATGTGTGCTTTTCCCTAGCAGGAGACGGGACCTGGTGCTGCTTTAAGTCTGGACTCCAGTTAGATGGAACCCCATCTCAGCTGCCTGTCTGAGCAGCAGGGGTTCAGCCGGGAGGCCCCAGGGTGATGAGGGTTAGGCAATGAGCTCCCTGTAAGGTCTCAGGGTGTTTTCCACCCCAGAGCCCACAGACCACAGTGTCACTGGTGTGCGGGGCAAGGGAAGCCTGGAGCCACGTGCACTCAGCATGGGGCACGGTGACGAGTCACTGCCAGAGCCACCAGCTCGGTGCCAGTGCTGCGTGGTGAACCTGAGCTCAGAGGGCTCCATGGGCTGCTCAGTAACCACGGATTTCTTTGGGTAGAGTGAAAGCACAGAAGAACAGCGACTCCTCTGTGGGTAACTCACACCTTGGCTACTGTGCAATGAGCTCAGGTGCTTTCGGACCCACCTCCAGACAGCAACCCCGAGGTAGGACACACACACACACACACGTGGTTATCTTCACGCACATCAGGAGCTCAGACCCGCATCAAATCACTCTCTTTGAGACCTTGAGGTCTTTGCTTGCAGGACACGTCCATCCTGTCCTTGCTGTGCTGCCTGCAGGTAGCTCTCCTCTTGCTGCAAGCTGTGCTTTGTGGCATGGCTGCATCCCAACCGCGATGCTCGAGTGCTGCAGCGACCACCAACCTGCGTGTATGGCAGGAGCATGCACGGGCAGGGTCAAGCTCTGAGCACCCCAAAGACAATATATATGTATATACTTAGAGACAATGTGTTGTGTTTATATCCCCAAAACACGTTAACCCCAAACCTAAGCATCTCTTCACGCCAGCTTCGCTTTGCTTCGCCTCTTGCTCCGCTCCAGCCTCTGACGTGATGTCTCTTTTCCTCTCTGTCATCTTCTGCAGAGCGTTTCCACCCCATCACATGCTATCAAATTAGCAGTTATGGCAGGAGCTGCCTCTAAAGAGGCGCTATGTAAACAACAAGCCACAAGAAGGGGCTGGGTTTAACACGCTGCTGTTGGGAGGCTCCCTCCGCCTTGGCTTTCCTTGGGAATAGCTTTTCCCACTCGTGAGAGGAGGGTTTCCTCCCAGCCAGCTTGTGCAGCCTTGCTAGGAACGGGAATGAGGAAGGCTCCCTTCTCCTTGAGGGAGAAAACAGCCATTTCCCACCGGGGTGAGGAGATGAAGGGTGCCAGGAAAGCAGTTTGGGAGCCCCAGACCCTGGGGCTGGCCTGACCAAACTGGGTTTCCCCCAACCCACACTTCAACCACAGCGTCCCCCTTGCAGGGGTCACTGCCACCAGTTTGGTGGTGATCTGGGAAGTGGGGACCGAGGGCACTGATTTGAGGTGGGAAACCGAGCTCCCACCATCCATCTCCCGTGCCGTTCGGAGCGATATTCCACCCGGAGGAGCTTCCATGTCCCTTTGATTGCCTTCGCCTGCTGGAGCTCATCGCGTTTTCATTTGTGCACCGCATTCAGTTCATTCTTGAAATGAGTAGAAATAGCTCCAAGTTCCCCTCCCATTTCCCTGAGCAAAAATGGGACCTTATCCAGGACTAATCCGAACCAGATGACTCCAGAGGAGGGGAAGAGAAGGGAGTCAGTAATAGAGAGATGTTTGTTCCTGCTAACAGTGGTTTTAAATGGAAACATCTTGCTTTCAAGTAGAAGGGCTTCAGTTTTTAGTGAGGTCCAAGTGCCAGGTTCTACCACGTATTGTTATTCCAGACGAACTTCCATCAAAGCAGATGAAAGCCCGTCCCTGGCCTTCTCTATAAATTACCCACTATGGAATCCAAACATGAACCTCTGTATAATTCACAGCTGCAGTAACTCTGGGGATAATCCAGGACGATTTGCCATGCACAGACTGGAGGTAGTGTCTATGCTATATTTATTTCAACGTAACTTTAGCCAGCACAAACAGCGCGCTCAGCTTTGGCTGCCCTACTCCACCAGTTCAGCAATGGGAGCATCTCTGAGAGCTATAACTCATTTGTGATGGAGCAAGGAACCAGCTCGGTGGATCTTTCCTTAAGAATGAAGGATTTGCTAATGCACCCTTCATTTTGGAGGGAATGGCATTGCTGAGGAACAGCATGGTCCTGGGGGATATGAAGACTTGTGGCAGCATCAGGATCACCACATCTGATGGGAGCACTGGTCGTGATCCATCCCTACAGCTCCCCAGCCAGCCCTAAGCACCAAGCAGTTCCATCTCCTGACTGTCTTGTGCAGATCTGGGGCCTGACCTGCATCCCCAGAGCAAAGCCATCCTGCAGCAAGCCACTTGGCCAGCTCCATTCATGAATCATCTCTTAGGCAGGGCTCTCTGGTGACACAGGAATTACGTGATACAGCGTGGCTCCATTATCATCCTCACATGTCCACAGCCTGCCTGGTGTGATGGAGTTGTGTCTTTCCAAGAGTTTCATCAAGTGAAGGGCTAAAACTCATCTGTGGTATAACCAGCTCAGCCTGGCGGCTTGCCCCATAGCCGTGGGTCAGTAGTGAGGAATGGGCTGGGGAGGTCTCTCCAGACTCACAATTCAGGCTGGCTCCGGCAGTATTTCACTCAGGAGCACGGTGGTGTATTGCTCTGAAGCGACATGCGCCTGTAGTTATGTATCCCAAAGCTCCCGATCAGAGGCATCGCGAACCGCGCTCTTCCCGCATCCCATGCGCACAGCCCAGCCCAGCCCAGCCCAGCCAGGCAGGCAGGCTCCAGTTTTTCCAGTGCATCCCATCCAGCGAGGAGGCAGCAGCATCTCCTTCCTCCCGCTCAGCAGCGCCGGTCACTTGAGCGCACAGACAGAGGCGTGAGACGAGCGCAGGGCACGAAGGACGGAAGCGCAGCCCTGCTCCACGCATGGGCTGCAGATGCTGCGAGCAGGGAGGGAGGTGGGCGCCCAGATTCCCCCCTCCAGCCTGCCTTTGGGGGGGGGGGGATTTGTTAATCAGCCCAGCTCAGCCCCCTGCGCATCCCTCTGCCTGGGTCCGCTTTGCTGCCGCGACGGTGATGGGCTTGTAGCCGCCTAAAGCGACGTTCACTATCGCTTCCCCCCCATCCAGGGTCCCTGGGGTCCCCCTGCATCCTCCACCCTGTCCCCGCAGGGTGCGCCCGAAGGCTTGCGAGCTTCCCCTCCTCGTGCATGCAGCAATTCTACCTTCAGAGAGCCAGGAGAGGGAGCCCAAGACACCCCGGAGCCCTGAACCCACCCAGGTCCCCTCCCACCGCGGCAGCTCCGCTCCCACCATCACCCAGGACCATGGTGCCGGTGGGAAATTCCATCTCCAGGTGGGAACTGCGGCTCCCTCCAGCAAGGGCTCTGCTCCACAGCTCTTTGCAGCGCGTCCTGATCCTGCCCTATAGGAGTATTCCTGTTGTCCACCCCATAGGCGTCCTCCTGGGGTACCAGAGACACATTCCCGAGAGGATGAGGACCGAGTGATCCTCCCCATGCAGTGTGTCTGATGATGATTTCCTCTGCTGTTTCCAGTGCCAGAAGGAGATTTCAACTCTTTGCATGCTCTGAGCATCTCCCTTTCCCTGGGGCTGCAGCAGGGGAGCGGGTGCTGTCATTGCAGGGCTACAAAAGGACCTCTTTGGCCCCCCAAGTCCAGTCTGGAGCCTTAATGGGGTCCCAACAAACCTTCAAAGCAAAACCCCAATAGAAAAGCCCCCGAGCCTTATCACTGGCTTAATATTGATCCAAAATACAATAAAATCCTTTCCAGGTTGCCAAAGGCTGAATGATTTGGGGTTGGAATTGCTGTGCTGTACTGGTGAAACAAGGAGCCTGCGGTATTTTCCTGGCTATGGGGCACATCTATGGCCCCCTCCAGCTCTCCACCGTGCTTCATGCATCCATCAATGCCATTTTCTTCCAGGACTCATGCACTGGTGCTGCAAAATCCTCCTTTCCCACCCCAGCAATGGCTGAACTGCCCCAGCATCCCTCCTGCTCCCAGAAAGGGCTGAGAATCCTGTGTCCCCCTGCCCTTTCCACTCCATCTACTGCCTGAAAGGGGGTCCCAGCCCTTCCCAACATCCCCCAGCAGCAGCATTTGGGGCTTGGGGGATGCAAGATGTGGGGAGGCCGAGTGGCTGCATCCTCCATCCATCCATCCATCCATCCATCCATCCATCCATCCATCCATCCATCCATCCATCCATCCATGGGATCCCGTGCCTTCCCAGCAGCCTTCCCTTTCTCACCCTACCTTCCCCAGATGTCCTAGTTCACTGCTCCAAGCGGGTTGTTTAATTAGCTAATTGGTGTTAATTAATCCCAGTGGCCCCAGATGGATGCAGGAGGCACAGCAGGCTCCGGGTGCTGCTGCTTCCGTGGCACAAGCGGCGGCAGCCGGAACACGTCAGCTCCTCTGAGGCTTATTCGAGCCTCAGTATCCCATGTTGGTCACTTCCCAAGCTCTGCTTAGTTTTAAGCATCATCTCCATCCCCATGGAGCCTTCCTCTTCCATCCCCAGCTCCCAGGAAAATGGGCTTTTTGTTGGGAAGAGGTCATCGCTGGGTGGATCGGGAATTAGAGGTGGCTGATGTCATTAGCCTTACATTAATTGCATTAACCTTGCTCACAGTTTCCAGCCCAGCTCACCCAGAGCTTTAAAACCAGTGTTGGGGTTTAGATGAATATCAGAGGAACAGGCAGTTTGTTACAGCTCTTGGCTCAATGGTACCAGATCCATGGATGTTTTGTGGGGAGGCTCGGCACTGGAATAAACCTCACTGATCTCTCATCAGACTCTTGGCTCAATAATCCCCTTATGAGAAGGAAATCCTTTGTTTATTGGCAGAGTCCTTTTCTTTAAGGGGACCTGGCAATGCGCTTGCTATGGGCCTCAAGTATTCGTAATGCAGCAGTAGTACAATAAATGGGTGCAATATCTCATCTAACGGCTGGAGAGTTCGGTGCCGGGGCTGTATCCTGCTGCTTTCATTCCCCTGTCACCGGGAGACAGGAGCTAAAATGCTGCTTGCTCCAGGTAGCGCTTCTCTCATCTCCAGGGATATGGATCTTGAAAAACATGAGGGAATTCCTGTGTTTGTGGCTGGAGCAAGGGCATGAAGGGCGCAAGGCCATGGGTATGGACATGGAGAGAGCTGGAGCAGCTCTGCTCTGGAGCCAGGCTGAGAGAGCTGGGCTGGGTCAGCCTGGAGAGGAGAAGGCTCCTGAAGGGGAGACCTGAGAGCAGCTCCAGTGCCTCAAGGGGCTGCAGGAAACCTGGAGAGGGGCTTTGGACAAGGGCCTGTAGGGGCAGGCCAAGGGGAATGGCTTTAACCTGCCAGAGGGGAGGCTGAGGCGAGCTCTGAGGAAAAAATTCTTGTGTCACTTGTCACTGCCAGTAATAGGGGGAAAAAATACAAATAACCTGGTATGTGAAGGGAAACAAGCACATGGATGGATGCTTATGGATGATATAGGACCGTAATGGATGCTACAGGACCCTTACGGATGCTATAGGACCCTTACGGATGCTACAGGACCCTTACGGATGCTACAGGACCCTTACGGATGCTACAGGACCCTTACGGATGCTACAGGACCCTTATGGATGCTACAGGACCTTTACGGATGCTACAGGACCCTTACGGATGCTACAGGACCCTTATGGATGCTACAGGACCTTTACGGATGCTACAGGACCCTTACGGATGCTACAGGACCCTTACGGATGCTACAGGACCCTTAGGGATGCTACAGGACCCTTAGGGATGCTACAGGACCCTTAGGGATGCTACAGGACCCTTAGGGATGCTACAGGACCCTTACGGATGCTACAGGACCCTTACGGATGCTATAGCCCCCTACTCGGCGAGGGACCAGGCAGCAAGGTGCGAACCCTGCAGCGCATCCCCACCTCCCGCGGCAGGAAGCCGGCGCCTGGGCTGCAGCCGCCCCGCAGCCCGTCCTCTGCGCGGTGCCGGGAGCCCGCATCCACCGACACCGCCTCGCCGGCAGGAGACCCGCTGCGCGCCCAGCGTGTGAGCGCGGCTCTAACCGGTCACCTCGGCCTCCCCCCGTCACTGCGCATCGCCGGGGGGGGGGCGGGCAGCAGGTGCGGGAACGGGAACGGTTCGGGAATTCGGGATGGCGAAGAGTTAAACAACGGGAAGTGTGTGTGTGTGCCCCCCCCTCCTCGATCCCCCCCCAAGCTCCGTCACGGCGCGCGGGCTGACATCACCGCCGCGCGAGCACCGACGGCTGCGGCGGCTCCCCCGGGCGGGCGGTGCCGGGCTCCGGGCCTCGGGCTCCGCGCTCCGGTCCCTGCCCGTGTCCCGCCCCGCTCCCAGCGCAGCGGCTCCCGCTCCCGAGCCGCCTTTTCCTCGTTGTTTTATACCCGCCCTCCTCCTCCTCCTCCTCCTCCTCCTCCCTCCGCGCCGCGCATCTCCCGCCGCCCGCGGAGCTCCCCGAGCCCTCCGCCGCCTACCGCATGACTGTCACCAAGGTAAGGACCGGCCGCCACGGCTCGCTGCTGCGCGGCCCTCAGCCCTGACACCCACTGCGCGGTCCTGGCCGCCCGCAAGGTGCCGCGCAGGGGAGCGGAGCGGGGCCAATTCCTTTTAATTCCATTTTATTTTATTTTATTTTATTTTATTTTATTTTATTTCATTTCATTTTATTTCATTTTCTTTAATTTTAATTTATTTCATTTTACTTTTCATTTCATTCCTTTTATTTTAATTTAATTTTACTGTATTTGCATTGTATTTTTAATTTCTATTTTTATGTTATTTTATTATTTTCCGTTATTCTATTATTTAATTTAATTTTTATCCTTTATTATATTTTTATTAATCTCTTTTATTCTGTTTTATTTTTATTATTTAATTATATTTACTTTTGCTACTTCATTACTTATTTTCTATTATTATTCATCTTATTATTTATCACCCATTTGTGTTCGTTTGCACTGATTTATGACGTTATTTCATCGTGGTTTATTGTTTTCCTGCCTCTCCCTCCTGCTCCCCCCCGGCTCGCTGCTGTGCTGCATTTTTAACCCTTGGAGGTTATACCCGGGGGGGCCGGGGCGAGCGGAGCCCCCCTCCAACACGGAGTGGCCCCACTTGGGGCCGCTTGCCAGCGCTGCTGGTGCCCCGACCCTGAGCCTCTACAGGTGGCTGCTGGCCTGGGGAGTGGGGGGACGGACACCCTGGGAGTGGGGGGGGGGGGCTGCGGGGTGCGAGGGGCTGAGCAATTCCCCCCCAAGAGAGCTGGTGGGTGTGGGAGGTGATGGGGAGCTGCCGGGCGCCCACATCGCTGCGCCGAGGTTGTGCCAGGGGGATGCTGTGTTCAGGGTGGTCCAGAGCCCTGAGCTGGGTTAGTACGACATGGAACGGAATGGCAGCATCCAGAGGGAAGGGGCCGCCTCTGGGCTGTGGAGCCGTGGGGAGCAGAGCAGTCCACGCTGGACCTGCTTGACCCAAGCCCTCCTCACTCCAAAGAGCCTGGAGAGCATGCCCAGGCTCCCCAGTGAAGGGGAGGAATCCTTCTCTCCCATCATTATCCTTAACAAATAACTTGCATTTTGCCTGCTGGGCTTTTGCTGGGCCGCCACCAGCGTTTGCATTTGTTGTTGTGTGTTTCCAAGCACCCCGTGCTGCATCCATTGCTGTCCCACAGCATCTGCGTTCAAGACAAAGCGTGTTTCCAGCTTGTCTGGGTGCTGAGGGAGGGGTGGAGGGAAAGAGGGAGGGATGGATGGACCCCAAAGGTCAATTGGGTTACAGGAACTACAAACTGGCATCAAGTGTCGTGGTTTTAAGCCAGGCTGGCTAATTTGTAGTGCTCATTAACTGGAGTTTTGCTGAGTGCAAATAGCTCTATTCAGAGCTACGCTGAGAAAGGGCCGGAGGGCGAAGGGAAAGCACCTTCAGTAGGATGGGGAAGGAGCCTGCTGTTGGATTTCAGGGAATGGGGGTGCAAAATGGGAAGATCCATGTCATGTGCACAAAGCAGGCTTTTGCTCGAGCACTGTAAAGCTCTAATGCACCCTATAAACTTTATTTCCTGTAATATGGACTGTCTTGATGTCAAGAGCAGCGTCTGACGTGCCACAGCATCAGGCCACAGGCATGGACCCCAGCACCGAGGTGGTGAATGTGTCCTTCACTTGCTCGTCCTTCCCATAGTACCCAGGTGGATGTGGTGTGGGAAGAAGAGAGTGGCACAAGCACGTGTGGGAGAGGAGATGCTTTTCCATGTGCTTTTGGCTGCCAGGACTCAGTGCAAAGGGAAGAGTCCAGTGACCCAAGGTTATGGGGGAAAAGAGGGTTTGGGGACCAGGAATCATGTGTGTGTTCCCACAGTGGGGCAGGTGAAGGGGACTTCGGGGGTCTGCACCCTGCCCAGCAGCAGGTGTCCAACTAACACCAGTACAGCCCACAGATCCCAGTGCTCTCAGGGGGAGGCATCTACAGCGTTCCTGCAACTGCTCCCACGCTGGAAACAGGAGCCATGGGCAGGATTTCAGAGGCTTTGCCAGTATTCCCGAGCAATTGATCCTTAGGGAAAAACTGGTTTGAGAACGAAGTGTGGGTGCTGACGCCAGGCAGAGCTGGGGAGGCATGGAATGCTTCTCTTGGTGGGGGGGTTGGAAGGGAAGAAGGGGGCAGGAATATCTGCTGTCAGGATGTGCAACAAGCTGTTTGCATCCCTGTCCCAAGCCACCCCCTTCCCTCCCACAGGAGGAAGTGCAAGCAAGCGGCAGCATCCCAGACCTCGCTCTGCCGGGGGAGTTTGCTACCCAGGAGAGTTTACACGGGTGATAAACAGATGGAGGAAGGCCGATGGAAATGCAGGAAGAGCCCACGCCTCGTGCTCAGGGAGCTGCCCAAACCCTGCAACGCTCCCCTGGCATCGTGGCACGGCAGGGTGTTGCATTGCATGGCAAAGCACGCTGCTGCATTGTATGGCATGGCATTACGAGCCAGCAAGGTGGTGGCGTAGGCATCAGCTGAGAAGATGCTGTAGGCATCAGGGGCAACTTCATCCCTGCTGCAGCTGGTCCTGCGAGGGCCTGGGGCTCAGGTTTGGTCTCTGTTGCTTGCAAACACCAAAGCAGCCCAAATGTGATGGAGCTAAATCAGTCTGCTTGCAAGAGCAACAGCAAAGAGTGCTGACAGGTCAGGTCCCACGGCAGGTGCCTGCTTTAGCAGGGCTGGGTGAGTGATTCCTCATCCCGGATGAGCTTCTCCTCGTGCGGAAGAGCACGGAGCCAGGCAGGGCTCGGGATGTGAGTTACAGGATGGAGAGCCAAAGCGGGAGCGAAGAACCCACGCTGGGCTCTCCCCATTCACTTGCCATCCAAAGGCTAACGGGCTCTTTGGGAATACCCAAGTGGGAATCCTGTGGCCGGGGAGGAGCTTGGCAAATTGAACCTCGGAGCATGGGTTGCGCCGGGTGTGCTTTGGCAGGCAGAGGCATGGCAGAAGTCCCTTGGGATATCAATGGTGCTTCCAGCTCCCGCCCATCACCAGAGGCGGTTTCCAAAGCCCTAAATAGAATTAACCATGAACACACGTTACTGGGGCCTGGGGGGGGGGGTGCATTTGGGGAATGGAGTTTTCAAATGACCGGAGGGTTTACATGGAAGATGCAGTTTAAAAGTGGATGTGTCCGGGAGGCCCCATGGTGAATTATCCCATGCTTTACCGTGTATTAATTGGTGTTAAGTCATTAAAGCCACGCTGCCGAGATAACAGCTCATCCTCATAGCTCAGCCAGCAGAGGAAGCCAAAAAGTCAGAGAGGAAACTGTAACCATGGCCTGTCATGATCACACTAAATGAAGGATGCTCTAAGCCAGGTAAAATAGCAGTTACTGCAGAGGCCCTTGATGGAGATGGCGTGGTTCCAATGCCATGATGCTCCTGATGGCAAGTCACGGTGTCCTCTGCTTGGTGATCAGGGCAGATTTAAATAGTCTGGGGCAAATGCTGATCCCGTGGAAAAGCTGATACTGATTCAATCAATAGGAAGCTCGATTGGAGGCACTGGGCCATGCTATCAGGGGAAATGGCTTTGCAGCAGCAAGGCAAGCCCAGCTTGACTTTATTGCCAAGGAAAGAAGGGGTGAAGCCTTCTCTAGGTGGTTTGATAAAGACGAATTCGATGAAGCACTCTGTGTGCTCTGGTGCTTGAGAACTGACTCCAAACGAGAGTAATAAAACTCCAGGTAATGGATTAGGTGCTGGATAGCCAACATGTCTAGAAAATAAATTCGATTAATTGCATGAACATCTCTAGATTAATGCATTTATTCTTACATGGGATTTTGCCCATGGCGTTCAGAACAATAGGGCTCCTTTAACTCTTGGTCTATGCAGAGCCGAGCTGCTGGCACAGTGCTGGGATCAAGGGCAGATGCTCTTCCCGGTGGGAGCGAGCCACAGAGGCAGCAGTGAAGGTGGATGGGGGAGTAGTGGGGCTTCTTGCTGCTCCAAAATCCCTGTCCTTCAGCGATGTGGCGGTAGGAAAAGCCTCCCTCATTTGGGCTGCCCAGACACGAATAAGTCATGGTGCAAAGTGGATTCCTGAGGGGGATTGGAGGCAGGCAGGGAGGATGCTGGCTCTTCTGGAGGAGCTCCTTTGCAGCACGTGATGGGTGGCAATCACATAATGGTGCCAGGGCTGGAAGGAGGCAAGGGGATCACATTGCTCACCAGCTGGAGCGGGCTGGAACAAGGCACTCAGCCCTGAGCTGCTCGTGAAGCACAGAACAAACCCCCTTGTCTCCAACAGCGTGGATGTTCCCTGATCTTTAGCTTTGGAGGGCTGGGGACGAGCATAACGGGCTGCTTTGAGCCTAAAAATGGAAGCTCCCGTTTCAAGCAGCATTGCTCTCATCAAAGGCAACTTGTCTGGCCTGCAGCTTTGCAATGAGTTTTAATTGCGACTCAATGCAGCATTAATCTGGCGCTCTAACATCGCCTGTCTGCGGCCAGCAGGCTGGCCGGGCTCTGTAATTCATACCCTGCAGAGGCAGCGCGGGGTCAGCCCCCCTCTTCTCCTCCTTCTTTGCATGGAAATTTTACCAAACGCTGAATAGTTCAATTCATTACGGCCAGGATCGGATCCCGGATTCCCATCTCCCGACTCAGTGTGTCATCCCCCGAACCTGGCAGCAGCAAAGCCTACGTGCCGGAGCCCCCCCCAGATCCATGAATCCCATCGCTCCCGCGCCAGGCTCGGCTCCCAGAAACCCCGCGCTCCTTTGTTCATCGCAGAGCTGTTGGCAAAGCCCCTTCGCTGCGGCTCTCAGAGCCCTGAGCATCACTGGGGAGAGCCTTGGGAGCAAAACTGGGCTGAGGCCGGGCTGGAGCAGCCGAAGATGGTGCTTGAGTTGAAGGCAGTAGGGAAATAGGGTTCAATAGGGCTAAACCCTTCAGACCTGAGCCCAGGTTGGGGTCTTGCTGTGGCAAGGAGGTGGAGAGCGCAACAGGGACCCTGCTTGATGGGGAACCGGGGTGGTGAAGGGTGACAGCCACCTCTCTGCCCGGAAAATAAGGGTTTCCAACCTGTTTCTCCATGGAAGCACCTGCTCCTGCTCAGCGCAGGGATGGGAGGTGTGCCTACAAGCATCCGGGGGCCAACTGTAGCCCCTGTCTTCCCGATGGGATGTGGGTCTGGATTTTCCCCTCAGAGTGCTGGTTTCTTCCACCTGCTGTGTGAATCCCTCAACAACCTGTTGGGAAAAACCCTTATGGGAAAATCCTTACCTGCCTCCTGCACCAGAGAGTTGGGAACAGCCACATTCCAGACAAAAAAGCCCCATCAGGGTCAGGGTCATCCTGGGGATGTGCACTGGGTATAGGCAGGTGCCAGTGCCGGGCACCGCTGTCACAGAGCAGATGCTGCTTGGGTTTGGTGACAGGAAGGACCTAAAAGGCTGGATCCTGGAGTTGTAGGGGTGCTGGGTGCCAAAGCCTGAGCTGTCAGCGATGCACAGAGGGTCCCTTTGCAGCCATTGCCAACCCTTTGCACAGCCCAGCCCTGAGCATCCTGCTCTCTGCCTGTACAGTAGCTGCTATAAATTCCCAAGGGAATAATGGCCTCTCTGTCCAGGCACAGCTCCATCCTCCTCATGCCTGCCCCAAGGCACACTGGCTGGGGGAGATCCGGAGTGATGGGGGCCACATCCTCACCCATCCACCAGGATGATGTTTGGAGATTCCACGGCTGCAGGACCTGTGGCTGCAGGCGTGGTGGAGCCATCCCCATGCCAACAGCCAGCATCCAGAGCCTCTGCACTGGGTGCTTTGAGACTCAATATTCCCAATGGTGAATGAGGGATGGCTCAGCCCGATGAAACCCCTCCTCTCAGCGGGATTAAGCAGCAGTTTCGCAGTGAGGGGCCTGGAATTAATCTTAATATCATTAGGAATTAGCTGCCTGCAGCTGCACTGGCACCGGTGGCTGCAGCCCCGCTGCATGTTGGCACCCAGCATCCCTCCAGTGCATTTGGTGCAGCCAAGATTCAGGCTTCATGCCCAGTGGGGCAGGCAGCAGCGGTGCGGCTTGAACTAAAGGGTTTCCCTTTGTTCCAGGATCGAGGAGCACCCACGTTTCTCTGATCCCTGTGTCCGTTCCTGGGTGTCCGGAGGCACCTCAGCCCGCGAAGCAGAGCAGGGCAGGTGAGGATCCCGATGGACCTCGGTGGGCATGGAGAGGGATGGAAACAGCCCAGGGACATGGTACCGTGCCCAGCAAACCCTCAGCCACCCCAGAGGGACAGGCAGCAGTTGTACGGCCTGGAAAGCATTCCTTATTGAGTGCAGGAGCAGCTCTCCTCCTCCCAGGGTTTGACCCTATATCCCAATGAAGCTTTGTACATCAGTTGAGAGCAGATCCATGGAAAACTCTGTCCTTGTGGAAATGCTGACTCCTTTAAGCAGCCCCCAAAAAGCCGAACGTACAGAAATAGTGCTTGGGTGAACATGGGTGAGCTGTGGTGTGCAGTGAGCATCCGTGCGAGCTCAGGTGGCTCCTGTGCCTTCCCAAGGGATTCACAGTGAATCCCCATCAAACAGAGTCACTTTGGCTGCTCTCAGAATTATATAAAACACAAAGAAACGCAGTTCTGGAGCAGTCTGTGCTAAAAACCAAGGAGAAACGGGGAAAAGGCGAGATTTGAGGAATGTGGGTGCATCACAGAGCAGGGGAGGAATGTCGCAACTGTTCCTCCCTGAGCTTCCCTGCGCCTGAAGAACACGGCTCCCTTTCACTTGAGGGGATGGGTTCCCTCTTCCTGGCTGCTGGGGCACAAGGAAGGGCTTGTCCGGACTCCAGCTCCCTGTAGGGCACGGGGCAGGCTGGTGATGGGGGCTCGGTGCCTCCCGCATCCCGTGGTGGATGCGACCTCCATGCACGCAGGCTCTGGCAGCTGCTGGCAGTGGCAGGCAGCGGGTTTCCGAAGCCTGAAGCCTTCAGAAGGTTGTGGTGTGTTTGTTTCTTCTTTCTTCCTGTTGTTTTGTTTTAATTCCTTCTTTTCCCTTTACCCCCAACTGGGACAAACTTCCCCCAAAAAACACCCTGTGGTTCTGTAAGCTGCACGTGAGCCAATGGCCCTGTGAGGGAACGGCTGCGATGGGAAAGGCGCAACCAGAGCTCAGGCTGCGGGATGCTGCCCCATGGCCTGAGGACCCCCCGGATGCTCATTTCCAGGGAAGGTTTTGGGTGGAAAGCAAGGCGCTGTCTCCCTGCTTTACAGAAGTCCTGTTTGCCAGGATAAATGGGTTTCAGTGGTTCATGTCCCAGCTGGGGCTTGGTAAGGATGTTTTCCGGCTATCACAGAAGCAGGAACGTTGGTGTTCCTGCACTCCTTTTTACCTGGATTTTTTCCCCCTTAACATCTTCCCAAGCAGTTTCTTACTGTAGGGTCCAGCAGCCACCCTTCTCCCTGCCATCCTGCAGCTCTTCAATCCCCATCCGGGTGGCTTTTCACTTCCTTACCATTGAAGAGCTGGTTACCTCCGGAGGGGTAGGATTTAGGGCACCCTCCCTTTCTCTTGTTATACAGCAGCCCTGTTTATTCTGCTTAACACTGCTGGATCCTGGCTGGAAAAACCCTGGTGCAACCAAGTCTCTTGGCTCTGTCTTCTCGATGATGTGTGATGGGATGTGAAACAAGCCTCATGGATGAGCTCCTGGCTCCGGTACCTGCTCATCCCAACACGTGAACAGGGACTGGTTTTCCCCCTCTCAGGGTTTCCTAAAACATTCCCAAGCTGAGAAGAAGCTGCAACGTTTTGCACTCAGGGGAACGTTATTCCAAGGAGCTGGAGGAGGGAGGAGAGTGAAATCCTGTGGTCAGTGACCCAGGGCAGCGCCGGGAGCCAGAAATGCTTTGTGCTCCATCAGGATGTTTCCTCTGGCTTCGCCGGGTGGGAAGGAGTTGGGAAACAGAGTGGGAGGAAAACTGCTTGTTTACAGAGCCTATGGATGAGCGTGAGATTTGTGCTGCTTCTCAGCGCACGGGCCCAGGAGAGGTTTGGTTTTTCTCCTACGGAAGCCTTCCTGGGTGGGGGGGGAAATGGTCCAAAATGGGCCCCCCGCTGGTACCACAAATGCTGGTGCAGGGATGCTTTTCGCATCACTCCCAAGCAGTCCGTGACAGCAGTGGGACCCTGTGGAGCGCCTGGGGACAGTGGCTGCAGAGGGATGGGGACTCACGGGGACAGCCCGGCCCCGTGGCCATTGCACATCTGGCCTCGCTTGGTGCTTGTTTCCCAGCGGTTCAGGAGGAGGAGAGGCTCTTCCCAGGCAATCCGGGCCCGCTAGAAAGAAGACAGCATTGAAGAGCTGAACTCCAGGGAAATCCCAGTCACTTCCTTCCAGGCTGGAAAACACTCAGCTGGCAGATAGGCTTCGGAAACGTTCATCTCTCTTTTGTCCTTTGTGTAGTCTGCGGTGATGGGATTCATCCTTAGTGTTTGTAAAACCATCTCCCAACGGAATGGCAGCATTCCCTGCCATGGAGCGGCCTGTGAAACACCCCCAGCACCTCTGCCTCCCCACAGCAGAGGTTCAGCTTTGCCGTGCATCTGCACCCTCATCCCCATCACTGCTGCGCAGCTGTACCAGGCAGGGTGAAGGGGCCGGAGGGGATGGGGACATGAGAGCCTGCTTGGTAGCATCACGCTTTTCTGTGAGGCCCCGCTCAGAGCGCTTATTCCGGTGTTTATTAGAGCCCAAAAGGTGTTTCCTGCGGTGGGTGCAGAGCTGAAGCCATTTGCTCGGCTTCCCTCTGCTGCTCCAGCTGCTTGTGCCATCAGCCGGGCCCATAAATAAGGAGAAAACAAGGAACTTTGCTGATTGCTGCAGGATTTGGGTCTCCAGAGTGTTGTCAAGAGCAGGCTGGAGGGCTCTCCCCTGCCCCGTGGGCTGTGTATGTGTAAAGGGCTGATGGGGATGGGGGCATGGAGTCTCCCATCCTGGTAAAAACACACAAAGATGTTCCAGCATCACAGAGGTGGTGCAAACAGAGCCGGTGGGGTGGGCTGAGATGGGAGCAGGAGATCTCTCTCCCTGCATGGCTGATTCATCTTTCCCCCCTGAGAGAAGAGGGGGCTGAAGAGATGCATGAATAGATGTTGCTTTACATCCTGCTGCTGGTCCCAGGGTTTCTGGACAGGTTAATGAGCACCTTAACTGTGCATGAGTCAGGTAATGTGCCCTGTACATAAGTGCTTCCATTTGCTCTCAGGAGCAAAAATTGTATTGAAATCACTTATTACTTTGTTCTCTAGAAGAATAGGCTGAGAGAGCTGGGCTGGGGCAGCCTGGAGAAGGGAAGGTTCCTTAAAGGGAGACCTGAGAGCAGCTCCAGTGCCTAAAGGGGCTGCAGGAAACCTGGAGAGGGGCTTGGGACAAGGGATGTAGGGACAGGCCAAGGGGAATGGCTTTAACCTGCCCGAGGGGAGACTGAGCTGAGCTCTTAGGCAGAAGCTCTTCCCTGGGAGGGTGCTGAGGCGCTGGCACAGGGTGCCCAGAGAAGCTGTGGCTGCCCCATCCCTGGCAGTGCTCAAGGCCAGGTTGGACACAGGGGCTTGGAGCAAGCTGCTCCAGTGGAAGGGGTCCCTGCCATGGCAGGGGTTGGAGCTGGAGGAGCTTTAAGGTTCCTTCCAACCCAACCCATTCCATGGTTCTAACAAAGCCGGCGGTGGTGCACGTTTGTCCTGAGCGGGGCTGGCAGGTGAGGGTCACTGCTCATGGCTCACGGAGCTCATCCTCATGTCCTGCCACCAGCGATGCTCCAGCTCCTGCCAGAATCACCCGGGAGCATCCCAGCGTGGGTTTGGCTCCTGCCCTGCACTGCAGGCATGAAGGGTTTGTGTGTTCTGCTTCGCCCCCCGGGATGGCGAATTGGATGTCCCTGCTCTCCCTGCCTGCATGAGCTCTTGTCGAGTCAATGAGGGACCTCCGCAAGCCTAGTGTGCTGGGAGGGGGGGCAGGCACAGCAGCCTGGTGAGCGTCCTGCACAGGGCATCTTGATAAGGCAGGGACAGGGAGATGCACAGAAACAGCAGCACAAGCAAGCCGAGAGCCCAACCCGCTGCCTCTGCTCTGAACGCCCCTTGGCACAAAGGAGAAACCACTTTATTTACACCAGGGACTTGTTTCTGAGCTGCTTCTGCTGCGTTTAAATCAACCTCGGCTTGCGAATGCACCCAGATGCCCCGGCCGAAGCATCAGTCGTGTGGCAGCGCTGGGTCTGGGCTTGCAGGCAGGTTTGGTGCCTGCATTGTGCCTCCGCTCTGCCAGAACGCGTTGCCCTCGGCGGTGGAATTGCCATTATAATGAAGCAGGGGATGCGCCGAAGTGTTAAATCTTACCGAGCCTCGTTAGCGTGAAAGCCATTAACGTGAACAAAAGCCGGTTTCAAGGTTGAATTGAGAAGCATCAGAGCCTTAGAGTAGGGGGGAGATTGAAATCAGCGTTTGTTTGGTTCTAATCTAATGCGCACGGAACAATGAGCATTTGATGACTAATCCTGGCGATGCTGGGTGTCTTATCGAAAAATAGATGCTTCATTTCAAGCTTTTCCTTAGGGAGCAGCAGAATTCCGCCACACAGGCTTTGCTAACGCAGACCCCATCTCTGCGTGGAGAGGGGATGGGGCAGGACACAGCTCCTCCTTGTGCATTTTCCCCTCTGGGAGTCGAATATACGGGCTGTGCTCAAGCAAAGCGATGAGGCTGGGGCAGGAGGTGGCTTTGGGGGACTCCCCTACGGTGCAGTTATTGCAGGAATGGTGTTCTGATGTTGGCAGGTGTTGATTTAGGCTACAAGGATAGCTCTGCTCGTCCCAGTGCTTCACAGGCCTCCCCCTCAGGTCCATGGTCAATAGGCACCGTATCCTTAGGGAAGGGGTTTAATCCCTGCCACGGGCAGGGACCCCTTCCACTGGAGCAGCTTGCTCCAAGCCCCTGTGTCCAACCTGGCCTTGAACACTGCCAGGGATGGGGCAGCCACAGCTTCTCTGCGCCTCAGCACCCTCACAGGGAAGAGCTTCTGCCTTATCTCCAACCTAAATCTGCCCTAAATCCAACCTAAACCCCAGTGAAAGAGCCCTGATTTCCCATTAAAAACCTCTCCAGGGCCATAGGAGAGTGCCACAGCCCCCATCACCTCTCCAGCACAGAAGAAGGGCTCCCCCTGCACCAGGGCTGGGGGTTATTGCCAGCCCCCCTCCTAAACCCACTGCTCTGTACAGGTGAAAGCAGGAATTCATTCCTCAGAAAGCTCCTGTGATTGAGGCAGATGAACTGGCGCTATATATAGGAATTATTGTTAGGGATTACAGAGCTCTGGAACTGCCTCTTGCAGCGTTCGGGGCTCTTTGCACAAGCTCTGCCTCCCGGCTGCTGTTGCTAAGAGTCCCGAGCCTTGAAAAGATGCATTTAAAAGTAACCGCATTGAGACAAGCCCCGTGTCCTGCTGCTCCTGGTAGGCACAGCCTGGAGCTGCCAGCACGGCTGAAAAGCCTCCAAACTGGGGCTGGATTCTTTTGCTCCTTGGTTCCTTTTATTCCAGGCGAACGGCAGAGCTGTTCCCGGGGGATGCGGGATGAGCTGGTCCCTGTGGGGTTTGTGTGTGCTGCCGGGTTAGAGCTGCCTGCCCCATGGCATCTGGCTGATGGGGTGCCGGTACCAAGCCTCCATCCTATGGAAAACCCCGCAAGATACGAAGTTGTCTGGGTTTGTGTTAATGGAATTGCTCCAGAAGCTGCTCTCTGCTGCGAAACTGAACGGGGGGCTGAAACACCCATTTCAAAGCTCATTTCCCTCTCTTCAAGAAGCAGGAGCTCGCAGGCTGCCCGCAGTGGGGCAGCTCTGACCCCTCTGCAGCCACAGAGCTGTTTTGCTCCTCATCCCTGGGAGCTCCCCTTTTCCTTGCTCGTGTGTCAGCCCTGTGATACACGATGGAATACTGCAGCTCCTGGGATAGCTGGGGAACAGAGGCAAGTCAGATCCCTGTCACCTCCTGCATGGACCAGCCTGCTACAGGCTGCAGCTGCTCCTTGGCTTCATCACCTTAACCCAGCCCTGTGTGTATGGAAAATCTCTTGCTGACTGACCTACATCTCATGCTCCTGTCCATCTTCTCCCTGTATCTGCTTATGCAGTGGGGCAGGATGGCAGTAAGATACCGATGCAACCCTTCAGAGGTGCAGGGAGTGTGACAGGCTTCACCCAGAGCTGCAAACCCCGGGCCCCTCACCTGTAACACTGCTCCTGGGGTGCTTCCCACCTCCAGGTCTGTGTTTGCCCCTGGTTTTGAGGAACAGCTCGGAAGTGACACACAAACCCTTCTATGCCTTGCTCCTCAACGGGATATTTCAGCTGCAGGCAGGATGTTCCCCAGCCCGGGTGCAGATATCCTTGCTCCCATTATGAAACCTCAATGAGCTGCTTTGTTCTTTTGTTTAGAGAGGAGGAGCGGGATGGCAGCGCTGCCCATCCTCCTCCTCCCATCCAGGGGTACTGGGGGGAGCAGATGCTCAGCACTGGCCTGCATCACTGCTCAAGGCTTCCCAATGCGCAGCTTTCTGCTCTAACTTGCTGCCAAAAGAGGTTTCCTCCTTCCGGCTTGGGATCTGGGACACACTCATCCCCTCAGGCACTTAAAGAAGCCAAACGTTGCAATGAGCCTAAAAACACCGGAGCGGAGCGGAGCATTTCTCTGCTTGTTTCATGAGGCTGATGGTGATGCTGGATGCTGTGATTTATTTCATTGCCTCACTTCAAAGTGCTTGATGGCGTTCTTGGGGTTTGTGTAACTTCTGCTCGAAACAAGGGAGGAGGTTTGTAATGGAAGGAAAAACCAGAGTCCAAGAATAACGCAGGACTAGAGTGAACCCTGGAAACGGTGGCACATGGGTCCGAGTCCAGAGATGGATGGAAATGAGTCCTATAAATCAATAATATTCCTTTTAATGCTTCTGAGCCATGGAGAGTGAGGTGATGGAAAAATAAAACCACCCGTCAGCATCGGGAGAACGTGGGGGTTTACTCCAAAAGCGAGTTTCATAGGAACTGCATATTGAAGGATTGAAAGGCTAGGGATAACAGCTCCCAGAGCTGCTGGATGCGGCGCAGGAGCTGGGCCCTTGATAAAAGCAGCTCGATCAGAGCCATTGCTCCAGGAACATCTGTGGCTTCATGCATGTGCACCAGGGCAAGAGGCACACAGGAGCTAAAATGAGCTTCCAGCATCCCCCATCTTCCCTGAATTCACCCCGTTTCCTTTTCCCATTTCTCTGTTTCAGAGCACAGCAAAGTGTGGTCATGGGGGGGGGTGATTTGCAATGGGATCGATGAGTTCTGAACAAACACAGTTTTAAGTCAAAGGAGTTGTGAGTGAGAAGGAAAAGGTAAAGAAATTTTGGGAAAAAAAACCCAACCAAGAGTCTGAAATGCTGCTCATCTCCATGGGTGCTGAAATGCAAGGGTTTAAGTTCAAGGTGAAGACAGCAATGCAATCATAGTCACCAGCTGGTTTGGGTTGAAAGGGGCCTTAAAGATCCTCCAGCTCCAACCCCTTCCACTGGAGCAGCTTGCTCCAAGCCCCTGTGTCCAACCTGGCCTTGAACACTGCCAGGGATGGGGCAGCCACAGCTTCTCTGGGCACCCTGTGCCAGCGCCTCAGCACCCTCACAGGGAAGAGCTTCTGCCTAAGAGCTCAGCTCAGTCTCCCCTCGGGCAGGTTAAAGCCATTCCGCCCTTTAAGTCCCTCCTTAAGTGTTGGGGAAGGTCCCATCCCCTTGAGCACACCAATGCCACCACATCTGGGCCATGGCCAATGTCCCCACACCCTGTGGGACACGGGATGCTTCAATCTCCACATGCAAATGCCATCCAAAGCGCCCAGCACCACCACCGTGCCCCTGGGAGGAAGCTCAGGGCAGAGGGATCAGGGTGGAATAGGGACTGGGTCTTTTCCAGCCTTTCCTCTCCTGCTTTGTCTCCCTCCTTTGGGGAAGGGGCTGTTTCCTCAGCACCATCTGCAAAATGCTCTGTGCTGCATCACACCACAACATCCCACATCTCCCCTCCTCTCCATCCCCTCCTCGCCTTCAAAAGCCTTCCCCAGGAAATAGGATGTTTGTTCAGCTCCAAACTCCAGCATTCCTCCTGCTCTGAGCCCGGAAACCCCAGGGAGCGAAGGACTCCGCAAAGGAATATGTGGAAGGAAAATAAGTAAATAACACAACCATGTCCCATTGGAAGCTACACCACTGCTCTGGATTGCAGAGCCTGCGAGATAGGAGACTTCCATCCTCCTGGCTAGAAAAATCACCTGATTTTCAACAGCTTTCCATCATAAAGTGGGGTTTCTTGTGGGACTACGTATTCTGCTGGGAAGACATCCTGCATGGAGCCTGTCAGCAGCCACGTTTGCACATAGGGGCTGTGCGTCACCGTTTGCGTGATGGTTTTTCATTGATTCTCTTCTTCCTGGCATCCCTTAGGTCACTCGGGGGCCTTGTGCTCTCTCTGCATCCTTTGGGAGCACTCGGGTGCCAGGGAAATCTTCCTGGATAGAGCTGTGGTGTCCAAGGGGCTCCTGCTCCTTCTGCCATCCCCTGCATGCTTGGAAGCTCCATGAGATGGCCCTGTCTGCAGCACCAGTTTCAAAGCGAAGGTCGAAGTGGGGAAAAATAAGTGGAGGAATGAATAATGCAGTGAAATGGGAAACCAAAGCTGGCATCTGCTTGGAAACTCAAAGTTTTCAGCAAGCTGGAACCGAGACATCAATTACAACACCCAAACGGGATAATGCGATGGGAAATAATCCAAATGGGAGAATCCAGATGGGAAAGTGGTGGTTTTATTTTGGCCAGAACATCTTTCTAGGTTTCTGTTTGTAGGCAATGCCTATGCTGTGGCTGTAAATGACTTTAAATCCCCCATCAGCATGAAACTGTCCCATCAGCTGCGTTTCCCTGCTCCTCCCCATCCAAAGGCTGGTGCTCCCTGATGCCGATGGGGCTGGAACCCCCTGGCTCTCCCTGTGGCACGGGATCTATTCCTGCCTTGGGAAGGCCTCCTCCAGCTTCCAAAGCCAAGGATCTGCAGGAAGGGGCCCATCCGGGAGCCTCCCGCAGCACAATGTGGGCTCTGGGCAGCCCTGAGCAGGGATTTTGCCGTTGTTTCCAGGCTGCCTCAGCCCCGAGGCCGTGGGATGATGTGAGGCTGGGATACAGGAAACACCGGCTGAGGTTAAGGGAAAGGAACTCTGGATTTCTCTAGCGACACAGGCACTTGGGCTTATTCCTTCCTCCCAGCGTGGCAGGGGCTGAACGGAGCCTGGCCCTGCCTTTGGAGAAGGAATAGAACAGGGAGGGGTGGGGAAAAACAGATGCAAAAGATGCTGGAGCAGCATCACCCTGGTGGTTGGGGACCACAGGGAACATGGAGCACCCACAGCACACATGGGAGGACCCACGTGAAGGGTAAAACCCATCTCGGGGCTTCTCGGAGCTTATTTGTGCTGGTGCATTGCTTCGTTAGGTTGAATGTTTCTGGATGCAGAAACTATTGGGAGCCTCTTTTCTGGTGCCCCACAGGGTCAGAGGGGTTTCTGCAGTGGGGCACAGGGGTTTTCTCCTCTGTGGGGACATGCTACAGGGCATCTGAAGAGTTTAGAGGGGGAAAAACAGGGGGAAAAGGTCCATTTTGGTAGATTATGGGGCTTTTTTTGCAGTCGGTCTGGAACAGAGGGGCAGAGACAGCAAAAACAAGAGCAAAATCAAAGTCTGGGGACCATGGAGCAAATCGGGAGCTTCAAACGCCAGCAAAACACATTTTAGTGCTGCATTTACACAATAAAAGGTTACATTTCAATGCGAGAACCGCTCGGACAAAGGAAGATGCAAGAGGGAAACGCAGTGAAAGCCGCTCCTCAGGCTGCGCTCCCGTTTCCCCTTGCCCTGCCTGGCTCCGAGCGCTTGGGTCGGTTTGGCAAAGATCCCCAGGGCTTTGTTGGACGTGAGTCTGCATTTTTGCAGAGCAGAAATGCCTCCAGCTGAATAAAAAAAAAAGCAATTCTCTGCTCTCGTTTTGGGTTAAATCCGCGGGGATCTGTGTCCTTTCTCCTTGCAGCCTGGGGATGGCCGAACCCCTGCTACTCCTCATGGAACGGTTTGGGATGAAGGGACCTTAAAGCTCCTCCAGTTCCAAGGGACACCTTCCACTAGAGCAGGTCGAACACTCGGTGCTCCCAACCTTGTGCCCATGGTGCTGGGTTTGGGGAGGAGGGGGGGGAAGCAGGGAATTGGATTTCTTCAGGATTAGAGCAGCCACTGGAGAGTTTCCCTGGTGTTGCCCCTGGCTGGGGGATGCTCCAGTGCTTTAGTGCACACTTACATGCTCTTGTCAATAGATGCCAGTTATGAAGACACGAGCGGTGTTGAGCCCTCATGTGTGCAGTTGCCATGTCTATGGGTAGAGCTGAATAGTAATGCTGCTTTAAGGTGGCTTAAACACTTAAACACAAGTCCTGCGAGCTTGAAGGGCCTTAAATCTTCATGGATTTCATCATGGGTACTTGTGCTGCCATAAGGAATGCTCATAGGTGACTGAAATGGAAAACCAGTCCGTGGGATCCCTGGTCCACAAGGATGAGCTGATGAGTACCTGAGGGTATCTCACCAGTGGGAGCAAGTGCTCCTACAAAGCTGTTGGTCATTCCAAGTGGGAAAACCCGTACGGAATGAGCCGAGACAGCTGAGCACAGCCTGAACCAGCTCCGCGCTGCTCACTCCCTGCCTTAAGTGCTCTTCTTCTGCCCCACTGCCTGCATTCATGTGGTCCAGACTGATCCATTTCCAAGTCACCGCGTTAAAAGCCTTAATGCATCTGTCATATGCCCATGGAGCCCTGGTGCTGCGTGTTCCAGATAACAGCTCATGCTCCAAAGGAGAGCAGCTTCAATCTTGCAACAGCAGAGAGCCTTTTAATGCCTTTTGCGAGCGGTCCCTTGTGCCACCTCCGATTGATATCAAGGGTGTTCTATTTGCTGCCCCATGCCTTGCAAGGCAAATCCCCTATTGCAGCACGGGGTGGGAAGCGGGGTGCTGGGGGACGCTGACCCCTCTGTGTCGCCCTGCAGATGTCATGGCGCCCGCAGTACCGCAGCTCCAAGTTCCGGAACGTCTACGGGAAGGTGGCGAGCCGGGAGCACTGCTTCGACGGCGTCCCCATCACCAAGAACGTGCACGACAACCACTTCTGCGCCGTCAACGCCAGCTTCCTCGCCATCGTGACGGAGAGCGCCGGCGGCGGCTCCTTCCTCGTCATCCCCATCGAGCAGGTAACGGCTTCGGGACGCCTCCGACCTGGAGGGCGGATGCAGGATCCATTGGGGCACCCCCTCCTGCGCTGGGATGAGTTGAGGTCTCTGCTGTCATGGAGTCATGGAATGGTTTGTGGTGGAAGGGACTTTAAAGCTCCTCCAGTTCCAGCCCCTTCCACTAGAGCAGTTTGCTCCAAGCCCCGTCCAACCTTGAACACTGCCCGTGATGTCCTTTCCTGGGGTTTCCTTGTGCAGGGCAGGGAGGATTTAGAGCTGCTTTAACGGATCGGGTTTCCCTTTGGGAAGAAAATGAGACCTTTGTTAAAAGCATGGTTGGCATCTCCCAGTGGTGCGGGCAGGGCAGACACTGGGCACACCTCCACCCTATGGAGATGCCACTTGGGTTTGTGGCCCCGGTATTTCACAGCTCCCAGAAAGCAGGGAGACCCCCCCCTGTCCTGCCCAGCAGGTCCTTGCCCTTTCCTTGAGCTTGTCCATACAACCTCAGCCCCTCAGATTTGATGCCGAGAGGGAGATCTTGGTTGCACACCCTCGTTTCCTATTGCAAAACCCCAGGGTTTTTGCTCTGTGCACTGCAGCAGATGCCACCTCACACAAGATCTATAGTCAAGGTCCATCACCAGTGCCCAGGAGCCATGTGCTGTGCAGAGAGCCTTGGGCTTCAGTTTGTAGCTGAACCCATCTAAAGGACTTCGTGCAGAGGCATCATGTAGCCCTGTCTGCAGTCTGCTCTATGTCTTGTCTGCAGCGCACATCCTTGCTCCCTTCCCCGTGTATTTGCTTCCCCAGCTCCCTGTGAATCCACACATCTCTTGCTCCTGCAGCTTTAAACTCCTGTAAACTTAGCTGCTGCTTCGGGAGCTGCCCCATGGGACCACGTTTGGTCTCCTGGCAGATGCAGCCAGGCAGCAGCGACCTTGACCACGAAATGAGCATCACCTTTGCTTTGCTTTGCTTTGCTTTGCTCACACAACTTGAGCGCTGCCTTTGGGTACCAGGGTTGCACTGATGCTGTTGCTCTCCCACCGGTGTTCCAGACCGGCATCTTCATCCCATACCCAGGTACTGGGGGATCCACAGGCTGCAGGAGGAGAAGTGGGACACCCATTCTTAGGAGCAGTTTAACATTGGAGGAGCTGCACTCACTCCCCTTAAGGATGCAGTCACCGTATGCGACCTGAAGACACGCCACACGCGTCCCCCATGTGATGTTCACATCTCTTCCGAATCCCTCCTTGAGTCCTGGAGTAGAATCAGCTACAGATGGGAGAAATTATAATCAGGGTTTTAATTGCAGAGCACAGCTTGACTCTTATTAACATTCACAATACCAGGAGCTCTGTCTGAGCACCCAGAGCCTCACACCATGGAGCAGGACCAGGAGGATGCCCATCCAGGCACCGCTTACTCCTGCCCTTAAATCCTCAGCTAATCACTGGGTGTTGCCAGCAAATTACCTTTATACCCTATCAAACACAGCCCTGTCCCACTGGGATCAGAGCAGAGGGAAAACGATGCTGTTTGCATCCTGTTCCCAAGGGCTCGCTGCGGAAATCCTGGCAATGGTGCACCAAATCCCAGCCGGAGCAGCCCGCGTCAAGGGCCTGCACACGCCTTTGTGCAGACTAATCATGTCATTATTTATTTGATATTTAAATAGGTTCTGATTAGCTCATTAAGAGTAAACTGATTTTCTTTGGAAATCAGCAGCCCTCTAATTAATTGGCATCCATATTTAGCTGCACATAATGAAGGTAACCTAGATACTGCAGCTCCACTCCGGCTTTGATTTGCTGCCATCCTTTCCTCACCCCCCTCCCCACGTCTGCCCTCTGTTCTGCTCAGAAATGCTCACCAGAAACCCCCCTGCTTTCTGCTTCAAGTGACAAAGCATTTGCATACGCTGGGCCATATGTTCCTCTGCCTGCACAGCAGAGAGGCTGGCTCCTCCTGTATCCCCACAGCTGTCCAGGGATGCGCGACCCCTTCTGCAAGGCTGAGGAGGTTGGAGACATGGAGCACGGCTGCTCTGTGTTCCCCGTCCTTCCCGAGCCTGCCCATGCGGTGCACGATCCCAGATTCTGGAGCTTTGGCCACTGGGATCCAGCTTCTCCCCATCACTGCAAGGGCTTTGTGCTATAGATATCCCTGGAGAGGGGGCGAAGGAGAGCTCGTGCTCAGGCTCGGCAAGAAGAGGATTTGCTTCCCAAACTGAAGCAGCAGAAGGATTTGGTCCCAGATTCAGCTGCAGGGAGCAATATCCCTGTGTTGTGAGTCAGCAAGGGGCTGAGCAAAGTCCAACCTCACACATCCCTTAGGGCCAGCACTGAAATCTAGCATCCCCATCAACAGCACAAAGCCCCATGGGTGATCCTTCACCTCCTTCTGGGCTTCCAAACACTCCAGGGTGCATTTTATGTCATTCCCAGGCTTTTCTTGGTAGAAATGAAGCATTCCCACAGGTGCCTCGGGCAGCACCAGCTTTGGCTGACCCGGGGTCGGCCAAAACAGCCAGGGAGAAGGAAGCTCCATCCATCTGTGGATCTGTTTCAGCTGTGTGTGGTTGAATGAGCTTGGTTTCAACGGTGTTGGGGTGGGGAAGGATGCTGGGGGCTGCTTTAAGGGGAGTGGGCTGCCATGCAGCTCGCTCTGCATGCTGCAGGGCTTCCTTTAGGCAGGGGAAGGGTGCTTGGCATCACCTGCCCTGCCGCAGGAGGGTTTTGTTTCTGTAGGGGATGAAGGGAGCTTGTTTTCCACAGGCAGACAATGTTATCTGCCTGCATGCCTGGAGGAAGCCGGAGCAGGAAAGGGGAGTCTCTGTTTACCCATGGGAAGCTGAAGTCCAAGGCTGTTGTTCACGTCGTAGATGTGGTTGGTTGGGAGCTGTTTGTGGGGCTGGGCATGGGAAGCCCCTCAGCCCGCTGCTGGGCTGTGCTATGGTGTGAGCAGGGGGCTGAGCCCCACTGGGTGCGTGGGACGCTGATGCCCATCACTGCAGCCAGAGGGGCTGGTAGGAGGCTGCCTGTGGGGGTGACAGCCCCATGGCTGATCCCCACAAGGGTCCCACGCCTGCAGTTCTGTGTTCAACAGCACCAGAGGGACGTGGAGCTGTTGGAGTGAATCCCGAGGAGGCCATGGAGGTGCTGCGAGGGCTGGAGCAGCTCTGCTCTGGAGCCAGGCTGAGAGAGCTGGGCTGGGGCAGCCTGGAGAGGAGAAGGCTCCTGAAGGGGAGACCTGAGAGCAGCTCCAGTGCCTAAAGGGGCTGCAGGAAACCTGGAGAGGGGCTTGGGACAAGGGATGTAGGGACAGGCCAAGGGGAATGGCTTTAACCTGCCAGAGGGGAGACTGAGCTGAGCTCTTAGGCAGAAGCTCTTTGCTGTGAGGGTGCTGAGGCGCTGGCACAGGGTGCCCAGAGAAGCTGTGGCTGCCCCATCCCTGGCAGTGCTCAAGGCCAGGTTGGACACAGGGGCTTGGAGCAAGCTGCTCCAGTGGAAGGGGTCCCTGCCCGTGGCAGGGGTTGGAGCTGGATGGGCTTTAAGGTCCCTTCCAACCCAAACCAGGCTGGGATTCAATGAATAACCCCAGGGCAGCAGCTGGCGAGCAGGCGGAGCAGGATGTGTGCTCCGGGCATCCTGCCCTGGCTCCGGCTTGGCTCAGGGTCCTGGTGGCATCTGCTCTGCCTGTGTGCTCACAGCATCGCCCGTGGGAGCCCTGTGCACGTCCCTTCCATAGGGACACCTCTGCCCCAAGGCTGGGCAGAGAACAGATGCACCCATCACACGTCTGCACCCATTGCTTGTGCTGTGCTTCAGAGCACCAGCAGGTTTTCTGCAGGGACAGTGCAGGTTTCTCTCTATTTCTTTATACATCGAACTAATTCTCATGTCCTTGGGGCTTTCCTATCTTTAAACTGAGGACGCAGGAGCCTCCTGTGCTCTGTGCTACCTATTTCTCCCTGTGAATTTTCCCTCTTACCCGAATTTAGTCCGCAGGAGGCTTCTGCTTTAACCTGGAGCTGGCCAGAAAACAAAGAGGCCTGGGGCTTACAGAAAGAACTGACACATCAGCATTGCTGCTCCGTTATCCCATGTCCTTGCGTTTATCAAGGAGACATCAGGAGAGCAGCTGTGGGAAGCCCAGAGCTGGGATTCGGCTGGGTTTAAGCACCTGGATCGGTCAAAAAGCATCAATGCGAGGTTTCAACGTTGGTGATGGATCAGAGGGTGAATGGGGCTTGAAAACGGGCTCCTTGGACCAGCAGGAGCTTGGGAGGGGAAATAGGGATCCTGTCCCCATTGACGCCGCTCTATTTGCGGCAAAGCCGTGGGTCGGGCCCACGGAGCGCAGCAATTGCCGGCCCCCTCTGCCGGTTAAAGCCTGTCCTCGCCGGGATAAGGCGCCGGTTTGCTCCCAGGGAAGCAGGGATCGATTCCCAGCGGCCGTGATGCGATGGAACAGGGACGTTGTGCGGCGTTCGGCTCTGGCATCGACGAGCTTGAGCCCGGCTGCTGCTGCTGTGAATGCTGCAGCGAGGCTTGGGATGGGGTTAATCTGTGCCACTGCATTGCCACAGGCTGTGGGCATCGCCTTTGAGGGCTCTGCGTGCTGGGGAAGCTCATCTGATGGTGACCCCCAGCACAGGCAATGAGGGTGAGATGGGTCACGTCTGTTTCATTGAACCCCATTTCTAGCCGCACAAAAGGAGGGACTGAGCTTTAAACCTTCATCTCACCAAAACCAGCACGAAGCAGCGGTGATTTCTTTCCCTGCTTCATGATTTCCAGGGCTTAACTGGGTAACAAAAAGGGTAATGAGGCTTTATACATGGATGTGATCATTTTATGGTGATTAACATGGTAAATCTGGGACTGTTTACCCCAAAGCAACCCTGAGCATGAGTTTGCCAGAGACAGGGATAGCATCACTTGGGGAAACTGAGGCACGGGCGCTGGCGCTGCTTGCTCAGGGTGTGGAGGATGAGGGAGAGGATGGCCAGGCGTGGTTATAAGGGATACAAGCCCTGGTTTAGCCGGTGCTGGAGGATGCACAGAGCACATCCCATCTCCTCCCCTGCTGGAAGCTCCCAGGTGCTCCAGGCTGCTCTCACTGCTGGTGGTGTTCTCCTGGAGGTGGAATCTCTGCTTCTCTCAGAGGTGCCAAAGCCTGAGCTGAGCTTTCCCAGTTTGCTTATGAGGAAGCTGGCTCTTGGCTTCGTGCTTTACTCACTGTTCCCATTCACAGGAGCAGTCAGGAAGCTTGGCAGCGTGTCCACAACAACCAGGTTACTCCCTGCAGGACCCAAAAGCACTCTCAGACCTTTCCCATGCCTGGAGTTGATGTTTCGATGGACAATGTTGTTTATTCCAGGCATGGGTTTCTTTGGGGTTGGGTTTCTCAATGGATTTATAGTACTGAGAATCCCTGGACCAGCTTCCAGGCGGGTCAGTTGTGTGTGCCCATCCTTCCCAGGGGATGATCCCGCTGGGAACACGTGGGATTGACCAATCTCCTCAGTCTTGGCTGGCCATGAATGGCTCCCATCTGGTGGTTTGCAGTGCTGGAGGCTGGATGAGCATCCTGGCATAAGGGAGGATGCAAGGGAATAGCAGTGAGGGTGGAGAAAGGCTTGGGGCATCCCTATGCTTATCCAGTTGTTGGAGAGAAACCCTCCAATAGCAGCATCCTTCCACCTGCACGTGGGAATTCCCTTGGGGAATTCTGTGTACAACTGCACGAGCGCTCGGGGCAGCAAACACTGCCTCTTGCTGCAACACCTCCCTTGCATTCGGGCTCTCACGCTCTTGGCTTCGACATCTGTGTCGCAGATGTGATGCCCAGATGGGCCTGGAGCCCTCCGCTTGCTCCCCCTTCCCAGGGGCCGGGCCTTGGGGAGATGCTCAAGCAGCCCCGCTCCGTGGCAATGGGTTTTCTGGGTCCTTGCCAAGGGTTTGTCCCGTTTCCCTGTTGCTTTTGCTGGTTCCTTTTGGCTGGGTTCCTAATGAGAAGGAGTTAACCTGCGGCGACCTTCCCATGTACAGCAACCATGCAGGGATCTGCCCCAGGTCAGGGGAACCGGTGTAACTTCCTCCCCTTTGGCTCTCAAATAGGAGAGGCCCTTAAAAACACAGCAGTAAATGTATTTACTCTTAATCTCAGCCACTGGAGACTCGTGTGTACTCAAGGATTTCCTGGGAAACCCTCTAAAGCCCCTACGGCTCAGGCAGCGCTTCCCTGATCCCTCTACAAGCTAATAAGGGATTAGGGGGCATTCAGGGGAAGCTGCTGGGTGGGGAAGGGTGACCCCGGGGTGGTGGTGGGTGCTCCTTCCTTGCGGATGCTCCCCAGCCAGGGGCATGGATGCTGGATGGACGCTGCTGTTGTTTGTGCCAAGGGCTCCACGCACGACTGCTTTGAGGGTAGGAAACGGAAGGGCTGGGGAATGTTCTGGGTTTGGATTTCCAGGGAAGCTGGTGCAAAGCTGGGTTTAGGAAATACATGGAATCCTGGAATGGTTTGGGTTGAAGGGACCTTAAAGCTCATCCAGTTCCAACCCTCTGCCACGGGCAGGGACACCTTCCACTAGAGCAGGTCCCTTACCCACACTCATTCATTCCCTTGCATGGGACACAGGATCGCATCCCCATCAGCAGCTCTGTGATGGGCTCATTCCTAACTCAGGAGCCTCCTTCTAGTTAGGGCAGGTTACACCAGGTCCCCACGTGTGTGCTGCCGGTTCACCTTCCCTTCGGGGGCTGAAACCTGTTGGTGTGACAGAACCTCCACCAGGGCCAGTTTCAGGGCAGGGATGGATGAAGAGCCAGGATCCTGCTCCACCTCCTCCTCCAGCCACCGACAGCATCCCTTTGGCTTGCTCAGAGAGCCTGAATTGTGAGGACTGTGCCCATCAGCAACAGCCTGGCTCGGATCTGAGCTGCCACCTCAGCCCTGGTCCCCAGCCTGCCTCCTGCCAGCTAAATGTGCTTTCTTCCTTGCATTGACCTGGCAGCTTCACCCCAGATGAGCAGCAGTGATCAAAGTGCACATTTCTGACACTATCGAGCAGCTAAAAGGGCATTTTCCTGGTTAAAGCCCCAGATTTGGCTCTTACTGGCTCTATTTTAAATCAGTTCGGGATTCTAGAGGTAAAACCAAGTGACTTTGTGACAGCTTTGCCAGGGTGACCCAAGCCTCCGGCAGCCGGCGGCTCTGGATGATGCTGTGGCCAGAGGGATGGTCCCTTGAGTCCCCCCAGCTCCTCATCCCCTCCAGGAGGCTTTTCTTTGCCTGGGCTCCACCATCAGCACTGCAAACCCCGGAGCATCCCATGGGAAGGGCAGTACATTAAAGCATACATCACCCATGGATTTTAATGCTGCCTTTTACTCGGAGGCAGAGACAGCCCCTTGGGAAGATGCTGTCACACCAGAAGTGGGGCAATGCCCCACAGCACCTCCGGGATCCCCCAGGACACAGATCTCCACGCTGGGAGCCAGTGACCCCCTGGAAAAGCGAGATCCAGGGAGGAGCATGGCCTGACCAAGCACTGAGGGTACATGGGCTGTAACACAAAGGAAATCATTGAAGACAAGCCCTTCGTTGAAATACAAACGAAGCCTTCCCAATGCAGAGCCTAAAAAGCAGATTTCATCCCCCCAGAAGTCAGTTTTCCACTAAACTGAGTTTTCCAAAAGAGATGGAGGGGAAGACTTAGGAAAAGGATGCTTTTCACTGAGAACACCTAATACCTAACCCCAGCATTCCCATGCAGCAACGTCGAAGCTCGGCCTCCAGCACCCCTCCTGTGAATTAATGGGATGCAAAGCACAGTTTGATCAGTTATGACATTAAGTACACCAGCAGACATCGCTTCCCCTTATCCAGCTTTCCCCTTATTTTCCTATTTGCATTAGGATGACATTATTAACTCGCTGTCTGGAGCCGGAATCCGTGGAGCAGCTGGTAAATCCCAGGCGGACAGACCCTTTAACAGCATCAGTTAATGCACAATCACTTTAATTCCAAGCAACCAGTCGACTGATTCCCTTTGCCCAGTAGATTTGATGGGGTTTGTCAAAATCCATTAGGCTTTCAAGAGGACAAAACACACTTTGGTTACACGGGGTAGTTTCTGACCAAGAAATCAAGAGGTTTTGGTTAAAATTAAGTTGAATGCAGCGAGGATGCAGGAGATGCTGCAGCAAGGGATGGTGCAAGAGCAGGGGTGAGTTATGCCTGAGCCCATGGCAAATGGACGAGGAGAAGGAGCCAAATAAAAGAAATACAAAGGAAAACCCATGGGAATAAGGGATTCGTGCTGCAGTTTCCCATTGAGTCACTCTTAAAGGACCTTGCCAGCAGCTGTGCGTTAAGCCGCGGTGAATCCTAATCACTGGATCCCTGATCCCGGGCTAGGAGAAGCTCGGTGACCCAGATTCCATCCCTCCGATGAGAACATGCTGGCCTCCAGCAGCTCCCATGTATTCCATGGCATGGGCCTGAAGGAGCAAACCTTCCAGGCACTTCAGCCCCTCAAAGGCCTCGCTTTGCTGGAGCAATGAGGAGCACTTGATTTGTGTTATGTGGGGACATAACCGCTCCATGGTTCTATGCATCCAGGGGCAGAGGGGAACAATGACCCTGGTACCCCACCAGGGGTGGAGCTGGAGGTGTCCCTTTGCCCACATCCTGAAGGCAGCAAGAGCAGGCACCTATTTTTATCCCTTGAACTCGATCACAAACAACCCATATAACTGAGTCCCCGGTGTTTTAAGGCCAGCCTAGTTCTTATCTTATATATGTGGGTTGTGTCCAAGGGATGACTTAGAGGTGTTGCAGCAATTTAAGCAAGAACTGGCTTTTTGCTCCAATCATAAAGCTTACGGAAAGTGCTTTTAAATCAATGAAATAGGCTTGGGGAGGGTTGTGTTTGCCTGTACTGCTCAGCACCTGGAGTGATGGTTTTCTGCATCTCCATCCCTGCATCGCTGCTCTGAGTTCACTGGAGCTGCCACCAACCATGCATTTGGTGGGTACCCCATCCCTGGAGACATTCAAGCCAGGCTGGATGTGGTTCTGGGCAACCTGATCTGGATGAAGGCGTCCCTGCTCATCGCAGGGGGCTGGAACTGAATGAGCTTCAAGGTCCCTTCCACCCCAACCCATTCTGTGATTCCACGCAGCGCTGCAGCAATTAACAGCCACATCTCCCTGGGAGCTGATGAATCCAAATCAACCTCCCCATCAGCAACAGTGCAGGGGGAGCCCCTGGGCCTCATCCGGCTGCTGGGAGCCCTCCTGCCCGCTGCCCTTGGCTGTGGATGGTAAAGGTGCAGCGTGGTACCCGCAGCATGGCTTTGCTCGTGTTAAGCGGAGCCGGGAGCTCGATGCGGTAGGAGGTCAGTGCTGGAAGGGCCATCAAATATTTAGTGGCTCTGCCGGGCTGACCTACTTTATCCTGCACGTTCCAAGCATGCCAGCACCTCCAGGCTGCGGCACGGAGCCAGCACAGGGGAAGGAAAGGTGATGGGGTGACCTTGCAGGGTCCCTGCAACCCAATGGGGATGGGAGGCTGAGCACTGTCCCCTGCTATGGAGCTCTGCTGGGATGTCAGGACTGGATCATCCCTAAGGATTTCCATCTGTGTGGAAGGATCCCCTCAAGTGGGCTCACGGTTGGGCGATCGGCATCGTTAAACAAGAGGGTTGTGGATCCCAGAGGATTTGTGCTGCAGAGTACACACGCACACCTTGCTCAACACTGCTTCCACAGTTTGGGATGAAAGTACCAGATGCTTCATGCGTGGCCCAATGGGTGATCCACCTGGAGACCCGAGGGTTGGTTTGGAGCCTCTCGAGTCCCTTCCAGCCCTTTTGCCCGTGGTTTCAGATGGAATATCCACAGGGTAAAACCAATGCCTGGCTTGGCTGGGTGTCTCCTCCAGCCAAAAGCCCCATGCCGGGATGTGCTGGGGACCTCGCTCCCCTAACGAGGCTCCAGCCTTGAAAAGACCAAATTTGTCACTTATTTTCCCTCCTTTTACAGACAGGCCGGATCGAACCGAACTACCCCAAAGTCTGTGGCCACCAGGGCAACGTGCTGGACATCAAGTGGAATCCCTTCATTGAGAACATCATCGCGTCATGCTCCGAAGACACCTCGGTGAGCCTTTAACATACACAGCTTAGGCACTGCGGGTAGGGGATGGATCAACCACCTGTGGAGCAGAGAGGGGATAAGAGATTGCTGCAGAGCCACAGGCACAGTCATGGTGCGGGGGCAGCTCCTCTGCTTGTCCCCAGCATCACTTCTCATCCCAACGTTGCTCTTCCTGTGTCCCCCATGCAAATAAGCCATAGAGCTGTGCACAACGAGGGCTTTGCATTTTCCCCAAGCCCAACAGCAATGCTGGTATTGATCCTTCTTGCTCTCATGGACCGCAGGGGCTGTGACAGCTCTCATGGCCTGATCCATCAAGCGATGGGAGCAGAAGGCTGGGGAATGATGAATCAGATCATCTTTATATAGCTGTTAGTTATCTGCATCCTCTTTGTTTTCTGGACCCAAGTCCATCCCAAAGGCTGCATCACAAAGGAAAGAAAGCCTTTGTACAACGGAGATCAGAGACCACTGCCCATTCTGCATGGCAGAAGACAGGGCTTGGGGGGATCCAGCTCTTAACCAGTTACAAACCTGCCTCTCCTGATCCTTAGCGTTTCACTGCATTACCTCCTGATGTCTCATCCTCTCCTGCAGCTCCGTATATTGGCATTTATTATTAGCTGAAAGCTTGTCAAGGAGGATATTGAGTGGGGAAAAGAGATTCAGATCATGGCCATGAATCATGGTGAGCTGTCTCCCAGCTTGAGTCATAACCTTTAGATTCAGTCGCTGGGGAATAGGAAGTGCTGGGAGGGAGGGAGAATACTGGGAAGACTCCATGAGGATCATTAAACCTGGGAAATGAAGTTAACAGCCCCCCTGTCCAATGGTGGGGGGTGTCCCCTCAATGGGGCTCACGGCTCCTGGTGCGACCCCATGCCCATGGTGCTGCTAATGGGCAGGTTCTGCACCTTTGGGTTTCCCCTTCTCCCTTCCAGGAGGTGTAAGGAGTTTCAGGCCAACAGTATCAAGGGGAGGATGCTCAGGTCCCCAGGGAGTCTGAGCTGCAGCAAACAGAGCATTTGGATGCTCTCTGTCACTGTTGGTCCCAGGCTGGGGGCGAGCACAGTGATGCTGCCAACCCATCCTGCTCCAGACTCCTGCTTCCCTCCATACTGCCCTGCACGGAGAGGACAACCTGTGCAGCCTCATCCCTGGGGCATCACTATGGATTTACCCTCTCCAAGGGGGTGATGAGGATTTAATGCTCTCTATTAACGGCTGTGGTTAGATGCTGCCTCCCAGGAGGGGATCGCTCCCATGGGCCACCCGGGTCATGGCTCTGCTTGAAACCCTTCCTGTCGTTATTCCTGTTGTTATCCCCTCCCTGTGAATCTGTATCCACTCAGACTGGTCTGGATAAAGGCATCGGTCCTCTCCCGATGCTCTCCCATGGGATATTTGTCCTTGTGGAACAATTATCACCCTCCCTGTGCTCTCCCCCTGCGGGAGACCAGACCACAGGGGGAGCAGATCAAGCTCAGGACACCCATTAGGGTGCAGGATGACGCTGCTGGTATTGGGGCACTGCAGGGATGCAGCATCTTAGAGCTCCTCTGGGTGGGAGTCAGGGTCATGCTGGGGCTCCCAAACCCATCCTGGTGCCTGAGCCATCCCATCCCATCCCATCCCACCCTGTAGGTGCGGATCTGGGAGATCCCCGAGGGCGGCCTGAAGAGGAACATGACAGAGGCTGTCCTGGAGCTGTACGGGCACAGCCGGCGCGTTGGCCTCGTGGAGTGGCACCCAACCACCAACAACATCCTCTTCAGCGCTGGCTATGACTATAAGGTGAGTCCTGTCCAGCCCCATTCCTGCTGCCCGGGGCTGCCCTTGCAAAGGATTTCCCTGCTCGTGGCATGGGAGGCAGCAGGATCCTGCTCACTGGAATGAAATGACCCAGTGTCTGCAGCAGAAGGAGCCTTCTCGTACCCCATCATAAGAGCAAGGACTCCCTACAGGCCCTTGTCCCAAGCCCCTCTCCAGCTTTCCTGTAGCCCCTTTAGGCACTGGAGCTGCTCTAAGGTCTCTGGATCCCATCCCTTCCCTCCGGCCTGTCCAGCACCACACAGCTCAGTGCCATTGGCAAGCTCATTGAGGGCACAGCACAGCACAAGCAGCAGCTTCAGGGCAGCCCTGGATGGAGGGGAAGGGGCTCAGTGGGTGACGATGGAGTGATTCCAGCCACAACAGGAGGTATCAGGCTGCCCAAAGCAGACGTGGGGCTTGCAGGAGGGGTGGGGGGGTCTCCAGGAGCGGAGACACAAGGATAACGTCCCTGCTTCGCACAGGTCCTCATCTGGAACCTGGATGTGGGGGAGCCAGTGAAGATGATCGATTGCCACAAGGACGTCATCCTCTGCATGTCCTTCAACACGGACGGCAGCCTCCTGGCCACCACTTGCAAGGACAAGAAGCTGCGGGTGGTGGAGCCACGCTCCGGCAGGGTCCTGCAGGTGGGTGATGCGAGAGGCAGGGGAGGGATGGGGCATGGAAACGGGACCCAGGGGAGGAATCACACTGAAATGGGTTAAAATACCTGCGCTCGTGATGGGTTGGTTGGATGGGTCAGGGTTCGTGGGTAACACTGTTGTGGGGAGGGGACGGTCCCATCCCAAGCATAGAATCATAGACTAGTTAGGGTTGGAAAGGACCTTAAGATCATCCAGATCCAACCCCCCTGCCATGGGCAGGGACACCTCACACTAAACCATCTCACCCAAGGCCTCGTCCAGCCTGGCCTTGAACACTGCCAGGGATGGAGCATTCACAACCTTCCTGGGCAACCCATTCCAGTGCCTCACCACCCTCACAGGAAAGAATTTCCTCCTTAGATCCAATCTAAACTTCCCCTGTTTCAGTTTTAACCCGTTACCCCTTGTCCAGCATAGGAACTGGGAGCTTTTACTGATTTAAGGTTGGTGCAGAGTCGTAGAAATTAGGGGATGGTGGCACAGAAAGTGCCTGAAGGGGCCAACAGGAAACCTGGAGAGGGGCTTTGGACAAGGAACAGGCCAAGGGGAATGGCTTGAACCTGCCAGAGGGGAGACTGAGCTGAGCTCTTAGGCAGAAGCTCTTCCCTGTGAGGGTGCTGAGGCGCTGGCACAGGGTGCCCAGAGAAGCTGTGGCTGCCCCATCCCTGGCAGTGTTCAAGGCCAGGTTGGACACAGGGGCTTGGAGCAAGCTGCTCCAGTGGAAGGGGTCCCTGCCCGTGGCAGGGGTTGGAGCTGGAGGAGCTTTAAGTCCCCTTCCAACCCACCCCGTGCCTTGGTTCCATACCTAACACTGTTGCAGGAGGCGAGCTGCAAGAACCACCGCGTGAACCGGGTGGTGTTCCTGGGCAGCACCAAGCGGCTGCTCACCACCGGGGTGTCGCGCTGGAACACGCGGCAGATCGCGCTCTGGGACCAGGTGGGTGCCAGGACCCCCCCCTCCAACCCCAACCCCAGCCCCGGGTCATGGCTGCTCAATAAAGGGCTTTTACCTCTGCTGCAGGAAGACCTGACCATGCCCTTGATAGAGGAAGAGATTGACGGGCTCTCGGGGCTCCTCTTCCCATTCTATGATGCTGACACTCACATGCTGTACCTGGCTGGCAAGGTACGGGCTGTGCATCCCATCCCATCGCTGCGGCACCTCCTGGGGAGGCAAAAGGGCTTCTCTCCGGCGTGGTGGGAGAAGAACCCTCCACGGAGCAGGGCTGTGCTGAGCCCCCAGCAAAGCGTTATGCAGCTCTTTGGCCACTAAAGCCCGGTTTGGAGAGGTGCCCACCGCTGTTGAACGGGTGGTGATGCATCCCTCTGGGTGATGTAGGGCTGCAGCATCCCCAGCTTGTATTCCCCTATGGATGGGGGTTGTTGTCATGGGCTTTAGTCCATCTCACGTGTTCCAAACCATCCCTCTTCCCTGCTCCAGGGTGACGGGAACATCCGCTATTACGAGATCGGCTCGGAAAAGCCCTACCTGAGCTATCTCATGGAGTTTCGCTCCCCAGCCCCACAGAAAGGACTGGGTAAGGATGGAGCTGCTGGTCCTGAATGTGCTGACGAAAGGTGCTTTGTCCTCAATAAAAGCTGCTCATCCCTTTCCTAATGTCCCCGGGGTGACCAAGGTCTGTGCCCCGTGTCCTCAATGTGATGCTAGCAGGGATGGACTCATTGAAGACCTGGAGAGGACGGGTGTTCGGGGTGCTCGGTGCTGGGGAGGCGGATGGGTCCCAGCCGGGTGCAGCACCCCTGGTTATGCCTGTGCCTCCTCGCAGGGGTGATGCCCAAGTACGGGCTGGACGTGTCGGCCTGCGAGGTCTTCAGGTTCTACAAGCTCATCACGCTCAAGGGGCTGATCGAGCCCATCTCCATGATCGTGCCGAGGAGGGTGAGTCCTCTGGGGAGCAAGTTGGGTGGGATGGGGATGATCCCATTGTGCTGCTTCACTCACCGGGCTGCTGGCTGGCCCTGTGGTTCTGATGGGATTCCCAAGGGAGGTTACTCAAGGCTCAATAGGAATGATTTTAGGAATTCCCCATCCCTGGCAGTGCTCAAGGCCAGGTTGGACACAGGGGCTTGGAGCAAGCTGCTCCAGTGGAAGGGGTCCCTGCCCGTGGCAGGGGTTGGAGCTGGGTGAGCTTTGGGGCCCCTCCAACCCAAACCATTCCACGATTCTATGAAATTCCTCTCTGTGTTGCTCCTGGCCTTGCTGCCGTTGCTTTGTCCAAAATCAGCTTGCCGCGTTGGGATGGGTAACCAGGGGCTTGTCTCATGCGAGCTTCGGGGGGTGTTTCTGGTGAAGTATCTCAGAGCTGGAGCAGGGTTTGTTGTTTGCCATCCCGGATTTGCTGGCATTCCTCATCTAAATTAGTGAGGCAAACCCCAGTTCATGGCCTCCCGCTGCCCTGGGTGGAGAGGATTAAGCACAACCACGTGCAGCACATTAGGATGTGCAGCTCAAGCTGAGCAGTCACAAAGGAGGTGCTTTTCTATCCCCCTGTTTGCAGTCAGAGACGTACCAAGAGGACATCTACCCCATGACCCCGGGGACGGAGCCAGCCCTCACCCCGGATGAATGGCTCAGCGGGGTCAACCGAGGTAAAGCCATGGATGCTGTGCTGGGGGGTGACAAGGGATGCAGGATGGGACCGCGGCCGCCCCTGACCTCCTTCCCCCCCCCTCTGCTCCACACAGATCCCATCCTGATATCGCTGAAGGAGGGCTACAAGAAGACATCCAGCATCATCTTTAAGGCCCCGGTGAAGGCGAAGAGGAGCGTCCTTGTGAACGGCATAGACCTCCTGGAGAACGTGCCGCCGCGGACGGAGAATGAGGTAAGGCAGCGTGGGATGGGGATGGGGACAGCCGGGGATGGTCCCTGATGGGATGGGGATGGGCTTCCTGGACAGCCACCGCTCTGCAGGTCCCAAACAGCACCTGGCCACTGTGTTGCCTTGTGGCTTGAAGCCTCCAGCTTCACGTTCACCACAGAGCACCCAAAGGAGCGGTGTTCAGCTCCCAGATGAGTTCTTTTTTACTTAAAACCCTCTGGGAACAACGTATGGAGGCGCTGCGGAGGCATGAAGTCCCGAAAGGAATCTGTATTGCTGGAGCTGAGTTGGCACACTGCATGTGTGGGGTATCCCGATGCTAGAGGGTGATGTATTGAAGCAGATCAAGTTGTGTTGCAGAAGGAGCTGGGTTGTGAAGGAGCTCCGGGGGGGCTGTCAGGAGGGTGAAGCCCCAGAGCCGGTCCCTCCAGCTCCATCCATTCCCTTCCAGCTCCTCCGGATGTTCTTCCGGCAGCAGGACGAGATCCGGCGGCTGAAGGAAGAGCTCTCACAGAAGGACATCCAGGTCCGGCAGCTCCACCTGACCCTCAAGAACCTGCGGAACAACCCCAAGAACAATTAACTTGCAGGGCTGTTTTCTAAACGAACTGCCTCTGTTTATACTCGCTCTTTACTCTCCCTGTATCCACTCACACACCACACGAGCCACAACCAAGTGACCTGCCAAGAGCCCGCAAAGCTAACTGGAAATAACGTCCTCCTCGTCCCGTCTAGCACTAAAACTGCTTTAACCGAGAGCTACTGCATGAGAGGCGGCCGGGGGGGGTCCCCGCCAGCCCCCGGGCCATGAGCTTGGAGTAAGTAGTGGAGCCGCATCCCCTCCGTCGGGATGAGGCGGCACGGGGAGGGCGCGAAGCTTCGTTGCTGTGCGTGTGTTTCCTATGCAAAGACGCGAGGGCGGGCGCAGAACTGGAACAGGGGTGGGAAGGGCTTGGGTCACAAACACAGGGTGGGATGTGGGGACCCTTCCCATGGCAGCGGCGGTGGAACAGCTCCAGCACGGCCGGGTTTGGGCAGGAGCAGCCGGTGAGGGTCACAGCCTGCGGAACGGAGTCGCTCCGCACGTGTGCGTGCATCCATGCACTGGGTCCTTAACCCCCCCCCCCCCGAGAGGCTGGGTTCCCAAACAGAGAGGGGTTTTGCTCCCTCTGACTCTGCAAAGAGGGACTCATCGTCCTCCCGTCCGCTGCCAGTGCCATGGGGAGGGGGACAGATGTCACCCAGCTCACCCCAGGGGTGAGGGTACCCAAGGGATGGATGCAGTGGTGCGGAGCTGTGCGCGGTGGGGTTCAGCACGCCTGTACAATCAGTGTTTTGTGGATGAGCACAGGAATGACACCAAATACTGCTGGTTTACCTATATATATATATATATATATTCACTAAACCCAGTTGCTGAACTGCCCAGCACCACCAGTGTGATGGATTCTCCTCCCCGTTAACTCACCCTGTGCCCGCACCCGCTGCTCCCCCCTCTTTACATGTGCTGTCATTGCCTATTATTTATGCTACCACGGAATAGTGATGAAATAAAATGTTTTCAAGATACCAAACCCTTGCCTGCTCCTTCGTTGCCTTGCCAAGGGCTGGCCCCCACCCGAGAGAGGGTGGTGGCACCTAAAAGGGCATTTTTGGGTGCGCATAGAGGTGGATTCTGCCTCTGCTGCAGCAACTCCCCTGGGCTCCCAGGTCCCCGCAGCATGGATTGATGGTGGCTGGATGCTTGGGTGATGCTGTGGGCTGCACAGGAGTTAGGGGTGAGGCACAAGGAGCACAAGCACTGCCAGGGACGGGGCAGCCACAGCTTCTCTGGGCACCCTGTGCCAGCGCCTCAGCACCCTCACAGCGAAGAGCTTCTGCCTAAGAGCTCAGCTCAGTCTCCCCTCTGGCAGGTTAAAGCCGTTCCCCTTGGCCTGTCCCTGCAGGCCCTACTTAAGAAGTCTGTCCTCATCTTTCTTATAACCCCCCTATGCATAGACTGGCCCCAAATTTGAGGTGGTTCTGCTGCCAGAGCAAGCAAGAAGGCAGCACGAGGGCTGCTCAGACAGAAATAGAGCTTTAAGCTTTATTTCCTCTTTTATTCAGGCACTGAGGACTGTGTTATCACTTGGTGTTGGGTCTGGAGTTTCCTGGTTTTATCCCATCTCATCATGGGAGGAGAAACCACAGCAGAACCACATCTCAGCTGCTTTGTGCAGAGCAGCAGCGGCTCAGCTGAGGTTATCGATGTCTTACGGCCTCAGCCACAGAGGTGCGTTGGGACCTCCTGCACTACATTCTCTCTTGTAAAGGCAGAGCCAAGGTTTCTCCAAAGCCCCTTGAATCAATGCACAATGAGCCCAATGACACCTGGGTGATTCAGAGCCAGTTCCAGCCCTGCAAACAGCAGCACAAACCTGGTGGTGCTGTGGGCGAGGGGATGTCCTGGGCTGGGGATGTAGGATGCTGTCCCCTGGGCTCTGAGTGGGCTGAGGCGGGCAGGGAACAGCAGCCAAACGTGCTCATGGGGCTGCCGAACCCTTTGGGATTCATCCCAAATCAGTGGTGCTCTTCCCAGGGAAAACCCTGGCCCAGGTTCCTGCTGCTCCTCTTGGACCATTCCGCTTGCTCCTGGCTTTCCCAGCGTTTCCTCCTGCATCATCCCCATGCTATTTAAAGCAGAAAAGCCCATTACTGGGGCAATAAATACATCAGATTTTAGCCCTGAACTCCCTGCACTGCTGCAACCTGATGACTTGAGCACAGCACCGGGCCCCATCAGCTGGGTGCAATCCTGCATCGCTGCAGGGACCTGCTGCATCACCCCTGATCCTGGAGCTTTTGGGCTGCTTGGGAACCCTGAGACCTGCTCCAAGCCCTGCCCCATGTCCCTGCCCTATGTCCCTGCCCTTCTGATGAACCTGAGGTTCTGATGTACTTTAGATGCTTCTGGGTACTTTTCAAGGGTCTAAATAAGACCAAGAGGTCTGTAACCTCCTGCTTTTCCCCTCCCATCCTTCCCGCAGACATTCTAGTTCCTTTCAAGCCTCCCCCTTTCCCCTTCCTCCTGCAGAGCCCCCCCATGCTTCCCAGGACCAGCTCCCTCCAGGAGCTTTACCCAGCCTCAGTAATCCACACACATCCAGTTCACCTGCAGCATTTCCCAAGCTGTCCCCATCCAAACCCAGGCTGAGGTCTCACCCTTCCTGTCCTGCCTTTAACTGCAACCACCTCCCATCCCAGCGGGCATCTTCAGGGATAAGGAAAGGAAAAAGGCTCCCAGATCCCAGCTGTCCGCAGCCAACAGCCCCTTCCTCCTTCCAGCCACGGGGTGATTTATCCCCTGCTCTGCTTCTCCCCTCCATGTTCCTGCTGTCCCTCTGTGCTCATCCTTATCAACCTGACCTACTTTCTGCTTCCTGGAGGGCTCCACTTTGTTCGCGGCTCGGCCTCCTCGTACGCTTCTGAGCTGTGGCATCAGTGTTAATTCTCTGCTTTCCAACGTCTTGAACAGATGAAAACACCCCTGAACCTGCAGATGAAGACACAAAATCAGGGCTAAAATGGGCCAAATGCAGAGGAGAAGCCCCTACGGGGGTTGTTTTAATGAAAATGGGAGTTTTCCCATCAGTTTGCTGAGGACGATGCTGGTTCCTCCTTTTTCTGACACACTTAAAACCAAGGGGAGCTTTGCTCTCACAGAACTTGGTTCCAGGCACGCACCCAGGGACCCTCCATGCAAAAAGTATGAAGCATTCTCATGAATTTAGTGCACCTTTAGGAATTCTGCTGCTTTTGGACCTAAATCCCCAAGATCTGGGGATCCCCAGAGACCCGAGGTCTCCAGAATCAACTTTCCCATCCCCTCCCGGAGCCTTTTAAACACAAGAAGGGGAATTTGGTGCAGAAATGGAGCTCCAAAAGGATTTGTGTCTTGGTGAGCGCTGGGTACATGCCACGTGCCCCATCACCCTGCCTGCCTGATGACAGTGCTTGGACATACCTTCGGACAGATGTGGCGCTCCAGATGTTCCACAGCATCCGTCAGGGTTCAGGAGGGAACCACGGTGGCACAGGTCCTTGGTGGTTCCTGAACAGCACTGGGAAACCACACTGATACTAAGCACTTCCAGCAAAGCTGTGGTGCTGGAGCAGGGAGCGCTGGTGCTCCTCATGGAAGGTTGTGCAGGGTGAAGCGCTCGCCCGGTGCTGCCTCTGCTGCCAGCTCCTTTCTCCGCACACGTTTGGCAAGTGCCAAGTGCAATGGCAAAAGAAAACCTCCACAGAGAGAGCTCAAGTCTTGCCAAAAACTTCTTCACCGGGTTTTTATCGGCTCTGGGCAGAAGGAGCAGAATCAGCAGTGACAGCGAGCAGCTGACAGCAGAGAAGTCACACGGTGACGTTCTTGGAACCGAGTGAGAATCACAGAATCCCAAATTGGTTTGGGTTAGAAGGGACCTCAAAGCCCACCCAGCTCCAACCCCTGCCATGGCAGGGACCCCTTCCACTGGAGCAGCTTGCTCCAACCCCTGTGTCCAACCTGGCCTTGAGCACTGCCAGGGATGGGGCAGCCACAGCTTCTCTGGGCACCCTGTGCCAGCGCCTCAGCACCCTCACAGCAAAGAGCTTCTGCCTAAGAGCTCAGCTCAGTCTCCCCTCGGGCAGGTTAAAGCCATTCCCCTTGGCCTGTCCCTACAGACCCTTGTCCCAAGCCCCTCTCCAGGTTTCCTGTAGGCACTGGAGCTGCTCGGAGGGATCCGAATCCTCCCTCTGTGGTTCGTGCAGTGAATCAGGGCACGGCTGCTGCCTGCGAGGAGGATGAGGGCTGCTGCGAGCGAAGCTGTGGGCTGTGCAGGGCCATTGCTTCTCTTGCAGGAAGCGCTGTCATTGCAGCAGGGAGGAGGAGAGCTTTCGAGATGGAGGTGGGAGGAATTATTTGCATGAGCAGGAGAGAGCAGCAAGCTGGGACACGGAGGGAGAGCAGCGCTGCCTGCCCTGGCCTCTCTGGGCACAGGGAAAGCATCACGGGGCCTTGTCTCAGGTGTATCAGCACACTGACTTCAGTAACAAAGGCCGATGTGACCCCCAGGAAGCTGAGCATCAGGATGAGCTCCACGCAGCTGGATCACTAACCAGGTCTCGTTTTTAAGGACCCTGCAGGGCATTTCTTCCCGTAATGTGGACTGGAAATCCTCAATCACCTCGTTCCTAGGGTGAAGTCTGTAACCACGAGAGATGTCTGCATGTCAGCACGGCATGATTCACTCTTACTGAAACATCAGGTACCTGTAAAGAGAACTGGCAGAGGTTCTTGGTTGAAACAGGAATTGCTCTGCAGAAGACCAGGGCAGTGATTTAACATCCACCAAAGCATGGCAGGGCAGGGCGAGACCCTCCTCTGTCACTAAGCAATCCACTTCAGGTATGGATGGTGGGTTGTTACAACCAGCTGGCACCCCCTTGGGCAAAAGGATGAAGGAACAGCTTTTCCCATCACAAATTCCTGAGTTTTAAGGATATACCATTTAAACTAGTGGTGGGGACCTGCTGCAGAGCCCAGCCTTGGCTTACCAGAGCCAGGAGCCATCTCTTCCTGCATAACTGGATAATGCTGACAATGATTTGGGCTTAGGAAGCGCTCCTGACCTTCAGCAGCACCCCAGCTCTTGCTCTAAGCACCAAAACCAGCTCAGGTACAAGAAAGCATCATCAAATCAACCAAGGAGAAGCCATCCCTGAGGTGCCAAAATGCAAACACCCAGGCCATTATGCTGTTAAGACTATATAGATTTGCAGTGCCCATACATTCAGCTTGGCACATAACAGCTGGGACTGAGAGCATCTTGGTCTCAGCTTGCACACATCGACAGGGAAAGACTCAGCAGGACATTTGAGGCACACTGAGCTTTAGGACAGGTTCAGGACAGCAAGACAAACCAAAGCACCCCAGGAACAAGCTTGTGCCAGCCCCACACTGCAGCACGACCAGGGCTCCTCAAATGACTGCGCAGTTAAAAGGCCAACGGAGAGCAGAAAGAGCAAAGTGACACAAAACCTGGCACCTGAAGGAGCTGCTCTCCCCCATTATTCATTCCTGACACTATTCCTACCTGGGTTTTCCGCTGAACTGTTATAAAACACCGGGGCTTGGGTTTTTTCCAGGAGTTGGGAAGTTGCTAAGCATCGCTGCGAGTTGCCAAGTACCTTCAGCCAGAGCTTACGTATGCAACAGAGCGCTCAGGATAACAAGCCCTTGGTTCTCCGCAGAAGACTGTACTTACATGCTACAAAACATGGGATAACTATGAAATGATCCACACTGGGCAAGCCTCCTGTTTGTTTTCAGTAGCAGAAGTGACTCAGTTTCCCCCTCTCCCAACCCAAGGAGTCAAAGCCTTGCTGTTCATCAGGTACCTGCCATGCCTCTTCCCCCTCTCTCATCATTCAGGTGGATTCGGGCTCCAGCAGAGCTGAACAGGGAGCAGGACTCTGCTTCACAAGCAGCAAATACCATGCATGGATACGTCTCTGGGATGTGGAGAGGCTCATCGTGCAGGAAAAGCCAGCTCCAGTCCCTGCGGATGCCTTCTAAGAGCTACAGATCTTCAAACTGCACTTCCCAGAAAACTGAGTTTCCCAGGATAGAGCCAAACTGCATCTTCGGCCAAGCTGGTTTAGTGACACAAGGGCTCTGTCTGGGCTGCAGCTGGAAGGCTGCTGGCCCTGCCCCTGCCTTACACAGGGCTGGTGGCTGCTGTTTGCTTTGCAGGAGAATCCTGGAATGCTTTTTGTTGGAAGGGACCTTAAAGCTCCTCCAGTTCCAACCCCTGCCACGGGCAGGGACCCCTTCCACTGGAGCAGCTTGCTCCAAGCCCCTGTGTCCAACCTGGCCTTGAGCACTGCCAGGGATGGGGCAGCCACAGCTTCTCTGGGCGCCCTGTGCCAGCGCCTCAGCACCCTCACAGGGAAGAGCTTTCTCCCAGTATCCAATCTCAGTCTCCCCTCTGCCAGTTCAAAGCCTGTTCCCCGTGTCCTGTCACCACACAAGAGACCCAGTTAAGAAATACATGATCCTCTTGCACAGCATAGAAACTTATGTAAGTACAGAGAACACACTGCTTGCTATGCTGCCCACCTTTAATACACAGCTCATCCACAGAGAGGAAAACATGGAGACAGCTCTGCACTGGTGGCAAGTCACAGCAGACAGCCCTCGTCTTCCAGACACACTAACCCAGACCTCATGCACCGAAGGAAACCAGGAGTCCTTTCTTCTGGGCCTGGATGAACAGGGATAGGATTAAACAGGAGAAACGAACACGTTTAAGTGCACTAATCATGCTGCAGAAACCCCTGTTGTGCACCAAAAACGGTACGGAGTTACTTACGTTAAAGCCACAACCTCACCCTCGGCTTCACCCAACCATGGCAAAGAGGAGTTTTCACGGAGCAAAACGTATCATCAAGCTACTAAAAACAGCCGGGAATTTACCAGAATAGCTTTGTAAATGCCTTGTTCAAAGGTACAGGAATCCTTCCCAGTGGCCCGGGTTAGTCAAATAAGCCACAGAGAACTTGTATCAAAAGATTTATTGAAATTCATCAATGACAAACAGACATAAAACTCAAAAGTTTGGCTCTTCTGGGAAAAAAAAAAACAACCAACCAACAACCAACCAAAAGAAAAATAAACCAAAACTGTTGCAAATGTATTTATACAGATGAAATATTGACTAGGAAATACAAGTCACTTCTAAAGCTATTTTAAAGAGGGATATGAAAGTAAAACTGTACATTCACTAGGCATTTTCAGTCATTTTACTGACTTCCACTAGGTAAGAAAATACAACTTTGCATTAGTATCTCGTGCTTGAGTGTATGAAAAGAAACCTCCTACCCTACATGCTGAACTGCCTCCTGGCTTTAGGTTTGTAAAAAGTCTCCAAGTATATAGCACAAGTGGAAGTAGTTTCTCATCACTTCAAATCGAATAGGTGTTATATATTACAGACCAAAATAGTACACACCTTATTGAAAAGGGTTGAAACATTTTGTTTTATTACAATTGTCAGATTCATTTCACTAGTAACTCAGGGATTAGGAACACTTTTTATAGATATTTATATATATATTTAAATGCCTGCCATTTTCAGTGTCTTGGCTATACCCTAGCCAAAGGAAAAAGAACCCCCCCCAACCCCTAAATAAACAGAAAGGAAAACACAACACACAGGGCAGGGAGGAAGAGGAGGGATTGCAAATTCACCCCACAAACCAGATCCAAAGGAACACCCCCCCTCCCCCAAAAAAAACCCAACCAAACCCCAACCAAAAACCATTTGGTCACTATTTACAAACAGCAAAAGAAAAGGTACCTACAAAAGCAGGGAAAGCGTTGGCTGAAAATGGCAGTCATTGACGGACAGGCAACAAAGAAATCACTTGATCCAGATGCCATTCTCACCCCCGTTGCTGTGGGGGGATGATGCTGGGCCTCAATTTGCAGCATCCCCCAGTAATATACTTCCCATGTATTTAGTGACTGGCAGCGGTGGCAAAATCCCAACGAACCAACGCTATTCCAAATAGGTACATTTGGGGTTCTCATCCACTGATCTTCCACTTACTTTTTTCCTCTTTTCAGGATCTCAAACTATCCACTCCGATAATAAGAAACAAATTACCACTTGGTTTATACTTACTATTGCAGTTACCGGGACTAAGAGAGGGACAAAAAGAAAAGGGTTTCAAATGAAGAGGAGGAGGAGTGCCAGTAAAAATAGTATTTTATTCCCTTGCCCACCCAGTCTGCTGCTCCCTCTCGTTCCCACAGCAACATTACAATCAGAAAATAAAAAGGGGGAAAAAAAAAGGGGGGGGGGGAATAAAGGTTGGGGGTGTGGGGAGGGGAAATACAGGGTAGAAACAGTCAAATCACAATAGGAAATTGTCAAAATAGGTTATTCAGTTTAGTCATCTTCATCTCCTTCGTCTTCAGGTTCTCGTTTTCTCTTCTGTCCCCGTTCTTCATCTGGAAGACAAAACACAAGTGGAGTTAGACGAGGGCTCCCTCACGCTGGTGAGGAATTGAGCAGGTTCAACAGGCTCCTGCTGGGGCAGCTGCCTGGCTCTCAGAGAGTAGGAGCACAGAAAAGGGGAATTCACTTTCTAAACCAGTATTTTATCTCAGGTAAAAACTGCTGCCATACCGGGCTCTTCTTCGTCTTCATCGTCATCTACCTCCCCGTCGTTGTAGCCTTCTTCATCCTCCTGCATTTGGAAAAAAAAATAGAGGATTAAAAAAGTTGGGTTTAGTGCAAGTCCTCTCCCAATCTGGCAATATCCAACAGCATTTTGCAACAGAGAGAAAGTCCTTGAAGTATCTTAACCTGAAACAAAAACAGAAGGCAGACCCTTCCCATGCACTTCCAGATGTTTCAGTGCAGAAAAAGAGGCGACCCTCACAGCTGCCTCTAGCTTCAAATCTGCAGCAAGAAAATGGTTTTATAAGTATATATATGCTGCTATGTAGCTGCAGACTTTGTTCTGATGTCCTGAGTTTGATGACCAGTCTGTAGAAGGTACGTGTTGTTCTCGGAGAGAGCTAGAACCAGGTATCTCAAGAGCCTCAGGAGCTGCTGTTGGTTTTGGGAGGAGGCTTTCAACCATTCCAGAGCATCAGTCACGTAGCTAAGGCTGTTTGGCTGAAGGACAGGTAATACAACCACCTACAGTCAAATTTCAGCCCCATCCCAATGGCTGTGCTAACAGCAAAGTCTCAGCACACCTTACAAACAAAAGCTGGACCACACAAAGAATTTAAGCATCCTGAAGGATGCCAAGGTACAGACCCAAGAAGAAACCTTGCTCTGAGAGCCTAGGGTCAGTAATTCATGTACTACTCTCTTGTCTGTAACCCCAGCCTTCAAAGGCCCCACAAACCAGACCTGCAGATGTTCCTGATGGTATTTTTGACATCACCTCAATAAACAGGATGATTTCATGTCAATGGTCACTAGATGGCAGCTGGCTCATAGACAGGCACGCCTCAAAGCCACCCCCACAGCCATGCTTCTTGAGTTAAAAAGCAAACACAGTCTTCGAGCAGTGAAAGCCTCCAATACTTGGACCATTTCTTACTCAGCTATTCCCAGTTAGAGCATACTCATTCCACACCCATTATTAACTGCATAAATCCTTACCTCCTCTTCTCCGCTCACGTCCTCCTCTTCTCCTTCCTCCTCTTCTTCCTCGTCTTCTTCGTCTTCTACTACCTGAGCGTCATCGTCATACTCCTCTTCTGTAGCCAGACAAGATCAACCACTCAGACATTTAAAGTTTACCTCCCCCCCCCCAACACTGCCACCTGAGATCTGAGCTCCTATCGACACAGGGAGCAAACTGAAAGCACTGCTCAAGGGCAGTACAGAATTAAAGCAGCTCTCCAGCTGCTAGACAGAGCTAAACGTGGTCCTGGGCCTCTTTAGCCTAGTGACAGGGTAGTGTGGCAGCTGTACCCGCAGTCTGAGCTGCTTTAGGGCTCTCAGGGCCCTGACAGTAAGTGACGGCACCTCAGGACTGCTTCTGCTTCAGCTGCTGCTGTTCCCACTTCTAACATGCACTTCTGAGCCCGTGGGACTCATGCAGCTCTTCATCTGTAAGTGCCCATCTGCTCCCACCAGGGATGAGGCAGAACTTTACAAGCCAACCATGCACTGGGAACCCTCCCCAAGGGACACCCCCTCGCCTTTATACCACCAGAGCAACACAAAGGGGTCACACACCACCCATCGTCTGGGTTTGCAATCTCTTTACAAGGGGAAACAGATTAAGCCAAAACAACAAACCAGAAAGTGATTTCCAAGCTGCAGGAATGGTGTTTTGGAGGTTTTTCATGCATCTGAAAGCAGGCCCAGACTTGCGCTGTGATGAGAGCCTGTCCCTGCTGAAGGCAGCCTCTGCCAGGCGCTGCTGCAGCACTCGCTGCTCTCACCAGAGCCCACACTCAGCACTCGAGGGGAAAGTGCAAGTCCAGCTATTCTGCTTTTGCTGTGCAGCTGGGTTTGAAGAGTCTAGCAAATTCCCCAAACCCAGCCAGAAACTCATCCGACCGGTACATGGTGCCTCCGAGGGCAGTCTGCGGGGAGCTGCAATGGCACCTGCACCACACTGGGGCCCACCGTGTGTTTTCCAACACTACAGAGTTGCTCCTTTGTTAGTGCCTTTCACAGAGCTGCCCCAGGCAGACTGCAGCATGTACATTCTCCTCTCTTCTGCCTCATCTCAAGTAGCTCATTTTGCCCCCACAGAGCAGCTCCAGACTCCTACTAATGCCTTGGCTCCTTCACTGAATTCCTTGACTCAGCCCTTTTACCCATGCCTAGTCTGGCTCTCCACCCTACCCCTCTCCATCAGGCTCTCCATGACTGCTCACACTTCCCTGAGTGTACTGTTCCTGGAAAACTGCAGCGTGTGCACACCATCCTTTCCTACCCATTTCTGCTTTATGCCCTCATCCCCTGGAGTTTACTGATCCCTGAACTCTTTCAGTGTCTTACTCCTCCTCCTGAGCCCTTTCTTCTATGGCCTAGAGATAAGACTGAGTAGCTCTTTGACGCCCTGCCCATCTCCCTTCCCCCTGTTCCTTCAGAGGACACTGAGATACTTCCATCAGTTGGAAGGAGCTGCTGAAAACACCCTTCTCCTGCCAGCAAGTCAGAACTGGAAGCAAAACATACCACAGGCAGCGTATCAATCTTTCAACTTACATACACCGAGCAGCACAAATCCACATACCGTCTTCATCTTCCTCCTCGTCGTCTAAGCCCTCCACGTAGCCCTCTGCATCAGAGTCCGGTGCTTCTTTGTCATCCCGATCTTTCACTAGAGATAAGACTGAGAAAGTAGCTCTTTCAGGCCCTGCCCATCTCCTTTCCCCTCGGTTCCTTCAGAGGACACTGAGGTACTTCTCCTTTACATCAGTCAGGAAGGAGCTGCTGAGAACACCCTTTTCTTGCCAACAAGTCAGAGCTGGAAGCAAAATGTACTAGGCAGCATATTGATCTTTTAACTTACGTACACTAAGTAGCACAATTCACATACCATCTTCATCTTCCTCCTCGTCGTCTAAGCCCTCCACGTAGCCCTCTGCATCAGAGTCTGGTGCCTCTTTGTCATCCCGGTCGTAGCCATCGAGGTATGTGAGTTGCGGGAGGAGCTTGAACACGTTTTCTCTGTAGTCGTTCAAGTTGGTTACCTCGCAATTGAAAAGATCTAGACTCTTCAGGTTTTCTAGCTTCTTCTGCAAAGAGAGAGAAGTCTCAAGTTCAGGGTTACAAAAACTAATGCAACAGCAGTCAGAGTGCATGTGCTCAAGAGCTTCCCATGATAAAAAGGTCATTTGGGGTTCTGTCTGCTAAGCTGGCATGGACCAGAAATGTGCAAAGCCTGACCAGTGCTGTTTCAGTACCTGAGAGTGGAAAATGCTCTCTCTCAAGTTTAGTATCTCACAGGTAGAAGACTGATGTTTGGAAATATCACTGGGGCTGGAGAGGGCTTGGAGCAATCTGCTCCAGTGGAAGGTGTCCCTGCCCATGGCAGGGGGCTGAAACTGGATGAGCTTTATGGTCTCTTCCAACCCAAACCAGTCTGGGATTCTAAGAAATTGAATAGGAGTAGGAAATGGTGTGCATTGCCCACAGAACTCCAAAGTACTAACAATAAAAGCACAAGCAGTTGAGAATTTGTATCAGATCTTATGAAATACCTCCCTTCTGGAGTTTAGCATGTAGAGCAACAGTGACAGCAAGAAAACAATAAGCCTGAAACCGGGAGCAGCAACAATCCTTTCTCTCATTTGTTTGCTACATGACTTTTAACAGCTCTGTTCTCCCCTTCCGCTGCAGGAAAGGAGATCCAAGATGATAACTGCTCCTTGAGACATTTTAAAAGGAAGCATTTGGGAAATAAGCATGAAGCAAACCTCTTCATTTCTAGAGAGCAAAGGGCACACAAACCACAAACTCAAAAACAGCACCGCTAGAACGGACACTTGGGTGCTTTCTGGAACTTGACATCAATTGGAATGAACTGCAACCTGGCAAACCTGATCTCAGCACTTGAAATAAGAGGTATAATGACCATGAGGAGGAGAGGTAATGGAAACCAGCAGCAACCTCTGCACAGCTGCAGCAAGCAAGCCCAGTACGGAGGCACATGGGCTGGTATTTTTGACCCAGCGCTCCAGGGAGAACACACCAAGCTCAAGCAGAGCATGTGGAGACAGCCCCACAGCCCACATCAGCATGGAAAGCCGTGGTGATTCCCACAGCACCCACGGGCAGAGCCCAGTCCCGGCAGCCACTAGAGGGAAGCAGCCGCTCGCTGCCGGCACAGCCCCAGGGCAGGGCGGAGGGAGAGCCCCGGGGCAGGCTGAGCCCACAGCAACCTGGCCTGAGAGATAAGCCCCAAAGACACCCCACCACAAGTTTCTGCGGGCTTTCCAAGCCCATAATGCCTCTACTCATCACAAAATGGGGTTTGTTCCACTCTGTATCGCATCAACTTACCAGAGGTTCTATTGTACCGAGATCTTTTATTTTGTTGCCGCTTAGATTTAGATGTGTGAGGTTCGGACACTTTTCTGCCAACACTTCCAGTCCTCCTGAGATTCTGTTGTCGCTTAACTCGAGCTGAAAGGCACAGAAACCTCTTGAGTTTTTAGTGCAAACATGGATCACAAAGCAGCGTGGTCAGCTACATCACTTTTTACATGAGCAGCACCTTTACAGATGCAGTACAGTGCAAAGAGGGAGCGATATGACACAGGACACTGTATTTACCTTCTTAAGTTTGTTTAACTTTGGTAAGTTTGCAACTGAGGTTAAGCCTACGTTGATTGTACTTAAGAATTCCAGCTCTTCAAACTCATCTGTAAGGCCTTCGATTTTGCCTTCGTATGACCTGCAGTTGTCAAGAACGAGTTCTTTAACCTGCAAAGACAACACCACAAACAACACATGAGACGTTCTGTCCTGCACGGAAGATAAAGATATCCCTCACAAGCAAAGAATGACACAGATGAGGTAAAACTGAAAGGAATTCTGGTTTAGCAGTGTTTCAGGAACACAGGTATTGGGCTTTGCTACAGCTGCCTACCCTTTATTGTTCTATCAACGATATGAACAGTTCAAACCCATTCATCCCGGCTTACTCGACGTGGTGGTTAGAAGCAGCACTGTCTCTGGTGATTGCAAGCAGTGAGTATCCTAAGGAACATGAAACCAATCTATTTATTTCTAAGCTCACCTACAACTTTGACACTCTGTACAACTGGTCCTATTACAACCTATCAGCAGTTGTTAAAATAGCTTCTTTCTTAGTGTAAAACACTACTTGAGCTTTTCAAGAGTGAAGAGTGCGCTCACACACTCTCGAAACCTGAAGCTTGTACTGGTGATCCTAAACCAGGTCCTGCTGGAGTCAGACCTCAAGCCCTCCTGTTAGGACAGCTTAATGATGGCACTACAGGGAAAGATGTTCACAGAAGCAATTCCTTTCCTGGGGAACTACAAGGGATGTGTCAGCTGGTGCTGGCAGGGAGGTTCAGAGAGCATCCTTCTGCTGCAGCACTGCACCTCTTATCTCCCTCACCCTGCTGCGGTGGGGAGGCTCAAAGGGAGAGGTGAAGATAATGCCCCCATGGGGCTGAGCAGCAGAGGAGCTGCCTGACAGCCAAAGCTGACAGCCCCAGCAAGTAAACACAGGCTTTTGTTGTTTTTAAACAGAGCACCGCTCTTCTTGCAGGTGTGATCTTCAACGGACACAGAACAACAGCATCGATGCAAAAGAGCCCCTAAATACACCCCACCCTGAATAAAACTGCTGTTTTTCACCCTAAGCTAGGTCAGACTTACGGGATTTGAACCCCTTAGCTGCTAATGTGAGTCTCTGGGGAAGCTCTGCCGCTGAGGGCTGTGACTCCACAGGAAGGGCTCACCCATGTGGGGAACACCCATAGACTGTGTTGTAATGGACCTTAAAGCTCATCCAGCCCCAACCCCTGCCATGGGCAGGGACCCCTTCCACTGGAGCAGCTTGCTCCAAGCCCCTGTGTCCAACCTGGCCTTGAACACTGCCAGGGATGGGGCAGCCCCAGCTTCTCTGGGCACCCTGTGCCAGCGCCTCAGCACCCTCACAGGGAAGAGCTGTCTAATGTCTAATCTCTATCTCCCCTCTTCCAGTTTCTGTGCTTTTTCTGACATCTCTCCCAGGAAAACCCACCCTTCTGTGTGTGCTACAGACTCCATCCCATGCACAAGGTCTGTTTACAGGATTGGAAAGGGAGGGAATGCTGCTTTACACTGGGGACGGGATAAAAGGAAGTCTGCAGGAGCGGCGTATGCAGAACCATGAAGCAGCTCTTCACACCATGGAGAGTTAATATGCAAATACTTAATTTTCTTAATTTTTTTTATGAGTGTAATCCCACTGCACAGAGAAGAATCCTGTGTAGTTTTTTAGCTCCAAACAACATCCCTAGGTTTCTAATTAAATCCCCGCACTGAAGTCAATAGGGAAGGGAGCCCAAAGCAACACGAGAGCACAAGTGATTCATTGAGTAGGAGGATCAGCGTTAGACAGGAAATACATTTTCCAAGACTCCACAATTTTCCTAGAAGAATTCTGATAGGGAATGACTACACAATAGTCTTCCTGAAGAATTTTAGGCTGGTTAGAAGGACTCAAAGACCAAGTCAAATGCTCCTGATCCCAATTACATCTATTCCAGTGAGGGAGAGAAAGAAAAACCAATCAAACTGCAATAAAGCCTTCTTGCTTTGAAACGCAGACAGCAGGAAAGCCATTCTCTAGGCAAACACACGTATCCCCTGCCTGTAACAGTATTCAAGTATCAGGATCCTCCAGCGAGATCAGTGTGGGGACAAACAGTTTGCTCTGTCATCTGCTTCACAACACAGAGCTCCCGCCAAAAAAGAAGTTAAATACAAGAAGCACCACCCCAAACTGAGCCCATCCAGCAGCTACTTTCCCCTCTATCTGTGTCCCTCCTCACCAGCACAGCACGGCCCTGCCTGCCCCGTTATCATCCCTGCCCAGCGAGGCGGCTCATCCGAGCACCCACCTACAGACACGGAGCAAGGAGGGCAAAGGAGCCTGTGCTGCAGGAGAGGCTCTCTGCAGAAAGGGCCTGGTCTCCATACAGGAAGCTACTGCTGGTGCAGAGCACAAGGTCTTTTTTTTGCCCCATCATCTCCACAAAGGAAGTTTGCAAGAGCACACGTAGGAAGATGAAGCAAGGCGGGAGGGAGTTCAGGGAGGGACAATGCTCGCAGCTGCAGCAGCCAGCACAGCGTGGAGTCAGAACTGGCCCTGAGCTATGCAGCAGACCAAAGGCACGGAGTGAAGCAGCACCTAAACCTCACAGCGAGAGAGTAAGTGCATCTGCTCGTACCCCAGGAGGTGGGACATCCATCCCTTCATCCTCCCCAAGGATGGAGGAGAGGCAAAGGGGGAACTGGACACAGCTCCCTCAGGGGTAGAGATTTAAGGGGGAGCTGGAAAAAAGCCATGGATGCGTAAGAAAAAAAAACCTTAATTTGCTTCTACTTTTAGTTTGCTTTTTAAGGCTGTCGTGGTTTAAACCCAGTCAAAGGCTTTACAGAAAACTTTGATACAGAACTGCCATGTTCTCTTCACTGTGCCCAGCACCAAGATACTGGGCAATGGTACAGTCAGAACGACTCCATGGGGAAACTATAATGGAATAAATCTGGCCACGTTTGCAAGTGGTAGAATTGAAGAGCTTATTTAGGAAGGAGCAGAGCACAGGCTCCCATTGCTCCACACGTTCAGCCACAGCAACATACTTTCAGCGCTGATGTGGTTAGAGGTGTATTAAACACACTGAACTGCTTCTGAATGAATGCAATTACACAAAGTAAAGCTAAAATCAAAATTAAGATGGCTTTAACTTCTAGATTTAAGCATCCCATAGAAAATACATGTGCAAAAGGAGGATGAACAGAGCATGGGCCTTTTCCCCACTCACTGCCACGTGCACGCTCACTGCCGCGTCAAACCCAATTCTCCTGCACACAGTACAAGCAGTACAAACTACACCAGCTCACAGAGTTGTTGTAAGTATTAAAATGACCCACAGTCTCTCAGCCTGCAAGTCCTCTGCACCCTGCTTTCCTCCCCTTCCACTCTGACCTGCCTTCTCCTCCTCAAAGGCCTGCTGGTTTGCAGCTATCTGGAGAGGCAGTGTTGTTGCCCCCCTTATTAACAGGGCACCTTTCCAACAGGCTGGCTGCTGCACAGAGGTCTCTTCTCCAACCTTAGCCCCCCTTGTGAGGATGTTGGGCCTCATCCAGGCACACTACAGCCCTGACAGCGAGCACATAACTGCGTCAGTATACAGAGAGGGAGAAGTGGAAAGGTGACCTTAGTAAAGCTACATTCCATCTAAACCAGCTCACTGCCACAGAAGTATGACAGAAGGACTAAAATCCTATTCCTTGTTTGTTTTTCAGAAGTCTTTGTAATCTTAAGGAAAATTCCAGCTCCTGAATCACTCTCCAAACATCTACTGAGCTTCCCTGAAAACACCCAGTAAGACGACAGTTTTTACATCTCTTTTCTCATCTTCTGTCACCAAAACACAGAACAAACTTTTGCCTGATGCAAGCAGCCTGGGCGAGCACCCTTTGAGTCCTGTTGTATACCTGAAGGAGATGAGCAAGCCTCTGCTGGTCTGAACCAATTCAGTTGCATCACACTGCAGCCTCTAATACTATAGACACGTAGATGAGTAGTCAGAATTAGGGAGGACAATCAGAACACATGTGGAGAGAGAAGCTAAGGGAGTAAGTGTCCTCAGCTAATCTGTGCTTAGCTGCATCAAAGACAAGATACAACTCTGTTACCCTTATCACTGCCTATACCACAACACATAAGCAAATCAAAGCACTAACTGGAGCAAGTACCAATGTAAGTGCTAGTACAACCATGTAACCCATACTTATCTTCCCCAAAACTTGCTGTTTAGTGAGGAACACTGGAGGAGCAACAAACCACAGGCAACACACCACTGCAAACACCTCAATACTCACCTAAATAGCCATGAAGGCACCTGCAGGGGAACATCTAGCAGGAAACCTACCACCCAGGTTGCCAGGTTGGTTCCCATAGCACATACCCTTGTCTTCAACAGCACTTGTGATAAGGCACCACCAGGTGCCGGGGTAGGGATTGTTCAGCTTCAACTGCTGAGTGTTCCTCACCCAGCCTGCCCTCTGCCTGGTTCTCTGTACCCCTGGGGTGGCCCATGGCTCTGCTGCCCCTGTTCCCCCCTTGGTTTGCTGGGTGCCATCTGCCAGAACAGGTGCTTTCTGGTTGCCTCCTGCTCTTGCTCGAGTGTTGCTCTGTGGTTTGCTGGTATCAGCCCTGCTTTCAGCAGCCACACGTAAGCAAGGAGGTTGCTGCTTCTCCAACACACTCTTCAGACCATGTGCCCTGGACCCGCTCTGCTGTGGTCATCCCCGGTTCTATTTCTGATGGTCCCAGACACTTTCAGCACATGACATCACTTCTCTCTTAGCACACACTGCACTGTTACTGTGGATTACAGCATCCCGGGCATCTCTTCACGACCTCCACGACATCACACTCTACATTACTGCCTCCTTGATAACCACAGACTCTTATCCGCGCTTCCTACTACGGTTACTGCACTAAGCTGCGTTCCCAAATGCATATATGACACCCTTAATATAGCCATGGGGTCTACTGAGAGACTCCAACCTGTTCCTAGGGTAAGGACAAACAACCATGGATGGGTAAGCAACCACTGGATTTCCTAGGATTCATCACTGGTGACATCTGGGTCTCGCTCACTGTGCACAGTTCCTGGCACACCTGCCCCTGCCTCCCTGAAGGGACTGCACTCTCCAGTTAGCAACACAAGCACAATCAACACAACATAATTACACACAGACAACTATTAAGCCACACATTTTACCACCTTAACCTTAAATCTGCATTTCCAACCTAACAGGTAGAAAGGCGAAGTCTCTCCTTCAGAAAGCCTCCAACCCACGGGAAGGGAGATCTATGACCTTGGTACTAAGTTCCCAAATCCCAGCCTGTAACTGAAGGCTTAACAAGGTGACAGAAGGACATGGCTGTGAATATGATTTTAAAAGATAAAAGGCAAATTTACAAGTACAAATACCATTCCGCAGGCTTTAAAAGCAAGAACAGCAAAGGCTGCAACATCTCACTTCCAGCACAATGGACCAGATGCTTTTGAAGTGCACATTGCATATGGTACCCCAAGGACAGGAATATCCCGCTATGTGGCATTCTTACTGAAAAAAGCAGGTAAAGATGAGGGTGTCAACTCTTGTCTTGCACAGCTCCCAAACAAATGATCCAGAGGAGCACAAGTAGGAGTCCTTCAGACCTCTTAATCCAGTGGAAACCTCACTTAGAACAGGGCAGAGCTGTGGAACGGAAGGAGGGAAGGGCAAGGGAAGCCTGTTGTGGAAACTGGAAGCAAAGTCCAAAAGACTTCTGAAAGCAGAGTCAGTTTTATTCTCTCCCAGATGCAAAACACTTCTTCCAAGACATTTGGCCTCTGTCTTCAGCGGTTTTGTGGTCTCAAAAGCCTGCACAGTCCATGCAAAGCCTTGCACTGCTCCACAGGAAAGAATGACCACTGATGTCTACTGCAACCAGACTGCCAAGAGTTGTGTGAGTTCCTGTGGCGTACTCTAGATCTGTACTCATGCACATCTGGGGATCCCCGAGCAGAAATGGATCTCCTCAGGTTTCTATGCCATTCAGTTTGCTCAAGCACGTTTAAGAGAAGCCAGCCCTCCAGTCACAATGTTCTCATTTGCTGGGGAAGGCACGGGTTTGACAAAGCTTAAGGTAACAGCCCAAGTCTTGCAGGAGCTCATCCCTCATGCTTAGATCCACAGTGATGGGAAGGACAGGATGTTCTCCACCCTCATGCTACAAGCTTCCCCTGAAGTTACTACTGCAGGAGATACGTAGTATTGCATGAATTTCCATGTCAGATACTATCTGGAAGGTGACTAGGCCAACAAATGCTTGACAAACCCTATTTCACACCTTGGGCTAACAAAGCTGCTCTGAAGCCTCAAAGACACAAAGCAACTTCTGCTCTAAGATGATCAAGAGAAAGTAACCAACTTGAGGAACTGAACTTTAATGTATTTTTTAATAAAGACAGCACCATATGCCATTTGCCACCTGCATTCAAGACTGATCTCTAGCTACGTTAGAGCCCCCTGTGATACAAACACAGGCAGAGGTCCAGCTCCTGGTGGAAAGCAGCACGTTAACAACCCCCTTGTTCAAATCAGAGCAGCTACTGGGCTGCTGCACATGAGCTCAGACCCACCTTAGGGGCTCTTCAGCTTTCTCCCACCCCTGGCATGCTGCCCGCAGGCAGGCAGGGTCAGAGGCAGGTGCCGTGGCAGCCACTGCACTGGCTCCACGCCACGGGGGACTCCTCTTCCATGGAGCAGTCCCCAGCTGCTCCTCCTGGGCAGCTCAGTGAAGATGCTCCGGGATGAGGATCTGTCCACAGAGAGAAGTCAATTTAATAGGGATGGGAAAATTCCAATAGAGTTGACATCTTCTTCCTCCCCTGAGATGCACAAGTAAAAAGCAAACCAGAATAAAGGCAGGCAAGTTTTTTTCCTTACCAAACCAATCTGTGATTTGGGATTTTAAGTCCTTTCTAGGCTTTATTACAAGTATCTGAGATTTAACCTACAGCACATGTCTTAAACTAGATAGCTAAGGACCACCTATTTAGCACAGGCTCTGGTCATCACTGCATTGAGCAAAGAACCTGCCAATCTTGGGGCAGGGAGAAACTGTGAGCAAAAAATGGCCACGTAACACAAAACACTTCCCTCGAGGTACAGGCAAGACGCAGAGCAGCCCGAGCACTTGAGAACTGCATTAGCAGGGGCAGTGACTGACAGCTGGGGAGGACAGGATGGGATTAGCAAGTCTACCTTGTAATTGTGAGCACTGCTCCATTACCACCATCATGGATACCATGTCCAAGCGTCGCTGAATGCCAAACGCCTGTCAGGACTTCAAAGCAGTTCAGGCCCCAGTTTATGGGAATTCCCCACAGGCTGAAGTTTATAGGATTTTCCCCACCTGGAACAAAGGTGTCCCTTCCACCAGCACACTGGCCTCTCTGATACTGAGCAATTCACAAGTGCTGAACACAACAGCTTCCAGCACAGCCTGGGTCAACAGCGACCTGCTCCACTTCCATCTCTTTTGCCTATTTTAGACCACTTCAACCAAGCTGGAACTCCCAAATTCTTGCAAGAAGGTCACGTGAAACTACTACCGGACCTCAAAATTCATCTAGGGTTGCTCAAAATGATACAACCCCAAACTTTCGTATTAGAATTCCTCTTCTGCATCTCTTTCCTGAAAACTCCCAATACCTCTGAACACTTCATCAGAGGGTTTTAAAGCCCAAAATTAAACTTCCAGCATTGCACTGATACAGTTTTGGTGCCTCTCATATTTTTCACTACGAACACCACTACGCACAGATCCTGTTACTGCTGTCCCTGAACTATAATGCCACGGTTCTCATACAGGTTTACTCTCTGTCTGTATCCCAGCAAGAGCTTTGTATTTAATTTAGTTGATCCATCAATCACATGATAAAGGAACTCAGATTTACCCCAGGGTGCAATAAAGGACTTGCGTGAAAACATTTGCTTAGGGACTGCGATGCAGTGACAACAGGGGCATGTCTGCAGACATCTGTCACAGTTTGGGCTCAAGCAGCTTGTTAAATCACTGTACCCAAGTTCAAAGTGATGCAGTAAAGTACCAGTTTAAAGCCACCTTTTAAAGTCCCCTCAGGCTGGGCTCCCTCTGGGCTCCCTCCCACAAGGATGAGCACAGTTGGTGTCCTCTTTCTCCTGGCCACAATATGTGTATGGTGGGCTCTGCATCACCCCTACCCCGGCAAAGGGAAAGGAGCAGGGGAGGAGAGATGGCAAATTAGTTGTTTTGTTTGTTTGACTGCTGTTGTGTGCTGTTTATTTATTTCTTTAAGTCAAACCTGCTCTGTGTTCAGAGGCAGCTTAAGGACTGCTTGCACAGCTCAGAAAAAATCTGGCTCGATATCAATACATTTATTTTTTACTCCCCTCTTATATTTTACATAGCAGAGCTATAAACCCTGAGAGCACTACATATGGCTCCGACTCATTTTACGTGCCTTTGCTCTGTTCTATGAGAAATTAAAGGTCCAAGTGAAACACGTGAGTGGCAGAAGGGTGAAGAGGCTTGGCAGTTCTGGCTACACCTTTTATCTAATTATGAGGCATCTCCAGCACTCAAGAACTTCCAGAAAGACAAAGGCAGATTATTCTTCCTCAAACAAGGAATCCCCCCAATCAAGAAACCCTGTGAGTCACACAAATACACTTTCACACATTTACAAGGGTCAGTACAGCCATATGCATAAGCAACACAGTAATTAACGAATGGAGAACACGCTCCAGTGACAGGGAAAGCTGTTTCATTCAAAAGCATGTAGCTACTTTCCAGGTTTGTTTCTACTGTTAGCAGCATAACTCTGTAAGAACTCCAAATATTTCTGGTTGAAATATCTGATTAAATGGCTTGATCTTTGCATTAAGTGTTTTTTAATATTCACATTAATGTTACTTGCTTCTCTTTCCTTCAACTGGTATCATCTCGCTCTGCTCCTGGCTGGGGAGAGTGACTCTGCCTGGTCCCTTCAGCTCCACGTCTCGCTATCTCTGTGTTTGACAAACAGAGCGTCTGATACCACATCCCAAGTGCTCTTCATTCACTGCCAGCTATTATTAAATAAACCAGAAGCAAAACATAAGATCCCACTGCACCTTTAATTCAGAAACTCTTCTGTTAGAAGCATTTAGCTGAGCCACTGTTTGTTCGGCTGCACGTACTCCGAATTGCCCTCAGCAACAAAGAGACACACATAAAAAAGGAACACTGCATTTAAATGAAGACTAATTTTAAGAGCTGCATATTTAATAGAGAAAGCAGTCCCTGAAGATGTCAGCTGCTGGAGGAATGCATTGGCAAGTCATACTTGAGAAAAGATAAGCTTTTCCTAGGGGGTTTTATGGCTTTGAAGGGAAAGAGTTCACTAGACCAAGTCGATGGACAAACGAGTGCTCACAGAGAGCACAACTTCTACACAGTGGTGTAAAGGAAAACCACTGTGGCTTTTTTTTCCCCTCGCTGGAAGTATTTCAAAGGTCATGCTTACATACACAAGGGCTTCAGGACTCATTTTAGCAACGTAATAAAAAACTACAGGCTATGTATTTACTAGCAGTTTTGTCTGAAGGATAGCAAGAGAGGAGACAGGGACAAACTGTATGCAGAACAAGCCCAGCAGTGTCACACAAATAGCCGAGAAGCGCCCATCACTCCGAAGCACAACAAAACCATCACTGCTCTCTATTCCCTCTTGAGACTTGCACCTCGCTGCACACACAGAGGGCTCGGTTCATGGAGCTGAGCTGTTTGTCAGTCAGGACTGCTGAAAAGCTGTCACGCGTTCCGCAAATGGCAAGCCCGGCTCGGTGGGTGGTGAGGAGAGGACCTCCCTTCCTCCTTTCCTTTTCCTCTTTTCCTCCCTTCCTGGCACCCCAGGCGAATCCTGCTCCCTCCCAGGCACAGCACAGGAATTCCAGCAGTGCCTGGGATCCTGGTGTGCCAACCAGAACCACCCCCAAAACCCTTAAACCTTCCCTGACTTCTAATTCATTCAGAGAACGTTCAAGATGCAGCACCCATGCCCCTTTCACAGGTCCAGTTCTTAATTTTCAGGCTTCTCCAATTGTACCTGTACCAGTAGGAGGACGGGGGGAGTAATCCGTAGAATGAATGAAATGGGAAGATTCAGCCAACATCAGCCTCATGGGATGTAAAAATTTAAGAGAGCAGCCACCGATACTCATGCCATCATTCAGTGTACACTTAAAGATGCACCACTGACACAGACAAAAAGCTCTTTTAAATACAGCAATAAATAAAGATATTTTTAAAGTCCTAAATCCCTGCACATGATTAATGGTACCTTGAAACACTCAGGAGTTTTTGGTGTACCTTTAGAGCAGAACAGTGGAAAGGTATATTCTATTTATTGATATAGAACACTCAAATCCTAGCTAGCTGTGGATTATAACAGCTAGGCTTAACCCTGGAAGGTGTGTACTAAGAAGCTTTCTTTTTTCCCCTTGTTTCAACAACTTGTTTCACTTAGTGGGCAGGACAAAAACCTGTCTTTCTTCAGGAGATGTGTTTCTTGATGGCCTACAACACAGTTACATCAGCCAAACCTGCTGTTTCTCTTCATGCACTTTCATCAAGCCAGAGCTGGACACGCACCTGAATCATACAGCAGATTTGGTAACTGTGACTGTACTTTACATAGTGCTGCTTAAAGGAGAATGCTCAAGAGATGAGGGTTAAATAAATGAAAATCTACCCTTGCTACTTTTGAGCAGCATCACAGAGAAGTGGGAAAATGAGGCAATGACTTCTAGTCCCACTGGTTTTCAATTCTATGCTCACAGCTCCTTTAATATGCTTAAAACTTAGTCCAGGTTAAGAGAAGAGAATTTGCCTGGTCAGCCCAGCAGTCAGCTCTGAAACTGGTCTGAAACGCAGTGAGGACAGCTCACACATCACCAGCCTGATACTGCAGGCTGCAGTCCCTCCAAGACTAACATCCATCCACCCATCCATCCGGATACTCATTACAGACACTTGAATCTGAAAACTCAGCACCCTGAAAAGCAGCTGTTGCACAAACTTAGGAAGTTTCCAAAGGGGACAGCTACTTCTTGGGCCATCTCTGCCCTGCTGGCAGCTCAATCAGCAGTTAAGTGATGCAAGTCTGCAAAACCCCACGGTAACCCGCACACGCCGCAGAGGCTGTACGTGCTGATCTCATGGCACCCCAGACACAACCTATCCCACTTTGTTCACATCTCCTCCCATTTTGAGGTTGCTCAGACTGAGCAAAGTTAAAGAGTCTGTATCTGCACCCATATACAAGACCAGAGTATTTTATAAATGCAGGTTTTAAACTCTTTACAGCTCTCACAAGTATCACAACAAGGAACTCGCTTGAGGAAAAAAGCCTTTTTATTTATAATCTTCATGAGTATAGATGTTCACATCCCATTTCCCCTCAGTGTTAAAATCTCCAGAAGCCCAGTGAGAAATCAGACTGACAAGTAAGTTTGAAAGTGCAACAGTCAGAACTGTAGGAAACTCTCACTGTTACCATCAGTATTTTACCACTGCCACAGTTTTGAGCTGATGAAGGACTAAATCCTCAGTCCAAATGAACCAGGGAGTTGCTGTAAACCAGAGAAGATGAGTGTGGGGCACAATGTCAAAAGCCCATCTCTGTGTCCCAGGGTTAAGAGTCTCAGTCCTGAACCTGTTCCACAGTCTTTGCATTTTACTAATGAGTTTACGAAGGGGATGAACAAGAATGGCCACAAATAAACCCAGGAGAGCCCCCCCCCCCCCCACAAGGCCAGAGGTTCTACCACCACAGGCTGCTGGTTCTGAAAGAAACCCATGGGAAATAACTGTATCTGACCCATTTCCAGCAGGCAGTTAATTATAATTAGAAAAACCACATTGATAAGGTAAGCAGAGTGACAAAGGCTGATGGGATAAAAGGTTGAAATTTCTGGGCACAAAGCAGACGCACAACCTCAACTCTGGCTGTACAACACACAGAAAACCAGATTTCAAGCATCAAAACCCCAGAGCTCTCACCAACGCTGAACTCATATAAAAATGGAGGGAGAATCAATCCGCTATAACCCACTTCAGGACATTTATATTATGTTTTATTAGCCAACACGTAACCTTTCAGGATGACTTAAGCGCTCAAAGCAGCCAGCTCAGCTGCACAGCACCACACAAGAAGTGTATGAGGCAGACCAAGCTCTAACAGACCAATCTGCGCTCAGAAAGAACCACACCGCCTTATCAACATCCTATTATCTTTGATTTACAAAAAGTCATGATCCCCTATGCTCTGATAAGAGGCTATATCAGATGTACCACAAAACTGGAGCGTATACAGGGTAGAACTCCCAAACCAAGTATATTCATGGTTATTTTCACTGATATTTATTTACATTGAGCTTCAGAGTTTGAACATAATGATCCTACCTATCAAAGCAGCAACCAGGGAAAACAATTCACAGCACCATCCCGTTCATGCCCACAGACTTCCTAAAATCCATAGGTAAATGACATCGGCATTAGGCTCGCTTCTAACCCCCAGTTCCAAGTCTTTTAGCTAAAGCCTTCGGTGGGTTTAGCCGGATTTCATTTTAAAAGGTACTGTAAAGAAACAAGGCTTCAAACCGTGCACGTAATGCTCCCCGGCACACGTGAGCACATCTGTAATTAATGGCTCTAAACAGAACTGTTCCCAGTTGGCATCTTTATCCCTCCTTCAGATGGGACTAGAAAGCTTTGGCTAAGGGAGGAGATGACCTCGGGAGGAAGGATACACAGGACTTGCTGACAGAGTTAAAGGCCAGCAGGTAAGAAGTGGTGACAGGTTCAATAAGCCTTAGGTTACAATGAACTGCTGCCGATTGCCGAGTGACCGAGGGACAGAACCCCCCACAGATCACAGCGCTCGCAACTTCCTACGGCCTAACACAGAGCACAGCAAAACCAGACCAAAACCCAAGCGTAGTTTATACCTAGCACACTTTGGATCAAGTCTCCAAGCCGCAGCTCTGCGTTTAAAACGCTAAATAAGCCTCCAGCAGTAGGAACGATGGAAAATCGACCGGAAATAAAGAGAAAAAAGGCCTAAAAAATCATTAAAAATAAGGATAATTAAAACCCAGGAGCTCCATAGGCACAGACCTCCCTTCCCGCAGGGCCCTGCCCAGGAAGAAGGCGTTCTCCCCGCTCCCTGCCCGGGGGCACCTCACACCATCGGGGCCCGGTCCTCACAGCATGGGGGGGGGTCGGCCTTTACCTTCCCCCCCCCCATTCCCACAGCGGCCCCCGCGGAATGAAATCCAAAAAATAATTAAAAATAATAATAATTAAAAATGACAATTGGGGGGGGGGGGGGGGGGAGGCGCCTTTTTTTACCCTCCTGGCTCGTCCCGCCGCGGCCGTCACAAGCCTCCTCCCGCCCCGCGCTCGGCGACAAAATGGCAGCCCCGGCGGCTGGCAGTCATGTCGGAGAGGGCGCCCGCCCGTCCGCCCGCAGCGCCGAAGGGGAGGCCCCCTCCGCCCATGTCGCACCTCCACACACCCGCGGGCACAGCCACACCGGGCGGGAGGGAGGGAGGGAGGCGGCCGGGATGGGGCTCCCCTCACGGCTCCGAAGCCAGCGCCCGGCCGTTCCCTCGCTGCGGCTGAGGAGGAGGAGGAGGAGGAGGAAGAGGGAAGCGAGGGGAGGAGGGGGGGAGGCAAAAAACATGGCGCCGCGTCCTACTTGCGGTGTGGCGCTGGCAGCGCGGGGCCAGCGGCGGCCCGGCGGGGCGGCCTCAGTGTGCCCCCCGCGCCCCAGCCACCGGCCGGGGCTCAGCCTCACGGCCCGCCGGGGACGGCGGCCTGTGCCGCGGCGGTGGCGGGAGCCCTCCTCCCCTTTCCTTCTCCCGTCCTCCTCCTCCTGGCCCAGGAGTTTTTAAACTTTAAAGCGCAGGGTACCTCGGCCTGCCCGCCTTTGTCCCCCGGACACCGCGCTCGGCCACCGGCAACCCGCGGGGCCGCGTCCCGCCGCCTCGCCTCCGCCCTACCCCCAGAGAGGTACGTTCCCCCCCTTCTTCCCCTTTCCCCTTCCGCGGCGGGGCCCGAGGCGCACCTCGCCCTCCACGGCCATTATGCAAGGGCCTGGCGGCGGCGGCGGCCCCGCTGCCCTGGCGACCCGGGTTCGAGCCCCGCCAGGCGGGTTGGGGGCCGCGCCTGCTCCGCTCTGTCGTCCGTCCCCCCCCCCCCACCTCCGCCACCAGCTCCATCGCGGCGGGGTTGAATTATGATCATTAACATTGTGTTATTAATTTTTTTTGTCCTGACAAAGTTTTTCTCGCTCTCTCGTTTATTCCGCCACACGCGGAACAACAACCTGAAGTCCGGCCCCAGGGGAAACGGGGGGGGGGGGGGGGGAAACGGAGGAAAAGGGAAGAGAAGGAGGGGGGGGGAAGAAGAGAAAAACACGCACACGCACACATCCAGCCTTTTTGTGCGTGTGTGGGGATGGAGGGGGTGGAGAGTGCGTGTATTTCGTGCCAGAATTTATTATTATTATTATTAATTCAACGCTCGCGCTACCGGCGGCGATTCCCGATCGCTGCCCCCCCCCCCCCCCTTAAAAAAAAGACCAACCCAACCCCGCCGAGCATTGCCTTAAAAATTCTTTTCCTTTTATCTTCTCAGCATCTGGAGAGAGGGAAAAGAGGGAAGAGAGAGAGAAAGGGCGCGTTCATGAGGACTACAAAGTTACAAATATGGCTCCCCAGTCTCTCCTGCCTGATCACTGCAAAGAAACGAAGACGCACTTTAAACTAAACCGTTTCCAACTCGCTCGCAGCCCCCGCCGGCCTCTCCCTGCCCAGCACCCAGCACAAATATTTGCCAACTAAACACGAGAGAGAGGAGCCACCAACTTATTTTATTTAAACGCCCGGCAGACCTTCCCCCCCCCCCCCCCCTCCGCCCGCCCGCCCCCCCCCTCCTCGGGCATCGCGCTCGGTTTAAGGGGAGGGGGGGTCAGGAGCAGCCGCTGCTCCCCAACATCCCTCCTTTAGACCTTAACGCGCTCGGGGCACCCCGAATCGGGGTGAGCCCCCCATCCCCTCCGCGCACAGGTAAGCACCTCAAGGGCAGCAGCGGTTTCCCCCTCGAGGGGTTGGGATGCGCACCCCTTACCAACAAAAATAAGATAATAAAAATAAACGCGGGATGGGTTTTTATTATTATCATGATTATTATTATCATTATTTTTGCGTTGCTTACATCTGAGGGCGTCCTGTTCCGCAGCTCTAAGTGGATCCTTTTCTTCATGTCCATGTCCGCGGCTGGCGGTCCCCGGCTCCGCTCGCAGTGACACCGATGCAGACCCCCCCCGACGCCGCGGTGAGGGACTTTGAGGGCTCACCCAGCTCCGCTCGGAATCCCGAGCCCCAGCACCGCGGCGAACACTAACCTGATAACTGCGGAGGCGGGCGCTCCCGGGGGCTCCGCGCTGATTGACACCGCCAACAGCCAATCGCCGCGCCGCACCGCGAAGCCGGAGCCAATAGGGGCGGGCGAGGGGAGGTGGAAGCCAATAGGGGAGCGGCGAAAGCGGCCAGGGGGACAGCCCGGCTGGGAGCGGAGGATCATTCCGTGCTGGTGGCTGATGGGGAAGGAGCGGCGGCGGCGACGGCTCCTCCGCGCTGGGGCTGGGGTTCGCTCTGCCGCCGCTCCCCCTCCGCGCCCGGTCGGACCCCGGGGGAGGCGCCGGGGCGCGGGGCGGGGAGCGGCGCTTAGAGCCGGAGGCAGCCCGGGCACAGGGGCGAGCAGCCAGGAGGGAGGGAAAGGTGCGGAGCGGGGCGGCGGAGCGCGGAGCAATGGCGCGGGGGCCGCCGGCGGGGCGGGGCGGCGGGCGGGAGGTGGGGCGCCGATCTCCTTAGCGGCCGTGAGGGGAGGCGAGGCCGGGCCGGGCCTCTCCAGCGGGCCCTCAGCGGCTTCCCCGCGGGCGGGCCGGGTGCGGTACCGGGTAAGGGTGCGGGCGGTGCGGGTGAGCTCGGTCCGCGCGGGGTATTGCTGCTTGGAGCGGCCTTTTCGGGTTAGCGGCGTGCTGAGGGCAGCGAGAGGGGGCCCAGGGAGGCGCTGGGCCAGAGGAGTCCCGAGTCGCTGCGTTCCCTGCCTGGGAAGCGGCTTTGGAGCCGTTTGTAGCCGCTCTGAGGGTGTTTGCTTGGCGCGCTTGCCGCTGAGCACGGCTGGTGTCGGGTGAGGCGGTGGGACGGGGCCTGGGTGGCAATAGCTGGGTCGGTTTCCTGCGTCTTCTGCCAAGCAGGCTTGTGAATGAGGTGGCGGGGATGTCCTGGCAGGGCTTGCTCTCTGCGCCAGGTATCTGCGCCACGGTTCCCCCGTGCTTCTTGTCTCCACGTATTTGCAGCTGGCTTTAGCAAGCATAGGGGACCGGTTTCGTCGGGTGCACAGGTGCTTTCGTTTGCTCAGTGAGATTCCTGCTTGCCCCCTTGGTTTTGGTGCGCTTGTTACCCTTGGTTTTGCCTCAGGTGGCTGTAAAAGCCCCTCAGAGCCGTTTGTCGATATCCACAAAGGTGGGGATTGCTGGAAAACTGCCTTGTCCAACTGTTTTGCAGGGCAGGATGGAGATGCTTCTTTCACCTGCCTTGACAGCGGATAAACTGTGATGAAAGTGATTGACAGCTAAGCACAAGCTCTGCTGAGAGCTGGGAGAAAGGTCAAGCTGGATCCAGCTTAAGGTAAAAAGCGGAGCTTCTAGTACAGAGCCACCAGTATTTTGCAACAGGTTAATGCTTCTGTGATGGTTTGGGGCCTCATGATTTCTCTATTAGAGCCGTTCGGTTTGGTTGTGTCTGTGGCGTGAGCAAGTAACTCCATTTATTGCTCTGTGGCACTGGTTACAACATAACGGAGCTTATTGCAGTACTTCTAGGGTATAAACTTTATGAAGTGTTTAGGACTTTGGGTCGTGGTGACTTTTACTTTAGCTCTGCTTTAAATTCTCCTTCGCAGGTGTGAACAAAGGTGGCCCCTGGGCTGAGGCTTCCCAAAGGAAGGTTTGGGCTGGAAGTTTGTGTTCATGGCACTGGTGAAGACCTTTGGAAAAGAACTTTTATCATGGAAACAGTGTCTGTTAAGTAGCCAACATAGCAGTTAAAGTTTCTGAGGATGTGGAGATACTTTTTCCTTTGTTTCCTCGGATGAAAGAGCGTGTTGTGTGTTCTAATGGTATGGAATTGTATAAAGTGCCCCCCTCCAAAGGGTTGGGGGGAACTTACTCGAAGTTCAGACTCGACATTAAATGTTTTAACCTGTTGGTTTCCCCTCTGCCTCATTCATGTGCATGCTGCTTGTGTCACAAGGAGTTGGGAAGCCTCAAGAGCTGTTCGGAGAGCTAAAAAGGAATGGAAATGTTCCACAAATAAATGTTAAGTGATGCTTTTGCAAACTAAAGCTTTTCTTAAACAGGAACAGAAAAATCTGGTCACTGGACTGATACTTTTAGGATACAAAAGAAAGTGAATCAGCTTTAAAACTGGACATGATCATGCCGTTTAACTGAGGATCCCCCTTTGTAATAGAGGAGGAAACTTACATGTTGATGAAGCACTCCTTGGTCTTAGTTGAGGAGTTTTTGTTAAGTGTTTCTGTGAATAAAGCTGTTGAACTGTTATAGATCCCATTGATCAGAAATGCCTCTGTGTATGGAACGCTGGCTTGTCGGAGTCCTGAGCACAGCAAGTGCTCTGAGCCCTGCTTGCACTGGCGGGAAGCTGCTCTGTAGGATCCCTGCTCAATCCCCACTTGGAACATCAAAACATCCTCTGTTCGTATCTGTACGTGCTGCTTTTTAAATCTGAAGTACAAAGAAGTTCCTATTGTGACTAATGGTGATCACTATAGTGAATGTTTGATTCTTTTTTTTTGTATGTGGTTCACATACTTATCCAGTTTCTCCATTGCTCAAAGTGATCTGCTGTTAACTGTCTGCAAGGGAAGTTCTGAACACAGGTTTGAAGCTGATCCAGAATCCTGGGCCAAAACCTAACGCACTGGAACACTCGCTGTAGGAGCCCTTCAGTGATGGCTGAGCCTGAGTTAGGTTTTCATGTGCTGCTCTATGATCATCGTCCAGGTATTTTCTGATCCAGCTTTAGAACCTACTTAATGTAACTGCAGTTTGGCCAATGAGGTGATTTCAGCTGCAGTTCCTGTGTTGGTATGGATGGTTTCTTTTTTTAACATGAATACTGCAGCCTTACATTAACACCAGCTTCAGACGAAGGGCTCCTCTGCATTAAGCATCAGCCTCGTGTGAAATCCTGTGTTCTGTGTCTGTACAATTGCTGGGCAGCTGAGTGTTTGCCAAAATGATTGTTTTTATTGTGGCTCATAATACTCCTTTGTAGATCTGCTGGGGTCTTGTTTGTCCCTGCTGCATCTAGACAAAGCCTGCCTTCATGTTGGGGGTAGCATCTTCTTCAGTCACTTCTGTGTATGTAGATACAGTAACTGGAAAGAGATAATTCTGTTCTTAAATCATCCTTCTTGTCACCCTTAACTTCCCCACCTGCAGCATAGCTGGAGGATGGTCATTGAGGGCAATGCAGAACAGTATTGACTGCTGGTATCCAGGAATTCTGGGGAAAGGGGACAAAAATGGGCATTGGGAAACTATGTAAGTTTTGTGACAATGCCAGTTTATGCTTTGAGACCCTTAAAATCAATAGGGGAGTGCTGCAGGTGGAATAAAAAGAGGAGGAAAGAGCAACTCCAGACGTTGGATGAGCGAGGTCTGGAGCTTACAGCTGCTCTGAGAGGCTGGATGCTGGTGCTGTGCATTTGTCTGTTGTTTAAATCTCCCAGCAGTGGTTAGCAAGGTGTAAACTGAGCGATCAAATCTAAACCCAGAAGGGCTCTTGTCTGCTGTTATTTGCTCTTTCCTTTCTCTAATCAGCCCTTTGAGGTTGTTGGGCAAGTTCCAGTGTTTTTTCTGTGCTTGCTTCTGGGACTGGTGTGTAATTGCTCTGGAATACAAGTGATTCCCATTGGATTCTGCATTAATTGTTCACAAACATCCCACATTTGTGTCACTATATTCTGTTTTCAGCAGTGCTTCAAGTGAGAGGTTGATACTCAGGTGGGAAGCTTGAACAAGACATGAAGAAAGGTTATTTAGACAACCTATAGCCTGGGAAGCAGCTGCTTTAAGTTGGCAGACTAGGAGAGGAGGTGAATACTTGTGATATGTCTCAAAACTGGCTTTTATTTCCCCAGAGTTGAGTGTAGGATGCTATTTCCCTTTTTATTTGCACGCTATCAGGCGTACGAGTGGAGCATAGACATCCATAATTAATGAAACAAGGGAAGAAATGGTTTCACACAGTTTTGCTGGTCTTCAGGAGCAGACTGGTCAATACATACACCCATAAACCTTCCCTAGCTTGGACACTGGTGTTTAACGTAGCTTAAGGAGCTCTCTGCAGGTCTCTTGCAGTAATTGTCCCTCCCTGGTTCTGTTTGCCAAACGTGCTTTTATTTCCTACCAAAAGTGGCTGTCGCAGCTGGCATAATTTAGGAGGGGGTTCAGGTGAGTTTTGGAGGGGATTTTGGTATGTTCTGTGTTTTTTCAACCAGGAGACACGCTGTAAATCATCCCTTTTTGTGTGGAAAGGATGCTTAAGAGCGTTCATTAAGTTTATTTTTCAGCGTTTTTTAGACATGCGGGCAATTCCTCACATAAACTGGCAAATTCCTGAAGCATTCATCTTTTGATGATGAAGGTAAGATGACATCGTTACAAATAAGTGCTTTTTTATGGCTGTGATATTTCATTTTATTGTACAGGATTTAACAGATGAAAAATAATTGTTCAGTTCCAGTGGCTTCTCATCCGTATTACTTAGTCTGTAACATTCAGATTCACAGCAGCCACCCTTACTGCTGTTGGTCTTCTTTTTATGAGCTGTCCCATCCATGATCAACCTCAGAACTCTTAAATCCCATGAATTAGACACTGTGAGGCACAAATAGTCTGGATTATCTTCATTGCTACATAAAGCTTTAGGGTGATCTGGGGGAAAAAGTCCTAACTTAAAGACATAGCTTAAGTTTGAAGTCTGAGGGGGCCACGCAGCTTCCTGAGTAGCTTGCAGGGAATCAAAGTACATTGACTTGTTGGACAGGAGACAACGGGAAATCAGCATTGGTAGTGTTATTTTAGCCTGCAATACATCTGTGAGTGGGTCAGCACAGAAGGGGGAAAAGAACTGTAGAGGTTCTTGTAGAGCTGCTGATGAATTCCTTTCAAACAGCTGATAAATTCAGCTGTGCTATGGCAGAATAAAACACAGAATTGGAGGTAGGAAGGAAAAATGCCAGGTTTTAGCACAAAAAGCTTTGGAAGGTTACATACCAAAATTCCAAGCTAAAACGTGTGTTAATGTATTTTGTAACTGAGGTGGAAAATAACAGCAAAGGATGATGCCAAAATGAAGTTTATTGAGGGCACTTTTCAGGATTGATTTGGCTGTTCCTGAAGATGGTGAAAGGCATCTGGAGGACCCTAAAATGGGAAATTCCCGTTCTTGTCAAATCTCTGTGTGTTGGGGTAAATAGGAAGGTGGTTTGGGTGGTTTTGGTAGCAGTTTGTCTGAGCAGCTTAAAGCACCAAGAACGTGATGTCAGGTCTTTACAGAGCCTGCACACCAGTGAACATAGGTAAAAGTACAGCAGTCATCCTGTGCTCTGGGACTTCCAAGAACTAGCAGCATTTGACCAGTTCTGCCCTTTTCCAGGGGAAAAAGGGGAAATAAACTTGTAGTTTTTATACCTTCCAGAATGATTAGGTTTTGATTTAGCACAAGTACTTAAGATGGGAGTGCATTTCTTTTCTGCGCTCAAAAGCACCTGCTGTAGAAAGCGTGTATTGTAGGGAACTTGCTGCAGTGGATGTGGGAGCTTTCATGTCTGATGGTTTAAGTAGTGAAGATAAGTGAGGACGGTTCTTGGGCAGGGGAATGTGATTCATGGGATGTAGTTAACTGGTGTAATGACCAGCGCAGCTGTTGTAGGAGCCTCTGCCAGGACTGCAAACATCCACTGTGTCCAATGCTCTGCTGGATGTAGTGTGAGTGAGAAAGGTGGGAGCAGTAGGAGGGTAATGCCTTCTTCTGCTTGCCAGCTTCAGACCAGCATGGATGGAGCTGTTTCTGCTTCCCAGCTTTTCCTCAAGTGTTTAGGCTGGGCTGAAATCTTGGAATTGGAATTTGGTAAGGTTTTGGGTTGTGTTTTCTGTAAGTAATCATGCAAGGGCTGGGATTCTGAGGGACTGAATTGCTTTGATAAGGAGTAAAACTTGTTGAATTCAGGCAAGGCAAAACCCCAACCCTTAAACATAAATACCTTCTACTTCTGCACTCCCATTATGCAAGGTTTCATTTCAGTAATACATTATTTCAGTGCTGTAATAAATAGGGCTTTCCGACTTCCCTCTGTGGTATTACTTCCTATTTGCCATTCCTTAAGCTGTAGGTCAGACTATTCATTAATTAATAGTTGTTTCCTGTTACGTTGAATGGAACACTTCCAGATTTGATTCCAAATGGAATTTGGAGTGAGAAGCTCTTGAAGAACTTGTGGGTAAAAGGGTGAGGAATGTTCTAGACCCAGGCTTCCTTTTCCTATGAATTTCTAGTTTAAATGAGAAAAAGACTTCTTTCACTGGGAAGTGTTGGACTTCTGAAGTACTGACCCCAAACTGTTCTTTTCTCTCACTAATGTGCCACCAAACCTCACTTTTCTAGCACTCTAAAGTGTGCTTTCCATCTGCAGTTGTTACAGGGAGTTGCCAAAGGTCAAAGAGGGGTCTGGAATTCAGGAGCTTTGCCTTTCATCATCAGAGCAGCCTGGTTCACTGCCTAACCCCAGCATCTGCATTATCAGAGCATCACATTTCACCTGTGCAGTAGGAATCATTACTCTGTCCTATTTAAGAGGCTGCTTGCCTTCCTTCCTGGCTCTTCTGAGCTATCAGCAACCCATACATCCACACATGCAAGCGCCCTGATTTCATTCAGTCTTCCTTATCCTCCTCAAGGCATCTCCAGGTTCGTTCTTCTCAACTCCCATATGCCTGTTGCTTCACTTCTGGCACTTCCACCTCCTCTTTCTTAAGACCTTGCCTCCTACAGCTTGTTTGGCATCCTAAAGCAGAGGCTTTGTGGATGCGGGAAAGGGGGAGAGAGGGAAGGGGAAGTTGTACAAAGTCATCACCAGATTTCATGGAAATGCTCTGTAAACATCCCTCACTGTTGCTTCTGTTGGTTCAGAATGAAACGGGCCAAATGCGAGTCCTGCAGCAGGCCTACTATAGCATTCAACCCTATTACAGGCCAAGAAGAAAACCCTTTACTCCTCCCAAGCACCTCCTGACTGCCAACAGAGCAATAGCAAGTAGTGGAGCTCTGTCGCTCGCATTGGTGGGTGCATGTATGCGCTGGGGCTCAGCACTACTAGAGTGACCTTTTTGTGGCAGTTGCCTTACAGATTGTCATCAATGGCTTTTGGTTTATGGGATGGGAGTCGTGTTGCACTTCTGAAAATGCCATTAAAAATCAGGATTCTCTATAAAATCCATTTGTGCCTGAAGGTTGTGGTTGGGGGCTTTTTTTAACAGTGAAACCCCCAAGCCTGAAAATTGTATTTTGAATTATAATGCTTTTTCTGTGCCCTCTTCAAACCTCTTTCCAATATGGACATCGGGGTGAAAATGATGATTTCTTAAAAACTTTAACAGTCTCCTTTTAAATCTGATGAAACAAAAGCAATTCCAGCTCTAAAAGGAAACTCGCGTTTTCAGCTGGTGTAAAAGATCAGCTTATCCCAGTGTGTTTTCCCTCCACAATTAGTTCTTCAGTCTCTAAAGTAGGTTAACAAATAAGAGTTTAATAATCCTGTAGTGTCTCTGCTTTCCTTTGTGTCTTGTTCATTGTTCTGCCTACCAGAAAGGTTCGGTGCATTGTGCACCCATCCCTTTTCTGCCCAGTTACATAAATCACTCTGCTGTGAATCTTGAAAGCTCATCAGTCAAAGGGCAATAGGAGCTGGAGCTGCTGTTTTAGCCAGTGCTCTGAAAGGGGGTTTTGCCATTCTCATCATGGTTCAGAACTGAACCAAAGCCAGCCATACAAATAATCATTGAATCATTCATAACTGAGATGGACAAAAGGGGGGGGAAGAGTTGCATCTGTTTTATCGGTGGGTAGATTGAGCTGAGGTTGGGGTGTGTATGTCATAGAGAAACGTAGGTAGAGCAGTGTCTGAGACATCCAGAGTTCCCCTTCCCTGTTCCCCTGAAGGGACCTGGTGTTCCTCACACGTGCAGGGTAGTCCTCAAGTGTCGTCTTCTACCGTTTCTTTATGCAAGGTATTTATAAGCATAAATGCAGCTGCTTTTAGAGGTAGAAAAGTGAATGTAACAAATGAAAGACTTGTGCTAAGATATGTGGCTCCTTTCTTTATTCAGAGATGGAATAAAGGGGAAAGGAAGCAAATTCTGTAGTGTAGAAGTAATCAATACCAGATTAATTTTAGAGGTAAAGTAGATGGGTGGTTTTGGAAAGCCACAGCTCGGGGTTCTTGTATGGGTGTCTTTGAAGTGGAAGTGATGTACTGGAACACGGCTGATGAGCTGGTGCTGAGCAGGAGGCTGAGCTCTCACTGGATGTGGTGGCCTGACTCACAGAGTTAATGGGATTGTGCTGCTTGTGCAGTGAGAGTAAGGGACAACCCACAAGAAGCTGCTGGTAGACATCAGCCATGAGATGGAGCCTGGTGTTTAATTAAAATGGAATCAGATGTCGGGGTTTTTCTCCTGCAGATAACTGAGCATCGCGATCCTTGTGTGGGCACAGTGGGTTGGGTTTCCTTCTAGGTGGGTATGGAGCTTCTGGGCAGCAAAAGCTGGGGTTTCACAAGTGGTCCGTGTGCTCCCTCCTGTAGAGCTGTACCTTGAGGACGCTTGGTGTCTGCCAACCCGATCGTAGCTACGGGGTGGAGGAGGACCTGGGGGAGGAACGTGGAGTTTTCCTTCAGTAGTCTGAAGAGTGAAGGTCTTTACCTGCTTCCTGATGGGAAGAGGAGGCTTCCACCACTGCATCAACCTCATAGATTGATTTAGTTTTGGGACTGCTGAACAAGGGAATTCTGCTCTGGCATACCTGAGTTTCAAAGAATATTCTCCTGCCATCTAGGGAGCCTTCTGCTTAACCACCCCCCCACTCCCCGAGCCAAACCACAGCCATTGAGCCCAACAGGATTCCCACCTTTGGAATGGTGGCTCAGAAACATCTGATTTTAACAATGATCAGCTTGGAAAGCAAGGAAAAGAAAACCCAGTTCAGCCCAGCCAAGCCCAGCACCGTCTGGCTCAGCCCAGCCCACTTTAGCCCACTTTAGCCCACTTTAGCCCACTTTAGCCCACTTTAGCCCACTTTAGCCCACTTTAGCCCACTTTAGCCCACTTTAGCCCACTTTAGCCCACTTCTTTAGCCCTGCCCAGACCAATTTAGGCCAGCCCAGTTTAGCCCAATTCAGGCTTGTCCAGACCTATTTAGCCCAGTTCAGCAGGGTTTAGCCCAATTCAGATCAGTCCAGAGCAGTTTAGCCCACTTTAGCCCAGTCCAGTGAATTTTAGCCCAGTTCTGACCTGTCCATCCCAGCTTAGCCCAGTTCAGTTTAGCACAGATTGGCCCAGCTCAGCCCAGCCCAGTTTATCCCACTTAAGGCCAGTCCATTCAGCCCAGTCCAGACAAGTTCAGCCCAGTTCAACTCATTTGAGACTTGTCCAGCCAGGTTCAGCCCAATGGAGCCAAGGTTCAGCCCATCCCAGTTTAGTCCAGTCCAGCCCAGTTTAATCCAGTACAGCTCAGTTTAGCCCAATGGAGCCCAGCCCAGAACAATCCAGGCCATTTTACCCCTGCCCAGCCCAGTTTAACCCAGTGCACACCAGTTCAGCCCAGTTTATCTCGGTTCAGACACTTCACCCCAGTTTAGCCCTGTCCAGCCCATTCCGGCTCACCCCAGCCAGTTTAGCCCAGTGCAGCCAACTTTAGCACAGTCCATTCTAGTTTAGCCCAGCCCAGTTTAGCCCTGCCCGTAATAATTGAGCCCAGCCCAGTTTAGCCCAATTCAGACCTGTCCAGACCAATTTAGCCCAGTTCAGCAGGGTTTAGCCCAATTCAGACCAGTGCAGCACAGCTTAGCCCTCTTGATCCCACTTTAGCCCACTTCTGCCCAGTTTAGACCAGTTCAGCCTCCTTTAGTCCAATTCACATCTGTCCAGACCAGTTTAGCACAGTTAAGCCCAATTTAGCAGAGTCCAGCTCAGCCCAGATAAGCTGAGCCCAATTAGGCCCAGTTTAGCACAGTTCAGCCCAGTTTAGCTCAGCCCAGCCAAGACCTGATCAACCAATTCAAGCCTAGTTTAGCCCAGACCAGCGAAATTTAGTCCAGTTCAGCCCCATTTAGACAAGCTCGGATCTGTCCAGCCCAGTTTGGCACAGTTAAGCCTCTGCAGCCCAGTTCAGCCCGGTTCAGCCCACTTCAGCCCTGTTTGGCCCAGTTCAGCCCAGTCCTGCCCCATTTAGATAAGCTCAGATTTGTCCAGCCCAGTTCGGCCCAGTTTGGCCCAGTTCAGCCGAGTTTAGTGGGGTTCAGCCCAGTTTAGTGGGATCCAGCCCAGTACAGCCCACTTTAGCCCTTCCCAGACCAACCCAGTCCATCTTAGCCCAGTGAAGTTTAGCCAAATCAGCACAGTTTAGCCCAGTTCAGAGCAGTTTAGCCTAGTTCAACCCCTTTTAGACCAGTTTAACCCAGTTTACCCCAGTCCAGCCCAGTTTAGCCCAGCTCAGTTTAACACAGTTTAGCCTGGTTTAGCCAATTTCAGCCAAGCCCAGCCTGATTTAGCACAGTTAAGCCTTGTCCAGCCCAGTAGAGCCCAGCCCAGCCTTGTTTACCCCACTTAAGCCTATTTTGGCCCAATTCATAAAATCACAGAACCGTTAGGGTTGGAAAGGACCTTAAGATCATCCAGTTCCAACCCCCCTGCCATGGGCAGGGACACCTCACACTAAACCATCTCACCCAAGGCTCTGTCCAACCTGGTCTTGAACACTGCCAGGGATGGCGCAGCATGGGAAATAAGCAGGAGGAGTTGGAAACCTGTGTTAAGTCAGAAGTCCCTCTCCAGCATCCCTATAGGCCCCCTTCAGACCCTGGAAGCTGCTCTGAGGTCTCCACGCAGCCTTCTCTTCTCCAGGCTGAACAGCCCCAACTTCCTCACCCTGTCTCCATACAGGAGGTGCTCCAGTCCCCTGAGCATCCTCGTGGCCTCCTCTGGACTTGTTCCAACAGTTCCATGTCCTTTTTATGTTGAGGACACCAGAACTGCACACAATGCTCCAGGTGAGGTCTCACAAGGGCAGAGCAGAGGGGCAGGATCACCTCCTTCACCCTGCTGGTGATCCTGCCCCTTTACTCTGCTCTTGTGAGAATGATGTAACTTGGTTTATTTTCTTGGGTCTATTTCCAGTGTTTTCACAGTAATCTTACAAACGTACTCTTTCTGTCATTGTTCCTTAAATATTTGCTTTCCTAGCTCAGCCTGGGGGCTGGAAAGCCATAGGAAATGGATGTTTGTGGGTTAATAACGTTTTGGCTACTTCTGGTAACCGAGAGCCCCTGAAATCACCGCAGCAGGGGCAGAACAAGAAGAGCTGCGTTGCCAGGTCTTGTTTCTGTGTGCGGAAGTCCTGTGGCATTCGAAACTCTGACTTTGTGTGAGAACAGAGGAAATAAATCACCCGTGGGATGGGGAAACGGGAATGCCGGCTGCCAAACGACAAGGCGAGCGTGCAGGTCGGCTTGCAGGATCAGGATGTGAACCTATAGACACACATCTCTGCATAGGGGTTCCTGAAGGTAAGTTCCAGAGCATGGCAAAGCGTTAGTCTGAGGACTGACATTAGCACAATGACATAAACAAGTCACCCTTGGGTTTCTGTTCTGCGGGGTAAAATGGAGCGGTTCTGCTCTGTTATTTCCTGGCCGGGGTTGAGTACTGAAGGTGGCTTTTTGCTCCTTTGAAACGAAGAGAGTGGCTCCCCACTGTCAGGCACTAGCAATATGCCTTCCCCTTGTTTTCATCTGCAGCTTGTTCCTGCTTTCCTTCTGTACATGCAGCGTGTCTTTACTCAGCATCTCGGAATGTGAGGGAAGCACAGGTGGGACTTGGAGCTAGGGCTGGGGAAGGGATTTCAGCAAAGGGGGATACTGCTTGAATACGATTTTAATCTCTTTCCTACAAAGAGCTGTGTATTTTGGCAGGTACCATCACTTCAGCAGAGACCAGAAACCATTTGAGGGTTTCAGGGTGAGGGCTGGAGTGAGTTCTGACAAAGGCAAGCGGAGCAGAGGGAGCAGGGTCCATATCCTTGGTATCACCGTGACCAAAACTGGACCGTGTCATGTTCAGGTGCAGTAGGCTCGTGAGTGAAGGGTCATTGAGCACAACAATGTACTGAGGAGTCTTCAGGAAGAGGCTTTGAATGAACCAGGCCACCCCATTGAGAACATCCAACAGTGAGTAGCAGAGTAGAAGCCAGTCTGGTGAAGCTTGTTTGGGGTTAAAATACGCCTCTAATGCCCTATGAAGCTTTGTTTTGGATGCAATGAGCTTACCTGGTTCTTACTTGTTCATTAATAGCAGTTAATACATTTTAGCCTTTCTTTCAACGTAGAAGAATGAACATTAAATGCGTACCTAGACAACAGCCTGTCTGTCCAACAGCAGCTGTCAAGTGCCGCAGTGTTTTTAACCTCCCTATTTATTCTTGCTTCAAGGTAAGTAATAGTGACTTCAAGCTGTTGGCGTGGCTGTAACAGCACTGAAATGAGCCCATTGCCTAACGTACGTAGTCAGGTGCCCCAAACCCAACAGCAGAATGGTCCTCTCTGTGTATGGATGCCTCCAACTGTCTGGTGAATGTCAATGTGTTAACGTGCTTTTAGCTGGTTGCCCAACCAAAGACATGTTCTAGCAGCCCTTCGTTAGCATGGGCGTGTTCCTGGCCATATCCACTGCAGCATCCAGGGTCTTATCTGCTGCTTCAGGCTCTGGAATTCTTCATCTCTGGAGTTCCAGAAACAGACTTTGTTAATCTTCCATGCATTTAGTAAGCATGTATTCCAAAGCAGGTTTTCTTCTGTCTTTTGCCTAGAGCACGGTGTTAGGGTTTGCTATACTTGATTTTGAGAAGTGGAAGGAGTTAAGGAGGTAAGATCCTTTGTGTGCACAGGTTTGGAGCAGGAGGGATTCACAGTCTCTACAATTTGCATGAAAAAAGGGTGTTTCTGGCTGTCTTTAACACTATTTGATGTATTTTCCGGAGGCTTTGATGTTGAGATTCCTTTCTTGCAGTGCCCCAGGATTCGCAGACGTGTTGTTCCTCAGTACAAATACCTGCCTTGGCTCTGCTGTAATGGTGGTGTAGAAAATCCAACGGGAATACTATGTAGGATCACCTTCTACAGAGTTCCCTCTGATCTTTGGCAGGCGGTTGATGCAATGGATCCGAGAGAGACCGGAGTGCCTAGCCGTAGCCTTCCAGCAGGAGCAAAGAGAGTGATTGAGCGATCCATATGGAGCATGAAGAGCTCACCAGGTGTGAGGCCGTGCCCTCATGCCCCCCAAAAGAGGTTACCATTGTAGATCAGGCACATGGAAGACCCAAGGAAGCATTCAGCAGCTCCTGGGTTTCTCAGCAGGCAGTGAAACCCTGAGGAACCAAGGAATGCTGATGAGCCAGTCGGTCTTAACATGCATCTCATTGGGGAAGCGTGGTGTCCGTCAATACCCTGCCAAGCAGGTTTAATGGGGTGGAGATTCTGGGAGAACTGGTGGGACTGGAAGTGAGCAGCACTCTCCTAACATGAAAACGGAGTCAGGCTCCTGACTAAAAAGGGATTATTTGCCTAATTTCCCTTCAGATGCTCTCATATGCACATGGGTCCAAAGGTAATTCTGTGACTCTTTAATAGCTTTTAGCTGGTTAAGATGCAGACCTTGCAGCTGGGGGGGTTGAGGCACGACAGCAACACATGGCTGGGAAATCAGGTAAGTAGGAAACTTGGGGGGGGGGGGCTGTTCCATCTACGATCCCTTCTTTGTGGTTTCTGTTGTTTCCAGTTTTATTCCTTTGGGCTCTATTATTTCTGTGGGTGATTCTTAGAAAGCTGCTGCTCCTGCGTACCAGAAGATGGGGAGAAGCGGTTTGTAATGTCATTTTGTAAGCCCATGTTTTCCATGATGCCCAAAAACCAGGATGGAAGAGGAATCTTCTTTATCTGCTCCGAACTATGGCTTACATCACTTTATCTGGTGGGAGACTGTGTCTAACCCAGAGCTGGGGGGCTGCCGGCTTTGGAAGCCTTTGCTTGAAAAGGCATGGATTTAACGTCTCAGGCACCACAGCTTCTCCCCAGGTATTTGAGTTAATGAACAGAAATAGAAACCAGATCATTTTAAGCCACCTGTAGTAAAGCAATTTCCTTTGCAGAGCAGATTTTGCTGCCGTCTCTCTCTGATTCTGACTGTGTTCCCTGCGGGACCCAAAACCTCAGCATCCAGGGTAAGATCTCAGCAGGCAGGAATGCATCTTTCCGTTTAAACAGCGTGTAACTGCTTATACTGCTTGTGTTTGCAGGGTATGGAAAGGGAATTCACAACCTGGGGGGAAAAAAAACCCAAAAGCACTTTTTCAGTCTTTCCCCCAAATGAATCCATTCAGAGGATTCTCTTGGAGCAGACTTCCCTGTGTGCATCTGTTCTAAGGGCTGTTTGTGTTACCCAAAGGCTTCCAGGTATTTAAGATCCTCATTCCTAACGGTACCATGTGTAACAAACTTCTGTTCAGGAGTTCCTTGAGTGCATCCGTGTTTGACACCGAGCTCAGGGTCTCAGTGTTTGCATTTCAGCTGCTGGTGGGAGCAGAGGATCTGTAGTCTACAGATCCCTTATGATTGAGGTGTTTTAAGTAATGATATAACCATAACTGCACAATCCCTGTGATGCTTCTTGGTTTACTCCCTAGATTTCTTTCCTATAAGCCCCCCCTGTTCCACAGTAGACAGGCCCTTGCGAAGAGGAGGAGGCACCTGCACTGATTTCCTCACGTGGGTGAGTTCAAGCTGGCTGCTGCAGGCTTGTGTATGGCCATAGATCTAGACCTGGCCACACTGAGAAAGGGGTTGATGGAGAGCAACATGCTTCCTTTTGATTGGGTTTTCTAATTGAGAGGGTTCATGCAGCAGATGCCAGTTTGGGGACCAGCCAGCTGCCCCTGACTGGATGTCTGCAGTAAGAGAAGCTGAGGATGTCTAGAATGCCTTTTCTCTGTGGCAGAGCTTGTTTTGTGCCTCCCCAGCAGTTATATGCTGTCACTGCTGCATCCTCTCCAGCTGCAAGCCCATCCCTAGCCAGTTTGGTATTGACAGATACATCACTAGGGTGTCTCTAATGGGGCTGGCACCACTGACCGAAAGGGTTTGTCCTCCCCTTGGGGTGTTTTTGTCTGAGTAATGCACAGCAATGACAGCGGTGGGAGATTGGGTCGTTATTTTAGGGTTTCCTCTGTGGAGTTTCTGAATTGCACAAACCTCACGGCTGGGATTTGTGTCACAGGGTCCTTGAAGCTGGCAGGGACCTCTCGAGATTGACTGGGCCAAGCCACTGCTGGAGCAGGGTCAGCTACAGCAGGGACGTGTCAAGTTGGGTCTGGAGGCTACAGCTCCTCTCTGACCACCCTCCCAGGGAAGAGCTTCTGCCTAAGAGCTCGCCTCAGTCTCCCCTCGGGCAGGTTAAAGCCATTCCCCTTGGCCTGTCCCTATGGGTCCTTGTCCCAAGCCCCTCTCCAGGTTTCCTGCAGCCCCTTTAGGCACCGGAGCTGCTCTAAGGTTTCCCCAGAGCCTTCTCTTCTCCAGGCTGTCCTGGCCCCGCTGGGTACCGGCTAGTTCTCTGTCCTTGTTTCCATCACGCTTTATGCTCCATTCTTCCACCTTTTCCCTCTGTGTTGGCCAAAGCAGGCTCTCCAGGGCTGGATTTTGTACCGCTGGTCCTTTGGTGTAGATTGGCCAGGAGCTGCGTTAGGAGCAGTCACCAGCACAGCCAGGAAGCAGGGGGAGAATGGGAATGGATTCCCATGGTTATGTAGCGCGTAGCAGTGGGTCTGGCAGAGGTGCAGCTGCGTTGGGGGTCACCGCCTGCCTGTGAGCTCCCTGTGTCCCACTAAACCCATATCCTAAGAGCTTCTAAATACCAGTTGTTTCCTACCACCTTCTCCTGCTGATCAGCACGGAACACTTGAGAACACCAAAGAAGGAAGCAAGCAAGGAATTTGCAGTATAGACAAATTGTTGGGCTTGGGGCCTGAACAGATTTCCTGGGACTCAATGGCATCTCCGTGTTCCTGTTATCTGAGATTCCCAATTTAGCTCGCGGATCTCGGAGGGGTTCATTTGAACATACTCTTTACGAGCACTTGAACAACGTCAGGCATATGTTTGTCAGCTCCAGAGCTGCTTTAAGCACAGTTATGCATGCGTTTAAGCACAGTCGTTAAGGGATTTCATGAACCGTATCAATAAGTTTATCGTCATGTAATTACACTGATACCAGCAAGTTTTGTGAATGAACAGTGTTTGTTGCCAAACAAGTGGAGTTCGCCGTGTTGCTACGGAATCTGTGCGGAGACAAACCCTTCCTTCTGGGATGATGCAGGATTGTGAAGGTGGGACGGGCTCTCTGGGATGATTCCTAGCGTTATTTCCATTGAACAAGAGGAAACCAAGGAGCTGGAACAAGAGGCTTGGATAAGAAGTGGGTGTAGGGTTAGTTTTCGGGGGGGGTGGGTGGTTTCTGGTTGGTTGGGTTGGGTTTCTTTGTTCGAGGGACTTGAGGGACTATAGATTCCAAGGAAAGCACGTGCTTGGTGCAATCCAGAGGCTGGTTCAAGTGTCCCATAGTCAAAAGGACAAAGTCAGAGTACTGCAGAGAATGAGTCTTGTTGAGGATGCCCTGGGTGATGGCTGGGGAAGGGCATGTTTGGTGGGTGCTACACAGAGCTGGCAGCAGAGAGAACCTGGCAATTCCTTTGCTGGGCTCGTGGCTTTCCAGCAGCAGCATGTAACCATGGAGAGAGACATGGATCCACAGGATCTTGTGATGGTTTGGGTTCAAGGGACCTTAAAGCCCATCCAGTTCCAACCCTTGCCATGGGCAGGGACCCCTTCCACTGGAGCAGCTTGCTCCAAGCCCCTGTGTCCAACCTGCCCTTGAGCACTGCCAGGGATGGGGCAGCCACAGCTTCTCCGGGCACCCTGTGCCAGCGCCTCAGCACCCTCACAGGGAAGAGCTTCTGCCTAAGAGCTCAGCTCAGTCTCCCCTCTGGCAGGTTAAAGCCATTCCCCTTGGCCTGTCCCTACATCCCTTGTCCCAAGCCCCTCTCCAGCTTTCCTGCAGCCCCTTCAGGCACTGGAGCTGCTCTCAGGTCTCCCCTTCAGGAGCCTTCTCCTCTCCAGGCTGACCCAGCCCAGCTCTCTCAGCCTGGCTCCAGAGCAGAGCTGCTCCAGCCCTCACAGCATCTCCATGGCCTCCTCTGGCCTCGCTCCAGCAGCTCCACGTCCCTCTGGTGCTGCTGCCCCAGAGCTGGATCAGGACTGCAGGGGGGGTCTCCCCAGGCAAAGGGCCCCGTTTGACTTCCAGACTTCTCCTGTTCCTCTTTGCGGTCTCCTGAGGTCAGGTCCATCCCGGTGCTGCCTTCGGAGCCGCCCTGCTTCCCCATGGGAGCTGCTCTATGGCCACAGCTACCCTGGAGCGTTCCCTTCCCCATGTGCTCAGCGCCGGCTTCCAGGCAGTGCTTCCCGTTCCCGGCTCCCAGTGCTGGAGCACCCTGGTGGGGGGGGGAAGAGCTGTGCCTTGGGTGCTGCAGATGGGGCGCGGGGCCGGTCTCTTGGCTCCTCTTTTGACATGCGGACATCAAAGCGCAGGCAAGGGTGTTGTAAACGTGGTTTGAAACTCTCCAAGAGACCTTTCCTTTCCCCGTGCTTCCCCTTTTGTTGGGTTTGCAACCCCAGCTTCGCAGCCTCATTCCGCCGCCTCCTGCTCTCCCAAATGCAGCGAGTTTCCAAGCACAAACAGGTAAAGGAGCGTTCTCCTGGAGCAGAAATCCCGTTTTCACATGCACGTTTCCATTGACTGCTGTGAACAGGTACAGGTTAATGAGACGCAGCCCTTAACCCTGTAGCAGGTTGAAAGTGCCCTGCCAAACCATGGACAATAAATCCTGGATATAATGAAATTGTTTGGATCTTTGGGGTAAAAGATGCTGCATTCCCCCAGGGATTTACAGGGGCTGTGATTCTTAAAGGGCCCCAAATAACTTCCCCCTTTGCAGTCACTTCCACTCCTTCCCTGCCCAAACGGGGATGCTCTGCTCGCCGTGCTGCTGCCTCATGCAATATTTACTCTCCCTGTGTATCTGGTGGCTGGAGCAGGAGTGGAAAGTGCTGATGCACACAGCTCTGTGGGCGCAGCCTCGACCTTGGCGTGCTGACCCTGCTCTCTCCGCTCACCCCGGCGCTGGGAGCCTTAAATCCCTCCAGCTCCTCCGCCTGGCGTGGGTTTTGCTGCCCCCCCCCCCCCCCCAAAAAAAAAACCTCTTTGACGGCTGAAAACGTCGAAGGTCCCCGGGGAGGCGGCTTCCCCTCTGCTCCGCAGTTCGCTGCATGTCTGTGTCGGCTCTGTGCGCCTTTTGCCTCTATGATGCTCTGAACACCGCTCCTCTAACGCGGTGAGCGTCTTCAGTCACTGTCTGCCTGTGTGGGATGGCTCCTGGTCCCCTGCTCTTTTGATAACATCAGAAAAGGGAAAAAAAAAACCCTTTTAAACAATTTTCTGAGTCCCTCTAGAGGATTTCTCCCCAAGCCCAGAAATAGCTCCCCAGCGGGGAAGCCGAGCGTTCATCCCGTCAGCGCGCCTGCCCAGCTGGGTTTCAGTGCGGATTGCATCCTCCCGGCTCCCACAGCCTGCTCTCTCCTGCCCGTGGCTGCTCCTGAATCCCAGCTTTCATTCCCACTGCTCTTGAGATGCAAATGCTCGCAGGCCGTTTTCCCTTAGGCACTGCCAGGTCTCTGCCGGAGGAGCCCGCTGCAGCCATCGCTGCCCCTAGCACCCATGAGGCCATCCAGAGGGACCTCGACGCGCTTGTGAGGTGGCTGATGCCAACCTCATGGAGTTTAACCTTGCCAAGTGCAAGGGCCTGCACCTGGGTCGGAGCAATCCCAGGCACAGCTACAGGTTGGGCAGAGAAGAGATTCAGAGCAGCCCAAGGAGAAGGACTTGGGGGTGTTGGTGGATGAGAAAATGAACATGAGCTGTCTCCAGTGTGCGCTCGCAGCCCAGAAAGCAGCCGTGTCCTGGGCCGCATCAAAAGGAGCGTGACCAGCAGGTTGAAGGAGGTGATCCTGCCCCTCTACTCTGCTCTTGTGAGACCTCACCTGAAGCATTGTGTGCAGTTCTGGTGTCCTCAACATAAAAAGGACATGGAACTGTTGGAACAAGTCCAGAGGAGGCCACGAGGATGATCAGGGGCTGGAGCACCTCCTGCATGAAGACAGGCTGAGGAAGTTGGGGCTGTTCAGCCTGGAGAAGAGAAGCTGCATGGAGACCTCAGAGCAGCTTCCAGGGTCTGAAGGGGGCCTGTAGGGATGCAGGGGAGGGACTCTTCATTAGGGACTGTAGTGACGGGACAAGGGGTAACGGGTTAAAACTGAAACAGGGGAAGTTTAGATTGGATCTAAGGAGGAAATTCTTTCCTGTTAGGGTGGTGAGGCACTGGAATGGGTTGCCCAGGGAGGTTGTGAATGCTCCATCCCTGGCGGTGTTCAAGGCCAGGCTGGACGAGGCCTTGGGTGAGATGGTTTAGTGTGAGGTGTCCCTGCCCATGGCAGGGGGGTTGGAACTGGATGATCTTAAGGTCCTTTCCAACCCTAACGATTCTATGATTCTATGATGTGATGTGCTCGCTCCTCTGGACCAAACTTCCTGAGACTACCAAGCTGAATTTTCACACCTTTTAAATGCCTTCTCTCCCATTGCATAGTGAAATCCTAATGTCTCGTTTTCATGATGTCTGGGGTGCCCCCCCCCCCCTTGTATTTCCCTCCTATTGCTGTCCATTGCATCATGCCATGGGTGATGGAGAACGCCATGGAAGCTGGGCAGAGTGGTGTGGCTGCTTTGCAGAGGTCACAGGAGGACTGGAGACCTCTTTACCAGAGCATCCTCTACAGAATGCTGACAGTGCCTGTGCTCTGTAAGGAAAGATGCTCCAGGGCGCTCTGTGTGATGGCTCTTCCTCTGACACGTTGAATCGACAGGGGAGTTATTCCTCCTGTTTCAGATGCCTTATCTTATGGCACCATTCAGTGCCATTATCCTATTTAACCGTTTCAGATGTGTTCTCTTATTTAACTGGGGAAATATTGCTGGCAATAGTGGGAGCAAGCAATCCAGGGCTGCTCTTACTGCTGCTTGTGACACAGTTTTTCAGGCTCTTCCTTGGCAAGCGGCTGTGGATGAGCCTAATAGCTGCATTATTGCTGCACTGAATCATTCTCAATTTGATACAGGTTGCAGCCACCTCTAATTCACCCTCTTATTTCCTAAAGGAAATGTTAACCAGAACGATCACTTTAATAGCAGTAGCTAATGGTGGGCAATAGCATTTGATTCTTTTAACATACTCAGAGGCATGAGGGAAGTAAATCATGGTGTAAATGCCTAATGATGCCGCTGGTCCCCTGGCCACGGGGTCAGGTGTGGGTACATGGAAGCATCTCTCTGCTTCCCTGCTCCCACATTGATCCTGTGCTCTGTTTCTTTGGGGAGCCAGGTCCCCTGTTGCAACCTTAGCACATACTGTGGGGATAGAGGTCCCCTGTGCACACTAAATGCAGCACAGCCGTGCCCAAAAGGCTCTTCTCATGGAGAGCTTGAAAGCAGGCAACAGTGTTCTACTAACATGCGCTATTTCCCTACAGGTAGCAGGTTATTTCAACCCCACAAAGCAGTGACAGGTACGTCAGGGTTTGGAAGGTTGGTGTTTTGCTGGGGCACGGTCTGTATTGGTGATGCTGCTGCTGTTTATTGCTGGTCACAGATCTCGGCTGTCACCACCTCCCTGCCCTATTGACAGCATCATTATGGAGTCTGCAGCCTCAAAGTCTGAGGTTTCCCAAGGTGGCCACCAACTTAACTGTGGAGCTGGTCCTGGGCCCTTATGCCTGTTTATTCCCCAGGAACCGTGGTGGTTTGTGCTGTGCTTTATCCGTGGCACTGCATATCAAACCAGATAGGAAGCATTAGAGTTATTCGTGGAAGGGTCGCTGACGTGCTGAGCTACACAGACAATTCCTCACTGCATTTGTTTCCCTGGAAGTAGTTGGTTATGCCCCAACCACCAGCATTTGGGCATTGCTGTTGATGGAAGGGATAACTTGGATCAAGAGTCTTCTTGCTTAAACCAAGCTCTTATCAAGAACAGTGTTGTTGGATGTGTAGCTTGGAGGCTGGTGTGTGAGCAGGATGGGGAGCTGGCTGGAAGGGCAGGTGAGATGAGGGAATGCATTGAGGATGCTGCTACCAACCTGAGGAGAGCTCGTGGCTTTGTTCCAGCTCATCTTCTTCCACATCCTATGCATCGGCCCGTGGGTTGGAGGGGATTTGGTATAACCCCGTGGTTAATCATGCGAGCGCCTGCAGGGAGCTGTTGCTTGTGTTCATTGTGCTGCAGAAACCACCTTTTCCCCTTTGGAGCAGGGGCTTGTTAGAGAAGACCAGAAACCTTTATGCTCTTGCTTGGAGACTGGATGGACTACAATAAATCCACAGCCTTTTCACAAGCCTTCTCTGTACCTTTTGATGGCATATAGGTTTTAAATACTAAGCTATTATGGAAAACTTTACAGAAATCATAATACTCAGCTCTGCCTCCTGCGTAGCAGTAAAACCTCTGAATTGTCTCCGTAAAATCCTACCTGAATAAACTGCTAGAACACTCTTCATGCAGGAAGGCAATGCAAGAGAAGCCTTGTAAAGGGCAGCTGTGACCTGAAACCTTTCCTCGTGTGGATATTCTCTTCCTGGTGCAGTAGAAGTCATAGGGCTGTCACTAAGAGAGCCATAAGGGACACTTGGAAAGAGCAGAAGGCACTTGCAGATGCCACCAGAGTCTGTATTAATTCTGTTCTCTTGGCACTTCACTTGACTGCAGCATCTATAAACGTTTCCTGTTGATGGAGAGGAGGGAAAATGCCTTTTTACACGTGTAAGAAACCACTCCATAGGGTTGCTGTGCTTCGAGTTCCCCACTGGCAGTGTTTGGTGGGTCAGCATCTTTGATGCGATGGCAGCGGCTGCTTCAGCGGATGGAGACCCTTCTGGTGCGCCCATGGGCACGAGGATGCAATGTCAGCCCCAGCCCTGCTCCTGCACGGTGGGGAGGCTTTAAAGAAGGCACAGAACAGTATCTCTTGTGACAGCCCTGGTCCTCTTCCTCTCCTCCCAATTTACATCTGTCCTCCAGGGGTGACAAACGGCCGTGGGGGAACCAGAGAGGCTTTCCATCGTCTGCATCACAGCGTGCGCTCGGGGTTTGCTGTGAGTCCATGGGCAAAACTGATTAATCAGAGCTATTGGTCCACTGTAAAGCCTTTGAGATCCCTTGGATTTTCACATCCCCCATGGCTTCAATAGGGATGTAGCTGTAATTTCCCCCCCGCCCCGTTCTCAGGTTGGTTTTTAGTCCTCAAGACTGTTCATTGAGAAGATGAAACAAGAAGACTTTGTGCTGTTGAAAGCGCTGCGTGGACATCTCTGAAATCTCCCTTGTTAGAGAGCTGATGATGTGAGGAAAGTCCTTTGTCATCAAACGTCAGGTTTCTATTCTTGGCTGGCTTCAGCCTCACTCCAGCCACCATTTCTTGTGCGGATGCTGTTCTGCAGCTCGCAAAGCTACAGACCCCTCTTTAGGATGTGCATGTTGAGAGACAGGAGAAAAGCAGAAGCCCATGTGCGTTCTGCCAGCAGACCCAGGTCTGTGTAACGTTTCAGGCTGGCTTTTACAGCTGTGAGCTTTGGCTGCAGCGCGGTTTCCTGGTTCCTGATTAACCAGCAAGGTTCGAACTGGGAAGTGCTCCTTGCCTCCGCCTCAGGGAAGCACAGGATTAGGAAGCAGTTTGAAGCACAGCACAGCCTTGCTCCGACGCTTCCCGTTCAGTATTGCCTGGGACATCGTTCCCTTTGGGTGTCTTTAATGTGGGGGACTTCCCAAAGTGCCATTTTCCGTGCTCTCGACCATTCCACAGCCATTGCAAAGCTCCCGGTGCAGCAGTTGTACGAGCCCACGCTGGCACCTCACACGTCCTTCCTGCTGGGCAGGTTATTGAAGAGCAGCAGCAGAGCAGAGCCCATTCTTACATCGCTTTCATGTCTTGCTTCCAAAGCTGCTCCTTTGTCTTGCTCAGCAGGGACCAGTGGGATTGCCTGCGCTCGCACAGTGTCAAAGTGGGACTCGCTTGACTCCTAATGGGCTCTGGGATGATTGGGATGAGCTCAGGGGGAAATCAGGCCCCCCTCTTCCCCCAAACCTCTGAGCTTCTGGGAACACTTGAATGCCTTCAAGTACCTACCTATGGGTCACAAGGCAGTGGGGCACGGGGGAAGCAGATGGGTCATTCTCTGCAAGGTCAATAATAAAGCTTTGCCCGTTGCTTTGGAGGTGGTTAGGCTGTACTGAGTTGCTAGATGGGATGCTTCGGCACAGCGTCTTTATTAAGATGCTACATGGGCAAAGAGCCCTTTTTCTCTTTGTTTTTCGAGGTTCTGATCATTCCACCTATGGAAGGGAATGTTTGTTTTGGAGAAATCCATGCAAGTTTCAGAAGACTCAGTGCAAACAACGTGAAGCTGTGGCTGCCCCATCCCTGGCAGTGCTCAAGGGCAGGTTGGACACAGGGGCTTGGAGCAAGCTGCTCCAGTGGAAGGGGTCCCTGCCCATGGAAGGGGGTTGGAACTGAATCAGCATTAGGGTCCTTTCCAACCCAAACCACTCTGGGATTCTATGTGCCTCTCTCCATGGCTCCAAGGAAAAGGCAGGAAAGCAAAGCGTGAATTAAAACGTTCACTCGGAAGCGTTCATTTGCAAGTTGGATTTTGACATTTCCCCACTTGAGAAAGCCTGTGTTCTCCCCCATGGAGTGCATCGAGAGGAGAAGCAAATTTATGAGTTGTGAGTATTGAAAGGAGGATGTTCACAAATACACTGGGTTTTTTCCCTTGGCCTGGTTTGATTGCTTCTTTGCTAAAAATAGTAGCCTTAACTTGGTGTTTGCAGGCCTCCCCAGGCGTGATGTATGGATTAAAGTTGTTCCTTCCACCCCAGGTTTTTTGCAGAAGTTTGTCTTAATTTGAACCTAAAACATTCAGTGTGATAATATATGGTGATGAATATTATCACTTCAATGAGCTGCGAGTCCTGATGTGATTGAAGTTGGGGTTTGTGTTTGACAGGTGATGGTGCATCATCCATCCTCGTCTACTGAGGTTTCAGCTGCAGACACAAGCAGGGCTATAGTCCATGGTAAGAACTTCTCCTTGCACAGCAACAGCCTTCAGTTCGGCTGCACGCTGTGGGATGGGACCTTGCTCAAACCAATAAGCTCTTAGGAATGTATCCCATGTGCCTTTCCCATGTAAGACCTCATAGCAGCCTTCCAGTATCTGAAGGGGGCCTATAGGGATGCTGGGGAGGGACTCTTCATTAGGGACTGGAGTGACAGGACAAGGGGTAACGGGTTAAAACTGAAACAGGGGAAGTTTAGATTGGATCTAAGGAAGAAATCCTTTCCTGTTAGGGTGGTGAGGCACTGGAATGGGTTGCCCAGGGAGGTTGTGAATGCTCCATCCCTGGCAGTGTTCAAGACCAGGTTGGACGAGGCCTTGGGTGAGATGGTTTAGTGTGAGGTGTCCCTGTCCATGGCAGGGGGGTTGGAACTGGATGATCCTAAGGTCCTTTCCAACCCGAACTATTCTATGAGTCTAAGGTGTCCCTGCCCATGGCAGAGGGTTGGAACTGGATGAGCTTTGGGGTCCCTTCTAACCCAAACCATCCCATGATTCTATGAGTAATGCGAAGTGTGCCCACACAGGGCATGGCTAGCTCAGCACTCCGTTGCTGCACCCACTCTTCATGATACCATTGATGCTCTTTGGTTCAAAGAAACATGCTAAAAAGCAAAAAACCACCAAACCCTCAAAAGCATTGCAATGAGAAGAAAACCTACAGCACCATCCGCTTTGACACTCCCAACTGTCCCAGATATTCCTGTTGGTTTATGTGTTTATGAGGCTCCTCAGCTGATGACAGCCCTGCAAGAGTGAGCCTTCATCCTTCAACCCGCTGCCACTAAAAATAAGACTCTCGATACATGGTTTAGTGAAATCCTCGGAAAATGTTTAAAAACATTAATGTTAAATCTCACAATGAAGGCTGAAAACCCAAAAGCTGCCAGCAAAAATGGTGGGAAAAGGTTGCGCGAGTCAAAGGTGGAGCATCAAGCTCTGGGAAAAGTCCTTTTGGGAATGGTTGAGACGTTGCAGGTAAAGAGTACCCACCTCTCAATGGGTGTGTTGGATGGGCTGGAATCTAGGAAGCACTGGGAAAGGAGGGAATTTGCATTAACAATGTTGTCTAACGCTGCTTCTACTCCTCTGTTTCCATCTCTATCCATTGGGTCTAGGAGAAACTGGGAAGAGAAGGTCTTTGATTAACCTGCTTCCTGATTTTAGCCATCAGTGAAATACCTGCATTGATAGTTATGGTGAGATATATTCCAGCTTTTAAGAATGGTGAAAACACTCTAGAGGCACTAATATCTGGGATAGTGTCCTTCCTTGAGGTTTGAAAGGTTGATTTCCAGCTTGGTCCATCGCCAAACCAGCTCTAAGTGTATTTATCCCAGTAATTAAAAGTTACCATTTTAAACGTTCTTGCTTGTGCCTGTTACTTGTCAATGACGAACTGGATCGTGGTGAAATAAAGGGTAATGCTCCGTGGGCTTTCCCAGGTTTTCCTGTGTTTCATATGTGCAGACAGGAGATGACAACGCGAGTCACGCTTATTTTCAGAGCACACTCCATGTTCTGCATTAATGGCACCATAATGAATGGGCTCCAACGATTTCCTCAATTTGATGTTGTTTTTTTTTAAAGGTGGACATGTTCCAATTGGAATTTCAGCCTTGGAAAAGATGTTCTGACTTAAAAATAGTTCTCTGCAATATTTACATGTTCCGTTGGTTGCCGGATCTCTGCAGCTCTGCCTTATTCCCGGGTTCCTCCGGTTTGTTTGGATTTGCTTTGGGTTTTACTTCAAATCTCAGAAGGCTTCTGTCCAAAATTGTTCTTTCTTGAAACTTCTGCAGGGCTTGGGCTGAAAATGGGAGGTTTGGGGGCTTGGAAGTAAAGATGTTTTTAAGCTCAATATGTTCACTTGTTCCGTATCCGGGACGCACTCCTCTATTGCTTTCTCCATTAAAAATGACTTTATAGCATCATGATACAAGGCTTATACACAGAGAAATACAGCTTGCAAATCCTGATGGTTTAATACCAGGTAAAGAAACTTGATTCGAAAATACATTTCTCACTTTCTAATATAGTCATTATTTCAGGCATTTGGCATATTCAGTTAAAATATCTTCCTAAACCATTTTTCCTTCTGCCTGATGAAAATGGAAAGGCTCTTGGCTTTAAACTATTGACTTTGTAGCAATAAATATACACACAGATCTATCTGTCTATCTATCTATCATCTATCTATCTATCTTTCTATCTAAATCTATCTATCTATCTGTCTATCTATCTTTCTATCTATCTATCTGTCTGTCTATCTATATATCTATTTATATCAAAAAGCATCATAGAAAGCCACAGAGAGGGGCTTTAAGTAATCAAAGCCCCCCTTTAGATACTGGAAGGCTGCTGTGGACAGCTTGGTGCTGTGTATCTGAGGAGCCGCACGTGCTTTTCTATTCTTCAGTTGATTTATGGGACCCGCTTCCAGAGGAGCTCCAGAATAACTGGTTAATAATGGGGACGTCACAACCAGATGCTCCTTAATGGTGCAGTTGAAATGCTTTTTGTCTTCATTTGGCATGAAAAGCTTTCTCCAGGCTGCCTTGGCTTCAGCCTTTAAAAGGGAAGACAGCATCACTGCGGTCACTGAAGTGAGGTAAAACCACGTCGGTGGGAACCCGCAGCTGAGCGAAGAGCACTGGATCTTGGAACAAACAAGAAGGAAAGTGGCATCAAATCCCTGATTTCAGGTGGGTTTCAGTGTCAAAACGTTGCCATAGACGATTCTTCAAAGATTTTTGGCTACTTTTCACACAATTTAATCATCTTTGCTTTCCGCTTTGCAGGAACATTTGTGTAAAAGCTGAGCAGACCTCGGTATTTGTAGGTAGAAGTTGCGTCCTTCACCGATACGTGCATCATTGCTGGCCTCAGTGCAGGTATTCTGAGAGCTGCTAAGGACAGAATGAATGTGATTGCCTTTCAAACAGGGAAACAAGGTCTTTTGAGGAGGATCCTTTAGACTGGTACCCATCGGCCAGTTGTAATTCTGTGTGAACCGTGCTTATTTGCAGTACTTAAAGCATTGCGGGTTACAGTTGGTGGAGTCACAAACTGGGAAGCGTGTTTGATGTGGAGCTAAGAACTGGAGCCCAGCACTGAAACCAGGGTGCTTCTGTGCCTGTTTTTAACAGGAGAGAGCCACTAAGCTGTTTTATTGAGATTTATATAGATTTCTTGAGATTTATATAGATTTCTTGAGATTTATATTGATTTGTTGAGATTTATATTGATTTATTGAGATTTATACAAAATTATTGACATTTACATAGATTTATTGAGATTTTAGTGCCTCAGAATTTTGGGGATAGTATTTGAAACCAAATCTAAACGTGACTCTCCATTGAACAGAGAAGAGCAGAGTGGTTTTCTATGGAGGCTGACTTGTCAGGCTTGTTTTCATCACCTTATACAAGGAGTTTAAGACAAGAACTGAATTAAACCCAACTTGTGCTGTTGCATGCGCCCGCTCCAGGGGCAGTAAATAACCCAGTGTCCCATTCCATGAAATGTCCAATGCTTGCACATGATATATTATGTTCCTTTGGTAGCCTGGCCACTATTTATTAAGTCCCATTAGCAAATTGAAGGTTTCTTCTGTTCTATGTTAGATCCCTGTGGGATGTGTGTGTAGTGGGAATACTCCGGGTATAAAGGGGGTCTGTAAGATGCGGGTGATTTATGTTTTACTCTCCCCTTCCCCTAGTAAAGGGTTTCCCAACCTTGCATTGCCACAGCTTTAAAAGGAGTTGATCTGGGCTGTGAATTGGTGGGTTTAGCTCAGAACCTGCGCTTGGTTTCTGCTGGATCCGGGTAGGGAAAGCTGGAACTCCGTGTAAAACACACACGGCTGAGATGGAATACTGCTGCCCTGGGAGATGGGGACAGTAACCCCCTTTAACCAGCACGGCTGCAGGGAAGCGCAGTGTCTGCAGCACCTAGTTCTCAGCTCTTGGCTGGGTTGGAACAGTTCTACTTGGGGCTTTGTGTACTGAAATCAAAGACCTGCTTTAAAACCCGCTGTGTAACTGCTGACAGCCCACGAGGCAGGAGAGGGGAGGCTGAGGATGCTCCTGCCATGGGGGCTGCGAGCACATGGTCCCCATCATCTCCACTTGAGACCTGAGCCGTTCCCATGGAGCCAGAGCGAGATCTTTGCACCAAGCTGGACCAACTTCCCAATAGGGCAGGGAGGCAGAGGGAGTTTTCCAGCTGGGATCGGCTGCCTCAGCCCCGGTGCTGAAGCGAAACTCTGCCGCTTAGTGGTACAGAGCCTCTCCCGGCTTCCCCGCTTGCTCAGTGCCTGGAGCACCCAGGAGTAGTAAAGCACAAACGGTTTACTACCTGGTTTCTGGTTCTGGCATCCCCATGGCAACCTCCTCCCCGATTTAGTCCCAGCTGGGTGCTGTACAAGCGGGATTCGTTCAGGAATACTGAACGTAAAGGTGCAGTATGACAGGGACACTTCCCGTGTGCTCCTGACGGCTGGTGCATAGGGACCGGAGCGCTGGGTGGACACGAGCTCTTTATTGGAGCCGGCAGCACAGGCTCCTTGAGGCTGGAATGCTGCAGGGTGCAAGGAATGTGAAATAAAGGAAATTGAAAGCATTACGAGCAGCAGCTGCGATCAGCTACGCTTGATAGGTGACAACAGGAGCATCGGGCTGCACCCACAGACCTGATGGCAGAACTGGGGTGAGTGTAAGATAGAGGTGATGGATCACACCCGGTGTGAAGGAGGACAGGGGCTTGGGACCAGCTTCCCTGTGTGAGCAGAGGTTTGTGCCTTGTTTCCAGCTCTCCCTTGCTGCCTGATCCCCCCGGAGCACTGTGTCCTGCTGAGACCCCCTTTGAGAAGGGGTTGGGGTAATACAGCACACCTGGTCCAGGGCTGTGAAAGGGATTTTGAATGCAGCAACTCTGATTGGTTTTCCCCTGGTTTCCCAATATAAGGAGAGCCTGTGGTAGGTTTGGGCTCATTGGAAGAAGCACAGAGATCTGGAGATGGAGAATGGGAATAGGGAGGTGAGAGGCAGGGACCCAATGGGATGGAGCAGGAGGATGGAGGTGAGGACCATGCAGGAGAGGGAAGGGGAGAGAGGACCGGGTGCCTGTGGGGAACCAAGTTTCTTGTCTCCCTGCTCCAGTTTTGTTTGCAGGGGGAGCATCTTGCTGCTGCCACCTCCTTTGATCCCAGCAGCATGGAGGAGCAGCACCTCCCTGTCGCTGGGAGCTGAAGGGGTCTGGGAATGGTTCAGTCTCTAAAATGGAGCTCTCAAAAGTTAGGGAAATCCTGGGATTAAGGGATGAGTGGAACAAGAAGTTCAGCCTCGCTGAGCACAGGCTCATGTTGGGTTGTGCGATGATGCTCAGTTGTGTACAGGAGGCACAGGGCAAGCACCCCATGGACCGGGTTAAGATGATGGGTGAGTAAAGGAGACCATGCAGGGCAGCCAGGGAGCAAAGCAGAAACCTTCCTGCCTGCACAGCCCCTTTGGGGTGGGCTGTGAGCCCCACAGCTGCTCTGCCCACAGGCTGTGTAAGCTCTGCTCATCCTGCACTATGTGTGGCTGCGTGTGTGCTTTGAGGGGCTTATTCCTCCCTTCTGTCCATCAGCTGCACAGCCCTGAGGGATGTCACTGCTGCAGGGCAGAGCAGGACCAGGACCAGGGAGCTGTGCGGGGCTGCTGCCGTACTGCATCCTCCTGCAGGGCCCTGGCCATGAGCGCGGCGGAGGATGCTGAGTGGCTGCGGTGGGTGAGGAAGCAGTTTGGGAGCATCGCGGGGCAGGACAAGGAGATCGACCTGGAGGGGTTCAAAACCGCGCTGCAGGTGAAGGAGGTGAGGGCTGCCGGTGGGGCTGCCCCATCCCTGGCAGTGCTCAAGGCCAGGCTGGACACAGGGGCTTGGAGCAAGCTGCCCTAGTGGAAGGGGTCCCTGCCTGTGGTAGGGGCTGGAGCTGAATGGGCTTTAAGGTCGCTTCCAGTCCAAACCATTCTATGATGCTATGGTGCTCTGCAGTGAGTAGGAGTGGAAAACCTGGATTAACCATCCACAGTGCAAAATCAATTGGATATTCACAGTCTGCTTTTACCATGCTAGGCTATTCCCACCATATATTCCCTCCCTGCTGCCCTGTCCATCCCCGTGTCCTCCAGGCAATACCTCCGGCTGCAGTGCCAATACCCCCTTCATCCCTTCCCTCCTGCTTTTGGGCTTCCCCAAGACCTTCAGCTTTTGCCATGCAATTCCCATTGCTGGTGGCAACAGCTTGGTCTATAGCACCGGGATGGGGCTGGTGAAGCTCATCCCGTCGCCTGTGAGAGTGCTTGTTCTCTCCTCACAGTCCTTCTTTGCTGAGCGGTTCTTTGCGCTGTTCGATGCGGACGGGAGCGGGAGCATCAGCTTGGAGGAGCTGCTGAAAGCCCTGAGCCTGCTCGTGCATGGGAGTGAGATGGACAAGCTGAGATTCCTCTTCCAGGTTTACGATGTGGATGGTGAGATGGTGAAAACCACGTTAATCAGGAGCGTATTGCTATTAAATAAGCTCCAGTGCCTAAAGGGGCTGCAGGAAACCTGGAGAGGGGCTTGGGACAAGGGCCTGTAGGGACAGGCCAAGGGGAATGGCTTTAACCTGCCAGAGGGGAGACTGAGATGAGCTCTTAGGCAGAAGCTCTTCCCTGGGAGGGTGCTGAGGCTCTGGCACAGGGTGCCCAGAGAAGCTGTGGCTGCCCCATCCCTGGCAGTGCTCAAGGCCACAGGGGCTTGGAGCAAGCTGGGAATTCCTGGGTTAAGGGCACAAGGTGAAGGCGTTTCAGGGTTCTGTGACATCCCCGGGTCCCTGCTCACCCCATGCAGGCAGTGGCTCCATCGACCCCGATGAGCTGCGCCTGGTGCTGCGGGGGTGCCTGTGGGAGAGCGCCATAGCCCTGCCTGAGGAGCGGCTCACGGACCTCACCATGGCCCTCTTTGAGGCCGCTGACAAGGACCACAGCGGCTCCATCACCTTCGAGGAGCTCAGGGAGGAGCTGGAGGGTTTCCCGGAGGTCATGGAGAACCTGACCATCAGGTACGTGTGCTGCTGGGTCCCTCTGACAAGCCCACAGGGGTGGGAGCTCCCTTGTGAGCATCTTCTTCGTCCTGAGTGGGGGAAAAAGCATGGGGTTTATGCTCTCATCAAGGGTCTAATGGGGTGCCCAGACCATGAGGTACCACTGGGAGCAAATGGTGCTAAGCTGGGTGCAGAGGTGGGTGCAAGGATGGTGTTGGGATGAGTGCAGGGATGATGCCAAGCTTGGTACAGGGTTTGGATGCAGTAATAGGTGCAGGGATGGGTTCAAGGATGGTGTTAAGATTGGTACAGTGCTCAGATGCAGGGATAGGTGCAGGGAGGGTGTCACACTGGTGCCAAACTTGGATGCAGGTATGGTGTTGGGATAGGTGCAGGGTTTGGACACATGGCTGGGAGCAGGGATGATGCCACACTGGATGCTGGGCTTGGATGCAGGGATGATGCGATGCTGGGGGTAGGAGTGGGTGCAGGGATGGATGCACAGATGGGTGCAGAGATGACGCTGGGCTGGGTGCAGGGGTGATGCAATGCTGGGGGTAGGACTGGGCGCAGGGATGGACGCACGGATGGGTGCAGGGATGATGCGATGCTGGGGGTAGGAGTGGGCGCAGGGATGGATGCCCAGATGGGTGCAGGGATGATGGGATGCTGGGGGTAGGAGTGGGCTCAGGGATGGACGCACGGATGGGTGCAGGGATGATGCGATGCTGGGCGCGCAGCTGGGTGAGGGGGTGATGCGGGGCTCCCCTTCCCCGCCCAATCAATGCCGATGCTTCCCCCCAGCGCCGCGGGCTGGCTGAAGCCGCCGCCTGCCCCCGAGCGCCGCCCGCGGCCGCGCTGCCTGCGCCGCGCGTTCTGGCGCAACCACGGCGGGGACCTGCGCTGCGCCGGCGGCTACGCGGGCCTCAACCTGGCGCTGTTGGCGCTGGCGGCGCCGCGGCACGCAGGGAGCCTGGCGCTGGCCCGCGGCTGCGGGCAATGCCTCAACTTCAACTGCGCCCTGCTCGCTGTGAGTGCGGGGCGGTGCGGAACGGCGCGGTCACAGCCAGAGCCGCGCCGGGGGCAGCAACGGAGCCCGTGCGCTCCTGCAGCTGCGGGACCGGGCTCTTCCCTGCGCCGCCGCGTTCTAAGGGCTCAGGGAGGCTCTTTGGGACAAGGGAACTCCTGGCGCCCTGCACATGGGGCCTTGATTGCTGCCTCTGGGTGCTCTTCACAGCAGGGTGGCAGGGAGTTGGCTCCCGAGACCAAGGGCCTCCAGCATCCCTGACTGCCCCTCTCCCATCTCCAATGTCCCCCAGCATCCCTGATTGCCCATCTCCAATGTCCCCCAGCATCTCCTACAGTCCCTTTCCTATCCATGATGGCCCCCACCATCCCTGATTGCCCCATCTCCAATGTCCCCCAGCATCTCCTAGAGTCCCTTTCCCACCCGTGATGGCCCCCAGCATCCCTGATTGCCCCTCTCCCATCTCCAATGTCCCCCAGCATCTCCTGCTGTCCCTTTCCCACCCCTGATGGTCCCCAGAATCCCGGATTGTCCCTCTCCCATCTGTCATTGCCTCCAGCATCCCTGATGGCCCCCAGCATCCCTGATTGTCCCGCTCCCATCCCTGACTCCCCCTTTCCTGCCTGGAGGTGCTGATGCTGCGGAGGTGCCTGACCTGGCTGCGAGCCACCCCCGTGGCCAAGGTGCTGCCGCTGGACCAGCACGTCCTGTTCCACCAGCTCGTGGGGTACGTGGTGCTGGCGCTGGCAGCCGCTCACACGGGCGCCCACGTCGCCAACTTCAGTGAGTAGCAGCCCTCGGGCATGGGGAGGGGACATGGCCTGACCTCGGGTGAGACCCTCCCCAGTGCGCTCCATCAGCCCTGCGGGGGGTCCCCCCCCCAGTCCTGCTGAGGGAAGAGACCCTTGGTGCAGGGGCATCACCCACAGGGTGCTGGTGGAAAGATGCAGGGGTCTGGATGGAACCATGCGGGGGGATGCTCGTGTCCTGGGGGATGCAGATGTCCTAGAGAAGGGGATGCGTGTGTTCCAGGAGGGATGCACATCCTCCATAGAGGGGATGCTCGTGTCCTGGGGGATGCAGATGTCCTGGAGAAGGGGATGCGTGTGTTCCAGGAGGGATGCACATCCTCCATAGAGGGGATGCTCGTGTCCTGGGGGATGCAGATGTCCTGGAGAAGGGGATGCGTGTGTTCCAGGAGGGATGCACATCCTCCATAGAGGGGATGCTCGTGTCCTGGGGGATGCAGATGTCCTGGAGAAGGGGATGAGTGTGTTCCAGGAGGGATGCACATCCTCCATAGAGGGGATGCTCACCCGTGGGGTGCAGATATCGCAGGGAGGGAGCTCAGGCTTGTGGGGGGGTGCACAGATCAGAGGGGGTTGTGAGGCTGCAGGCTGGGTGCTGGCAGCCCCAGGGCACACGGTGCTGTGCTGTCCACGCACTGTCTGTTACCCCCCTCTAGTGGCATCCCGGCCGGCAGCGACGGGCCCCAACGATCCCCACACAGCTCCTGAGTGGAGTCTGTGCCCCACGGACCCCCCCACCCCACAGCAGAGCCAGGGGAGAATGTAATAGAGTCAATCCCAGCCTGGTTTGGGTTGGAAGGGACCTTAAGCTCATTCAGTTCCAACCCCTGCCACGGGCAGGGACCCCTTCCACTGGAGCAGCTTGCTCCAAGCCCCTGTGTCCAGCCTGGCCTTGAACACTGCCAGGGATGGGGCAGCCACAGCTTCTCTGGGCACCCTGTGCCAGCGCCTCAGCACCCTCCCAGGGAAGAGCTCCCTGCTCAGATCCCACCTCCATGTCCCATCCCAGGCAGGCTGGCGCAGCAGGACGGGCACCCTGCCCTCGCCGAGTACCTGCTGCGGGCACGGCCGGGCACGGGGGGCCTGTGGGGCACAGCCCCGCAGACGGGGCTGGTCCTCCAGGCACTGCTGCTCGCCATGGCCGCCTTCTCCAGCCCCTGCGTGCGACGGAGCGGCCACTTCGAGGTGGGTCCCGATGCGGCTCCATGAATACCCCCATAGGGACCGCACCATCTGGCTCCATTCGTTGCTCTCCATTGACGCTCACCACAGGTCTTCTACTGGACCCACCTCTCCTACGTCCCCATCTGGATCCTCCTCATCCTGCATGGTCCCCACTTCTGGAAGTGGTTCGTGGTTCCCGGCTGCCTCTTTGTGCTGGAGAAGGTGCTTGGCTTGGCCTGGCGGCGGGCAGGGGGGCTGCGCATCGTGGAGGTCAACCTGCTCCCATCCAAGGTCTGTGCCCGTGGGCTCTGCGATCCCATTCCCACCTCCCTCCCAGGGCCCTCCTTGTGCAGAGTGGCAATACAGGTGCCCCCAAACACCTCCCCTGTTTGCAAAGCACCCCATAGCGTGGCGAAAAGCACTTTGCCACTGACCACAGTGCAGGGGACAAGGAGGGACAGTGGGACATGAAGGAGAAGTGACGGCCCCAATGTGTTGGGTGCTTCCCCAGCCGCGTGCTGGAGGGATGGGGTGCAATGAATAGCTTGTATGGAAAAGATGTAGGTTTGGGTGGCTTCGGGCGGTGTTGGTGGATGTTTGCAGCAAGAGGTGGAAGCAGGTTCTTCATTTTCAAGCCACTGTTTTTTGTTATTTAGAGGTTTTGCCTGTTTTTCAAGTAAAAGAAGGGCTAAACTCACAGAATGCCTGGAGGCAAGGCACAAACTGCTGTGACTCTTATTTCCTCTTCAAGCATCATGGTTTGAGGCCAGCCCTAACTGAGACCTTGGTTTGATAGCGAAGATGGGCAGGGGATAGGGGAATAAACCCCTTCCTTAGGTCAAATCTGCCCTTCTCATGCTGGCCACTGTTTAACGTGGGACACAGAGACCCTGGTGGTCACGGGCTGCAGAAGGACCATCGGTTGTGACTGACCAGCCTCATGTTCCCGCTGGATGCTCCCGGTTTTCCGGTCTCTGTTCCCTGCAGGTCACTCACCTCGTGATCGAGAGGCCGCAGTCTTTCCACTACAAGCCCGGTGACTACATCTACCTGAACATCCCAGCCATCGCCTCCTACGAGTGGCACCCCTTCACCATCAGCAGCGCGCCTGAGCAGCAAGGTGATCACTGGGCCTGGCTCCCATAGCATCACCACGATGTTGGCCATCACTGGGATGATGTTGGCCATCACTGGGGTGATGTTTCCCATAGCATCACCATGATGTGCTGCATCCCTGGGATGATGTTCTGCATCACTGGGTGATGTTTTCCACCCCTGAGATGAATGGTTCCCATCACTGGGATGATGGTTCCCATCACTGGGATGAATGGTCTCCATCCCTGAGATGAATGTTTCCCATCACTGGGATGAATGTTTCCCATCACTGGGATGAATGTTTCCCATCACTGGGATGAATGTTTCCCATCACTGGGATGATGGTTCCCATCACTGGGATGATGGTTCCCATCCCTGAGATGGATGTTTCCCATCCCTGAGATGGATGTTTCCCATCGCACAAGCCCCATTTGGGTGTCTGGGTCCCCTCTGAGGGTCCTGCAAAGAGGTGATCATACTGTGGAGCAGGGCAGTACATGTCCATGCATGCCTCAGCTCACCTACCTCCCTCTCTGCCTGTGCGTTAAGTGCTGTATAAAATCAGGTACTCGGGTTATTTCAAGCAAGGTATGAGGACTGAATGTGAAGGATGTTGGTGGGGATGCCACCTGATTCTGCAGTCTTCCAATACACAAAGAGAGCCTACAGGAAACCTGGAGAGGGGCTTTGGCCAAGGGCCTGTAGGGACAGGCCAAGGGGAATGGCTTTAACCTGCCCGAGGGGAGACTGAGCTGAGCTGGAACTGGATGAGCTTAAAGGTCCCTTCCCACCCAAACCTGTCCGTGACCCTATGAGTGCTGCAGGCTCCCCAGGGCCAGCCCTGTGCAGCACACGGCTGCAGTGCCAGGGCTGCAGGGCAGTTCCACGCACAGGATGCTGCCCGCTGCCCCGCTTCCCCCCGCAGACACCCTCTGGCTGCACATCAGGTCCCTGGGCCAATGGACCACCAAGCTCTATGAGCACTTCCAGCAGCCCGAACCCCTCAGCAGGAGCCTGCGGGCGAGGAGACCCCGGTGCTGGGCACAGGTCGGTGCGGGCAGGGCTCTGCTGAGTGCCTCCCCCCGGGGCCACCCCAGGGCTCAGCTGCCTGGGTAGCACCAGGCTGGGGGCACTCGTGGTGCACATCCCCTGCAAGGTGCTTGTGCAGCCTTGGAGGAGCAAGGGCAGGGTGGCCACAGGGGCTTGGAGCAAGCTGCTCCAGGGGAAGGGGTCCCTGCCCGTGGCAGGGGTTGGAGCTGGAGGAGCTTCAAGGTCCCTTCCAACCCAAACCATTCCTTGAGCCTATGACTTTGCACCCCCCTCTCTCTGTTGAAACCGTATGGCCCTGCTGGATGAGGCACCACAGCCACTAATGCCTTTGTGCTTGGATTCAGGAAGGTCTCTGCAGCAGAGCTGGCTCAGACGGGGGCTCCGTGGCCACAGATGCAGATGGAGCCGTTCAGCTGACCTCATACAAAGCCAGCGGTGCTGCTGCCCGAGGAGAGCAGGACCCATCATCAGAGGTGAGCACATCTCCCACCAGCACCCGTTACAGGCCCTTATCCCTGCCATGGAAACTTCCCAGGATATTCATTGTGCCGGGGCTGGAGGAGCAGCCCTGGCAGGGAAAGCATCTGCGTGCACTGGGTTCAGTGAGTGTCCCTGTCACCCTCTTGCTTTCATCTGTCCCCTGGTGAGCAGCGGTTTCTGGCTGCTGTGAACCAGTTCCTCCCTTCCCAGCTCATGTGGGGACTGGGATAATTGCATCAATGCTCAAAGGGATGATCCAGATAATGTCATGAGGTGCTGGTGGATGCTGGGATGTCCCACCAGAGGCTTGAGCAGTGCCCTGGCTCTGCCCAAGGGATGCGGCTGGAAGCGCGTGTGCAGCCTGGATCACCCCAGCTGGGAAAACCCCACCCCAAATCCCAGCCTCGGGAACAAGCAGGGTTTTAGCTTTAGCTGCCACGGAGGGGTTTGGGTGATGAGGAGGTGGTCACTGCTCTCTTCACCTCGCAGGTCCCCACCGGTCTGCTGGAGCCCCATCAGCTCTGCAGCATCAAGGTGAGGGATGCTCGGTCCTTCCTTGGCTCTGGCAAGCAGGGCTGTGCTCAGCATCCCTTGGGGGGACCCATAAGTGTGCCCCTGTGCATGGATGGTCTCGTCTGGGGCTGATCCAAACCCTGTGCTACTGGATGGCTTCATCCTCCTCTTCCTTTGCTCCCATAACCCTCCCATAAAAGACCCCAAAGTCACCCTCGGTTCCATAAGCCTGCTCCTGCTCACAGCCTAAGAGTTGTTTTAGCATCCATGGGCTGCCTGAGTGCTCCCTGAGTTCCTCATCTCTCCCAGTGCTACATCGATGGCCCCTATGGGACCCCGACCCGGAGGATCTTCACCTCGGAGCACGCTGTGCTCATCGGCGCCGGCATCGGCATCACCCCCTTCGCCTCCATTTTGCAGAGCATCATGTACAGGTTGGTGCTGGCGCAGCAGCTCAGGCTGTGGACGTGCTGGTGGAGCTCTGGTGTGGCTTTGGAAGGCACGGGATGTGATGTACGCTGTGTTAGCCGTGGGCATGACCCAGAGCTGGTGAGGAACAAGGGCTCGAGGTCTCCTGCATCCCTCGGTCTGTGGCGTCCGAAGGATGCAGGCAGGGCTGTGTCTGCCCGTGCAGGTACCGCCGGCGAAAGCAGAGCTGCCCCAGCTGCCACTATTCATGGTGTGAGGACCTGCAGGATGAGGACATGACACTCAGGAAGGTAGGAGATGATGGAGGGGGCTGTGGGACCGAGGTGTACCCTGCAGGAGGGCTGCAGGCTCCTGAGGCTGCAGAGCCCATCAGCATCCCTGCGGTCCAGCAGGGCTGGGTTGGCTGTGGTCCCCGTGCTGCCGGCCAGCTCCGACTGAGGAGCTGCTGTGTCCTTCCAGGTTGACTTCATCTGGATCAACCGGGACCAGAAGCACTTTGAGTGGTTCGTCAGCCTGCTGACCAAGCTGGAACTGGAGCAGGCTGAGCAGGAGCCGGGAGGTGAGCGGGAGGCAGGGACACCGCAGCCCCTGTGCTCGCGGTGTGGGGCCGGAGGCGTGAGCATCCCCCGGGCTCACGCAGGGCGCTTCCTGGAGATGCACATGTACATGACCTCGGCGCTGGGCAAGCACGACGTGAAGGGCATCGGGCTGCAGATGGCGCTGGACCTGCTGGCGGCCAAGGAGCAGAGGGACTCCATCACCGGGCTGCGCACCAGGACCCAGCCCGGCCGCCCCGACTGGAGCAAGGTGAGGAGTGGGGGCATCACCCATGGGGAGGGAGCCGTGTCCCCATAAGCCGCTCTTCCTGCGGGGACACCACAGGAGAGCCCTGTTTCGGAGCAGGAGGATCCACCACTGGGGTATCCGGACCCAGGGAAGCCTCTTCCTCCCATGGGGAAGCATCACAGGGCCAGCAGCTCCCAAGGCAGGCAGGGATGCGGCCATCCCGGCTGGCTCTGCCACCATCTCCTCTCGCCTGTCCCTCAGGTGTTTGGGAAGGTGGCAGAGGAGAAGAAAGGGAAGGTCCAGGTCTTCTTCTGCGGCTCGCCAGCTCTTGCCAAGGTCATCAGGGTGCACTGCGAGCGCTTCGGCTTCCTCTTCTTCAATGAGCGTTTCTAGCAGCAGCCCTGGTCCCCTGCCGGCACCACCTGGCCTGATGCGGGGTGATGGGATGGATCCTTATTCACTGCGTGGGGTGATGCTGGGTCAGAGCTGGGAAGGGTGGGATGCACAGGGAGCAGGGGCCAGGGAGGGGAAGGGGCTGGGTTGGGCCACGGGGCTTTGAGGTGAATGGGATGGGGTCCTGGAGCCATGCGGGGACAAGGATCCTGCATCACCTCGCACAGCTCTGGGATGGGGTGGATGGAGTCCTGCATCACCTTGCAGGGCACTGGGATGGAGAAATGGGGTCCTGCATCACTCCACAGGGCTCTGGGACGGGGGAGCCCTGTGGGATGCCCACAGGAGGGCACTGCAGCCTCGGTAACCGGGGCCGTGCCGTGCCGGCTGACCGGGGCTGCGCGGGTCCCAAGCCCGGCCCCAGCAGCTCCGGCTGCTCCTTTCCAGCGGGGCACCCAGCATCCTTCTGCCAAGCCCCATAAGGGGGCACCCCCTGTCCTGTCCCATCCCTGCTCTGCAGCACAAGAGCGCTTTTGCCTCTTTTTACACCAGAAAACAGCTCGTGTGGATGTGCCCAGCACAGCCCAGCCGCCTCGGGGTGGCTGACGGCATGCAGGGATGGCCCCATGCGTTGCTGGTGTGACCCACGGGGACCCCTCAGTGCTCAGATCAAATGGTGACATGAGGCTGATTTACAGGGTCTCTTAAGGGCCACCCTTGCCGTACGTTGATGCTTCGGTGTTAAAAGCAATAGATTAATGTAGATGAGACACTCGTCCCATGGCAAAGTCACCCGTGGGGAGAACAAAGGCTCATGCAGAGCCAAACCTGCCCAGGGGCTTTGCTAGAGAAGCAGAACCTGGATGTGATCGCTGCTCCGCTGCGGCATGGAGCAGGGCTCCCACGTAGCGGCATCACCACAGCCGCAGCCCGGGCGCTGTAATTAAAGGGGTTGTTTCAACCCGGGGATGAGGCAAGATCCCGTTTGCCAGCTCCGAGGGCAAATCCGTTCAGCTGCAGGGCAATAACCCCGGCCCCGCACGTGGAATGAGGGGGATTTCGGGATGCTGAGCTCCTGCACTGACCCCATTCCCACCCTCCTCTCGCTCATAAAGAAGAGTTAATTACAGCTCGCCCCACGTTCCGAGGCAATTATGAGCAGAACGAATCGCGAGGTGTCTGCCCATGAGCATTTACATCCCGCGTCCCGCCGGATCGAAGCGCTGCCCGGCTGCCGCAGCTCAAACCCCACCACCCAAAGAGGCAACTGGAGCTCTTTGTGAGCCTCGTGGCACCGGCGTGCCCAAAGCAGAGGAATCTGGGAGGGGGGAAGAGCACAAATCCCCTCAGATTCAGGAATGCCGCCCTGATGGGGATCATGCAGCCTCGCTTGGGAACGCTTTGGAAAGCGGTTGGGAGCTGGGTGCGTTTTGCTTTTACTTTCCCTTTATAGGAGGGTGTTGGGGTTTTGGGGACACCGAGATGCGGAGTGGCCTGTCCCAGTCATGCACATGGCTTGTGGGGAGGAATTTGGCTGCTCCTCCCGGTTTGGACTTGCATTCCCTGTCCTGGCACGTTACAGGAGGTAGCTTGGTGCCCTGGAGCATGAAGCATCCCGGAGACATTCAGCTGCCTGCTCCCACTCCCATCCCAGCGTGCTTCCCATCGCTGGTGGGTGCCTCCAAGGGGCGATGGAGGCAGCATCAAGGTCAGTGCTGACAGGATGAATCCTGAGCTGCTCACATCCCAGCCACGGCCATGAAAAATTGATGAAGCCCTTCCCCTTCCATCCGCACAGCTCCGCTTCGTCAGAGGTTTCCTTTGGATCTGAGGAATAAATGATTAAAGGATGTGGAACTGTGGGGGAGGAATTGCTGCTGCTCGTGGCGCTCCGGTGCTGGAGCAGTGGGACACGGGCAGCTTGGGCTCCGTGGCCAAACCAAGCCACAGCTGGGATGGGAAATGGTACCCGGAGAGGGGCTGCCCCCTGGATCCCGGGATCTGCCTTGGTTTGGGGTTGTTTCTCATGTTAAAGCAACAGGAGGCTCCGCATCAGGAGCTGGGGAGGCAGGGGGTGAGGCTGGATAATGATCTGCCTCCTGATTAATGCCTTCCCTTGGCTGGCTTCATTACTGTGATTACACTGGGGCTGTAGCATAGCAACAGCTGATTGTTGGTTGGATGCAAAGCGCATCATTCCCTGGATTCAAATTTGATTAAGCTATAATTGCATTCATCTTGCAGCAACGGATGCTCCAGAGCCACCGAGGAGAGGCAGCGACGCCCGATGGGCTTCCAGTGTGGGCTGGGCCTTGGGACAACGGGATGGGTGTTGGGATGTCATCGGGATGCTGGGCTGGGGCTCAGTGCTGGGTTTCAGGTTGGAGAATGCTGGTTGAAGGCGCCTGGAATGCATGGAATATCACCTGCAGGTATTCCCTCGTAAGCCCTCAATGCATACTGTTCCATAAATGGAGGATTTGGGAGGGGATGAAATGTGCCATGTAAAGGAGACCCCAAAACAGGAGCTGATGACTGCCCAAAGCCCTTTGCTTCTCTAGCACCACATCCCAGCTCCACTGAAACCCAGACAGAGCAGGAAACCCTCAAGAAACTGTATTTATTATCAGTATGATCACACTTGGCATGTTCTATTGCTAAGTGGTCCTGGTACATAGATATTATTCACTTAAGTAATCAATCACTGCCAACAAATTACAGGATCCAGGGAATGAAATTAGCAAAATGAACTATGGATGTAAAATTCATTTGAAATTCAATTTAGGAGCAACATTAGCTTTCAATTAGTCTGCCCAACTGCTGGAGCATCAGTTTGTCTATCAGGTTGTTAACTCGCTGTAATTAACCTTTGCTGTTAAATTGGTGTTGATTCCGTTGATATAATTATTATGTGACTCCTAATATTTGGCTTGGATGGTGGCTCATTAGTTTGTGGCTTCTCATTAGGGAAATAGGGATTTCTGGGTCTTTTTCCTCCCTCTGGCCAGTGGGACAAGGAGGGAGATGCTCCAGAGCTGGGAATTTGGGTGGGAAAGGCTGTACAGGGAGGGGATGTGACTGCTCCCATTGTCCCCAGCACGAGTGGTCCCAGACTGGTGGAGATGGGGACTGGGAAGGGCCACGGGGTGGAGGACCATGTAACAAGGAGGATTCTGCATATTAAGGCAGCAGCAAATCTTGGAATCCTGGAATTCCAGGTTGGGAGGGACCTCAAGGACCACCTGGTCCAACCTTTCCAGGCCCAGCATGACCCAGAGTGGGTGTCCCAGCTGTACCCTGTGCAGCTGAGCCTTAACAGTGTCCAGTGCTGGGGAGTCACCTCTTCCCTGGGGAGATTACCTCAGGGACTGGTTGTTCCCATTGGGAAACATTTTCCTCTTGTGTCCAGTGGGAATCTCCCCAGCAGTAACTTGTGTTCCTCACCCCTTCCATGGGGCTCCTTGTAAAGAGGGAGTCTCCATCTTTTTTGTAGCCTCCTTTAGACCCTGGTACACGGGGATAAGGTCTCCCTGCGCCTTCTCTTCTCCAGGCTGGACAGCCCCAGCTCTCTCAGCCTTTCCTTCCTTGGATCATCTCTGTGGCCGTTCTCTGGATCCTCTCCATCCCGTCCACATCTCATTTTGTGCAGCAGGGCTAGAACTGGACACGGTATTCCAGGGGTGGCCCAACAAGCACTGAGTGCGACAACGACGCCTTCCTCTCTGCTGCTGATGCCCAGATGTTAGACCCCTCCTTGGGCACAGCTGGAGGGGCTGCTTCCAACTTTGGCCCTGGTTATTTGCAGCGGGGTGGATGGTCCATGGGGCGCAATGGGGCTGGTGGGGTTCAAGGTGCTTTTTCCTGCTCCATCCCCTCCTTTCCACAGGGGAGGTGGAGGAGTTACTTAAAGAGCAGTGACTCGCTCCAGCCCCATGAGCAGAGCTGGGGGTCCCTGTGCAGGCATGGATGCTCCTTACAACACAGGCACCTCCCTGCTCACAACCCCAGTAGCTGCTTTCCCCCACTAAAGAGCAACATCTTTAACAGCCACTTAATGCCCCCCTAGTTGTTCTAACAGATACAGCTTCCCCCTTCACTCCATGGGGGCTGGTGAGGTTATAACTCAAGCTAATATCCGATAGATGGGACTAATCCTGCTGCCGCTGCAGCCGATGGAAATGTTTCCATTGACGTCAGCGAGAGCAGGATTGATCTCCACACACGGACTATTTGTTCCTGAGGTTTTAAGGATTCATTTCCTCCTTCTATTGCCAGAGACGGGGAGCAGCAGCGGAGGGAGAGGAGGCATCTCATAACCATGTATTAATACATGAATCATCAGCTTAGAGCCCCGTGCAGGAGAGCTGGATACGGGGCTGGAGGAAAGGAAGGGTTTAGCAGACAGGGCCCAGCAGCTAATCTGGAACAAGAGAGTAATTGCAATGTAAATTGTTTCACACCGGCATGTGAGCTGCATCTTTTAAGCTCTATTTAAATGCATTAGGGTAGACGGGGCCTCTGCTCACATCCCTTATCCTGTGCTGGAACAACAGCACCTGATGTATTGCTTTACAGTGCACGTTGAGGATGCTGTTTGCTTTTGGGTAGACTCCAAAGCACTGAGCAAGCCAGGACAGCTGATGTGCCATCACGCCAGCATGGAGCGGGCAGAAAGGGGCCTCCAAGTTTTACCTGGATGCTTTATCTTTACTATCACATTTAATGATGGAACCTGTTAAGTTTTATCCCTTTAACACCCCCTCCTGCGCAGCACTTCAGGAACCTCTCCCATGAAAGCCCAGGCGAGCCCTGCCCCACCTCTGAGCCTGTGGGAGCACCACGGGGATGCTGAACTCCTTTGCAATGGAAGCTCCCCGGTGTGGATGGCTCCGGCGCCACGCGGAGCAGCAGCAGCAAGAAAACCCTTTCCTTAACTTCAAAGCTCTTGTGTTTTACCCCGTGCTTCCATATCCGTGGTGTGTGATAAATAAGTCTGAAGCGTAACTGACAAAGGAGCAGGGGGTGTGTGTGTTTATTGCTATGGAAACAATCCTGGGCCCAGCTGAAAGAGGAATTCTTCACGACTATTCCTGCTTTGCAAAGCCACCAGAATCCCGGCATTTGAGAGGTCCCTTCTGCGCCCGACCCTCAGCAGCTCATGCAACATAAGGTCAGCATCCACCTTTTATAGCCATTCTTGCTTCCTAAAGTGCACCCCAGCACCATGTCAAGGGCTTCATGCACCCCCTTCTACTGTTGTTTGCACCCCAAACCTTGCATCCCATGTGCTGAGGCTCTTCTGCTTGTCCTGCAGAAGGTAAGACCAAAGGACCTCGCTCTGCAACCACAGGGTGAGGTGGTGAAGGGGGCTTGGCAGTGCGGAGTCCTCACCGTTCCTGGGTCTGCTAATAGGTGATGAAGATAATGCTGCAATCAAGACACTCTCTCAGTGTCTTCTGACTTGGTTATTTTAAAGTCAGGGTGGATTAAAAATCCACCATTGGATTTTAGGGACCTGGGGTTTAGCACGGGAAGCCTGTAGGGTATAAAAGACCTGAAGGGAGCAGGGGTTGGATCCATGAACCCAAACCAGGCTGGGGGGGTCGATCCATTCACTGCAGCACTGAGCAGCTTCACGTCCGTGTTCTGAGATCCAGCCCATGCTGTCCCAGCACCAGCGCTGGGCAAAGGCAGTTTGGAGCTGGGGGTTGAGCTCATGGCAAAGCCAGTGTGGGAGCAGGGCAAGGGGAGCAGGGCAGGAGCAGAGTGGATAAAGCTGCGACATACAAAGGAGGTTTTGCAAGAGGCAGCAGGTTGTGCAAGCACATCTGGGCAGGAGCCAGCCTTCGGAGGGCCAAGTGCTGCTGGCACAAAGCAGAGCAGCTTTGCAGAACCATGGAATATCAGGTTGGAAGGGACCTCAAGGATCCCCTGCTCCAACCTTTCCAGGCACAGCATGACCTAGACTGGATGTCCCAGCGAACCTTAAGCAGTGCTGGGGAGTCACCGCTTCCCTGGGGACGTTATTCCGGTGGCCGGTTGTTCCCATCGGGAAAAGAAACTGCAGGAAAAGGCTCAAAAAGGGGGAATTTGGCACGTGTCCCTGTGCAGGGAGAGCTTCGCGTCCTGAGGACACATCGACCAGTGGCACCCAGGTTACCGCGGCACCGCAGCGGACTGGGGGGTGACGTCAGCACGCTGAGGTCACCTGTTGCGTCATTACCTTGAGTTTGAGTTAAAACCAGACCAAATCGGCGCAAGGGCAGCCTCGAGGGCCGCTTAATTCCGCCCCGGGAACACCCCGCGCCCCCGCCACGTGCGCGCCGCCGAGGGGGCGTGGCTCCGAGCAGCCAATCAGCAGCGCCCCCGACCCCGCCGCATTCCATTGGCTGGCGGCAGGCCCCGCCCATAGCCGCGGTTCTCGCGGGAAGTAGGGGCGGGGCCTGGCCCGTCCCCCCCCGTCCCCCCCTCCCATAACCGGCACCACGCCCCCGGTACCGGGGCCCCGCCGCCCATGCCTACGGCAGCGCGCAGGTAGGGGCGCCCCGATGGGAGGGGTGAGGCGGTGGCTGCGGGGGAGCAGAGTGCGGGTGGCACAAGGGCTGAGCACCGGCGGATGGGAGCAGAGGGAAGGGGGGGAGCGGCCCCGCCGGTGTCCCCGGTGCCGCCGCCCCTCCCGCCCGCCGCTCCCCGCCTCCCTGGCGCCGCCGTCACGGCGCGCCGCGCGCTTCCATTGGCGGCTGCATCCGTCGAGCCACGCCCCCTGCTCTTCTATTGGCCGCAACTTCCGTCGCGTACCGCCCCCTGCGCTCCTATTGGCGGCGCGGCGGGAAGGCGTGGCGCGGCGTTGCCCCTCCGTGCGCCCCCTCCTGCCCGGCGCTTGGGTTCCGCCGCCAGAGAGGCCCCGCGCCCGCAGGTAGGAACCGGCCGGGCCCGGCCCCCTCCGCGCCCCGCGGGCCCCGACCCTCCGCTGCCCGCCGGGGGCTTTCCCCGGCCCCTTCGCAGCCCCCGCCGGGCCCCCCGCGGCCCCGCTTCCCGGTGAGAGCGGCCTCGGGGCTGGGCTGTGTCCTCCGGTGGGCTGCGGCTGCGGGGGGGACCCGGGGCCGGGGCCGGCCTCACCCCGCGCCGCCGGTGCCTGGGTGCGCTCGGCCTGCGCTGGGTGGGGGGGGGGGTTCGAGGCTCGCACCCGCGGGGCTCCAGCGCCGAGCCCTGCCCGGGAAGCCTCCAGTCAAGGAGAAGCGGGCTCCCGAGGGTTAATGGCGGTAACTGAGGCCTCCGGCACCGGTGGATGGAGGCAGAGCCGCCTCCTGTGCCTCGGCAGCGCGATGGGGGTGTCACTGGTGAGGGGGTGCCTCATCCCCCAATGCACTTGGGGGGGGGGGGGGTAAGGAATTGTGTTTAATCAGCTTTAAGGCGACAAGGGGGTTGATGTCGTTGGGTCGGCTCCCAGCATAGACCAGCAGCTGCTGCTGGGCAGCTTGGCTGGGTACTGGGTTCTGCCTCTGCTGTTGGGGGTGCTCTTGTCCTCCGTCAAGGTGGTTTGCATGTGTCTGTGTCTGCCCCAGGGTGTAAGCAAACCACCACAGAGGCAGTCGCAGAAAGGCTGAGCTGCTTCATCAGGTGTCCCTAAAGCTAGACTCCACTCGGGATGCTTCCTTACTCTTTAGCTCCTCACTGGGAGCTTAAGGTGAGTTAGACTTTGTCAAACCAAGCCTTGGAACCGCTTCTGTAGCAGCAAACTGTTGGTGCTGCTGGGAGCAGGGAGGTATTGGCCACCTCCAGCCGTGTTTGTGTGAGGGATCTCTGCGTGCTCCAAGCACAAGGCGAAATTGGCTTTGGTAGGAAGGCTGCCATGGGGGGGGTGCTGGAGGTGCTTTAGTACAGGACCAGTTGTTGTCATTACTCTCCTTTAATGGGTCTTGACGCAAAGAGATGCGGCCTGTTCACGCTCTTCGTTTTGCTTCTGGAATTCACACCCACTTGAGCAGTGTGAGGAGGAGAAACCCTGATGGATGCCTTCCATGGGAACGGGGAAGTGAAGCAATATCCATGTGCTCTTGGGAGAGCTAGAACGGGCACCGGTGAGCACACGGGGGATGAGGACAGTGTGTCTCAGGGTATGTACGGTGGCTTCTGTCAGAGTGCAACGTGCACATCAGCTGCTCTGGACCTCATGTGTGAAACCTTGTGCTTTTATAAGGGCCTGTAGGGACAGGCCAAGGGGAATGGCTTTAACCTGCCCGAGGGGAGACTGAGCTGAGCTCTGAGGCAGAAGCTCCTCCCTGTGAGGGTGCTGAGGCGCTGGCACAGGGTGCCCAGAGAAGCTGTGGCTGCCCCATCCCTGGCAGTGCTCAAGGCCAGGTTGGACACAGGGGCTTGGAGCAAGCTGCTCCAGTGGAAGGGGTCCCTGCCCGTGGCAGGGGTTGGAGCTGGAAGAGCTTTAAGGTCCCTTCCAACACAAACCAGTCCATGATGATTCTATGAAAGTGTGGAAGAGGTCTCAAAATAAAAGAGATTTTGGGCACTAATGCAAAGTTAGGAGAACACAAGTTGTGCTTATGCTGTAGTTGCAGGCAGGTTTGAGCCTTGTGGACTGTTCTGCCCATTTGGAAGCTCACAAGAAGAATGCCCGGCAGTAGTATCACCATGCAAACTCTTACCTAATACATTCTGCCTTTAAGCAGGATTTTAATGTTCTGAAGGCAAATACCTTCCAGGTAGTGGAAGAGGATCAGTGTATGTATGGGAGTGAGATCTAGTTTTTCCAAAGGCTGCTTGTTAGCTTCAGGGTGAGCACAGGCCAAAAAGTGTGAAGTTTTGGGTGTTTTTATCTTTTTGACTTAGCAACTGGAGCCTTTTGGTTTGTTCCATGAGATGCAGGAGCTGCCAGTCGTTAATAGTTCTGCTAGTTAGAACTGGCCACGCAAGAAAGGCTTTTAAGGACGTGTGCTTCTAACTTGGCCAGTTGGAACAAGCCTTAACAATCTTTAATGCATGTGTGGAGGCTTCTTGCCCTGCTAAGATGCTCTTTGGCATGGTTGTGAAATGTGGGTGAATGATTGCACTCTGTTTACTCAAAGGCGTTGGTTTCACTTCAGTGACCCACGAACCCTTCGGATCCAGTCAGCATCAGCAAATAGAGCTGAGGTCAGAGGCCCCTCAGTTAGCCAGGAACACCTTTTATAGGAGCCAGTCCCTTCCTACAGAGACACAGCATCACTTCCACGCCTCCTTCTCTCTGCCCAGCGTGTGGAATGGCCCTTGACACTGTGCTCTAATAAGGAACGAGGACTTGTTTCAATAAGGAGATCCTGGCACGGGGCCCTTCAGGTGGTGCCTGGGGAAGTCCTTTTGCTTTTCAGGAGGTAAGAACATCCCTGCCTGCATTTGGGATGGAGGCAGTGTCCTTTTCAGCGATCAATGGAAGTATCCTGAAGCACAGCCTCGAGTAAGCGGCCCCTTTTCTTTACCACGCAGCGTGTTACACAGTGAAGAATTAGTAGGGACCTGAAATGATTAGTATCTGGCTGCTGGCCCAGAAAGAAGGAAAGCTGGGTCTGGCAGCATTTGACAGTAATTTTCTGTAAGACAAGTGTCCTTAGCTCTTTCATTGTCCAATTGATTCCTTAACAATAGCACTCCCATTTGTAATGCTGAGTCTATAGGGCTACTCTGGCAGGAAAAGAGAGAGGAGCACAAGTCACCGGGCAGGGCACATGCTGCAGTAAACAGGAGGTGGCTGCTACAGAGAAACAGGTAAATGTGGGTAAAAATAAAACCAACAAAACCCCCAGAGCCACCCAAAATGTTTGGCAGCTGTCACCTGTGGTATTGTAGCATGAAGAGGTGATAACCAAAACACAGTGGTCTCTTTGCCTTTTGTGGTCTCTGGGAGTTTTCTTCTTTCTTCCTTTCTTCTTTCAGGATCTCTACTCCTTCATTAAGAGAAGGACTTCACTGAGGTTACATCTAAAGTCGTTCTCTTTCTCTGAACATTTAATTGAGGCAGAAGATTAAAAGGCATCTACTTGTGGTGCTTCTTAAACTGGTTACTTGCGTGTTTGGGTATGTTTTTAATGAAGCAGCTTTCATGTCTGAGCCGCAGTCAAAACTTGGAGATCTGATTTCTGCTGGGTTTCAAAGCAATTGACTCATCAACTGCCTTCAGCTCTGGGGGCCCCAATGCAGGAGGGACGTGGAGCTGCTGGAGTGAGTCCAGAGGAGGCCATGGAGGTGCTGCGAGGGCTGGAGCAGCTCTGCTCTGGAGCCAGGCTGAGAGAGCTGGGCTGGGTCAGCCTGGAGAGGAGAAGGCTCCTGAAGGGGAGACCTGAGAGCAGCTCCAGTGCCTGAAGGGGCTGCAGGAAACCTGGAGAGGGGCTTGGGACAAGGGATGTAGGGACAGGCCAAGGGGAATGGCTTTAACCTGCCAGAGGGGAGACTGAGATGAGCTCTTAGGCAGAAGCTCTTCCCTGTGAGGGTGCTGAGGCGCTGGCACAGGGTGCCCAGAGAAGCTGTGGCTGCCCCATCCCTGGCAGTGCTTAAGGGCAGGTTGGACACAGGGGCTTGGAGCAAGCTGCTCCAGTGGAAGGGGTCCCTGCCCGTGGCAGGGTTTGGAGCTGGAGGAGCTTTAAGGTCCCTTCCAACCCAAACCATTCCATGATCACTTTAGCCTTGTGTTTCAGACCTAAAATGTCAGATGTTCCTCTTTTACAATATTGTCATTTTGTGATGTTTTCCCTTTCCCCCTCCCCCCTAATGCTAAAATTGTGATGCTTCTAAAGCAAATTTGTGGAATCAACACTTATAAGTGGGAAGTATTTCCTCGTGCCAGTAACCCTTGTGCAGCTTTAGCTTTCCTGCAGCCTCAGTGGATTTTCACCTCTCGTTTCTGGAATGGAATGGGAATTTGCTTCCTCTCAGCACTCACTGTTTGCTTGACTCCCCCTTGCCCCCGTGCTCCACAGTCACAGCCTTTGCTTCTGTTTCTTCACCTCTTTTCCTCTTGGCATCCTTTTTGCTTCCTGCTCCTTGTTGGTGTCTTTTCAGCGCTGGGAGGTGGCACCTCCTCTGTGTGTGATAAGTGGGTTGTTGGCTTAGAAATCCCTCCTCACTGCTGATCTTGGTGCCAACTGAGCCACAGGTGAGCCTCGGCTCTTGCCTTTAATGTGAGTGAAGCATGGCTCAAACCTGGGGCAGCACAGACAGGCTTTGTAGTGCTCTAGGTAACGTTTAACCAAGTTTACCTTCTAACCCCACATAGCTCCTGAGCCATGCTTTAAATGTTAATAGTGAATCGGAAATATTGGAGGTGACAGAGGAATGCATGGTAATGAGATCCTTCTGAAGCAAGCTGGCTGCTCATTCCAAAGGCAGTGAGCTTTTAATCAGTGCCTTATCTCAAGTATGGTACCTTTTGTTTTGTCCTCATTTATATTGCTTGTGTTATGAGTCAAAGATCAGCCGGTGTCCCCTGGTACGGGAGCCAGTTGGCTGGTGTCACTGTATAAGATCTGATTTACAGGCTTTAGGTAACGGGTAGCTTATGGATCACAGAATGGATTGGTTTGGCCACGGGTTCAGGAGTTGGGGTTTATTTGTCCATAGTCGCACTCTTGGAAATGAAGATGTTCAGGGAATGCCCGTGTTGCTGGGAGGAGTGGCTGACACGCCAGAAGGCTGTGCTGCCATCCAGCAAGACCTGGGCAGGCTGGAGAGTTGGGCAGGGAATAACTTGATGAAATATAACAAGGGAAAGTGTAGAGTCCTGCATCTGGGCAGGAACAACCCCAGGTTCCAGTATAGGTTGGGGAACGACCTGTTAGAGAGCAGTGTAGGGGAGAGGGACCTGGGGGTCCTAGTGGATGACAGGATGACCATGAGCCAACACTGTGCCCTTGTGGCTAAGAAGGCCAATGGCATCCTGGGGTGTATTAGAAGGGGGGTGGTTAGTAGGTCGAGAGAGGTCCTCCTTCCCCTCTCCTCTGCCCTGGTGAGACCCCATCTGGAATATTGTGTCCAGTTCTGGGCCCCTCAGTTCAAGAAGGACAGGGAGCTGCTGGAGAGAGTCCAGCGCAGGGCAACGAAGATGATTAAGGGAGTGGAGCATCTCCCTTATGAGGAAAGACTGAGGGAGCTGGGTCTCTATAGTTTAGAGAAGAGGAGACTGAGGGGTGACCTTATTGGTGTCTATAAATATATAAAGGGGGAGCGTCACGAGGATGGAGCCAGGCTCTACTCAGTGGCAAACAATGATAGGACAAGGGGTAATGGGTACAAACTGGAACACAAGAGGTTCCACTTAAACTTGAGAAGAAACTTCTTCTCAGTGAGGGTGATGGAACACTGGAACAGGCTGCCCAGGGAGGTTGTGGAGTCTCCTTCCCTGGAGACATTCAAAACTCACCTGGACCCATTCCTGTGTAACCTTATCTAGGTGTTCCTGCTCCGGCAGGGGGATTGGACTAGATGATCTTTTGAGGTCCCTTCCAATCTCTAGCATACTGTGTGTGTGCTCCCGTGCAGGATCTCCTGGATAGAGACTTTGGAGCCTTGACTCTTGGCTCTCTCAGGCATCATGTGTTCCCTGTTTCATGATAATAAAATCTGAAGCACCTGAAGCAGCTGTAGATCTAAGCAGCAAGGTTAGCCACTCAGACACCCAACCCAGTGGGGCTTGGGCTTCAAAATGTTTAGGGCTAATGCATAGACCCATGAAAAGGCAAGGGGAGGACAGAGCTGAAGTGGCTGAGTGAAATGAGCTTGGCTTTTGCTGGTGGTAGAACACTTGATGCTCTCATGTGTGGTGGGGAGCAGGAAGGTTAACGCTTGCTTTAGCTTCTCAAGTGGCTTCAGTCAAGCTCCGTGTTTTCTGTCCTCTTCTTGCCTGTTCCAGGATCGTGGAGCTTTCCCTGTGTCCCTGGTGGGTGGCTGTGAGCTTGGTTCGGGCTGTGCCCTGGTGAGAAGCCCTCTGAAGAGGCTGGTTTGAAAGGAGCGTCCCTGAGCCGGTTTAACCTGGGAAATGGGGCTCTTTGTGTGTTTCTTTTCCTCTTTTTGATTGCATTAAGTCATGCAGGAAATTCCAGATGGTTCTGGCACAAAAGCTGTTCATCAGGAGCAACGGGAGCTGCTGAAGCCATGGGGCTGCCTTTGGAGGTGAGAACTCCGGATCTGTGTTTGAGCTTCTCAGTCTTGGAGATACCAAAGGTTGAGCTCAGCTTCAATGAGTGTGTCTGGTGCTTGGAAAGGCAGCTCTGTGCCTCTTAAGCTCTGGTTCCTGTGCTGCAAGTGATGATTTCCCTGTTTCTTCTGGGGTGTGGTGTTCCTGAAGAACTGTTTCTGCTGGTTTTGTTCCCTTGTAGAAAAGAGGAAGTTTAAATCTGAGCAGAAAGAGCTTATTTTCCCCCTTGTTCTATTTAAGGAATGTTTGAATTTCCCATAGGAATCTTCCCAACAATACCAAGAGATCCCAAGTATTTCCTGGGGAAAAAAAAAAGCACTTGAGGAAATAGGACTTTGGTTCTATTGGTCACTAGGAATGGGTGAATGCCAGCCTGCTCCAGTGGAAGGTGTCCCTGCCTGTGGCAGGGCATTGGAACTGGATGAGCTTTAAGATCCCTTCCAACCCAAACCATTCCATGATTCTATGATTTCTTCATGGAACCCTCCTGTTCGAAGGTTCCTGATGTGAAGCTGAGCACAGAAAGCTGCTGTGACGTTGTCTGAGCAGGTTTCATCAAGTTCTTTAACACAGCTAAGTCTGTGTTAACTGCTCCGTGTATAATCGGCTCTTGCCATCGCTGCTGTTTAATGTAGGCTTTCTTAAACCCCCTAAGGAGCTTTCCTCTCCTCGTAGGGCTTTCAGACGTTTCCCTTCCTAATGATAAATGTCAACAAATGAGATCAGAGCATCTGCTGCTGTGGGAAGGGAGAGGTCATTTTCTCAGTGTGGTTTGGGCTTGGGGGGGTTTGTTTCAATGTTCTCCTTCGTGTGGCTGAGAAACCAGAATAGATCCCATCCCTCATCCTGCAGAGAAGGGGAGCCTTTGGTGGTGTGTGATGTGGTGGCACCCGCCGGGACCCTCTGGTTGTACTTAAAGGGAATATGCTTGTGCGGGCAGGGATTCTCCAGGGCTTGAGGGGGTTTTCTGCTGGTTGAAGATCCAAAGAATGAGGCATCCGTGGAAGAACAGGGAAGATGCTGAGTGCAGTTGTAGTTGTCATGATGTATTTTTAATCGCTACTTAAATAGCTGTGCACCTCTGCTCCATTTCATAATGGGTCTGGGGTGCTTTTCCCCCTTGCCTACGTGACAAATCGGCACTGGAGAAGGTGAATTTGGATCCGATGCCATCCGAAGCCAGTCCCGCAGTGCTTTGTGCGCTGACAGCCGCCTGCCTCCGCCTGTTAGTGGGCTTTGCTCTAATTCATGCCCTGAGTACGCTTCCAGAAGAATCTGAATTCCCCAGGAAGTGAAGCTGTCAGAAGAGCTGCTCGCTTTTGGGTAGGCGGGAGGAAGAGCTGCATCCTGCTCAGCCATATGTTAGCAGTGCCTTAAAGGCAGCAGGGGGTTAGGATTACAAAAGGGTGAGGATTCAGTCACCCCTAAGCCCAGGCAGAGCAGGACCCCAGCACTCGCTGTGTGGGGCTACAGATGGAGCTCTGCTGTTCAGCTTCCAAAATTCTCCCTGATGCCTGTGGCCTCACAAGCACCAGGATGTTCCTTGTCCCAAGCATGCTGCCTTTGTTCCCAAAGTGAGGGAGCTCCCTGTGACCTGCTCTTGGGCTTTTCTTCCAGCCACTCTGCTTGGAAGCCTGTCCCGAGCTTCATGGAGGACATGGAGCTGCGAGGGCTGGAGCAGCTCTGTTCTGGAGCCAGGCTGAGAGAGCTGGGCTGGGGCAGCCTGGAGAGGAGAAGGCTCCTGAAGGGGAGACCTGAGAGCAGCTACAGTGCCTGAAGGGGCTGCAGGAAACCTGGAGAGGGGCTTGGGACAAGGGCCTGTAGGGACAGGGCAAGGGGAATGACTTTAACCTGCCAGAGGGGAGACTGAGCTGAGCTCTTAGGCAGAAGCTCTTCCCTGTGAGGGTGCTGAGGCGCTGGCACAGGGTGCCCGGAGAAGCTGTGGTTGCCCCATCCCTGGCAGTGCTCAAGGCCAGGTTGGACACAGGGGCTTGGAGCAAGCTGCTCCAGTGGAAGGTGTCCCTGCCCGTGGCAGGGGTTTGGAGCTGGAGGAGCTTTAAGGTCCCTTCCAACACAAAGCATTCCATGATTCTATGGGCACATTGCAACCAAGGGATGTGGTGTTTATCTCTCTGAGCTATTTTCAGTGCTTCCCTCAGCAGACAAGAAGCTTTCTGCAAGTCCCTGCTCTGTAGCTGAACCTTTGAGTACCTCCAAAGCGAAAGAGCATGCTATGGATGCCAGGGCCAGCCGGACTGCGGCACTTTGTGTTTGAGGAAGCCTCATGGAGGTAACTGGCAGTGAACTGGGAGGCTTAGCGAGCCCTGCGGTGAGGTTCTGCAGGCAGCTGCCTGTGCTGTGCCTTGCTGTGAGATCTCAGCTTGACGTGCAACGCCTTCACACTTCCATTGGCACGGTGGTAACTGGGAGCTTGGCTGCTTGCGGATCCTTGGTGGCCAGGCAAAGTAGGTCAGTTATTTTTGAGCGTTATGATTCATTTATAAATGCCATTATTTCCTTGCGATAAGGTAGATCTGAGCCCTCCAGTCTTACGTGAGGGGTGGCTCTTTGCAACAGGAAACTGGTGCTTCCCAGTAAACAAACTCCTTCCCTAAGGAGAGCTGGGAGCGAGTGGAAAGGATTATTTTTAAGCTTTAAGCTTTGCCTGTCTGGGGATTTGTTCTTTCCCATGAAGTGGGTTTAGAACAGAAAATCTTTGGTGGCATGTACTGCTTCCAAAGCCCTTGGCAGATGGGTGACTTTGTTTCCAAACATCAAATGCTGTAGCTGTTTAATGCCTGTTCTAAAGCATGAGCAGCACTCTCGGAGAATGTTCATATGAAGCCTGCTGGGAATTAGACTTTTAAAAGAACTCTTTCTATTCTGTTATCGGGAAAAGTGATGAATTATGGAGAACTTAATGCAACACTTGGATTCCTTTGCTTAATATACTAAATAAGATCGCAGTGGAAAAAAGAAGGGAGCTGCACTCATGTCCTTACGTTTAACTCTGTAGTTACTGCGAGGTGTGTATTTGCTTTGCTTCCCTCTGATAGGGAAATAGCTTTATATCAAAATGAGCTGCTCAAACACAGTTTTAACCTGCAGTATCAAACCCCTTGAATGCTGGTTGGAAGGAGGAAGAGCAGCACCTTGCTGAGAGGTGAGAATGGACAGATAGAGGGGAGAGAAAAAAGGTGTGCTTTTGGGTTTCATGTCTGCCAGATGCCTTCCTCAATAGGGACTGCTCTTATTTCCACTGAATGTTTCATAAAGGGCTTTTTTTATCACTCTATGAGTAGTTTATTACTGCTCTGGACAGGAGCTTATGTATCCCTATTGGTATAACATGGACAAAGTCACTCAATGCACATTTAGTGCTTATATTTGATCTTTGAAGGCCAGGTTGGATGGGGCTTGGAGCACCCTGCTCTAGTAGAAGGCGTCCATGCCCGTGGCAGGGGGTTGGAACTTCATGAGCTTTAAGGTCCCTTCCAACTCAAACCAGTCTGGGATCTTCAGGCTACATTTACAAGCAAATATCTGGTGCCTTGTATTTACCAAAGAGTTACACATAGAGAAGGTGAATTTGGGTCGCAGAGCTGAGGATCGCAGTAAGCACCAGCAGAGGATGTTTTGCATTAGAGAAAGGATTTTGCACGGTTCCACGTTTCCTTGGGAAGGCAAACCCTGGCATCGGGGTTCAGTAACAGTGAAGCATTCCTGGTATTTGTGCACTGTAAAATTGACAGAGTAATAGAGATGCAAATGGGCTGCACAACACTGCAGGCTCCATAGCAATGCATCATTGCGAGGTGCTCCTTAGCTATATACAAAACTTGGCTTTGGTGCAGGAGTGAGGTGTGAGATTTATCAGGTTCTCACCTTTTTAAGGGTGTCATTCTCAAGTCTCTAAATGCCTTTTTTTTTGCACAATTTTATAGTATGGGTGGCTTGGGAAAACAAAAGCTCTCAGATCCTTTGCAGAACCGCCACGTTTTGATGGCTGGTTTGGGGTTTGGAAGGCTTAAGGTGCTGCTGGGTTTCTCCGACACTCGATTGCTTGCCTTGTGTCTTTATCAGAAGGGCACAGCCTCAGGAGGTCAGGAGCTGGAGCTGCCTGGAGAACCTTGCTAAGGGTGTAGTGGCTGCAGGATGCATCTTCTGGTGGTGGTGCAGCAGCACACAGGACTTGGGTCTGCAGACTTAGCAATGGCACGTTCTGGTTTTGCCTTAAAACCCACCTGTGTGAGCCTGAAAACTCGAGTATTAGCTTCTAAACCTATGTAATTGGGGCTGGCTCAGCCTGGAGAAGAGAAGGCTCCAGGGAGACCTTAGAGCAGCTCCCAGTGCCTAAAGGGAATTTCAGATTTGGCTGCTGTGAAGTTGTCCACTTTTCCAGGAGGATTTAAGTTTCCCTTGCAGAAGGTTGCAGTGTAGAACGTACCACGGATCAAACGTGTTGCCTTGGTGGCTGCTTGAGGACTAAAAGGCACAATTCCCGCTCCACGGAGGCATTGGCAGAGCCATCCCCACGTCCTGCACACGCACGGTGGGTTTGTTCTCTCTTGGCTTCCGAGTGCCCTCTGCTGGCATTGGCTCCTCTGCTTCCAGGGAGCAGGTTTGCTCTGACTGCAGCAGGTCCTGCGTCGTGTTTGCTGTCACTTCTGTGTCCTGCAAACCCCTTTCCCTTGGTATCCAAGTGCAGTTTGGTCCCCTTGGTATCCAAGTGCAGTTTGGTCCCCTTGGTATCCAAGTGCAGTTTGGTCCCCTTGGTATCCAAGTGCAGTTCGGCCTCCTGCTGTTTATCATCGTTTCTCTTGGGATGTGCTTCAAAACGTTCTTATTCCACTGTTCTGCATTGCAAACTTAAAGTTAGTCTGGATGGGGAGCCCCTGGCTTCCTGATCTTGCATGTTGGGGCTGCGTGGATGAGGCTCACAAGCCTAGAGAGGGTGGAAAACAAGATGCCAATGAAACCATTGTGGCTACAAGAGCAGAGCTTGCCATGCTGGTGCTCTTGAACAGAGATTTGCCCTGCTCTGGGACCTGCAGCAGCTCCTGCTCCGCTTTGGTGGCCAGAGGCAGGCAGGTCCTTTGTGTTCGAGACAGTTCTGGGCTGAAATAATTCAGGTTCAGCATTATAATGTTACTTTTTTCCCCCCACCCTGTAGAACAAAGGGATCACTATTAAACTGAGCCCTGGTTTTAATCGAAATAACCACTTTGCACTACACAGCAGCCAGAAAACCCAGCTGTGCTGGGACTGAGCACTGGAATGGCAGCACTTGGAATGGTTTTAGTGCCTCTGTGGCTCAAATTGAGGGACTCGTTAGTCAGGTTTAAGCCCGTGAGCTTGAGTCAGGCTGTGGTTCCTCTTTCTGTGGCCCTGGAATTCCTCCTCTCACTGGAAACATTGCTGGGTAAAGGTGAGCACTGTTTAAATGGGCAAAAATGAGGCTGGAACCCAAACCAGCTCCTGATTTGACTATTGATGGGTTTTATATCTATATTTTGGGGAGGAGGTGGTGCTGCCACTGGAATGAATATTGATTTAAAGGAAAGCACATTGTCGGGGGGTTATGGTACAGTATTAGTGCGGCTCTGTTGCGGGTGGGTTCAGGCAATTATGAATCCCACGTCTGCTCCATGACTGCTTCATGAATATTGATGCTGTCTTCCCACTGAGCAGTTAATTGGGTGCTGTCACTTTAAGCACCTTATTGAAATTGAAAAGCACTCTTAGTAAGTGACAAATGTCATCAGGAAGCTCTGTGTGTTGGGTGCATGGTGTTGGGGTGCCTGCGTCTCCCTCTGTGCCCTCCAGCCGAGCAGCATGATGATATAAACCCTTTGCTGGCCTTTGGCATCTCAGCTGAGACATCAGGTCCCCGCTTCCCTGTTGCTCTTCTGAGTGTCCGTACCACCATCCTGCACAGCTGGGAAGTGAGAAAAGCAGGGTTAGGGAGAAGACACCCATCTGTATCCCGATGGATGGGCACGGGTCAGAGGAGCTGCATGGGTAACAGGCACTGTATGAGAGCAGAAACCCAGAGCTCGGGGGTTTCTGGCCGTGTCAGATGCTCTATGTGAAGTGTGTAACTTGAACCTGGCACATTCCTGACTTGGATGGGAAAATGCTAAAGCAGCTCGGAGGAGGAATCGTGCCTGTGGCTCAGTGTCAAGTGTGCAGCAGCTGGGAGCAGAGGTTTCTTTTCTCTTAATAATCTTGGAGCTTTAGAAACAACAGCTTCTGGTTTATGGATCCCCCAAGTGAAATAGGAGGTCTTGCTGTTTAATAGAAACAGGGTAAAATCCTCCTGCCGGGGCATGAAGAGAAAATGTTACTTTGGTGGATTCGTGAGAGAAATGGGAACAAAATTAGTTCAGCTGGTTTTGGAGCATCTCTTTAGGCTGTGTCCTGAAAGATCATAGATCTCATGGAATGGTTTGAGTTGAATGGACCTTAAAGCCATCCAGTTCCAACCCCTGCCACGGGCAGGGACACCTTCCACTGGAGCAGCTTGCTCCAAGCCCCTGTGTCCAACCTGGCCTTGAGCACTGCCAGGGATGGGGCAGCCACAGCTTCTCTGGGCACCCTGTGCCAAAATCCATGTTCTTGGCTGTTTTGCCACTTTGAAGGCAGCACGTGCCCCCGTCACACCGCGTTCAGGCACAGCGGGCTATGGACACGTTATCTGTTTGCTTGCAGGTTGCAGGCAAAGGGGTTTTAATCACCGGGTTCCATGTACCCATGAGTCACCAAACTGCTGGAATCACTGTAATTCCGGGAGGATACCAAAAGGGATCCAAAGCTTCGTTTCAGTGCTGAAGCGGAGTTTGGAGAAGCGAAGCGCTGAGTGGAGCGCATCTTAAAGCGCAGCAGATGGCTTGGACCAGCGAGCAAAAACCGGTCTCTGCTGATGGCTTGGAATCTCTCATTTCATGCATATATTCATAAAAGCTGTTGGTAAATGTGCAGCTCTGTGTACGTGAGGTTTACCCTCATCTGCTTTCCTGCTGGGCATTGGGCTGCTGATTCCAGCGTGGCTTTGGGCTCCTCTGAACGCAGAAGAGGTGCTCTCCTTCCCTCGGGGCTGCATTAAGCATTGCCTTCTCCTGCTCTGTTTCTGCCCTCTCACCCTCTGCTTACTGCAGTCCTGGTGGTGCTGGCTGGCAGTCTGACTGCACCAAGATCCGAATCCCTCTTCTGGAGGTATCCCAAGGGGTTTCTTCACTGCTGGAGCGATGCCCTGGTCTAGCCCCCGGTGCAAGCTGTTTGCAGGAGCTGCCTCTCGCCTTGTGAGAGGGAAGCTGAGGGGGAAGGCACCTGCTTGGCTGCTCCGTGCTCAGCCCCAGGCAATCTCCTGGGTTTATTTCCAGGCTCTGCAGCTGCTCTTCCCGCAAGCCAGCAGCAGACAGATCCATAACGTGGCCAGATTGGCTCTCCTGGCTGTGTCCAAGCTGTTGCAGGGATGCTTATTCGCAGAGAGGGCTCGGGGGAGAGCTCGTAGCAGTCTTACAGTACCTAAAAGGGCTGAGAAGAAACCTGGAGAGGGGCTTTGGGCAAGGGCCTGTAGGGACAGGCCAAGGGGAATGGCTTTAACCTGCCCGAGGGGAGACTGAGCTGAGCTCTTAAGCAGAAGCTCTTCCCTTTGAGGGTGCTGAGGCGCTGGCACAGGGTGCCCAGAGAAGCTGTGGCTGCCCCATCCCTGGCAGTGCTCAAGGCCAGGTTGGACACAGGGGCTTGGAGCAAGCTGCTCCAGTGGAAGGGGTCCCTGCCCGTGGCAGGGGTTGGAGCTGGAGGAGCTTTGAGGTCCCTTCCAACCCAACCCAGGCTGGGATTCTGTGATTCTCTTTTCACCTGTAACACAGCAGCCCTGGCCTCCCTGTGTGGGGACAGCAGGGACCATGGGGACCTTTGCCCAACCCCAATCTCCACATCAGCAGTCAACAGCACTGCCGTGGTGCTGTGTATGGGGTGTTTTCTCGGGGAGCTGCTCCTGTGCGAGCGTGGTGCAGAGTGGGGCAGTTCCTGCTTTGTGAACTCTTCAGTAACGAAAATCAGTCTCTTGGAGGAGGCAAGTGAAGGAAGAGCTCTTGGCTGGGTGTTCTGTGAACATACCGAGCAGCCTTTAACAGTACATGTGGTGTGTCGAGTGGTTCCCATCATCTGCAGCCTGGCTGGAAGGGAACCACGCGGTGCTTTGTTGGGTTTGGGCTTTGTTCGCTTCGGTTGAGCAGAAAAACCAGTGCCAAGGAAATGAGTATTTTTGTTGTGAAGATGTGTTCGAGGCCCTGCGTTTATTTATTTCCTAAAGAGGATGCTGGAAGCCAAGCTGGCAGTTTAATGGTGCGTGATGCGCTAATAAAAACGTCTGTGCTTGTGTTTAAGCCTCCAAAGGGGAGCGAAGGAGCGCGGTGGTTATCAGCATTCAAACGGCAAGACGCAGGCTTAAACGTATGCAAAGCCTTGGGAAGGGGCTGAAGAAATGCCCTGAGTCTCTTGCAGAGAGCTTCTGACAGGCACATCGCATCTCTGAAAGTACGGGTTGAATTATTGGAGCTGCCTTTGTTTATTAAATGGAGCCTCCAGCAAGAGGATTAGAGGAAGGAATTGCTGCAGGCTCAGCGTTGCGTTGGCACGCAGCTGAACGGGGGATAACATTTACTTTATGGAGCGAACTCCGATAGATCTGTAAAAGATCCAGGTGTGTGGTAGATACCTAAAGAAGCAGCCTCCAAGTGCATGACTAAGCCTCCTGTGACGGGTCCGGTTTGCTTTTAGCAGCGCGTAATCCGTTTAAAACAAGGCTTCTTCCAGGCAAACTCCAACAGAAGAGGGTTTGTTTCGTTTTCAGTCGGGAATGCCAGGGAAGGATGCAGAGAGCTAATAAGAGAGTAATTATACATGCTATTGCTGGCTGGAGCAAGGGCAGAGACCATTAAAATGCCATTTTAGGAGTTAATTATATGGTGTTTCCAGTCGATGCTGGTGTCCTGGTTTCTGCTTAATCGACGTGTGGCGTGTATTTAGGATGTTGTGGTCGTGACATCTAATTTCTATTTTAAGCAACTTTAGGCCACTGTTATGCAATAGTGTCCCAACCCCGTTAATACACGGATTCCAGCCTCCACAGGGCTTGTGCCTGTTGGATTTGTTCAGGAAATACGCAAAAGCAATAAAAGAGATGGGAAAAACCTTCAGGAAGTATTCTGGGACAGGCACACATGCCATAAGTAAAGCATTGCAGTGGAATCCAGTTAGTTAAATCTCTCCTGAAGCTCATTTAATAATAGCAGAGCCTCTGCTACCGCTCAGATGGAGGCAGCTGTGATTTGTTTCAAGGTTAGGCTTTGACTTCTGTTTTATTAGCTTTTCAGTTCGTGCCCCTCCACTTGTGCAGTGTCTCGAGTCGGGCTACACCATGGTGTAGCTGAAACAGGGATCCTTTAGATCGGGGCTTTACACTTGGGATCCTTCGGCAGGGTGTGATGAAAGCCCCCCCCAAGGCAGATGTCAGGATTTGCTCTTCAGCCGGGCAGGATTGTGCTGGCGAGAGCAGATGAGGCTCCTTTGCAGCTGATGTGATGCCTGGAGGAAGTGACATTTATGTTCTTGATCCTTCAGTGCTTCTGCATGTCAAGAGCTGAGCCTTGAAATCCGGCTGCAGTGCTGTCTTCAGAGCCAGCAGGGCTGAAGGAGAGGATTCGTACAGGGAGAGGGGGAAACATCCAACTCCGATGGCCGTTGCAGACCCTTGAGTACTTCAGTTCTCCCTTCTTTTCTCCACATCTTCCCTGTAGGAGATCGGAGAGGGAAATCACTTTAACTCGCCAACAGATGCGGTTTTGAAGTTGAAAATTCGGAGATGCATTAGGATTCAGAGACCTCCCTTTGCTTAAGGTAAGAAAGGAGCAGATTCCCCTTGTTTCCTCCTTAATAAATGCCTATTTTCAGTTAACTCCAGGGCTGGAGTTTCTTGAATGCCTTTTTGCATGTTCAGCCTGCCACCGATGCCTAAATGGTTAATGTTCATCCCATTTAATAACTCGCAGCTGCAGGAGGCATATGGCTGTGTGCTTGTGGGAGGTGTGTGTGAGACCCAGGTCTGGGCTGCTCGGTGCTGGGACTCCAGGGGTGTGTGTGTGTGGTGCTCGGAGGGGATGAAGTGGTGCTCGTGGTGCAGCTGAAGGGGTTTCATGCCTAAAAGCTGGTTTTTGGAGGCTTTTTTCCCCTGTTTGATGGTAAGTGAGCTTGGCAACTTCCGAAGGATGCTGGGGGGGGGGGGGGGGCTTAAATCACCATAGGCTCATCATCAAATCGTATCATAGACTTATGGGCTGGAGGTGGTGAAAATCCCACTTTGGAGAGGTAATAGTTGCATGGATTTCATGAAAGGTGAGACGTGGTGAGCTGTAGTTATGTTACCATGGCATCCCTAAATTACTCCAGTGTGAGTGCCTGGGAAGTATCAATGGTGAATTATTCTGGATCCTGGGGAAGGTGGTGTGTGAGAACAGGCATGCCATTAGCTCAGCTGTTTGTTTTTAGGTGAGAAGTGTGTTAATTACCTTCCTTTGTATGCTGTATATAATTATCCATGCTTTAAGCAGGAGCTGGTAGTGCAGAAGTGGTAGGCTTTTTTTAACCTGTTGGACTAGCATGGAGCCTTTGGATGCTGTATAAAATACAGGCATTAAACTGAAGCTTGGCTTTCTATGAGTCTGAATTTTCAAGTGAGGTTCTACTTAACCAGCTCTTTTATTAGTTGTTGTCTATCTCACCCTGTCATATATCAGGGAGTCTATGCCCATGGCAGGCAGCTGGAACTGGGCGAGCTTTAAGATCCCTTCCAACCCAGTCTGGGATTCTCTCTCTTGCTGTGCTTCAGGAGATTCAAAGGCAGAGATGCCAGAACTGGAAGGCAGGGAATGTTGTCTGGGTTTTTCCGGTGCCTCCTATGTTACAGCTGGAAGATAAAAGCTCTTTCGGAGCTGCTACACCAGACAAGTGATTTCAAAGCATTTCTAAATGATGAAAGGCAACTTTAAACTTCTGCCTGGTAATTAATACAGTCTGCTGTGCTGTGCTTAATCTGGAATGGGGGAGCTCCATTGTTCAGGCTCTGGCTGCTGAATCCATCCAGGCTGGGTGAGTGCTCCTGTGGATCTGCTGGGGTGGGTTTGGAGCTGGCTGTGCAAACGTGGCTGTGCTGGTGGATGGGATCTGTCATCGCCCGTTACTTGGGGCAGCAGGGCTGTTTAGGGCGCAGAATGTCTGAGGTTCTCTCCTTACTTTTGAATGAGCAGCAGGCAGCATCTGTGTGAGCAGTTAACATCCTCACTCAGGAGGAGGAGATGAGTTTTTAAGCGGACAGACCAACTTGTTTTGGAAATGAGGGGGGAAAAAGCATCCATTTTGTGTTCCTGCACCGGGCTTTCTATCCTCTGTGCAGCTGGAATGAAAACCAAACACTCTGAATGAATCCCTTGTGGTGCTTTGGGTTTTATCATTGCTTAAAATGTTCACTCTTCTCTCACTCGCTGTATTCCCCCCATCTACTCGTGAGCTGTTTGCCTTGTCAAGCTCATCATTCTTCGCTGGCTTTTCCAAGCTTAACTGATGGCAGAACATGGTTTTTATGAACACCGAGGCAATAGAAGCTGAGACAATGCTCCTGCTTAGTGGGGGAATCAAGTTTTGCTGCCAGGTTTTAAATATATATCCTCTCAAAGACGCTTAGCAATCTGCTTATGTGAGCATCAGGAGTTTTTCTGTTTAAAGTGGAGTGGGGTTTTGCGATTTCTTTCCTTTAGGGTGGAAGTAGTGAAGGTCTGAATTGCGAGGGACAGATGAAATTAAGCCGCAGAAGCACTGATGGCAATCTACAAAGCTTTAATGTGTGAATGTAGTCTGGGCATTATCCATATTTAGAAGCAGTCTAGATTGAATCCTGGAGAAAAAGCAGAGTTCTTCATTGACTCCTGCCTTGATCGTGTGCTTCTGGAAGTGATGGATGGTACGAAACAGTGGTTTGAAGGAGATGCTGATATTTATTTTGCTGCTGCTAGAGCTGTATCGGATATTAATTGCCCCCAAGTTCAGTATTGGCGTAAAACATAGAGGGGAGGGTGGTAAAGAACATAGTCTGTGACATTTCCTTGCTTTCTGAAGCCCTTTTTTTCCTGCCTTCAGGAATTAATTCAATTTTTCAAGTGTGGTAGCGTGCTGTATTTAATACCTTTTAAATGACAGTGCATCAGTTAATAGGATGAAGAAGATCGGGGTGGACTGATAATGAATCTGCCAAGGGAAACAGCAGCAGAGGAGCATTTGACATAGACTGAGCAGTTTATTTTGCACAAACAGGGAGCATTTTAGCATCTGGTATTTTGCTGGCCCAGGACTGAAGCTTTCTGGAGCCAGTGTCTCTCTTGTAGTGCATCGCCTTGACCCTGGCTGGAGCTTCTGGGTGCCCTGCAATATCAAGTAATAATTTATAGGCTATCAATGGGGTTGAAAGAGAATAAAGAGTGAATGCATTGACTCTGTAGATGAGGAAGGGAGCCTGTAGCATCCTGAAGAAGCTAGGATTAACTTTATTTTTCTGCTTCAATATTGAACAGTTGCTTTCTAGAAGCGTTAGGAGGAGCCTCTGTTCCTGGCAATGGGGATGTGTGGGCACAACTTCAAGAAATCTTTACAATATTGATGAAAACAGGATGTTTTGCTGGCCTGTTCACTCCTCTCACTCACTACTAGAGGTGCCCGGGCACTACAGGCAGGAGCAACTCGCTGGTTGCACCCACACGGTCAATACACCCGTGTCTTCAACTTCTGCATCGGTCTGTCTTCCATGCCACACCTCCAGGTCAATATTGCCTTTCCAAAGCAGCGAGGGTGTTCTACATTATTCTTGGAGGCTGATGCCCTTCTGTGAAGTTTTCTCATCCTTGTCAATGGCCTCAGTTAATGTTTCCAGAGCTGGCTGTTAAATTAGCTTTTTCCTTAATAATTCTGTGATGCTTTCTTAACTCTACTTGTGCTTCAGTGGTAACTGTTCAGCTGCAGCAATTAGGATGAAGTCTATGTAGGTTGCTTGATCTATCATATATTTCAATAACTGGGGGTTGGAACTAGATGAGCTTTAAGGTCCCTTTCAACTCAAACCATTCCAGGGCTCTGATATCAGGGAAAGGGGGGATGCCCATCCATCTTCTCTTCTGCAAAGTGCTCTTTAAATTCAGCAAGAGAAGTAGCACGACTTCCTGGTACTGTGAGGAAACGTTCTTGAGGTGGACCTTTAGTGCATTTGTTGTATTAGGAGGCTTCCATTAGTGCCAACTAATTACATGGGCCATATTGCATTTGAGTTGCAATTACATTGACCGCTGTACAATAATTAGCTTTAATACAAGTTTCCATGTGTAGGGGAGATTTAATTGCTTGCTGGTTTTTGACAAAGATACTGCTGTTTCCCTTAATTGGGTTTCCCTTGTCTTCTGCAAGTGACTCTTGAGAACTAGAAACCACTCGAGTAGGCAGATCCTGCCACCAGGAGTTCTCAGAGATGAATATGGCATTAGTATTCCCTCTGGCAGCTTTGCTAATGGCATTTTGTCCTTCTTGCTCACAAGCAAATGCTTTGTCTTTGCAGCCATCTAACAACATCAAGCCTCACAAGTGCGTTCCTGGGATGCAGCCCTCGCTCTGGCTGAAATAGAAATGCTTTTGGATCGCACTCGTTGATCTGCAGCAACTTACATTAATGGAGGAAGCCTGCTTACATGTCCTGATGGTTGTAGCTAACAAATCTGAGGTTGGAAGGGACCTTAAAGCCCATCCAGCTCCAGCCCCTGCCACGGGCAGGGACCCCTTCCACTGGAGCAGCTTGCTCCAAGCCCCTGTGTCCAACCTGCCCTTGAGCACTGCCAGGGATGGGGCAGCCACAGCTTCTCTGGGCACCCTGTGGCAGCGCCTCAGCACCCTCATAATAAAGGATTTCTTCCTAATGTCTACTCTAAATCTGCCCTCTTCAAAAACACTTGATTTGCGTTACTAGTCAACGTTTATAACGCATAGACTAGAAACACTTATATATGCACAGAATGGAAGTGCTTATCTCTGCACAGAATGCTAACTGCATACGTTTCTGCTTAAAAACATTTGCTTTGAACATTCTTTCTATTCCAGTTTTCAGCAAAGCCGCTAGCACCGAGCCCCAATGAATCACTTCATCCTGCCTGCGTGCTCAGCCTCTTGCTGCAGTGCATGCTGCTGAATGGGTTCAGCGTGAGCAGTGTCATCAGCGAAACCATTGTCAGTGCTCATTGCTAACTGGATCTTTGCATGTTTGCAGACATGTGTTGGCAATGCCCTCACCAAGTCGCTCAGAGCTGAAACCCACCCGCTTGTGAGCCGGTTCTTGCAGGGCTCTATGTGTCAGGGCAGCCCAACAACAAAGCCCCAAATATGCACTAAAGAACTTGTTAAGTTTCAGATCATGCTTTCAAGTGTGTTGCTAATAAACCATTTTTACAGTGACGTGATGACTTCCATCTGTGGAGTGATTTTAAGTGTCTTCCTCTTAACAGCTCTTCTGCCCACAGCAGTGTTATATGGTCAGGATTAATGATGGAGGTACAGCGTTGTCAGTCTCAATGCATTTTTCTTGATACGTTTTCATTAGATTAATGACCTCATTGCAGGGTAGCCATAACTTGTCTATAAAGCAGTCGTTATGTTTGTGACAAGGTGGATTGATAAAGCTCTCCTCTTCGTGCTTGTTCTCCGCCTTTAAGCCCTACCTTCGTCTTCTTTGCAAGTTGGTGAGCAGGGAACCAGGAGAAACCAGCGCTGGCTTTGCTGTGCTTGGTCTCCTCCCAAGCACTGAAGCTTGCTTCTCTGTGTGGAGTGAAGTTTCGAGGTCAGCTCGTGCTGCTTCTGAACGCTCTGGTTTGTGGCACTGAGCTGAGTGTCTGAGCCAGGAGGATGTTCGTGAAGGCTCCGAGTGCATCTTCAGGTGGAGATTTCTGCCAGCACGTTGAGTGCTGAAGCTTCTCAGTCTATTTAGTTGAGATTAAAGCGTTTCTATTTACTTCTCTTTTTGGTGAAGATATTGTCATTTTGGTAAAAGCTCTTCCCTCAAAGAGGCAGAGATCTTAAACACTTAAATTTTAACTTATTTGCAGAGTAGTTATAAGCTTTAGCTCTCTAGAGTATCTCGTAGTGACCTGAGCATCTGCAATTCCTGCTGTTCTGGGAGGTAGCAAATAGTGCTGGTTGTTCACTGTGAATCAGCAGGATTTAACAGAAAACACTATCATCAGAGGGTTGAACCAAGATATTAAAGTGTTCTATTGCCAGCTTAAAACTGGAAATACAGTCTTTTTCTGAGATGCGTGCAGCAAACCCAGGTATTTATAATCATGGAAAAATAGGTGGAAGTACAGCAGTGTGGGCTTAGGTGAGGATTTAGGAGCTGCTGCTGCAAAATGTGCTTTTTCTTGCTTTAATAATAAAAGCTCTTCTAGGAAACCTAAACAAAAGTATTTCAGATCAGGAGGTAATATTTGACTCATCTTCTTCCCTCCTTCCTCCATCAATGAGTTTAGAATAGACATCGTGGAGAGGAGAGAGAAGGTCGATGCTTGTCGTGTAGCTGGGTTGCTGGAGGACCTTCTTGTGTCCCTATTTTGTGTTCAGTTTAAGCATTTGGAACCTTTGTCTTGGCTTTGGAGCATATCCTCTGTGTGGTTGTTAAGTTGCTGCCCTGGTGTCTTTAAGGCAAGGCTTGCCGTCATTGGAAAATGTGTGGGTTTGGAAAACGAGAGCATCACTTTAGTCATGGACACCTCAGTGGCCACGTGTCACACTTGGAAGTTGCCCATGTGGAATTGGGTTCGTCTTCAGAGGGATTATGAAAGGGTTTGGGGGTGGGTTTTGCTTTGCTTCTCCCCAGAATAGCTTGATTGCATCTTTCCTGTTTGTTCCTTCTTACCTTGAGCCCCCCCCTCCCTCTTAAGCCTGCAGTAGTGGTGCTGCCTACCTTTGTGAGGGAGAGAGGGCTTTGGGCTTGTTGAGGTTTCACAGCAGCTTATTTAAAACAGGAAAATCGACTCCTCCTGCTGCAGAACTTGCGTCGGAAAGAACAGGTAAGCCACAAACCAGAGCTGCTTTTAGCAGCAGGAATGGATGCATAAAGGAGCGATGATTTAACCTGTCTGGGAGAAGAGGAGGATAGTTCTCTGCCGGGTCTGACTTGCTGTCCCAATGCATTAGATCTGTGTGTATGAATATATATTCATACATTATTTATCGACAAGGGAGAGGTTGGTAGTTTGTGGTCCATTAGATTCAGTCTCAGAGTAGCGATCAAAGACCCCACATCTATGCCAAATCATTCCCTTTTACCTGAAGCGCCAGGGGAGATGGAGGGAATCGTGGCCTCTTTCTGCAGGAAAACAACTGAATAACAGAACTGCCTCTCCTGCTCGTTATATGTTAATGGCTGCTTTCTCTTAAGTGGAATTCTATAAGGAGTAGTAGGTAAATCTTGGGTTTTACATTGCACAGCTTCTGTGACAATGTACTCTGATGTCTTCAGAGGGCATCAAATGCATCTTTGCTGATTTAACTGGGGCTACTCAAAGTATTTGGTGGGAGTATCGAGGTCGGGGTCTGTGATTGCTGAGCATGATCATGCTCCTGGTGAAAAGGTGGTTATGGCTGAAGGAGACAGTAGTTTTCTCCTCAGTTACTCACCCTGTTGTAATATGTGGTTTTTTAAAAAGCAGAGGAGATTGAGCACCAGGTTCCCAATCCTGTGGTGACATGCGTGTGCCAGGTGATCACAGTGATGGGTGCAAGGGTTTGGATGGGCCCAGGAGTCTTATGTGCAGCCAGGTCCGGCTCACCTCATCTGGGATGTTCACAGGCGTTTAGGGAAGAGAGTTGTTTAGGAGAATTTAATGGCAGCAGCTGTGTATCTGCTGAAATAGTTTAAACGAGAGATGGTTGCTGCAAGGGGCATCACAGCATCCTTGAGCTTGAGAGTCCTTAATGGCTGCATGATGTTTAGTCCATCCTGGCAGCACTGAAGGTATTAAACCCCTCAACCCCAGTGTAACAGCAGCTCCAAGAGCCCCATCCCTTGTGGTTTTTCATGTGAAAATCCAACTGGGAGTACTGCTGGAGGGCCTGCAGCTAGAGTTAATCCCATCAAGCTAAGAGCCCATAGAGGAAATGGAAACCATCGTGTAGCCACAAACCAAAATCAGTCTGTGCTTGTTAGGATCGAGGTTATTCCACTGCCAGTTACTTCTCTTGAAACACATGAAGTATCCGTTTTCCATGTCTTGTCTAATGGTATTAGTAGGCACTAGGGTTGACTCCAGGGATTTTTGCATGATACTGATCCCAAGAAGAAAAGCAGGAAGATTATGTTGTCAGGAGCAAGGAGTTTGGGTTGCAGCTTTCTATTCTGTGGGTTGCCCAGCATTTAGAGCTTGAAGAATTTGGAGTGCCACTTGTCAAAGAGTAGTGAGCATCCTGTTGGAAGATTATACTTTGGTGTATTGCAACAGGAAGAACAGCTAAAATCTATCTTGAGGAGTGGAGCCAAAGATTGTTAGAGACTCCCCTTGGATTAAGGCTGACTGTAAAGCTGCATTTGGAGCTGAGCATTGTCTCTTCATGCATCCTTTTCTTTCCTGAGTAAAAGCAACTGCAGTTGAGGCATCTTCAGTCCCCTAATGACTGAGATGGAGGCAGGGGGAGGTCTTACTTACAAAGGCTGATGGAGAGCAGAGTTCCATAAGGAAGAATGGCTGTGTATAATCAGGATATTCATGTTAACCTGATGATAAGAGCTTTCTTTATCAGTACAGTTTAACTGGTCCAGTGCTCGTTACAGTTGCCATATAGAGAGCAAGGGTGTGATGGAAGGGACGGGGAAGCTGCTCGTCTTCCCTGGCAAACGGAGGGGTTTGCATGTAGGCAAAGAGCTGCCTCCCGCACACGAGCGTTATCAAAAGCCCTTTTCTATCCAGATGGGAATTACGCCAGCCTCATCTTCAGAATCCATTGTGAACCCAAGGAGGTTGGAGCCGTTTCATCTCTTTTTCTAGCCTGTGAGAAGCAATTCAGTGCAGCTGCGGCTCCATTCCCGCCCGGGGAGCGCAGGCCGGTGCGTGGGAATGCTGTGGGCGCGCTGCCGGTGCCCGTTCTCTCTCCATAGAGAAGAAACCATGGGTTCCCTCTTTGTCACAGCCACTCCGGAGAGAGAAATCCAAACCTCCCTCACCCCAGCAGGGGCAGAGTGGTCCCTCTCCTAATTATGGGAAGGTGGCAGGAGGCAGCAAAACCAGGCTGTGTTGTGCGCTCATGAATGTCAGAATAGGCTTGGGGCATCTCTGTGCTATCAGGGCGAGTCACAAGAGGCCTGATGTCCGGAGAGGGACCAGCCAAAACTCCTGAGCACTTTGGGAACTGCTTGTTTTGATTCATAGAACCAGGGAATGGTTTGGGTTGAAGGGACCTTAGAGCTCATCCAGTCCCAACCCCTGCCGTGGGGCAGGGGCACCTCCCGCTAGAGCAGCTTGCTCCAAGCCCCTGTGTCCAGCCTGGCTTTGAGCACTGCCAGGGTGTTCCATTTCTTATGTTCCAGGATATCCAGATGAAGGAAAATCCCCCCCACACCTTTTTTTCCTTGGAAGGCTGAGGCTCTTTTCAGGATTGAATTACTATGTCCTGAGGTTGAGCTGGAGAAGGGAAACGTGCTTTGGAAGAGAGTTTGAGAGCTTAATTGATCTTTAGTGCTTTTTTGTTGGGTCAGGCGTGAGTTAACCTGAGTTCTAAAGCACAGACTGGAAAGATGCAGCCAGCAGAATGCATCCAGAGCTCTTTTTGCCACAAAAAGCAACTTTACAAGCTTCCACTTCAAGCTGTTGGATAAACTGAATAGAGCCATTATCGTAACATCTATCCTCCATTAACTGCTTCTAAATGTTGTAAAGCACAGAGCACAGTGAAGTTGGTTTTCCTTATTTCAATACAATTATTACCTCTTTACTAGTGAATGACATCAAGAAAAGGACTTTCTGTAGGGGATGTGTGGACACCCTTCTGCAAGGCTGCCTTTCCAAAGGACAAACCACTTCAACTTGCTCAAGTCCATTAAACTGGGATGGAATCAAACTGACTGCTGCAGGAAATGACATAAATATTCCATTAAAAAAACCAAATCAACCAAATAACTTTGATTGTCACTCCTGGTTTTGATATCCGAGCACAGAGAGTGCCTCTGGGGAGATGTGGGATAGATGATACATGGAAGAGAGCACTAGGGAATGTGCCTGTGCATCCATCCCTGCTGCTGCGCTCTGCATCACCCATGTCCTGATGTGATACCCAAAGTGGATCATGCTTCTGGCTGCATCCCCAGAAGTGCAGAGCAGGAGGTTTGCTTCATGTCTTGCAACTTAGAAGCTGTTCCCATGTATATACCTATCTACACATAGGAGGAGAACTGAGATCCTGGTGCTTAAATATGGGGATAGAATGCTTGTAAAATGGAATTTATTTTCCAGGCAGGGATAGGCATTAAAAAAAGCCTCAAAAATGAGGAATTTGGCAGTGCAGTACAATGTTCATGTCTGGTATTTCCTGCTGTCTTTACGAATGGACTCTGTTGTTTGCTCCAACTGGCAAAACTAGCCCTGGCCTTCCCGAACAGAGCTGCAGAGCAGAGAGGAGGGTGCTTTTCTGAAGCCAGGTGGGCATTGTGGCTCTTATCTCCCTGAACAAGCAGTCTGAAGATCTTGCAGTTGTTCCCCACAAAGAAAAGCTGGTTTGCTTGATTCAGTTCCATTTGTTTGCTAGGATTTCAGAGCTACAAACCCTGCTTGACCTTGTGTTGGATACACAAGTCCGCAGTGATTGTAGGTGCGCATCCTGGTTTTATTGGAAGTGAAGAACCAAAGAACCTTGGAAGTCAGCAGAACAAGGAGCCAGGGACAGGAATATTCCATGTCTGCCCATGCAGTGGTTCTTCCTGCTTTGCTGAGCCACGGCTCTTCCTGAAGAGAGGAATCTTCTCTGGAAACCTTTTCTCTCATCGCAGCGGTTCCGACCTTTCCCTGGTAACTTTATTTATCTATTGGGTGTTTCATGGTCACCCCCTCCTGAGCTTGAAAGTAAATAGTTCACTGTCAGAGCTATGCAGAGTAATTTGCAGCCAAAGCAGTTTGCTGTCAAGGAGCTTTCAGCGTGTTTTCAGATCACTTCTAATTCTGTTCCGCCCTCCTTTTTCATCAGCTCTTCGAAGGGGCTGAAAGGTAGGACTGCAAAAGGTGGGAGAAAAGGATAGCTGTCTCATACCTTATTACATGCATTGAGGGCTCTATTCTGAAAGCCAGAATTGAAGTTCCTGTTGTGCCTTACGGAAAAGGCAGCCCAGCCTTTGTGGGGAACTTCAATAAACCAGGATCTGTGTTATCGGGAGCTCCCCAGCACTGGTGCTGCTGCCTCTGAGTCATCTCTGTTGTGCTGAATATGGAAAAGTCTAGAAGCAGAAGGTTGCCAACGCACTTGCCAGGGTTAATGCCAGAGTCTAAACATAAACCCTGCCAGGACAGGCTGTTATTTGGAGGCTGAAGTCCCAGACGGAGCTTGATGTGAAGGACCAGGAGAAGCAAACAGCGCCTCTCCTCAGAAACAGACATCTCATGGATTGGAGACCCTGCTCCTGGGAGCCTTGACCCTGTTCCCTACAGCTTGGACACCCTGACCTAGTGTGTATGTTTTTGGGTGCTGATCCTTAGACAGCTCAGAAGTGGGGCTGGAGACGGATGCTGCTTCGTTTCAGCATCATCCAGATGCTTCTGGTGCCCATCACGTTGGCTTATGTGGCCATTGTACATCTAAGCCAAGCTCTGAAACCCAGAGGTGGCCATCACAGAGAGTCTCTGTCCTCTCTCTCTTTTCTTCAGACCACTATGCATGGAAAACTTTATGCTTTATGTTGCTGCCTAGCTTGTGTTTGCCACTATTGATGTTCAGCCAGTACTAATATATGACACGATGCACTTTCCTCATAGTATTTCCAGTGAGTTTTTTAAGTGGACTCTAGGAGAAAGTACCCATGAAAAGCTATACTCGAAGCTTCAAACTTTCCTGGCAAAATCCCTTTACTGAAGCTTTCAAGCAGCATTACTTATGGTTATCCTGGTTCTCTTTGAGTTGGTGAAGCAGCAGAATCTTCCTGGAACCTTTAATTCTGCGATTGAGTAACTACCATCAGTAATTCCTTCCTGGAGCACCATCTGCACGGAGTGCCAGGGTTTGCTAAGCAAGAAAAATGAGGTGTTTTTAGCCAGTTCCTCTGAATTTCAAGCAGATTTTATTTATTTCTCTGCTATGAGCAGTGTTACTTCCTTAACCTCCGCTTTCTGCACAGTGAAAGAAAAAGCCGATGCAACTTGTACCTCCGGAGCATGGCTGTAAGTGGTTTGTGCCAAAAATAAGCTGTAAACATCAGTGAACCAAAGCTGTGGGGTTTTGGGCTTCCCAGAGAGTGGAGCTTTCAGGGGAGCACTTAGAAGCCGCGTGGGGGGAACTGCTAATGCATTTGCTGCTGTGACCCTGCCTCTTGGAGCGCCGCTGGATGCGGGCTCTGCGTATCCATCACTCGGTGGAAGGTAAGTTGTGATGAAGTGCAGAACTTAACGAAGCATTTCCCAAACAAAACCATGCTCTCGTGAAGATGTTGGACCACATCTTCAAAGCTCATCTGCCTGCTGGGAGCTGTGTCCTCTTTGGGGCGAGGTGTGTGCCCTCCCCAAGCGCTCCTGCCCATTCTCTTTAAATGGTGGCAGCGTTCAGGCTCGAAGGGCTCTTCTATTTTTGTTTGAGGGCTGCACGCGAGCAGGCATGCCAAATGCTTGCCAGCTGTCGGAGCTGTAATTTGGAGCCCACTTTGTACTGGATTCTTGTAGGCGTTGTAATGAGTTGGCAGCACAAGTGGCTCCATCTCGGTCCGTGCGGTTACTGCCTGCGGTACCCCATTGGGAAAGAAAACACTGCTCTCTCCTCCCACTGAATGCGGGGAGCGCGTCGGGCTGCTTAATGGCAGGGAGAAAATGCTGCTCTTCTGGATAATCAGGATTTTTTTAGTGGGAATTCCTGGAGGGAACCTGGGAGGGAGGGAGGGAAAAGCACAGAGTGAACCTGGGGCTTCCTGGGCAGCAGGAGGTCATGGGTCTAACGCGCTCGGCGTCACGGAGCTGCTTCTCTTGGCACCAGGGTAAAAGGTTTTCCTTTTCTGTTCATGTGAAAGGGCTCTCGGAGCGTACGCTGGAAGCAAAATAAACAGGTTTGTTGTGGAATGAAGGAAGCTCGTGCAGCTTTGGCTGCTTGATATTGCAGGCGTTGTTGTCCGGGTCGTCAGGAAAGCAAAGGACACAGAGAGCTGCCTCTGTGTGATCTTAAAGCTCACCCAGTTCCAACCCAGGGACCCCTTCCCCTGGAGCAGCTTGCTCCAAGCCCCTGTGTCCAACCTGGCCTTGAGCACTGCCAGGGATGGGGCAGCCACAGCTTCTCTGGGCACCCTGTGCCAGCGCCTCACAGGGAAGAGCTTCTCCAGCCCTTGGAGCAGCTTCATGGCCTCCTCTGGCCTTGCTCCAATGCTCCATGTCCTCGTGTGGAGCCATCAATGCGCTCTCTTAAGGCTGGGCATCTTACTGTGGCTGCATAGAAAAGCTGATGCTGCAGGGGACGTTTGGAGATCATCTAGCCCCACCTCCTGTTGAAAGCAGGGCTTAGGCTGGCCCTGTCGAGTCTTGAAGCAGCTTGTCCCCTGCACTGCGATGAAGTGTGCAAGATTTTTGCTGGTTTTCAGTGTGTTTTTCCCAGTTTCTGTTATAAAACCTTTCTGGTTGCGTGACCATCAGAGGCCCATGAGTCACTGAAATCCTGCTTTTGTCTGGGGAAATGCTTTGCTCTAACTTGTGTTAAGGAAATTTAGGTAGAGGAGGAGATTGAGATGAGATCTCGGGAAGCTCTTCCCTGGCCTGCCTCAGTGTTTTTCCTTCCCCTCTTTGAGTGTCCCTGCCCATGGCAGGGCATTGGAACTGAATGAGATTTAAGGTCCCTTCCAACCCAAACCATTCTAGGATATGATACAGCCACAGACTTTGATGCTTAATAATACGCTGATACAAATAAAACTGTATTAGGCTCTAACTGGACTGAAAAACTGTAGGATAAGCTTTGGATGTGGCTTCTTCACTTCATGTTTTAGATCCTCTCTGTGTAATCATCCCCAGATGGAGCTCTGGAAGTGGTGAGGATTAGGCAGTAAATCTGTGCTAAAGAACCGGTGGCGAGGCTGGTAATCGAGCTTCAGTTACGGTGGATGGATTCATTCCTGCTCTTGTGATTTGCTGGTGCTTAAGGGAGAAAACAAGCAATCTTGACAATGTGCTGGGTGTTAAATACTGACTGAACACAGGCGCTGAGCAAAGCAGATAGAGAGAAAACAGTAAGAGCGAGGCTGGCTCGATGGGGCCAGGTTAGCGTTCTGCTCATTCATAAATACCCCATCTGAAGACATAATTACGCCTTGGCAAAGGCTGTGAAGGGTTGATGTCACTGCAGTTATCAGAAAGCATTTTCTACAGTTATTTGAAATCAGTTCCTGAGTTCTTTGTGTTTTTATTCTTCTATCCCATCGCACCGATGAGCTGTCACGGTTCCACCCCGCTTCCAGCTCATGTCAGCCTAAAGAGTGTTTTGCTGTGTGTAATAAGCAGGAAACAGGGGCTGAAAATGCCTGAGATTTGGGTGTAGCCGAGTATAACATTTAGGGCTGGGTATATATTGAAGTTTCAGTCTTGTTGCTGTGTTTTGTTAAGTGATGCAGTGTCTGCTCTTCAGATACCGAGTTTAATCTATCTCACGTCGGCAGTCACTGTTCAGGGTGGGTTTTTTCTCTCTGTGTTAAATAGCTTAGTCTGGCATAGAGGCTTCAAAGTAAATAGGTGGCTTATCTCTATTCAGCAGGAATCCCTGGTCTGAAGTGAAAACGCTGCCTGTCTTCCTGCTGAGCAAACAGGGAGCTGGGGAGTTTAGATGGCACAGAGACCTCCGGAGCTCCATGGCCAACTTACTGGTGATTATTGTTTAAACACGGAGGATTTAAACGTGAAGGTTTTAACTTGCTGCCAAGCCCCGAGTTCCTGTGGAACTTACTCAGTGATGTGGTTCTGGAGTCCTTCCTCATTCGTTAAGGAAGACGTCCAGGATCTTGAACCAGCTTCAGATGGAGATGCTGCGAGGGCTGGAGCAGCTCTGCTCTGGAGCCAGGCTGAGAGAGCTGGGTTGGGGCAGCCTGGAGAGGAGAAGGCTCCTGAAGGGGAGACCTGAGAGCAGCTCCAGTGCCTGAAGGGGCTGCAGGGAACCTGGAGAGGGGCTTGGGACAAGGGATGTAGGGACAGGCCAAGGGGAATGGCTTTAACCTGCCAGAGGGGAGACTGAGATGAGCTCTTAGGCAGAAGCTCTTCCCTGTGAGGGTGCTGAGGCGCTGGCACAGGGTGCCCAGAGAAGCTGTGGCTGCCCCATCCCTGGCAGTGCTCAAGGGCAGGTTGGACACAGGGGCTTGGAGCAAGCTGCTCCAGTGGAAGGTGTCCCTGCCTGTGGCAGGGGTTGGGGCTGGAGGAGCTTGGAGGTCCCTTCCAACCCAAACCCTTCTTTGAAACCCTGCTCTTTGCTCGTGCTAGGAGGGTGGCTGCAGAACTGTGGACATCAGGCTCTTGCTGCACGTGATGCAGCCTGGGGGGCTTTTAATTCAAGTCAAATGTGAGTCATCTCTGTTGGCTGGAGAATCATTGATCTGGTTTATTAAAAGCTGATCCATGTCATGTGAGCAAAAACCCAGGCAAGGCAGCACTGATGCAGCCACTGCTTCTCTGAACACGCAGTTTGTGTCGGGGCCACCCAGGTGAAATGGGAATAAGGGTTAAAAATAAAGAGACATGCATGGCCAGCAGCAGTTTTCCTGCCTGCATTCATCCCACTGTCACCGGTAACCTGCATCGCTGGGACCTTGGAGAGCTGTAAGTGATTCTTGCCTCTTGCCTGAGTGGAATGCACCAGCTCTTGTGCAAACTGCTGTGGCCAGTGTCGGAACGTGGCACTTGTTAATAGCCTGCAGTGCCTCGGTCTTGCTGTCTGGAACCAGATGGGGCTGGTAAGTCTGAGTTCTGCTGCAGGTTACCTGCTTCCACACCGCTGGGTTTGAAATGCATTCATCACATCTGTCGATGGAGACTGGGAAAGCAGAAGGGCTTTTGGAGTGCATCCTCCCCTCCCTCCTTCCTCAAAGCCCCTGTGTCCAGCCTGGCCTTGAACACTGCCAGGGATGGGGCAGCCACAGCTTCTCTGGGCACCCTGTTCCAAGGGGACAAAGCCTAGTCATGGAATGGTTTGGGTTGGAAGGGACCTTAAAGCTCCTCCAGCTCCAGCCATCTGCCACGGGCAGGGACCCCTTCCACTGGAGCAGCTTGCTCCAAGCCCCATCCAAAGGCCTAAATGCCCTGAGTGGATGCTTATATCCAGGAGAGGAGGCTCTGTGTTGGTCCTGGGCTGTGAAGCTGAGCCATGCCACATGAAGCACTGGGATGGTTCCTGGGCCGGGTACACAGGAGCCTGTCAGTGGCCTGGGCTTGAGAGAAATTCTTCCTTTTAATACATTCAACACAGTTTTACAGATCAAAAACTGTCTTGGAGGGACTTGGTGAGAGAGGTATTTTTAGCATGTGAATAATGTGGTTTTATGTAAGAACTGAGCACCAGAACTGAATCTGTCACTCGGGTACACAGCTGGGACTCTGGATTCCTAATTCACAGCACGGAGTTCCAAGATCTGTCCCTTTTTCAGGCATCGTTAACAAAGCTGCAGTAGTGAGGTTTAGTTTTTAGTTAACCCACTTGCTCTTTATATTAAACCCAGTGCCTCAAACCTTGACATCTCACTCGAATGGGCAGGGGGGTTGGAACCAGAGGATCTTTCCAACCCTAACTATTCTATGATTCTAAGTTTCTCTGATTGCATCCTTGCTTTGGGATGTGTTTAAAAACCTGCTTGCTCTGTAGGAAATGCCATTTCATTGCATTTTATCATTTCTGTGGTGAGTTGTACAGCAGCTGCGTAAGCACAACCAGTGTCAAGCTACACAAGTATTAATGTATAGGTTATTTGCATTGTCGTGGTACATCCGTTCCTGGAGCCCAGTGATTCAGCACAGGAATAAAGGAATCCTAGGCAGGCTTCTGACAAGTATTTTCCCTTTTAAACCTGTGGCTCCAGTGTTACTTGAGGGGTAAGGATTGGCTTTTATGATGAGCAGCCTATGTCTTGAAACAGAGGTAGGAGATGTTTTGGTGCTTTGGAGAGGCTCAGTGCATCCTGCAGCCAAATGAGGAGAACACAACTGTGGGTCTCGTCTATGTGTCACTTCATAACCTGAAACTACTTTGCAGTGTTGAACCCCTTAAATCTTTTAAGTAGGGTATGATGAAATCCTTTTCATAAGAGCAGCAGGGGAATAAACCAATTTACCACAGGCCCTTTGTGGGTTTAAATTACCTCTTTTTGCTGTTGAAAACCCCAGTTCTTTTTATTCTGCGGTTGAATAAAACTCCATCTATCCATTTAACATGATAAGCCTCTCTGCTGCACTCATACTTCAGTGACTGGTGATGTTTAATGCCATGGTTCCCTGAAAATACTCTGCTTCCCCGAGTCCTCTTCACTTCATTTATACTTGATAAGAACTAAATATTTCAGCAGCGTTGCCAGGAAGCGCGGATGCAGCTGGACCCGAGCTGCAGCATCTCCTGCTCATCCCTGGCGCTGCCAGGCCAGCATAGGAAACACTTTGCACCCTCCCAGTTGTCTGCTTATCCAAAGCAGCAGAACCAAAATGAAATCAAAGCTGTGTGTAGCACAGCCAGGGCCTTTTTGCAGCTCTGGAGTCTTTAAAACCATGGAGCGATGGTAACAGGGATGCAAACAGCTATGGTGATGGTGTTCCCCTTCCCTCCATCCGCATCCCCTGGTAATCCAGATGGCTTAACTAATTCCGAGTTTTATAGGCGGGGGTGAAGTGTGTCAGCAATGCTGTTCCCTGCTTAAAAGTGAATTACCCCTTTTGTGTGAAGGGAGCGGGGCGAAGTTGTTGAGGTCATCCCGAAAGCATCATCACTAAAAATGATCTGCTGAGGCAGAAAATTGGATTTATTCGTCTGTGAGCATTTCCATAACAATACCATTAGGCATAAATTTATGTTCTCTGAAAGCTTGTAGCAGAGTGGGCTCTCGGAAAACACACCACTTGCCTTTGAAAGTCCGGCTTTAAATGACCAGATGGTGCTTACAGTGCGGCTGCAGCATCAAGCTGGGGAGAGGTAACTGATTATTTCCATTTAAAAAGAGGGGGGCGGGACTGGAGAGGAAACTCCTTTTAATTGCTGTGTGGTTAGCTCCTGCTGAGCACCAGGCTACCTGTGAGAGCTAGGGGGTCCTCGCTGAAGCCCTGAGCACTGCTGTGCCCTCCTGGGCTGCACAAGCTGCCTGGCCCTGGGGGCATCGGATGGGGCTGCACTTAAACGATGGGATTAAAACTTCATTGCGATGCGTGTGTCATGTGAAGGAATCATCCCTTTAAGGAGGTGTTAGGAGGGAGAGCATGTAACAGTCCTGCAAAGGGGGCTGCAGGAAAGCTGGAGAGGGGCTTGGGACAAGGGATGTAGGGACAGGCCAAGGGGAATGGCTTTAACCTGCCAGAGGGGAGACTGAGCTGAGCTCTTAGGCAGAAGCTCTTCCCTGGGAGGGTGCTGAGGCGCTGGCACAGGGTGCCCAGAGAAGCTGTGGCTGCCCCATCCCTGGCAGTGCTCAAGGCCAGGTTGGACACAGGGGCTTGGAGCAAGCTGCTCCAGTGGAAGGGGTCCCTGCCCATGGCAGGGGTTGGAGCTGGAGGAGCTTTGAGGTCCCCTCCAACACAAAGCATTCCATGATGCTGTGGCAAAAGTAGGCTCTTCTGAGCAAGTGTGCTTAAATCAGCTGCCGGGTTTATTTTGACACCTGTATCCTTGCTCCTAAGGTAAGGTGCTGAGCTGTAGCACCGGTCTTGGAGGTGCTTCGTGCACCCGGAGGTTTATCTCACAAAAAGAAGCAGTAATCAAAGAAGATCCCAAGGGGGGTTTACACAGTTCCTGCCTTCTCCTGGGGACCACAACACGAGTCCCCACGCATGTCTGCAGAGGTCCTGTCCCCAGGGAAGTCCCATACTTTCCCAGTCCCTCCTTTTTTTCTCTAGGATGCTCATGGCTTGGGGCCGCTGGTTCCATCCCCTACCTTTTCCTGTAGGTATCTCTGTGACTTCAGCTGCAGAGCCAGCTATGAGTATTTCCAGGCTTCAGGTTTGGATTGGAGGGCTGTTTTGTTGCAAATCCCTTTTCCACGGTGCTGGGTAGATGGTGATGACATTGTCTCAGGGACTTCTCTTCCCCTTATGCGCTGGTGCTGTGCTGAGGGTTTGTTCTGGTTCCAGAGCTGCCGAGCAGCTCGCTGCCATCAAGCTTTTTCTGTAGAAGTGTTTGCCCTGTGATTGCCACCTTTTCTTTGCATCCTTTGCATTCGGTGGCGTTGTCGCAGCCAAGAGGTGAATCAGGACTTGGTACGTTTTGATCTGGTTGCTTATGGAGGACTGGGAAAACCCAAGTTCTCTTCTATGCTCCTGCCTGTCCCTTTCCTACCGACCGCTACCATGGTGTGCACATGGGGCCCTCAGTGATGCTCCAAGAGCTGTGGCTGTGAGCACCACTCCTTACGCACCTCTCCCCTCTCTGTCCTGCAGGTATGGTGTGAATATGCGTTGCTTGGCAGCTCGGGTCAACTACAAGACTCTGATCATCATCTGCGCGCTCTTCACCCTGGTGATGGTGCTGCTCTGGAACCGATGCTCCTCGGACAGAGCCGGCCCGTTCCCCCGCAGCCTGCCCGGCCCCGAGCGCCGAGCTGCCGCCTCCGAGAGCGACCTGGCCCGGCAGCAGAGCGAGGAGGCATCCCCCCAGGAGCAGCAGAAGGCTCCCCCCATCGCAGGGGGCTTCAACAAAGGCCCGGGGCTGAAGTACGAGGAGATAGACTGTCTGATCAATGACGAGCACACCGTTAAAGGAAGGAGGGAAGGCAACGAGGTCTTCCTGCCGTTCAGCTGGGTAGAGAAATACTTTGAGGTTTATGGGAAAATTGCTCAGTACGATGGTTATGACAGGTTTGAATTCTCTCATAGCTACTCCAAAGTATACACACAGCGAGCACCTTACCACCCCGATGGGGTCTTCATGTCCTTCGAGGGCTACAACGTGGAGGTTCGGGACAGAGTGAAGTGCATAAGTGGTGTTGAAGGTTTGTGTCCGGTTATTTAAGTTCTCTTTAATGCTTGAAATGGTTCCTAATATTTGCTGCCATCATGTGAGACGCAAAGTGGTGAACGCTCCATCCCTGGCAGTGTTCAAGGGATGGGGCTTGGAGCAAGCTGCTCTAGTGGAAGGTGTCCCTGGCCGTTGCAGGGGTTGGAACTGGAAGAGCTTTAAGTTCCCTTCCAACACAAACCAGCTTGGGATTCTCATGGGTCATGCAGATTCTTAAATCTAACTCACCTTAACACAGAATTAAGAGTGAAGAAGCGTGCTCTGCTACAGGGCACCAACAACAGCGAGTTGTGTGAGGAGGGTTAATCCCAAGGACAGCTGGGCTGGAGCTGTGCCTCTGAAGACAAGGGACAGCTTGGGGGGGAAGGACTGGGGCATTTTGTGCTGGTATTGGGTGGAGAGAGCCCGGCTGGTTTCTGCAGGCATCACTGCAGACTGTGCTTGTAGTGCTCTTGGGGGAGCCGAGGTAATTGGAGCGGATTCGTGGATGCGGGGTGAATTGATCCTTTAGCATCAAGTAACTTCCCCAAATCCAGCAGTAACACATGCACTTGGTTTGCAAAGATTGATGTGGCGTTAAAGGGATCATGTTGGATGTAACATCGTTTGGAGACTGAGTGGTCCCTGGGGCATGGGGAAAAATGTCTATTAGGGCTTTTTTAATGTATTTTAAACCAAGTGTGATGCTTCAGTAAATGAGAATGTATGGGAGACCACGATAAGGACTTCCTCTGCCACTCAAATCTGCTTTGCTTTGACCAGGGAGCAATTCACTCCTTGAACACGGCTTTCCTTGAGCCCAGCTAATGGTGAAGCCTGGGAATGCCACTTGCTAGGAGTAAAGGAGCGATGGGCTGTGGAGGAGAAGTGTGCAGAGCTGCAAGCGCTGGTCTTTGAAAGCCTCCTGATAACGTCCCCCTTTTCCTTCTCTTGCAGGTGTGCCATTATCCACGCAGTGGGGCCCTCAAGGCTATTTCTACCCCATCCAGATTGCACAGTACGGGTTGAGTCACTACAGTAAGAACCTGACCGAGAAACCCCCTCACGTGGAGGTGTATGAAACAGCCGAAGAGAAGGACAGAGCCAGCAGGTCTGCGGAGTGGACGGTGCCCAAAGGCTGCTCCCTGTCCACAGTGTCTGACAGAGCCAAGTTCACCAGTGTCAAGCAGTTCATCGCTCCAGGTGGGTTCTCCCCAGCGGGGCAGCAAAGCCTTTAATTTGCACAGATGGTGCGTGGGGAGCTTTAGGTACATGGGATTAATGTGTGTTCTTTTACCCTCCGTGACTCCTCATCCGTAAGAACTTACCTGAGAACGTCACCTCATTCCTGTATCTCTGGAGTTTGTCTTGTCTTCTCTTTCCTCCCCATCACTGCTTTTCCCAACACTACTTCCGTGACCCGATGGGTGGATGCACACAGGGAGGGCAGTGAGAAGCTGCAGTCACGTTTCCCGAGCCTTTCAGCTCCTGCCTCAGAATAGCAGCAACAAAAGAAGTAGAAAAAGAGGAACCAGTTGTGCAGCTGGGAAATAGCACTGATGTGTGATAAGCAGATGTTGACAGAGGAGAGAGAAGGTCTATTTTCAGCCTGGAGCCAGCTCAGCACGTGCAGCTCTCCGGTTGGACCTGGCATCACTCTCTTCACGGGGATGCAACTGATATTGCAGAATGTGAGGTCTTGGTTCTGCTTAACCCAAGTTGCCTTAAACAAGGTTGCAGCTGCCCCCATGGTGTGTAGGTATTTGCAGAGGGCTGGGGGGGGGAATGGGGATGATGTGGGACTGAACACAGGCACTCCCCATCCCCTGCAGCCGTGTGAGATGCGTTGTTACCATCTCTTCCATTTACCATGTCCTGTTTCGTACTTAGCAGGGAAATTCACTATTTCCTGCGAGTTTCCTTTGTGCTAGGAGAGGCTCATTAATAAGCAGGGATTGTGTTTTTCCTCAATCAATACCCATTAGAATTAATGAGTCCATTACTTAAAAAGACAATGAAGTAATTTTCAGTTGGCACCTTAGGCCTGGATCTCCAGGGAAAGAGCTGTCGAACACTCTCGTCTCTTTGTAGTAGATAAATACAGGGAGAGGGAAGGCTAAAAGATCTCTTATGTATTCTCTCTTCATCCTTTATTGATGGCAGAGTAATCTGCAGGGCTCGAAGGCCATGGGCTGCATCCACTCGTCTTAGATGGCCTTAAGTAAGGGATTTGCAGGCGCTCAAGGCAGTGCAAACAACAGGCAGCCTTTCTTCTCAAAGCTCTGTTTTTTTCCCTCCTCTCTATTATAATTCCCTTCCTTATCACACAAGCATTTATTTACAGGGAACCATGAAACTTACTTGACAGGAATTGTGAGTGGGGGTTGTTTTAATTAGATCCTTCATAGGAGCACAATGTGTAGCAAAGCGCTTGCTTTCTCCTCCCGAAGCAGATGCTGATCTCCAGAGCTCAAAGGAATGAAGCTTTTGCTTTAAAAGACTGGAAAATATGACTTTGGGTCAAAATGATGGGTGCTGTACAGAAGGGAAACAATTGCTTTGCGTGGGAGAGTTTTACCCTATGGAAAGCTGTTAAATGAAGATGCCTGTCTTTAAGTGTTCATCATCCCTCTGTGCCTTCAAAGCTACAGGATTTGCACGCAGCCTTACAAACTAATTAGCCCTTTGATCTGCCAAGTATAGAGGCTTTTGGGGGGAGAAGTTGATTTTGCAGTCTAAAATCTAGCCTGCGAGAGAACACTGGGTTTTATTCTGTGGCATTGCCTGGGAGCTTTATCTAGATTTATATGGTTTTTAATTAAACTGAGTTTTGCCAACGCAGAGGTTAATAAATACTTTAGCATCGGTCTTTCCATATTATTTTCTTCCTTTACTGCATCAAACTAATCAGGCTGCGTGGAGACCTCATAGCAGCTTCCAGTATCTGAAGGAGGCCTATAGGGATGCTGGGGAGGGACTCTTCATTAGGGACTGTAGTGATAGGACAAGGGGTAACGGGTTCAAACTGAAAAGGGGAAGTTTAGATTGGATCTAAGGAAGAAATCCTTTCCTGTTAGGGTGGTGAGGCACTGGAATGGGTTGCCCAGGGAGGTTGTGAATGCTCCATCCCTGGCAGTGTTCAAGGCCAGGTTGGATGAAGCCTTGGGTGAAATGGTTTAGTGTGAGGTGTCCCTGCCCATGGCAGGGGGGTTGGAACTGGATGATCTTAAGGTCCTTTCCAACCCTAACTATTCTATGATTCTATAACTGTCAGGTTGGGAAAGACGAAAGTCGCGCTAATGTGCCCTGTAAGTCTGGCTCTGCCTGTCCTGTGTCCTGCCAGCTGCGGGCAGCAGGAAGAACCCCCCATTTCCCTTACCCTGGATCTTCTGGTGTCCTTTACCCTCCTCCATCAATCAGGTACCAGAAGCATCTGCTAAAGCCGTCGATGGAGCCCCTGGCACATCTGCTCGGCAGCCAAGTGCTGCAGCGCGTTAATGTAAGATGCAAACGAGTCGGCCTTTGCTCATGGATTCACTTTGTGCTTAATTAAATAATACATGAATGTGCACAGAAATGTGATTGAATTATTGATGGGCTGCCCTAAAAGCTTTTGGATCCCGCCTGGTAAGAGGGGTTGCCTCTGGAAGCTGCACTTCAGAGCTTAAATGCTTAGGAGAAACGAGTGCTGTAGCACTGAACAAGGCTCTCCTGGTTTGTTTTGCAGACAGTACCGAGGGGATATCTCTGCAGCTTGGGAACACCCGAGATTTTATCATTTCCTTTGATCTCAAATTCATCACAAACGGGAGCGTTTCCGTGGTTCTCGAGACAACGGAGAAGAACCAGCTCTTCACCGTGCACTACGTCTCCAACAACCAGCTCATCGCCTTTAAGGACCGAGACATCTACTACGGCATCGGCCCCAGGACTAGCTGGAGCACCCTCACCAGAGACCTGGTGACCGACCTGCGCAAAGGCGTCGGGCTCTCCAACACAAAAGCTGTGAAGCAGACCAAAATCATGCCCAAGAGAGTGGTGAGGCTGGTGGCAAAGGGGAGAGGCTTCCTCGACAACGTCACCATCTCGGCCACTGCTCACATGGCGGCTTTCTTCGCTGCCAGCAACTGGCTGGTGAGGAACCAGGACGAGAGGGGTGGCTGGCCCATCATGGTGACGAGGAAGCTGGGGGAAGGCTTTAAGTCCTTGGAGCCGGGCTGGTACTCGGCCATGGCACAAGGCCAGGCCATCTCGACGCTGGTGCGGGCGTACCTGCTGACGAAGGACCACGCGTTCCTCAGCTCGGCTCTGCGCGCCACGGCGCCGTACAAGCTGCCGTCGGAGCAGCGCGGCGTCAAGGCTGTCTTCATGAACAGGCACGACTGGTACGAGGAGTACCCGACCTCCCCCAGCTCCTTCGTCCTCAATGGCTTCATGTACTCCTTAATCGGCCTCTATGACTTGAAAGAAACGGCTGGGGAGAAGCTGGGGAAGGAGGCGCGGGTCCTCTACGAGCGGGGCATGGAGTCCCTCAAGGCCATGCTTCCCCTCTACGACACCGGGTCAGGGACCATCTACGACCTCCGGCACTTCATGCTCGGCACCGCTCCCAACCTGGCCCGCTGGGACTATCACACCACCCACATCAACCAGCTCCAGCTCCTCAGCACCATTGACGAGTCGCCCATCTTCAAGGAGTTCGTCAAGCGGTGGAAGAGCTACCTGCGAGGCGGGCGGGCGAAGCACAACTAGAGCTCACAACCAAACCCCTGGGTCCTGCTGCCTCCCGGAGCTGCAGTGTCCGAGGTGGCATCCTGATTGTTTTTTTTATGGACCGTTTCAAAGAAGTGATCCTTAAAACTGATCTCGGGAAATCATTGCATTCCAGTGTGAAAACGTTTGGGTCGGATGGATTCGGAAGCTTCAGCCTGTCCTTAGCGTTCCACAGCGAAACCATCTGCGCGAAGCAAAGCCCTTGGGTGTTCCTGAGTTTGGGGGTGGGTTTTGGTTGGGGTTTTCTTTTCCTTTTACTAGGAAGACATTTGCAGAAGCCATACAGGTCTCTGAAGTCCAGCACTTGCCTGAAGCGTTAGTCCATGGCCTCCTAAAATGGGGTTATCTGTGTCTACGGTGGAGCAGGGCATGTGACGTAACGCCGTCGATGTGTATTAACTTACAGCCTGGGTGGTGGTCAGTGTATCTTTTTAAAGGTGTTTTTTTAATGCAGGTCCTATTCTTGGGGTGAAAATACCCATTATTGTGGTCTTCCCCCCAGCGTGGAGGTCCTGACGCTGGATGGTTTCTACACAGACGTGGGGACAGCAGCCACTCAAGCCGCGTGCCAGGCTTCGGAGTCCCGTCACCCAAGCACAACCCGGTGGGACGCCACAAAGCCTGCGACCACGCCACCCCCTGTTGTAAAGCCCAACTCACCATCACCCATCGGGTTTGCTGGTGTCACCTCCTCCTGGGCACCTGGGATCTCTCATCCTGGTGCCCCGTGGTTTGTGCTGTGGGTTTTAATTACGCCTGAGAGGCTCCTCTGAGCTTTGGCAACTTCATTCTTCGGGAGACCCGAGTCGCTGGGTGTGATGTGGAGCTCCCTGAGGAGCGTGCAGGAAGCTCGGTTGGAATGAATGAAGGGTTTCCGAGGGTGGTTTTCGTTTTTAACCTGCTTGAGGTTCAAAATCAAGCATTTTAAGAAGGAAAATCACCCCAAGAGGGCTTTCCAGCTCCACTTGTGCTTTAATACCAAGTTTCACCTCTGCGTACTGTCTTACTCATGGTGTGAGGGGCCGCTGCATCTCCAGCGGTGGCTTCGGGGTGGGCTTTGTCTTTGTGGCTCTGCCAGGCGAGCAAGGGGACCCGTGCAATAACCCGATACACGCATCCAAACCCAAATGCTTCCACCATCCCGTGGCAATGCAGAAGAAACCAGGAGCTTGCTTTCTCCTGGTTGCCAGCCCTTGACGCCCACCGTTCCTCTGCCTTCTCGGCGGGCAGTGTCCTGGCCGATCCTGTTACATGTTGTACATGTAGGTGGGGGTTAAGCTGAAGACGTTCACGCTGAGGATGAAGCTCATTCGCATCCCCGGAAGGCTGGGCACAAGGACGATGGGCGTCGTGATTCCTTTTTCCTTGTTTTCTGATGCTGTCTCTGTTTCTCGCAGACGCAAGCGTTTCGTTACTTGATCTTTGCAAATGCATGCTGTGATCGTGTCAGTTCATTGCAGGAGTGGCTCTCACAGGAGAAGTTTCAATACCAAAGGTAGCAGAGGTGAATTTGTTACGTCCATGTGAACACACACGCGCACACGAACCCCAGGACGTGCTTCCTTGACAAACACAAGCATCTTTCTGCCGCACGTTTCCTCCTTCTTTTGCCCAGTTTGGCTTTGGAGGATCTAGAGAGGCTCTTTGGGTACTGCTCAAGAGATGGTTTTGGTGCCTTATGGAGGCCAGCACTTCCTCGTTCTGTTGTTTCAATGAATGCCAGTTGGAGAATGGCAGTGTTGCTCTCTTACGGTGCGGGTCAGCCCGGACCCTGTTGGATGGGTGAGCTCAGAAGCGTGGGTTGGCCGGGCCAACACCATCGTGTTCTCAAACCACCTTATCCTTAACAGCTCCATTGCGTTGTTGTCGGCCTTAGCACTCGGGTAACTCAAAGCAACCGCCACCAGAGGTTGCAGCACCCAAGAGAGGTAGCGTGGGGTTTCTGCTGTTACTGCTTTTAGTTCAGTTGTGCGGTGGAAGAGGATTCTTGGACATTGGTGCCCATAATTTCATCAAATTCACTTAATTTGGGTTTTTTTTTCTCTGTTTTCAGGCTCAAACTGACAAAGCCCTTGGGGATTAAGCCCTGTTTAGTCTTTCCCTGGGGTTTACTGTACATAGACTTCATTGGAAGCATGGGTACGTGCAACCCAGTGACACACAAGCACAAGTGTACAAGTGTGACAGTGCTCTTTCCCTCATTGTGCAAGACATTCACTGAAAGCTGCTATTTTCATTCACCTTGTAATTGTCCCTTAGGTTTTTTTCTACGTTTCCTTTTTTACATGTGGGGTATCCACCATGTGTTAAATATGCAATAAATTGTTTACAGGATGCTCTTGTGAAGGGTAGTCCTTTGTAAAGCTGTACAGACTTTGCAGTTTAAGCACAATGTGCACACGTTAGTTTTATATACAGCCAGACATGACTTTTTGCAGCGGGAAAGGTTCTACTATGTTTCTATACAAAGTAAATGGCTCAACGTTTGTTTGTGCTTCATGTAAAGCTGCTTTATAAGACTGTAAAATAAACTTTTCTATCTTAAGACGGACACGGGGCGTCTTCGTTCTTCCCCTCGGTACCTTCTGCCCTGGGCATGGTCACAGGTGAGCCCCCGTGAGCTGCTGTCTTACTGGGATGGAGATGGCTCCTTTTAGAGCATCCCAGAAGGGTTTAATTGTAATGAAGGTGGAAAGCATGGAAATGGGTTTTTGAGTGTTAAAGAGTTTGGTGGCTTGAGGTGCCTGCAGGAAACCTGGAGAGGGGCTTTGGGCAAGGGCCTGTAGGGACAGGCCAAGGGGACTGGCTTTAACCTGCCCGAGGGGAGACTGAGATGAGCTCTTAGGCAGAAGCTCTTCCCTGGGAGGGTGCTGAGGCGCTGGCACAGGGTGCCCAGAGAAGCTGTGGCTGCCCCATCCCTGGCAGTGCTCAAGGCCAGGTTGGACACAGGGGCTTGGAGCAAGCTGCTCCAGTGGAAGGGGTCCCTGCCCATGGCAGGGGTTGGAGCTGGAGGAGCTTTGAGGTCCCTTCCAACACAAACCAGGCTGGGATTCTCCTGAATTCATCTCACTGAGTTTCTGTGATATTTAATATATATATATTTAATAAATATATTTAATATGTATTAATATATATTAATAGATTTAATATATATCTAAATACCACTTTATAATTGACTAAAAACATCCAAACAAAGATGAGAGGCTGAGGTTGCCTCTAACATGCACGAAGGGCACTGCTCTCAATTCCTATTTTCAGTTAACACCATGCAATTCCTATCAGAATTCCCACAGGAATATTGGGATTGAGGTCCCCTCTGCCTCAGCCACCCCATGCCTGACATGATGCTTCCCACCTTGATGCAGAAGGTGGTCAATGGGAAGCTGGCTGTGAATGGGACCAGGATGCCACCTTTGACTTGGCCAGGGCTGATTTTGCCTCTCCCAGCTGCTTGGGTGAAAACCCCCATTTTCAGTTACTTAGCAGTTAGTTAAAAACATGGGAATTGGAAGTAGAAGTGGATTGGGATGCGTTGTCTTGGTGATGGATTGCAGTGTTTGCTGCTCAGTTTGTGGTGCAAGGCCCCATCTGCCTGGAGTGACTGATAACTCCCCTGCACCTCCGGAATGCTGAACACCCTCTTCTGTCCCCTCATCTCCCCCAGGCCCAGCAGGAGCTGTTCAAATGCCAAGTGCTCCCTGTCTCAGCCCGTTAACCGAGGTGGAGGTTTGCAATGGTGGAGGGCAGATGTTGAAAGACACCGTGGAAGCCGGGTCTTCAGGACAGTCAATGCCCTAAGAGCATCTCTCGGAGGAGCTCGGAGGATGCCCGGGATGGAGCATCTTGTGCCATGGTAATAACCACCCTCTCTGTGCTCAGTGCAGGTCCCTCTGCACTCACCAGCACAGATGGGTCCTGCGCATCTCCTGCATCCACCCACGGGGCAGAGGAGTTGCTGCTCCTTTTGAGGTGTCACCACTTTGGACCAGGGAGCTGGTGGCTCCCTGTGCTATGAATACATCGCAGCAAGGTGATGTCTTCTGGTGTGGGTAGAAACAAGAGTCGTGGCTTGGCCTTGAGCACTTGGGGTTCCGCTCTTGCCCTTGCCATGGGCTGGTACCAGGTTGTGCTCTTGGTGGTGGTGAAGAGGAGGTGTCTCTGGCGTTGGTCTGGTTTGGTTTTCCCTCCAAAGCAAGGCTGAACGAAGGATGTTTTCTGGTGGGCAGCTCCTTTGCTTGCTGTAAATGTAATGTAAATGATGTCAGTGGGGCACAGACACGTTCCCTGGGCCCAGGGTGCCTGTTTGTGAGTGAGAGCTTGGCTGGACCTTTCTGGGGGTGAAAAGAGGCTTCGAGGATGCTCAGGAAGGAGCTTGTGGCCTCTTGAGGCCGAGGACGCTGCGAGGACTTGGGGCTGCTCATCCCATGGCAGTGCCATGAGGGACCCCATCCTGCTCCCCCGGGCGCTCCAGTATCCACTATTCCAACCGGGAAGCATCTGTGAGGTCTTATTTCTGCAAAGCCCATTACTGGGAAGGGAAAACAAAAAGCAAATCCAAATGGCATCGCTCGGGTGGGGAATAGAAACCCCTTAATTTGGTCATAAAGAAGCCTCTTGGTTGCAATCCCATCCTTATCCCAAGTCCTCCCAGGGCTTGGCTGGATCCTGTTAAATGCCTCGGTATTCCAGTGTGGCTTTTTTGTTTTCCCTGGGCTGTGCTGGAACAATGAAATGTCAGCAGGAGCAGCAGGCGGTAAAAGCCACTTCCCTCTGGGATGGGAAATGGGAATGGCTGTGGGTGCTTAACCCGGGATGAGCTGCGGAAAGGGATTAAATACTGACAGTGAGTGCTGCTCGCTGTGATGCACTGGCTTGTGTGGAGCCGTGCGCATGCAGGGCAGCGCCTGGAGCTCCAGGGAATGATGAGGATGAGGGGGTGAGGAAGCACTTCCCAACTGTAGGTTTACACTGGGAGCTGGGTTCCTGCACTGAGGATGCTGGGGGTGATGCTCCCTGTGGAATCCCAGTGCTCCAGCGAGGGTTTGGCTCCTCCTCAGCACCCACTTCCCTCCCCGTTGGTTTTCCAGAGCTGCTTCTCCACCCTTCCTGCAGCATCATCCCTGCTCCCTGCTGCCAAACCCCAGAACGTGATGGTACCGTCAGCGCTGGCGCCTTCCCCATCTCGTGCCCCATGGGCAGAACCTGTCGGTGCACTCATTCTGTAATTAAAAGCATTAATTAAGGCAGCTGGAGCCAGGAATGTCGCAGGAGCTGGGATGTGCCAGCGGCCAGGACTGGCTCCATGCAGGACTGAGGGTCCTGGGGAGGTGGGGGGGGGATTTTGACCAGATTCCCCTTTATCCATGAGGCTGGGCCACCTCTGTGCTCCTCACATCGTTTTCCAGATGTGGGGGTATCCACCGGGAAGGGAGGAGATGCTGGAGCAAAGCTGGAGCTGCTCCACGGTCCCTTCCCAGGTTGGACACAGGGGCTTGGAGCAAGCTGCTCCAGTGGAAGGGGTCCTGCCCGTGGCAGGGGTTGGAGCTGGAGGAGCTTTGGGGTCCTTTGAACCCAAGCCATTCCACGGTTCTATCCCAGCGGATCAGTGCAGCCCGAAGGAGCCTGCTCTCCCTTCCTCACAGAGGGCACCTCCTCAGGGCAGCCGCGCTCATCCCTTCCCTCCTGGGCTGGTTCCCCCCTGTGGAGCCACCACGTCCCTTCCATGGCCCCATCCATGGGCATCCCCAGGCAGCCTCCGGAGCCGCTGCCGGGAGCTGCGGCGGGAGCAGTGGTTGATGTTTAACTGCGCCCTACCCTGCAGGTTTAATTGGCCTCATTTAATTCCTCCCTGTGCTCTCCATGCTCTATGCATCACCTCCAACCCCCCCCCGTGTCCGGCTCCCGCAGCGCAGCTCATGGAAGCCATGGAACCAACCGGGTTGGAAAGGAGCATGGACCCCATCAGGTCCATCCCTTACCCCAGCCCTGAGGCCTCGTCCCCACGCTGTGCGAGCACTTGCAGGGCCGGTGACTGCAGCCCTGCCCTGGGCAGCCTGTTCCAATGCCTGCCCAGCACCCATGGGTGCCCATGGAGGACAAAGGCTCCCGCTGCACCCTCTGCTGCCCTTCAGCAGGGGCACCTTGGCAACGGGCGTTGGCACAGCCACAGTGCAAACACCCGCAAGGGGCAATCCCCAAGGTGACAGCCGCGGAACGGGAATGCGAGGGTTTGATTGTGCGGCTCCGGGCTGGGTTTTCCCAACGGAAGGGATTGAGCCGTCTGTAAAGGTGGGGGGGGGGGGGGTGAGCTGGGGCTGCTCCGAATGGAGCCAAGCAGCAATTCCAGGCCTTGTGCTCATCGGCACGAAGCGGAGCTGAGCTCCTGTTGTGTGGAAGCGCAGAACATCCATGGATGACCCTGGGCTTGCACGACGAGTTCCCAAGCCCCTGCCTTGGGGGATGCGGACGCCACCGCTCCTCAGGTCCACCGGGAGCTGGCCACTGGGTCAGCCTCCCACACGGAGCAATGGGCTCAATCCCAGCCCTGGGCATCCCCCGTGGTGGGAACTGCGCCCAGAAGGGGCTTGTGGATCCCTGGAAGCCGCTAATCCGGTGGGAAGCCGGCAGGGGAGGGTTAACGCGCTCACACCAGAAACTGCTGTGAGTTGTGATTAGAATGCAGGGCAGCGCAGTGCGCTCGCCAGCCCGGATTCCAACCGGCCCCATTGCTTCTCCCTGCGAGCAGCACATTCCGCTTGGCTCCGGGAGCTACTGAATAAAACAGGAGCAGCACCCACGGCCCCGGCTCTGCTCCGCTCTTGTGCAACGCGTTACCAACGGCTGCACCCGCACAGCGGGGAGGGGAAGGGCAAATGCGCTGGGTTTGCAAGCGGGTGGCTCCTGCTCCGTGGTACCCAAGGGGACCCCATGGCCCGTGGCTGGGGTCATCCGTGCATCCATCATCAGTGCATCCAGACTGAGGACTCTTTGGGAGCACCAGCGGGAGGGTTTTAACTCCCTCCGCGGGGGCAGCTGAGCAGGTCCGGGGTGAGCCCGGGTGCTGAAGCAGCGGGGCCTGTGCGGTGAGGATGCGCAGGGCGCTCTGGAGTTAATGTCTTCCCCGGCCCTATCCCACTTCCTCGCAGCCCGGCTCAAGCTGATCCCGAGCACGACCCGCGAGCGCTTGGCCGCGGCCGTTTCCGGTTTTGTTTTGTTGCCTTTTTCCTGTTCCACTCCGAGAGGAGCCAGAATTCAGTCGCTCCTCATCTGGGATCGCAGCCGGGGCCGCCGGCCTCGTCCTGCCCCGCTCCCGGGATCATCCCAGCGGGAGCCGGCAGAGCCTCCCTGCCCCGATCCCGCCCCGATCCCGCCCTGATCCCGAGCACACCCGGGCCATGTGGAATGTGTTTGTACACAGATGAGTAATAACAGTCGCCCGGAGCCAGCGCCAGGGATAAGGCAGCATCCGACCCAGCCCCGCTCCCGGCGGCGGGGCCGTAAGTACCGCCCGCTCCGCTCTTCCCCCTCGCTCCTGCTGCTTTCCCTCGCTGGGGGCGATTCCTCCCCTAGGGGAAGGTGGCGGTGGGAAGGAGCTGCGTGTGGATGGGGCCGTGCTTTCTGCTCCCTGCCCACCAGCAGCTCGTGGCTGCGCCGCTTGCTCGCAGTTGATGGAAGTTCCACCCAGGAGTGGTTTGGGATTGGGATGAGGAGCTGGGAGGGGGGGGCAAGGAGCTCAAACCCGTGCCCGAGCCGCACTGGGTTCGGACAGCCTCAAACCCATGCGTGAGCCCGGAGCTGCTCGCCCCAACCCTGAGCAGACACCGGCAGCCGCCCGCAGCAGCAGCAGCTCCCACAAAGCCGCTGTTGTTCTGCTGGGAGAGGTCTTGGCACGTCCCGTTCCCGAGTGCTCGGAGGGGCCGGGCTGCTCGTTCCCAGCCCTTTCCCTGCCCCGCCGTAAGGAGCAGTGAATCGTTAACTGCTCGGTGCTGTCCCTGCCATTAAAAGTCAGCGGCTGGTGCTGGCACGGGAGCGGTGCCATGGGCAGGCGGTGCCATGGGGCTGAGTGAAGCTAAGCCCATGGAGGGGCAGTGATGGGGTGACGGGGGATGTGTCAAGGCTCCTTTCATCAGGGACAAACCACAGCCTTTAATGGTGACAGGAAACCTGGAGAGGGGCTTTGGGCAAGGGCCTGTAGAGACAGGCCAAGGGGAATGGCTTTAACCTGCCAGAGGGGAGACTGAGCTGAGCTCTTAGGCAGAAGCTCTTCCCTGTGAGGGTGCCGAGGTGCTGGCACAGGGTGCCCAGAGAAGCTGTGGCTGCCCCATCCCTGGCAGTGCTCAAGGCCAGGTTGGACACAGGGGCTTGGAGCAAGCTGCTCCAGTGGAAGGGGTCCCTGCCTGTGGCAGGGGTTGGAGCTGGAGGAGCTTTAGGGTCCCTTCAGCATAACCCAGGGTAGGATCGCGTGAGGAGGAGGCAGGGGATGAGGATGAGGAGGATGAGGATGGGGCAGGGGGGTGCTCGCAGCCACCCCGGGGCTCTGACGTGGCCCTGCGGTGGAAGGGCTCGTCCGGAGGCGGGCCCGTGGGTGCGCCCGGCGCCGGTGACTCAGAGCCCTCCGCACCTCTGCGGGGCCGCACACAGGGACCGGCCCCGGCTCGTCCGGTTGTGCCGGCCGCGGGGCTCCGTGCAGGGCTCGCTGCAAGCTCCCGGCCTGAGCGCTGTTACCGGGGCGCCCCGCGCTGCCTCCCCGGGGACAGGCAAAGGCAGAGCGGTGCCGGCTGCCCCGGGCCTCTGGAGCCTGCGAACACCGCCAGCAGCTCCCAATCCCTGCCCTCACTCCCTGCCCTCACCCACTGCCCTCACTCCCTGCCTCCATTCCTTGCCTTCACTCCCTCCCCTCACCCCCTGCCCTCACTCCCTCCCCTCACCCCCTGCCCTCACTCCCTGCCCTCACCCCCTGCCCTCACCCCCTGCCCTCACCCCCTGCCCTCACCCACTGCTTTCATTCCCCACCCTGACTTTCTCCATTCATTCCTCACTCCCACTCCCTGCCCTCGCTCCCTCTGTCCCAAGGAAGCCCCCGCAGCATCCCCATCCCCATTCCCCCATGGACAGGAGTGGGAATAGCGCAGGGGCCGCAGGCTCCGCACTGGGGCAGCTCCCGCACACTCCAACAGCCGCCGGGAAGGTCCCGATTTAAGTCTTAATCTTTAACCAAAGCGGCTCCAGCTTCGCTTTAGGTCGGGTTTTAGCTCCGCTGCCTCGTTAATCTTTCCCCTCCCGTAGCCGCCCCCAGCCACCTCCCTCTCCCCGGGCGCTCCCATGCAGGAGCCTGCGGGGCTTTGCCCCTGTTTGCTCTGGAGCTGCGCGGACACGCAGGGCACGGGCAGGAGGAAGAGCAGGGGGAGGCAAAGGGTAACGGCAGGGCCCGGGAAAGGGCAGCAATGGGGCTGCGGTGGGACCAGCAGCAAGGGCCACGGGTGCTGGAGGGGGAATCACGGCACGTCCCGGGGCGAAGGTGCGGGATGGCGGCAGGGAATCACCCAGGGGGGGCTCCTTCCCATGGACTGGAGGGTTGCAGGGAGCCGGGAATGCTGTGCTGGGCAGGAGGGGGCAGGACATCCTCCTTATGCCACCTTTATTTCACAGCCCCGAGGTGGAGGCACAGGAGGGAGAGGTGGCACCACCATCAGCAGGTAAGGGATGGAGACGTGGGGCTGGAGGAGCTGCGCCATGGTGATGGGATGTTCAATGGGGAGCTTCCCAGAGGGGACCTGCAGCCCCCAAACCCATGTGCAGGGCGTTCTGGGTGACCTCGAGGTGCTCCAGGATGTGGGCGCTGATGGGGTGATAACAGGGATTCCAGTCCCTCTGGGTGGTGGACATAGGGGCATGCTGCCTTTTCTCCCCCTGCCCCTTTTGGATACAGGATGCCATCTCCTCTCCCCATGCCATGGGATCCCTGCAGGAAGCATTTGCCACGTGTGGGTTTGGGATCTCCCAATGAAACACAGTGCTGCATCCCCACTGATGCTTGTCTCCCCCAGGCCACCCATCCTGAGCCCAGAGAGCATCACTTCAGCCATCTCCATCCCATCGCCTCCCCGGTGGGGTGTGAGATGGGTTCAGGCAGGATGTGAGGCACCTCCAGGGCTCTCCACAGGGAAGCTGAGCCGAAAGCAGCCCTTGGAGCTGGATCCTCAACCCACACGATGCTGAGCATCAAGTTACCCCGGCTGCTCAGCATCAACCAAGTGCCTAAGGTCAGAGAGGAGCTTTCCTTCCCCAAGCCTGAGGTTTGGGAGGGTTTTTGTTGGGGGGGGGGGGGGATAAGTGGGAGCAGCGTGTTCGGTGTCCATACCCCTTGGGAAGGGCTCAGTCCCTCCATGGGAGACCCAGTTCTGTCCTTGCAGCAGGGCCCGGGTCTCCATCCTTTCGGCACCCTTAAACCTTCTCCTCCAATGCCCCCCTCCCCGTGCCCTGCAGGGGTACCAGGAGCAGGGCATCCTCTTTGGGTATCGCCCGCCCCGGAGCTCGGCAGCTGACTGCCTCCTCAGCGTCTTCCAGATGACGAATGAGACGCTCAACATCTGGACACACTTTGTGCCTGCCTGGTGGGTACCATCCCCTGGGGCTTCAGCATCCACGGCAGAAGGGGGTGGTCTCCATGGGGAGACAAAGGAGCAGGGATGGGGACCCCCGTGGGTGCGATGCTGTTCTCTGTCCCGTAGGTACTTTGTGTGGACCCTGGTGGGGCGGCTGCAGGGCCCAGGGGGCCGGGAGGACCCCAATGCCTGGCCCCTCCTCGCCTACCTCCTGACCTGCTGCATCTACCCCTTGGCCTCCAGCTGTGCCCACACCTTCAGCACCATGTCCACCCGCACCCGGCACATCTGCTACTTCTTTGACTACGCTGCTCTCAGCATGTACAGCCTGGGTAAGGGTGGGTGGGCAGGCAGAGGTGTCCATGGGTGCTGGTCCCCAGGGCGGCGGGAGCTGCAGCATCAGGCTGGGTGCTCAGGTGGCTCCTACCCATGGGACAAGCAGAGATGGAAGCTGACTGTGTGCAGTGTCCGTTTCTCCTCTTCCTCCTCCCTGAATCCTGGTGCTTGGACAGAGCCTTGGGTGACATGGTCTAGTGGAAGGTGTCTCTGTCCATGGCAGGGGGTTGGAACTGGATGATCTGAAGGTTCCTTTCCAACCCCAACCAGTCTGTGATTCACCTATGATACCACTACAAACAGTAACTGGGGGCTGGGTTTTGTACTGGGCAGTCCTGGGATGGAGGCCTGGCTCTGCAGTCCTTGCAGTAAAGTGAATAAGGGTAAAAAAGCAGATTGAAGACAAATGCTGTCGGTGAAGTCAATGGCACCTCTCTGGGGACAAGCCCAGGGGACGCAGCAGCACCCACCAGGGTCTTTGCACGGCCCACGTGCCTCTGGTTCCCCATGGAAGAGCATCTGCAGGAGCTGCTTCTGGGAGCATCTCCTGATGCTCCCCTCGGCCCCCTTCATCCATCCCTCCCTTTCCTGATGCCAAACCCAAGCTCAAGGGTTCACAGCAGCTCCCATGGGTGCTGGTGGGACCGGAGCTCACCGGATTCCTCCCGCGCTCCCAGGATCCGCCCTGGCGTACTCGGCGTACATCTTCCCGGCGGGATGGGTCGACAGCACCTTCCACCGCTGCTACGTGCCCACCGCCGTGTTCAACACTGTCGTCAGCACCAGCCTCTCCTGCTACTCCAGGTGAGCTGCTGCTCTGCCCTGAGCTTGCTGCAGCATCCTCGCTAATGGGTGCCGTTAGTGACGGGTTTCAGTACGAAGGTGAGCCCTGAGCTCAGGACAGGGGGAAAAGGGGACTTTTGGGTCGGAAACGTGTTGCCTGTCGGCACTAGGAGAGTTTGGTGCTCAAAACTGCAACAGGAATGAAGTAGCTTTAATTTGTGGAGGTTTCAAAGGTCGTTTCCTATGGTGCTGCCTGGCAGGAGAACAAGCGGCTGTGTGTCTGTATGTGTGTGTATGCACATGTCTGTGTGTCTGTATGTGCCTGTATGTGTGTGTATGCACATGTCTGTGTGCCTGTATGTGTGTGTATGTGTGTGTATGCACATGTCTGTGTGTCTGTGTGTGTGTGTATGTGTGTGTATGCACATGTCTGTGTGTCTGTATGTGTGTGTATGCACATGTCTGTGTGTCTGTATGTGCCTGTATGTGTGTGTATGCACATGTCTGTGTGCCTGTATGTGTGTGTATGTGTGTGTATGCACATGTCTGTGTGTCTGTGTGTGTGTGTATGCACATGTCTGTGTGTATGTGTGTCTGTATGTGGGTGTATGTGTGTGTATGCACATGTCTGTGTGTCTGTATGTGTGTGTATGTGTGTGTATGCACATGTCTGTGTGTCTGTATGTGTGTGTATGTGTGTGTATGCACATGTCTGTGTGTGTGTATGTGTGTGTATGTGTGTGTATGCACATGTCTGTGTGTCTGTGTGTCTGTATGTGTGTGTATGTGTGTGTATGTGTGTGTATGCACATGTCTGTGTGTCTGTGTGTGTAGGTGTGTTTATACATGTCTGTGTGTCTGTCTGTGTGTGTAGGTGTGTTTATACATGTCTGTGTGTCTGTCTGTGTGTGTAGGTGTGTTTATACATGTCTGTGTGTCTGTATGTGTGTGTAGGTGTGTTTATACATGTCTGTGTGTGTGTAGGTGTGTTTATGCGTGTCTGTGTGTCTGTGTGTGTAGGTGTGTTTATGCATGTCTGTGTGTCTGTCTGTGTGTGTAGGTGTGTTTATACATGTCTGTGTGTCTGTGTGTGTGTGTAGGTGTGTTTATACATGTCTGTGTGTCTGTCTGTGTGTGTAGGTGTGTTTATACATGTCTGTGTGTCTGTCTGTGTGTGTAGGTGTGTTTATGTGTGTCTGTGTGTGTGTAGGTGTGTTTATGCGTGTCTGTGTGTCCGTGTGTGTGTGTAGGTGTGTTTATGCATGTCTGTGTGTCTGTGTGTGTGTGTAGTTGTGTTTATACATGTCTGTGTGTCTGTCTGTGTGTGTAGGTGTGTTTATACATGTCTGTGTGTCTGTCTGTGTGTGTAGGTGTGTTTATGTGTGTCTGTGTGTGTGTAGGTGTGTTTATGCGTGTCTGTGTGTCTGTGTGTGTGTGTAGGTGTGTTTATGCATGTCTGTGTGTCTGTGTGTGTGTGTAGGTGTGTTTATACATGTCTGTGTGTCTGTCTGTGTGTGTAGGTGTGTTTATACATGTCTGTGTGTCTGTCTGTGTGTGTAGGTGTGTTTATGTGTGTCTGTGTGTGTGTAGGTGTGTTTATGCGTGTCTGTGTGTCTGTCTGTGTGTGTAGGTGTGTTTATGCATGTCTGTGTGTCTGTGTGTGTGTGTAGGTGTGTTTATACATGTCTGTGTGTCTGTCTGTGTGTGTAGGTGTGTTTATGTGTGTCTGTGTGTGTGTAGGTGTGTTTATGCGTGTCTGTGTGTCTGTCTGTGTGTGTAGGTGTGTTTATGCATGTCTCTGTGTGTCTGTGTGCAGGTGTGTTTATGCGTGTCTGTGTTTATCCACGTGTGCAGCAGGCTTGCAGGGGAACCGCAGCCTTCTCGCAGCCCGTTGCATCATTCCCAAAGCACGAGCAGCTCCACGTTTGTTCCTGGATGGCATCAGGAAGCTTGTTTGGAATAACTCGAGTTACTGAGTTACTGCGCTGGCTGCCTGCAGTGCGTGCCTGCGAGCCCTCGGCCTGCCTGGGGCTCATTTCCTTCATGGGGAGCCCTCCCTGAAGGCTGTGTTTGGGGAGCACTCGCGTGTCCGTGGTCGCTCATCGCAGCATCACGGAACCCCGGGGGTCTTTCCTCCTGGTGTCTGTCCCCCCCCCAGCACAGGGCTGCGTTTGGATGCTGCTGTCTCGGCAGGGATAAAGATGCTCCTACGCCCTGGTGAAGGCAGCAGGAGGAAATCACACTGCAGGGTGGGCGGCAGCGACACGTCCCTGTGAGAGGGAGAGCGCTGAGCACATCTGGCTCATTGACGTGTCTGCCGAGTGCGAGGGGATTCTCTCACCTTTTGGTCTGTGGGTTACTCGCTGGAGTAGAAGACTTGGTCCTATCCTTGCTATTACTGAGCAGTACTGCGAGCTGAAGGATGTCTCTTGGACCCCTCAGTGCACGAGGCCAGGCAGGGCTTGGTATTTTTTTCCTTATAGTCCTCATTTCTTTCCTTCTTTTTGTCTCTTTTCCTCTCTTATCTTTGTCACGTGCATCTCCGTTGTCTCCTTAGATGGGCTTAGCAAGCGAAGCTCACTGACCATGGTACTTGAAAATAACACAGAGGGAATAATCAGCAACTTGAGAGCAGGCCCAGGTTGATTTGGATTGTTTAAAAGGACAAATACTGCTCTGCAAATTTAACTGCCAGCATCCCCCTGCTCCAGAACCATGCGTACCGGTGTCCCCTTGGCCTGTCCCTACATCCCTTGTCCCAAGCCCCTCTCCAGGTTTCCTGCAGCCCCTTCAGGCACTGGAGCTGCTCTCAGGTCCCCCCTTCAGGAGCCTTCTCCTCTCCAGGCTGCCCCAGCCTCACTCTCTCAGCCTGGCTCCAGGTCAGGGTTGCTCCAGCCCCGCAGCACCAGCCCAGCACAGGAGGGGCTCTGGGCTCAAGCTGAAGCCAGACCAAGGGCAGCTGCTCCAGGAGCTGCGCAATGGGGGTGGCGGTGCCGGGAGGGACCTGCCCGGGCACAGCAATGCTGCTGGGGCTGCTCTGCAGCCGCTCCCGGCTGGGCTCTGCGGGCTGCCGGGGTCACTGGAGCAGGGCACACGCCTGGCAGTGTCAGAGTGATTCGTGCTCACACCGTGCTGAACCCCTGAGCTCCTGCGCCACGGCCACGCGCAGCAGCACAGCATCCTCGGCCTCTTCAATGTGACTGCATGGGAGGCTGCAGCGTGGGGTTTTGGCAGGGACTCGCCAAGGGGCATCTGAAGGAAGGTGTTGATCTGAAGGTCCTTTCCAATCCAAACCATTCTGTGATCCCCGTGCCAGCAGAGGAACCTGAATGGGCTTTTCATGGTGAGAGCAGAGCACACATGGACTCTGCTACATCTCAAGCCATCTGCTGTGAAGAGAGCACTGCGCTGGGGTTATGGTGGCTCTGTTTGGGCAATGTCCTACATCTCATCACCAGGTTTTTCCTGCACAACAAAATGCAGGATATTATCCCCTGCCCAGACATGCACTTTCCTCCTCATCTATGGTATGGCTATAGCCAACAGGCTGCTGCTTCCATTCGAATGGTGATGTCATTGAAAAGTAACTTGGTTAACTCATTTAGGCTGTGATTTCAGTAACTCTCTCTGTGCATTCTCTGCAATGGCAATCACCAAGCCTTGGTAAGGTGTAAAAAAAAAGGAGGCTGTCCCATTTCATGCATTTCAGCCATGAGCTGTGATACAGCTTAACTAACAGGGATGTGCACAGCCTGAACGCAGCATTACCTACCAAGCCTTCCAAGGCAGATGTATTCTCCTGGATTGCTGAGCTCAGAAAGCTCAGATTCAAAACCAAAGAGTGAAAACCTGACAGGGGAGATTTAGATTAGATATTAGGAAATAATTCCTCACTATGGTGTAGTCAGGCCCTGGCACAGGTTGTCCAGAGAAGCTGTGGCTTCTAAATCCTTCCTCCCTCAGCTCAAGGCTCAAGGGTGGTCTCAGCTTTAACCCCCTCAGTGCTGCCCTGCCTGAATTCAGTGTTGACGGGAGGCTGACTGTGCAACGTCTGCACTGCAATCCCAGCAGTGGAATCCAGCCTAATGGAATCCAGCCTAATCCGCAGTGCTGTGCCATGGGAATCACCTCCTCTGTTTCCCTCTAGGTTTCTGGAGGTGGAACGGCCCATGTTCAGCAAGGCTTCCCGCATCCTGGCCTTCGCGTACCCGTACCTCTTCGACAGCATCCCCCTCTTCTACAGGGTACGGCTCCCTGTGGTCACGGCACCAGGGCGGGTTGGGAATATCAACTGCTGCATCTGAGCCTGGAAATACTTGGGAAAATATTCCTTTTCTACAAGGAAAACAAACTCCGGCAGGAAAGGGATTGGGTTATTTTTTCCTGCACCTATTGACAGGCAGATTCCTTCCACTTCAAAGCACCACGCTCAGCCTTGGCCCAGGCTGGAAAGTTACTGCCTCAGAAAGCTGCCAGTTTTCCAGTTCCTCAACTGGAGCAGGATGGGAATCTTGCTGCAATGAGGACTAAGGATGTGTGGGGCTGGGATTTACATGAAATAGAGGTGATGGCTGTTGTATCGAGCCCTGGATCGTGCCCTGGTGTTGGGTAACAGGCAGCCAGAGGTGATGGGGGCTCAGGGAACAGCTCTGCCTCCTTTAACGTGTTGTTCTCCTCCCTTTGCATGGTCCCCCTGTGTGGATGCCTCTCTGCTGCTGCAGTTCTACCTGTGCATGGCAGAGAGCTGCACGGAGGCTGCCATCCCAGTCCATTATAAGCACACTGCTTTTGCCTTCCTCACTTGCTTCATCTTCGCCAGCCATCTGCCAGAGCGACTCGCACCAGGACACTTTGATTATATCGGTAAGTGCCAAAGGGTGGGTTGGAATTGTTTCCTCATTATTTGCAGGGAGAAAGCACATTAATGCACAAGTGATGCCCAGAGGTTATAATTCATTCCCTGCTGGAGATTCAGCATGTGGTTTTACATACGAGATAGAGCAGTCGTGCCTCGGTAAAGCAGGCACAGCTCCAGAAACGTGCTGATTCCAAAATGGTTTAAAAGGGTTTGTGACCACAAAGCACTCATTTCTCATGCAAAACCCTTCAGCTGTGGCCTAGCACTGCTTCACAGTGTCAGGGCACTGCAGGAGCAGCCTCCAAGGAGACTGGATGGCACTCCTGGGGTTTTCCCTGTTCCCCCCCTCATGCCACGCACAAGCACAGTGCTCTTAGTGCTGCCAGGAGCGCAGCAGTGAGCTGCCCAAGGTGACTGAAGGCCTCAGTGAGTGCTTCTGGCTTTGCTGCAGGGCACAGCCACCAAGTTTTCCACGTCTGTGGGATCATCGGCACGCACTTCCAGATGGAAGCCATCATGATGGACATGGCCGAGCGGCACGACCGCCTCCTGCCCTCCTCGCTGCTTCCCTCCTCCCTGCAGACCCTCGCCTCGATGGGCATCTGCATGGCCATGAACCTGGCTGTCATCGGGCTCTGCTCCATGTCCCTGCGCTTCATGCCAGAGCCTCTGCAGAGAGAAAAGCCACACAAGCATTAGGCTTCGGGTCTAGATGGTGTTTATGCTGCTCTACGGGACAGACCCCAAACAAGACGTGGATGGGTGAGGAGTTTCTTCACCTAAACTCTCTGAGAAAAGGTTTATTGAACATTTTCTCAAGAGCAAACCACAATTGCACTGGTTTTGTACATATAGCTTCCAAGCTGGGGACAGATGATGAAATGCTCTTAATCAAGTTGCTGTTTTACCACAAGATGTATTTAAAATACTCATAACTTCTTCTATCAAAGGGAAATAAGTGCTAATACTTCCCAAAGCAATAGGCATTCCCCAGGTCTGCCTTACGGAGCAATCAGGGAGGCAAGGGAACGTGAGCAACGCAGCTGGTCACACAGATGTCCTTGTCGTTGGGTTAAACCAACAGCCAAGCCTCTTTAGTGAAGGCATGACCAGTGGCTTTCCCTGGGGCTCCTTAACTAAGGTTTTCACCTTGAAAGTGGCATTATATTGAGTTTAAAACCTCAAATACCTGTGTTACACAGCCTTACACTAAACCCAAGTGCCTGACACATGTGGAATTGAGACCAGAGTTTGGTTATGTTTTAAATTCAGCTATTTTTAATCATGACCCAAAAAGAGTTATTCCAGGAGAACTCGCCATAGGAATTCCATTCTCCTCTAGAATGGCTTTATTTTGGGTCCAATTCTGGTGCTTAGGTAAATCCTGGGAAATGAATGTCCATGGGGGAGCTGAGCTCCTGCCTGCAGTTGCTCGGTGGTTGATGGAGCCCCAAGCAGAGCATGGGGGGCGCTGTCCTTCCCTCCTGGCACAGACACCTCCGTCCTGGTCATGGCTGGGCTCCTTCTCTAACCTCATTTGTGGTATCAGACGTGAGCTGAGCAAGAAGCAGGAGCCTGTGCAGTGTAGAGCCATGAGCTGTGTCTGATGAAAGGCAGGATTTGGAGTGGCTGATGCATAGGGGGGGTCAAACCCTGTCATTTTAAGGCATTTCCAGAGTTAGACCTCGGCTCACCCAGCATCAGCCCTGCGCTCTGCCTGTCCCTCCTGGCTCTCCTTGCTGCTGTGTCTGGATTTAGCAAGGAGAAGCAGAGTGCACGGAGAGAGCTTGGAGGTGCCAGCTCAGCTGGGATGGAAGCTGTCACCTTGGATTTACCAACACTGCACACGAGGTACAGGAACGTGCGATGCAAAGCTGCCTGCTGGGGAACGGGATCCAGCTCCTTGATAATCATACGGGTGTGCCATTTGTTGGGTGTAGAATTGCCTCTCTCAAGGTATGATTGATGCACTTTTGAGTGACAATACAACGGCTCATTACATCTATCACGGGACAAGGGAGTCTTTTTGGGAAATAGCTTTCTTTGGAAAGCTGACCAAGATTTCTATTAATATTTATAAGCACTGGAACGTAATTGTTTATTCAACAGTTTTATTGCATTAAAAGAGAAAACTAATACAACTGTTGCACTGACCTACACCAGCCTGATTTGTATAGCTCCATATAAACGCTGCCTGTGGAAATTAATCACTCCAGAGATAATTGCTAATGATTGCAAAGCTTATTTACTTGGTGTGAGCGGGATGGAATCTGGCTCCGCGTGCAAGGCGTTATCAAAGAGGCTGTCCAATTTACATATAGTTTTTCTTGGTTGTTTTACTTTTGGATTTGGGAAGTCCTCTCGTCCTCCTCAGGTGACATTATGTGCAGGAAAATGACATTAGAATACATTACACTGTATTCTCCACTACCGTTGTCCCTCTGGATCCTGCAGCGCCTTGCAGGGACCCTTTGTCTGGCACATACTGGATGAGTGAATGTTTGCTCTTGACGCAGCCAGGTTTCTTCTGCAGCTGGAGATGGGCCTTCGAAAACCTATTGAATGTACTAAATTGTATTCACAGAAAGAAATAAAAGCAGTGTCGGATTGTTACGAGTAGATAATACAGGGTATGTATTTATTGGCTTGCACCCCATCCAGAGCAAATCCCAAACAGAACTAAATGACCAGCCACAGCTTCTCTGGGCACCCTGTGCCAGCGCCTCAGCACCCTCACACGGAAGAGCTTCTGCCTAAGAGCTCATCTCAGTCTCCCCTCGGGCAGGTTAAAGCCGTTCCCCTTGGTCTGTCCCTGCAGGCCCTTGTCCCAAGCCCCTCTCCAGGTTTCCTGTAGGTCCCTGCAGCAGCCCCATCTCATCAGTGGTAGGCTGCAGGGTGAAGGTGGTGTGATGGTGGGACTGCTCGTGGGGCGGTTGGGTCCCTTTGGCTCTTTGGATCCTTGACGTGTGCTCTGAGGACATTCAGAAACTCAGGTGTTTCAGTGTATTGCCCATCAGCATTTGGAAGTGAAGCTCGGCCCACAGCACTGCTTCTGCTCGTGCTCCCGGTAAAGAATTAGAGCCAGCGTGGTGGCATCGCTTTGGCTTCACTCATCTGCTTTTCCCTTAGGGGGTAAACTGACTGAATTGAATTAATTTGCACCGAACCAGACCTGTCTGTGGTTTAAGGGCGGCTGAGCTCAACGCACCGAAGCCTTCAGAGCTGCTGCCCAGGGCTTAAAGCCAAGCGGCTTCATCCTCCAGCCCCTCCGAAGGGCACGCGGATGGAGCCGTGGGGCCGGGATTCTCACCCACGGCTCACCTCCACCTTACGGGCCTTGCTCCGCGGCCGAGCACTTCCTCCAGGCTGGGAACGAACGGGTTCACCTCCGGGCAGGCCGCGACCCGTTCTGTCCGTGTCCCTGCGCAGGTGGAGCTGGCTGGGGAGGGGGAAGAGCCGCTTCCCGGTCCCTGCGGGGCACCACGGCGCCTTCGGCCGTTCCCCTGCGGCAGGGCCGAGCTGCGGGCCCAGCGCTAGCTCCGCGCTCGCCACAGGCCGCAGCGAGCCCCCGGCCTTTCCTCCGCGCCCGGGTCCCGCTCGGCCTCAGCGCTCCGGGGGGCGTCGGGGCAGGGCTCGGCCCCCCCCCCCCTGCTCCTCCGGGCCAGCAGGGGGCAGCCGGGCTGCGGGACGCACCCGATGGCGTCGTCATAGCAACGCTTGCGGCGACGCCCTTACGCAGGCGCGCTGCTCGGCGACGTGCGCGCTGATTGGTAGATTTAAATCGCAGAGAGCGCGCGGGTGGCGGTTGCGGTGGAGCAGAGCGGGGCGGGCAGCGCGGCGGTGGGCGCCGTCTATCGCGACATGTGGCCCCGCGACATGAAGGCAGCGTGAGTGTGACCCCGGCCTCCTTCCCCTCGGCCCCTGCCCGGCCCGTGGTGGCCGCTCACGCCTCTCCTTCCCTCAGTAGAACGAGGACGCCGCGGAGGCCGGTGCCCAAGAAGCCGTCGAACCCCTGCGTGAGGGATCCCGTGGGGGTGAGTGCGGGGCTCCCAGGGTTGCGGGGGCCCTCCGGGGCCGCGCTCCCAACGGGCCCCGTGCCCCTCTTCCCCCCGTGCCCAGGTGTACTGCAGGGTGAGGCCGCTGAGCCGCCCGGACCAGGAGTGCTGCATCGAGGTGATCGATGAGACCACGGTGCAGATCCACCCGCCCGAGGGATACCGGATATTTCGCAACGGGGAGTACCGGGAGGTAACGGCGGGCGTCGGGGGAGAGCTCGGAGTGGGGGACCTCGCCTTGGGGCTGGGCGGGAGGGGATGTTTACCGGCCTGGAACTGAGGCTTGAGGTCTTTCACCCCGCTGTCAGTGCTTGGTGCTGGCTTGGGGTATCTCTAGTGTGCAAATCGGCAGCTTCTGCTGTTAGAGAAGCGTATTTTCAAACCCAGAAAACCACCTAGAGCAAAGCCACCCATTGCCTTAACTGTCCAATATGGTCTCTGTAGACAAAAAGGCTTTTTCTGCGGGGTAGACGAAGGGTAAAAGGAATGTAAGTGAAGTGGGAAGAAGCTCTTCCCTGTGAGGGTGCTGAGGCGCTGGCACAGGGTGCTCAGAGAAGCTGTGGCTGCCCCATCCCTTGCAGTGTTCAAGGCCAGGTTGGACACAGGGGCTTGGAGCAAGCTGCTCCAGTGGAAGGGGTCCCTGTGTGTGGTAGGGGTTGGAGCTGGATGGGCTTTGAGGTCCCTTCCAACCCAAACCAGTCTGGGGTTCTGTGAAATGTTTACGTTTCTTGAAGGACTAATTGAAAGAAACCAGCTCTAAACTGAACTAGACACAAATGAATTAATCCTTGATTTATCCTGAGCAGATGTTTCCTAGAAAAGGAGGGTTTGGGCCATATGTGTAGAATGGGGAGCCAGAGCAATGTAACTCTGGACAGGAAAAATGAAGGCTTAAAATGATATAACTTCTATTTCCAGACACAATATTCCTTCAAAGAGGTGTTTGGTGCCCTTGTTGTTCAGAAGCAGCTCTTTGATGTGGTGGCTAAACCGCTAGTAGAAGATCTCATTCGTGGGAGAAATGGTAAGCAAGAACTTGTTCTCTGCCACTTGCCTGTCTGCCATGCAGTTTACTATGGTACTGTGACTTCACGTGTCTCCAGGTTTCTTAGGTTGCCTGGGTAAAAATGTGTATCTCGTTTGCCATGGACTAGTTGTGGTTCAGCATCCTTGGAAGCTTTTGTTGCCTTTCACTGCATCTAAACCCATTTACCCTTGTGTGTTACTTTACTGTTAACTGTTAAACAGGAGCCATTGATTTTCCCAAATACGTTTGACCCAGTTTCTGAACTGTTTCTTGACACAGCAAGCAGGATTGACTCTCTTTCCTGTCCCTTCTAGGTCTCCTTTTTACGTACGGTGTGACAGGCAGTGGAAAAACACACACCATGACAGGCTCTCCTGGTGATGGAGGACTTCTCCCTCGGTGTTTGGATATGATCTTTAACAGCATAGGACCCTTCCAGGCCAAGCGATTTGTGAGTGGTTTTGTGCTGAATTCTCCACTCTGTTGCCTCTAACAGCTTAAATCCACTATTAAAACCTTCTGTTCCAAGTGTCTCCTGTCCAGTCCTGTGGCTGGAGCACTTTATAAAAGAAAACCAACCAAAAAGAACTCGCACCCTTGAGAGTGAGCTGGGCTGGGGAGGCAGATTTGGTAACTAGGATGGACATTCCATAAAGATGTATGGTGTGGCTGGCCTCATAATAATTGCTCACTCTTTAATTAATAACAAAAAGAGGAAGCTTTCTGGGTTACGGACAGAGATCTAGCCACAGGATACAAAGCCACAGGAAACCTTATCTAAAATAATATAGATGTGAGACTTTCCTCGTGGTCAAACATATCTGGATTTTGGTATCTAAATATATTGGAAATAATACTGCAAGTCTTTTCCTTGCTTGTGTGCAGCTTGGGAGCTTCTGTGGCTTGGTATCTCAGGAACACCTGGTTTCTGTCAGATCTACTTCACGTTAGCTAGCAGACAGAATGTTAGTGAGGGGCATGAGGTGTGTTAGACATGGTGTGTGTTAGACATGGTGTGTGCCAGGCAGCTTGACCAAACAATTTGGTTTGCTGCCCAACACTTATGTTCTCTAATGCTTGTTGTTGTATTGTCTAAACATACTTACTGCTCAGGTTTTTAAGCTTGATGACAAGAACGGTGTGGAGGTTCAGTGTGAAGTAGATGCCCTATTAGAGCGCCAGAAAAGAGATGCCATGCCTATTCCAAAAACTCCATCGGGCAAGTAAGTTGCTATTGTAACACGCAGAATGGATTTAGTTCCTATATTCTTATATCCTTATATCCTTATTCTGTTGTTGTGGGTTTAGCTTATCTTGGTCTCTTTATCCTTCCCTTCGAAAAGAAATAAACACAAATATTAATGGGAAGTTAGGATATTGCATGTGGCTTGAGGAGTTGTATAAGTGTTTAGATTAAAAGACTTGGAATCAGGTGACAGAAGTCTATTTTTTGCACCTGTTAACCCAAGTGTAAGTGAATTTACTGGGTAGGAATGCTGTGAAGTTAAACTTGGGGGTATTCTGCAAAGTAGTGATTTGCTGAAAGGAGGATAGGAGTGTTGACTGGGATTTTGCAAGGCATTTCTTGCTAACACCAAGTCCAGCAGTGTCAGATGGGAGTTTATCTACTTAATTTTCACACTGCTTTTTTTAATGCAGTGTCGCTGGATGTGCTGTCGTGAGTTGCTGGTGTGAGCATTTCCCTACTCAAAACATTTATCTGTCAGTAGATGTGCTTTTTCACTGCCTTGTCGCTGGCTGCGGGTGCTTCATTGCAATCACTTCTTGTGTGTGTCCAACAGGCGACAAATCGATCCGGAATTCGCGGATATGATCAATGTGCAGGATCACTGCAAAGTGGAAGACGTTGATGAAGATAATGTCTACAGTGTCTTTGTCTCCTATATTGAGATCTACAACAACTACATATATGACCTCCTGGAGGAAGCTCCCTTTGAGCCTATAAAACCCAAGTTAGTTTTATGAATATCATTAGTCCTACTTTAGCTGTGCTTTTGCAGGAGCTACAATATGGCTTTGCAGCTGGAGTCTTGGCAAATGTGGCTCAATTCACGGGAATCATTTAAAAAAGCACATGAAAAAGGTGATGGCAAAGGAGGCCAGACAATAGTATTGAAGTGTGCCAAGTGCTGATGGTTGTTCTGCTGCTAAGACTTGGCACTCCCTTCCCTGTTATAATGGGAGATTAATATGCAAATATTTAATTTGTTAGGCAGTGTGTTGTATCCCACTGAGATTCTAAATCTCTTCATGCTATTCTGTGAGTACTATTCCTAGCAGGCGACTGCCACTTGGAGTCAGCCGTTCCTTAGCTGACACTTTATTTTCCTGGAAACAGTGTATTGGATGGAAGTTGCTGTTTTGTTGATTTATAGTTAGTGCTAGTTTGCATAGGATTTCTCTTGATGCCAGTAGTTTCCCATGGAACCAGAAAGGGATTGTCTCATAAATGAAATTCTTGATATTTTTGGGGACGGTCTGTACTTGACTGATGTCTAAAATTCATCCTAAAATCGGTGAATCTTGAAGCTGTCAGAAAAAGCAGTCTGCAGATCAGACTTTGGGTACATTGGTTTTAATCCTAAAACCATTAAAGCAACCCCCCTGCCTGCCCATTGGTACATGTCTTAATTAAAGAGTTGGCTGATTTACAAAGACTAACTAGAGCAAAACGTCAGGAGCTGTCTCCAGGGCACTGGCTGGAAAAGGGTTTGATTCTCTGGGAATGCTTTTTAAAGAAGTATGAAATTATTGGCTTTGGTATTCTGCTAATATCCAAAAATCAGCCTGTGAGGAATCTTGGATTATTTCTATTTATAGAAGCTGCAGTCTATTATATATGAAACGAGTTTTAGACACAAGATGAATGACTTAATATTTCTTTAACCCTGTTTTTTTGGTAGGTGGAACAATTGCAACACTCCTGTGCGAAATGGTGACTTTATGTATGTGCACAAGAATATTATTGCCAATCCTGAAAAGTGACCTTTCCTTTTAGTAGAAGCAGAAAGCAAACTTGACCGGCTCTCTGTCTCTTCTTGCTTTCCTAGCAAATATAGAACACTGCTGAAGCCATCTTGCTTCTGTGTGCATGTAGAAAAACAATAGCTGCCACCCAAACCCGTGATTTCTAGTAAGAATTGCAATTAAACGTAGCTTCTCAATTAAAGCAGTAGCTGAAGTGTAACTAATCTTGGCTGAGTGTGTGTCCATGTACTTGTACTTCCTCTTCCATCTGCTGTATGGATAATTGACCTATTCAGTCTGAGTTTTGTATTTAAACAAAAGAAAATTTCCATGACAATGTATTATACCAAAAACTCAGTTCTGGTGGTGTCTATTTCTTTTGTTTCCTCCCTGTCCATAAGACCTCCACAGTCCAAAGTGCTTCGTGAGGACCAGAATCACAACATGTATGTAACAGGATGCACCGAAGTAGAGGTGAAATCTACAGAAGAAGCTTTTGAAGTGTTCTGGCGAGGTGAGTCTTGGACTCTAACATCTGAAATGCAGTGCAGATGTGTAATCCTTTACCCTAACATGTTGAAAACAGAATGGCTTTTGCCAGGTGGTGAGCCTGTGAGGTAAAACAGGGGCTTGGAAGGATTGTTTCTGTTCTAAACAGGTCAAAAGAAGAGGCGGATTGCAAACACTCAGCTGAATCGAGAATCCAGTCGTTCTCACAGTGTTTTCATGATAAAGTTGGCTCAGGCACCGCTGGATGCAGACGGAGACAACGTGCTGCAGGTGAATTCCAGGGCACAACTCTGTGTGTGTGTGTGCATGTAGGTTGGAAAAGGCAGTGAACCGTAAAGCATGGCCCACCAAAACCATTCCTGTGTCTTGAGCATTTCATCGTGAAGGAAATCAAAGTTATTGAATTTCAAGTCTCTAACAGAATTGGTCTTCTCTTTGTGATGAAAGCAGGGTGTTAAAAGAGAGCACAAAGCTGCTTATTTGGCTTTTACCTCTGCTGCTTTTAATCAAAACCTGTTAATCTAAGAAGTGGAGGGTTTGAATGAGTACAGTTGTATCTGTCTTGTGGCCCAAGACGAGGAGATCTGCTAAACCTGCCCACCAGAAGAGCTTGTGGTACACAGCTTCTTTCATTAAGGGCTATAAGAACTTCCTCAGACTTTAGAGGCAGAACACGCATTCTTTTGAAGTGTGCATACTAGTTTAGGTCTGGGAGGTGAGGGGGAGCTCCCCACTCTGTTAACAGGAATATGTTGCTGATCTTAGCCTAATGTAATTTGTTTTCTGTAACAGGAGAAAGAGCAGATCACTTTAAGCCAGCTGTCTTTAGTTGATCTGGCTGGAAGTGAAAGAACTAATAGAACAAAAGCTGAAGGGAACAGGTTGCGAGAAGCAGGTATGTAACCACCTTCAGACTTCCTGGTAATCATATGCGCTATTAGATCTACTCCTAGAAAAGATGTTGTAGGAAGAATTGAAGTGTCCTGCTATCATGTTCTGTTGTCTTATTTGATGACTTTAAATCCTCTGGCTTGGAAACCAGAAGTTTTTAGTAGCAGTTACTCTGATACTTCAGTTAATTACAGCAATTAGCTGTAACAAATAGAACTTAAATTGAGGCAATTTTGTTCTTAAACTGCTAAATAGTTTAGCAATGTGATCCAGAAAGCTGCTTACAGCATTGTTCTGCCTTGTGGGCTTTTTTTTTTGGCTTTAAGGTAATATTAATCAGTCACTGATGACATTGAGAACATGTCTTGAAGTCCTGCGGGAAAACCAAATGTGTGGAACAAATAAGGTATGCAACCCCTTATCTAATTACCTATTGACTTGACAAACATCTGGTGTAATGAAAGGTTTCTACGTCTTTCATATACTTTATTTTCAGATGGTTCCATACAGAGATTGCAAACTGACTCATCTCTTCAAGAACTATTTTGATGGTGAAGGGAAAGTGCGTATGATTGTGTGTGTTAACCCTAAAGCTGAGGACTACGAAGAAAGCCTGGTAACTTCCTTGCAGATCTTACCTTGTCCTCTCCTTTTTTCATGTTTGTCACCGAATTCTTCTACTGAGTAGATGTGAGGAATAATAATTTCTGTTGCTTGGGCACTTCATTTAATCAAGTATGGAATAACCTGAGCTGTGTCAGTACAGTTGGTTTTATGGTCCCTTGGGGGGCTGAGGTTGGGAAGGTGTGACTGGGAAGGCTTCTGGATACTCCACTTCAATCCCAAAGTATCTAGTTGAGATTATAGCTTGATAATGCCTCCTCTAATACCTTCATTCACCTACAGTCTCACTTTCCAGCTTCAGGTGGCTTGCCTCTTGGTTAGTTTTGGCGTTCAGCTTGCTTTTGTTCTGTTGTAGCAAGTGATGCGCTTTGCGGAGATGGCGCAGGAGGTTGAAGTGGCGAGACCTGCCGACAGACCCATCTGTGCCCTGACACCGGGCCGGCGCTTCAGGAATCAGGCCTTCAGAGAGGAGCTCCAAAGGAAGCTGGAGATGAGGGGGGGGCCAATAAATGAAGGTAAATGCTAGAATGCTGGGTGGTTACGGCAGGTTCTTTCCTGTTAGCAGTTTCAGGCTATTTTAAAGCAAATTATTTGAGCCTTGGATGTGCAAAAGGAGCTTAGCTTTGAGCCTCCTCTGCAATAGGCACAATTTTCATCCCACAGTGCTACTTGTAGCATAAACCTAGTTACTGTGGAAGTGTTATTGTGGTGAGTTGAATTCATGCTCCTATTATTACAGCTCCTGAAAGGAAATTGTGCTGGGGATGATACTTTGATGTTTTTGTATGCTTAGGGCTCCCTTTAGAAATCGGGAGTAGCCTGGAGGTATTATAAGGCAATGAATTGAGAATGTGACATTTAATCTTGTCTCAGCGCTGTCATCTCTTCTGGAAACCTCGAGTTCTCATTAATAATTCCAAGTTCTGTCTGCTTCATGATACTAAGGAATGAATGATGTGTGGCTGTGCATTGTCAAATGGAGTTTTTCTGTTCTGCAGCTTGCCGACAGACTCTCTTGGCTTTAAATCTTACAGAGACAGAAGAGCAAGCTGTTTCAGAACTGCTTTTGCAGAACTTTCCTCCCTTGCCTTCATGTGAGCTATTGGATATTAATGATGATCAAACACTTCCAAAGTTGATTGAAGTCCTGGAAAAACGCCATAAAATACGACAGTTGTTGTCAGAGGAGATTGCCAAAACTGGTAAGAGTTTGAGCATCAGTTTGGAGCTAGGTTTGGTGCCCTTATTACTACTCAAGGGATCTCTCCTGTATCTTCTGTACAACATGACATATCTTGCCTTGATTGATCATTTAAAAAGCCTTTTCTAAGGTAATGAAATAGCTGAAAGCATTGTTGGTGGGAGAAAACCAGAAGTGCTTTTGACAACGTGGAGATACGGTGAGAAGATAAAATATATCAATTCCCTTGCAGTGCGTGCATTTAAAACAGCGCTGCAAGAATTTGAGTCCAGCGTTGCATCCAAGGAAAACTATGTTCAAGGGAAACTGTCTGAAAAAGAGAAAACAATAGCAGGGCAAAAAATGGAGCTGGAACGCCTGGAGAAGAAAATAAAAACTTTGGAATACAAGGTCAGTTTCTTCCTTGTCTAAAGCCAAGCACCAAGTGTGTCATTTGGCAAGCTGCTTGGTGTCAGGAGTTGCTTGTAAGATGGGTATTAGAAACAAGGTTAAAAGTATTTTGTGGGGAGCTCTTACTGAACGCTTTATGGCTTTCTTATGAGGTGAGGCTTTTCTTAATACATGGAGATGGGCAACTTCAGTTGTAAAATCTCTGAAACTTTGTGGAATGTTGACCATTATCTGGCTATGTTTGTACAACAGCTGATACATTCCAGTACGTGTTAACAGTCAAATAGAACTGGCAATTCTGGGCTTAGGTGGTTGTGCTTCTAAGAAGCATTGCCAAGTCCTTCCTGTCTTCCTCCAGATTCATATCTTGGAGAAAACTACAACAATTTATGAAGAAGACAAACGTAATCTTCAGCAAGAGCTAGAAAGCAAGAGCCAGCAACTGCAGCGTCAGGCTTCGGACAAGCGCAGGATGGAGGCACGATTGCAAGGCATGGTGACAGAAACCAGCGTGAAATGGGAGAAGGAGTGTGTAAGTACACGACTGCATCTGTTAGAAATGTGTAATGGAGTGATGCTGGGTTGTGCCAGCCACCTTGGATTAAGTGAGGGATTTTCTGCTATAGTAGTGTTAAGAGTGGAGATGTGTCTGGCTTTTTATTACGGACTCAGATGTTTTGAGCTTAACTTTTCTATGTGTACAGTGATACGATGAAGTCCTCAAGGACTTCTGATGCCGCTAGAGCAGCTCGCTTAAGCTCTGTCACTTCATCTCAAAATGTGGAATTTGTTCTTTTGGGTTTGTGGCACTAAGATGTGATTCTCTTGTTCCATCGGTTGTCAGTAGAAGCCTCATGTCAGAATTTCACCTTTCTCTGCATGTGAAGTCTTGCTCAGTACTTGACAAGCAATAAGGAAAGGAAATCTGAGGGATTAACTCTTACTACTGCAGGACTCTATTACTTCAGCATCATTGCTTGAACTATAGATAGACGTGTTCCCATTTGTTGTAATTTAGGAAGCAAAACGCTTATGGAATTAAGCATGGTATTATTTTATAATCTGCAAAGTCTTTCTTTGGCTTGACATGTTGTTATTTCCAGTAGCTTGTATCTCGGTGAGGAAGAACTTTGTTTCATGTGGAATATGCAATTCCCTTCAAGCTTTCAGCACCATTACTTGTGCTTTCCTGTAAGGTACTTCATGCTTTTCCTCCCATGTCTTTGTAGGAGCGTCGTGTGGCAGCAAAGCAGCTGGAAATGCAGAACAAACTTTGGGTTAAAGATGAAAAACTGAAGCAGCTGAAGGCCATTGTTGCTGAACCAAAAAATGAGAAGCCAGAGAGGCCTTCACGAGTGAGAGACCGAGAGAAGCCTGTTCAGAGATCAGTGTCTCCTCCACCGGCACCTGTATGTTGCCTTTAAAACACTCCTCGGTACAGGGAAAAGCACAGTTATAAAAATGAGCCAAAGCACAGGCCCCTTCTCTTTAGTGGTTAGAAAATACTTCCCAAGCACAGAATTTGGATGACTTAAACTTGCTTTGAGTTCTTTGTCTCTTGTTGTATTTATCTTTGCCTTTTATCCTTGCTTCTACCTTTTAATACTACTGCTGTTAGAAGAATGCCTGATTCTTAATGCTGTCACTGTAACACAATACCTCTCCAAACCCATGAGCTTGAATTGGCACTGCACCTTGTCAGTATTGAATGTTTTATTGCCTTGAAAGTTGACAGTTCTGTGTGTTCACTAATTCCTTTCCTATTCTCTCTAGCCTCCTAGTAACTCTGTTACTCAGGTCCCTAACAGCCAGCGGCTCGTGAGCAACCCGCAGGTGCACAGACGTTCTAACTCTTGTAGCAACATTTCTGTGGCATCCTGTGTTATGAAATGGGAGCAGAAAACCCCTTTGCACAAGCCTACCAGTGGCACTTCTAATGCAAGGAATAGACAACAAGAACCAGAACAAAATAGAGACTATAACATCTCAAACAGAAGGCGAGGGATGTGCTGGACTGGAGTCACTGAGCTTCCCAGGCATAGAGATGAGCTAGAAATAGAAGAGGATCAATGCCACAGGGTTAGTGCTGCTCCTGTCAAAAGCTCAAAGTAGTGTTGCTCAGTCTGGCTCAAAAACTCGTTACAACTGAGCACACCTAACATAGATGGTAGTTTCCCCCTTATTGTGTTTCTTGCTGGTGCATCGATAGCCCTGTGAGGAGCTCTGAACCAGCTAGACTTTTTGTCTAGCTATAAATGTCCTTGTGTTTTAACTTGTGTCTGTCTCTTCAAACCTGTCTTGCAGCCTGCAATTCACCATAGTCTGTTTGGGCAGCTTAAAAGGTGGTCTTATGAGCCATGCCTGCAAATGTCTACTGGAAACAGTGCTTGGACAAACGTCTTGCATGTGTAACTGTTAACTTTAACCCTCCCAGAACAGTCTTGCTTAACATCTGTGTTAAAACTGAGGCTTTGCTTACAGGTGGGAGACTTCCTTTTCATTAAAGTGATGCATGCAAATGTTTGATTCAGTGGCATCTCTGTCATGTTACAGTGCTGTCACAGTGGCTCAGGTAAATCAAAGAGAACTGCACACCCCAGCCTCTTAGAGAGCTTCTTGAGAGGAGCAAAGTTAATCGTGGTATGATTAATTGCTGAGTGTTCTCAAAATTCCTGGCACTTGCTGGCCCTTTGAAGTGAGGGACAGGCTTTTAAGCAAATGCTATTCCAATTAACTAATACATGAATTGCTGTCAGCAGAGAATGGGGTGCGATCTGTGCCACAGCAAAATGTGACCAGTAATAGCATGAGTTCCAAGGCACCTTGGCAGAATGGTTTCATAAGAAAATCAACTGAAATAAGCCCATGCCCATTAAAATGTATTGAAATGATTGCTTTTTGTAATGGAAGATTTTTGCTGAAAGCCCTGTTTCCCTCTGTATGTTTAATGATGAAGAGCTGCTTTAGACTTATAAGAGGCTTATCTGTAAAGGGTCCAGCCAATGTCGGTGTCTGTTGGTCAAAGAAATCCTAATTGATGCTCATCACGTGAAGATACAGGGGGTGGCACTTGCATTCATAGTTTTGCTCACCATGTTTTAGAGGTCTCCAAAGTGAGCATGTGAATGGGGCAGAGAGAGGCTGCAAATAATCTTTCAAAACCCCATTCAAAGATCTTGAAGGGACCCAGGTTTTTAACTGAGTTTCCAGAGTGTTCTGATTTTCCTGAGCACCTGACAATAATGTTCATCAGATGGAAATGTATGAACTTCTTATGGATTTCCAACAGCTGAGTTGAGAAGCAATAGCACCAGCACAGGGGATGCTGCTTCTGCTCTGTTTACTCAGTGTTAGGTTTTGCCTCCTTTAAAGGTGTTGGGAATCCATGCCCTGCTTGCTTTGCTACCCCCAAAATCCATTTTGAATCATAAATGCATCCATGGAAATGTAATTTTCTCTCTTGTGGTTGGTTAATATGTTCATAGCAATTGTGTTTGATTTGGAAACTTGGAAGGAGCATTACCAAACATAATGATATCCTCCTTGAGGCGACCTTCTTAGGTCTGGAATTGGCAACAGATTGGGTAACAGCTAAAATTCACAAGAAACAGGAATTGGCAGAGAAAGAATCCATTAATAACTCCTTGCAAGGCTCTTTGTAATGGTGCCTTTCAGGATGCACTCTGAAAGCACTTGAGGAAGGAAGCTTTGATCTTCCTACAGACACATCTTAACCAGACCTGCAAAGCTCCCTTCTAAGGAGCTAAGGATACCCTGTGAGTGATTTCCTGTGTGCTGATTTCTCCTGATTCTCTCCCACTCTGCTCAGAGCGCACCTCCAGTTCGGCTCAGACACAGACGGTCCCGCTCAGCTGGGGAGAGATGGGTGGATCATAAACCACCTTCTAATGTGCCCACTGAGACAGTCATGCAGCCTCAAGTGCCTCATGCCATCACGGTGGCAGCTGCAAGCGAAAAGGCTCTAGCTAAGTGTGACAAGTACATGCTGACGCACCAGGAGCTAGCCTCTGATGGGGAGATTGAAACTAAGCTCATTAAGGTAAAGCAAATGCCTTTGTTGGGGACTTGTGACAACTCTGTCAAGCCCCTTTGTGGTGTTACTGGCTTGTGAAAGGGTGTGTTTGGCTTGATCTGCTGTGAGATTTGAATTGAAAGTTCTGTCCTTCGAGGGAGCTTTTAGTGTCTGATGATACTGTTCTTTGTCATTAGTTTCTATAAAGCATTACAAACCCATTTAACTCAGTCACTAGTTTCCCTGAAAGTAATGAAGTGTTGGTTTTTCCTCTAGTAAAGTGCAGTAATCCATTTGTAGTGAAAGAGTTAGACTGATCTTGCAGAGTCAGTCCTATTGGAGTGGTGCTGTTTCATCTCCAGTAGCAGTGTGAGTAACTTGCTGCAGTGATGGATGGTCGAATGCTCCAGGACACAATTTCTCGTAGTCAACTGACAAGCAAACTGGTGAGAGCCCAGGCTTTGAACACTTGCAGTGTTTGTGCCCCACAATGCTGACTGTACTTACCTAAGGCAAATTGAGAGCTCTTTGTAGTTTGGAACAAGAAGGTTTTGATTCATTTTTCCTCTACTCACAGGCCTTCTAATATTGCTTTTTCTTTTTGAGTTTAAAAAACCTTCAATTCTTTCATGTGTGTTCATGAAAACAGTTTTCATGTGAAAGCCAGTGCTGTAGCAATTGTGCTGATTTAGTGACTGTACCTTGTCAACTGCTTTCTGCTTCCCAGGGTGATGTTTTCAAAACCAGAGGTGGTGGACAGGCTGTGCAGTTCACTGAGATAGAGACTCTGAAGCAGGAATCTCCAACTGGGTGAGTTGTGGTGTTAACCTGAGGTTCTGATGCTGCTGGAGCTGTGTAGCTCCAGCAGTGCACATGGAACTGCTTCTGGTCCAAATGATTGGACAGAAGTTGCTGCATCTAACTTGAAATCATGTAAAAGTAATTTGGTGAGGCTTATAGCTACTAGAGCTGCTTTTAAGGCTGGGCTGCTGCTGAGAGTAAAGGATTTATTTAGGAAGTATAAAATGCGTTCTCTTGCATATGAAAATCTGCCAAAATACATGATGCTTATAACTGTCTTCATACTCTTTCAGTCGAAAACGAAGATCATCACCTTCCAATCCTGACCAGCCTGAGGATGCTGCAGACTCGGAATGGACTGATGTGGAAACCAGAGTAAGCTAAAAAGGAAGAAGGGGATTATCTCATGCTTGGTCTGGATGAGATTTTGGGGTAATGCTCATAGCTGTGTTTTGGGGTTAGCCATAGAGACCGATTTTGTGTGTCTTGGCAGTGTTCTGTGGCAGTGGAGATGAGGGCAGGATCAGCTCTCGGACCTGGGTATCAGCATCATGCTCAGCCCAAGTAAGTGCCTCTCTCCTTTTGTAGCTGGGGGATTGTGTTCTCTTTCCTAGTAACATCTAACATGGGAGAGCTTTCTGTTTTTACCCCCTATTGACCTTGCTGCCTTTCCTAATTTAGGTTTGGGGTGCAGAGGCAGGATCATTCAGTGTTGGAAGCTGGTGATGGGATAGACCTGTAGGACACTCCACCCAGAAGACAACTTAATTCTTCTTAAACTCAATATTCTGCTTACTGCACTGAATGCCAGTGGGAACTGTAGGATGCCTGGCATGTCCAGAGTGGAACAGGGCTAGGGATGGCAGTGACTGAGTGCTAATCTGTATTTCCTCTTCTGTCCCCCAGCCTTTATCAGATGCTGATGTAGTAAAGAATACTCATTTTTAATAAATTTCAGTAAATTTCAGCATGGCTTTGGGAGGAGGGAGCTGGGGATGTGATGACCACAGGGTATATCTAATGGTTTACTTGAACACAGCTAATGTTCCAGCTGCTGCCTGCTCTGTCATTATCAAGGCACCTACTAAGGAAGCCTGGGCTCTAGCTGTGCTAAAAGAAACCTTCACTTCAAAGGCATAGACAACAGCCTGAATTCTTCAGGGCTGCCTTTAATGTGGTGGGATCAGTGGCAGCTGCACCCAGGAATGGAAGTTTACCAAGCCACCAGTCCCAGTTTCTAACAGAGTCCAAATGATCCTGCAGTCTGTGAGGCTGGTGCTAACATCTGAGCCTCACATCTAACAAAACATTTCAGTGACCAAGGAAATGCTTCAGATAGGATAGTTCTGTTAAACCAGAGGTTGCAGAGGAGAATTCAATCCAGATTTGGCCTCTTGCAGCTAGGTGCTGGCACTGCTCCGGAGGTGTCCTGTTCAGCTCAGAGGAAGAAAATGCAGTTTTGCAAGACCTTTGCAGCAGGAGAAAGGGCTGGAGAGAGACAAAATGTTTGTGAAGGCAAAATCAACTAAACTCACTGCATTTGGAACCCAGAAAGTTTAGAACTGTGGTGGAAGGGTATTTTGGAGAGTGTCTGAAAGTGTCCCCCTTTCAGATAAGGTGACAAATATGAGCCTTTCATCATGTTAGCATATACTTTATTTCATCTCTTATTGGAGACATGCTCAAGGTGGCTACTGCTACTTGCAGCCTTGCTACAGCCTTGTAATATTGTAGTATATCCTTTAGTTTACCTGTGTATTGAGTTGGAGCTTGTATTTATTTTAGCTTGTTTAGTAACTTAAGCCTTTGTTTTATGCTCACAGCTGTCTAAGAAAGACAGTCAAATACATGTTTCCTGCTAATATCTTTAGTTTAATTTGTTGCATTTCCTAGCATAGGAAGTATGTGAGACTTGTATATACAGCAGGCTAGGTAAATAAGGTATTTATTGTTAAGGAAAATGCTGCTGTGTAAAACCCAGAAGTTACTTGTGGCTTTTCTTTTTCCTTTTCAGGCGAAGAAAACCATGAACTTCATGTGCTGCTGCATTGGATTCCTCTTGATTTTATCAGACTGATGTAATCTCTGCTGCCAATGATAAACCTGATGAAAACTGCTGTGCTATCCCCACAGGCTGGTGTTTTCATAACCTCCTGTGGTAGGCAATGGTTAAATGGGAGATACCTCTTGCAGTCCCAAAGAAGCATGTGCGTGGCTGTGTGTGTTTTCAGTAGATGTATCCCAGACTCCTGAAGAACCTTCTGTCTTGTATGTATTGAGCTGTATCTTTATAGACTAATGAAACAAGGCTTTTGCCTTGCATTTATTTTTCCAGCTTTTTAGAGTGCAAAATACTTCTGGTCACTCTTCCTTGTCAGGTCCTCTGTTTCGAAGAGTCATGCTGCTATTTATTTAGATGCAGTAACGCACTTTAAGAGTGTTTCTATGCCATTTCATATTTTATGTTAACCAGCATGAGCTTGGTAACATGGCTTTCTTCTTGGAAGAATTACCTTGGATTATTTAATACTCAAATCAGCTTGTAAAAAACAATTCAATCTTCAGACTTTCATAGTAATGAAGCAAGAAACCGATGGGTAATGGTGACCTGACATCAGACCTACTTTATATTGTAGTGTAAGTAATTCATGTTTTACATCTGTAGATACAGGGCGAAGGGGTAACTTGCTCACAGATATGGTGAGAACTTTATATATATGTGTCTCTGCAAACCTGTTAAAATAAATACTTTTATTCAGTGGCTCTTACAAAGCATGTTCTTGTTACTTGGGGGCATGTGAAGCTACAGCAACTAAGGTAAGCACCACAGCATTTTGACAGTGTCTTGTGCAGAGCTGTCGATGAAGGCACTTTTTGGGGTGCATCTAAAGTTTAAGGAAGCTGCTTGATTAATAGTAATCAAAAGTTTAAACCAATCTAAGTTTAGTTTAAAAAGTTTTAACCATCTAAAAAGTTTAAACCATCTAAAGTTTAAACCAAGGAATCTGCTTGATTAATAATAATCTGCTTGATAAATAATAATCAAGCAGATTCCTTGGTTTAAACTTTAGATGCATCCCAAAAAGTGCTTTCATCAACAGCTCTGCACAAGACACTGTCAAAATGCTGTGGTGCTAACCTTAGTTGCACCTTAGTTGATTAATAATCAAGCAGATTATCTGCTTGATCAATTATAACCCCAAGATATGTTTTGGACAACCTTATCTTTGTGTCTGCAAACTGCTTTCGGGGCAGTTGGTTGCGTTTTGTGAGTGCCTTGTTGAAAGGTGTTGAAGCTTTGAGCTTTTTCCAGTGTAAGAAAAAGCTTTTCTTCCCAAGCAGTTAAAACCCCATTTTTCTTGTAAATCCTAGGGGATTTTTTTTTTTTTAAACCCTTTTGAAGGAAAAGGGCCACAGCTGGAATGGAAAGCTGCACAGCAGCAGGAATGGCTGGTGCTAGTGCTGCAGTAGTCTTGGCTTTCCTCTAGCTATAAGCAGGCTCAACCATAATCATAGAATAGAATAGTTAGGGTTGGAAAGGACCTTAAGATCATCTAGTTAGGGTGATCACTGAGAAAGCATTTGGTCTGGGAAACAAGGAGCCTTCACAAAGCTGGAAGCAGAGATAGCTCTCTGTGTTGGCAAGCCTTCATCTGTGAAATGTGTGTTCAGGATGCTGGTTGAAGTATCTTGTTGCTTTTATTTACCTCAAGCTAGTCTTATTGCCTGATTACCTGAATGCAATGTCTTAGGATATAACTAGTAAGTCCTAACAGAAGAAGAAACAGGGAGAAAAAGCAGCCTGAAGAAATACGTGGGTTTAGAAGAGGCATTTGGGAACTTGGTGTTGGATCAGGCTGCTCAGGGAAGTGATGGAGTCACCATCTCTGGAGGTATTTCACAAACGTGTAGATGTGACACTTAGGGGCAAGGTTTAGTGGTGGCCTTGGCTGTGCCAGGATAACGGTTGGACTTGGATCTGAAAGTTCTTATCCAACCTAAACAATTCCATGAGCTCCGGAGCAAAGCCTGGTGCTAGGGGAGTGGGAAGCAGCGTGGCTGCAGCTGCATGGAGAGCGAACGCCACTAGATGGTGTGGAATAACCGTCAGGGCCTGGCTCCAGCTCCCTGTACCCTGCAGGGAGGTTGGCTTTGTCCTGGGCCTGGGAATTCCGTGCTGTGGAGTCTTGGGATACCCCTAACTGTAGGTTCCCTGCTTCCACCCATCTTCCTACCTTTTGCTGCTACCCTGGGGGAAGGTAGGGATGGGAAGAGCAGCCAACAGAAATAAGGAAAGAAACCTCAGTAAGGTTCATGCTCCTTTTTCTGGCATTTAAATGAACGTCACACTAAAGTCATTGATCTACTATTAATGATGAGCCCGATGGCAGGCACATTGTCTCTCTTATTTGGATTTCATCATCCTGTCAGCAGAAATCATGGGAAGCTTTCCTGGGGACACCTGGGAAGAAGACAGGAAACCAATGCTCACAACTTTGCAAAGGGAAATAGTGAGCTATGGAATGTGGCTTCATTTGGCTTGTATGAAAAGCAGCGTGGAAGCCTGGGTTAACTGTCAGTTCTCATGTCACTGGTGGCAAAGGCTGCGTGGCCAACGTGTTTAGTTCTCAGCTGTGTATTTTGACATCGTGTTTTGCAAGAGCTTTGCACAGAAATTGCTCCTTTTGAAGGAGGAAGCTGTTAAGGTCAAAGGAAACGGTGGCTGCAGGCACTTTGTCCTATTATGAAGGTTAATGAGCAGTGCAAACACAAGGCCTTGCTGAGGAGGGTGCCTGTCCTTGCTGGCACTGGGAGGAAGGTGGCAGCACGGTAACAACTTGTCTGGAGTCCATGGCTTGCTCTTGGTGTGCTTCAATGGTCCTTGAGCTCTGTGGCTGAGGTAAGTGCCTTGGCTTCCTGCCTCTGAGTGGGATGTGAGGGGAGGGCGAAGGCTGGGCTGCGCTTCCTGGCTTGGGAGCTTGACTGCAGCCAACACAGCCCTCCTGTCTTAATTACTTACATCTTTAATTACTCAAATGCTACTGTTGCCTCCTGTGATGGGCACCGTAGATGAGTTAAGAGTGAAGCCTCTTGAGTGAGAAGGAGCTTTGCGAGCCCCTGGGTTTGTGCTAACAGGGCTTGGATGAGGGCTTGGGCTTGCTTTGTGAAGCCTGTTAGCTCAGGGGAAGAGAAGACCAGGGCAAGAGGAGCTCCATGTGCTCCTGGAGCCCAGCTCTGGCAGCGCTTCCCCATCAGCAGAGCTGTGTTTGGTGCCACTCAGTTGCGTTCTGAAGTCGTTCCCCGCGTCTTTGCGTCGTCTTCCCATATTTACCCTCACACGTAGCCCCGGCAGTGTTTACTCTGCAAAGATTCCTCTAAGACTCAGCTAAGCACACAATTTACTCAGCTAACAAGGGCTGGCATTTATTGTGGGTATCTCTGTGCACTCGTGCTTCAGTCCCCGTTGACAGTCGGTGGGAAGCGTTAAAACAAACAGCAGTGGGAGGCTTGGCTTTGCCTGTACCAACCCTGCTCTGAAATAGCTGAGCAGGCTCCCGGCTTGACGTTGGCCAGAGCTGGCTCCCACCAGTCTGCTGCCAGGGAGGATGGAAAAGCCTTTGTGAAGCAAGTGGGCTGTGGCGACAGGTTTTCAGCGTTGGAGATGCAGCTCGCCTTGCTCTGCAGTGCATGTGCACCTCCTTCTTCCCCTTGAGCTTTGCAGTGGGTGCAGCTGACCCTTCCTGAGTGGGTAAGGAAGCAGCCCTATGGAGTAACTCGAGTTGCTCGCAGGCAAGTTTCTGGGGGGAGTTAACCCCAAATTTGCTATTGCCCAATTCATTGGGCTTAGAGCCATTTATAGAGCTGAACCCCCTGATGAGCCTTTAAGGTTCCTTCCAACCCAGACCACTCTGGGATTCTATGATCTTTGTGTCTCTCTGCAGCAGCAGGAATGTTCCCTGCCATCTGCTTGCCCTGCTCTTGGAAGAGGCAGCTTCCCCCTTGCCTCCTGTTGGGATGCTTGAACCTGTCGCTGAGGAGCGTTCGGTTACTTGTGCAAACAAAGCAGCCAGGGTGATGTGAAGGCATGATGATTTGTGATTACTGCTTTGCATTTAACAGGGTTCAGGGCAGGTCCTTGGCTCTGGCAGTTCTCTCAGCCAACAGGACCATGCTGTACCCCAGTGGGATGCATCGCACTGCTCTGCAAAGGCTGGTGAAAGTAGCTCATCGCTGCCTTCGTTTTGAGGCTGGCTTCTGTGCTTTCTGGTCCCTGTAGCTGGAACTCTGCAAAACTTCAGCACTTCCATCAGCTGCTTCTCTCTGGTGGAAGAGCGCTGCCATGCAGTGGATGCTCCTCCACGAGCAAGCCTGCTGCTGGAGGATCTCTGCCAGTTTGCCTGTCCTTTAGCTCCTTGGCAAGCCAGCAGTTGTCAGGAATACTGAGCTGGATTCGTGTTTACCTTTTGAGGGAACAAATTCCTACCGCATCAGAACGAAGGCTGCAGCTAACGCTGCCCCATCTCCCTGCCAGCTCCGAGTCGTCAGAGTTTCCTACTGGCAGAAGGTGAAGGCTCTGGACTCTGTTGCTTGGATGTTGTTGGCATTAACTGCCTGCAGCCTCTGCTGAGTAATGAAAAGCAGAAGAGCACTCAGGTTCCACCCTGGAATGGAGCTGGAGCAGAGCTGCTGCTGAGCTGGGGCTGGTCCAGGCTCTGCCATTGAAACCTGGTCGAGGGTTGGGATGAAAGTTCAGGACCCCGCTCCTCCATCCCTGGCAGTGAATCCCTGTTAAGGGGGTCAGTACCAGCAGCCTGCAGGAGAAGCTGAACTCTTCCCAGTGAACCTCATGGGGTTTTACTGCCTCCTGCTCCCTTGCCAAGCACTTTGCAGGGTGGAAAAGGTGCTTGCACCCCTCTGCTGTGCTCAGCATTCCGGCTGCGTGCTCAGCAGGGTCCAGGAGCCAGAGGAGGAAAACATGGATTCGGAGGAGGCTGTTTGCTTTCGGACCTGGCAGCTCCTGTGCGTGCTTCACACTGGCATGCTGCCGTGCTCTGCCCCTGACCCGCAGGGCTACAGCTGTCCTCAGCCTGGCCCCTCATCGGGCACTCTCAGTCCTGCATTCCCTGGTGGAAGCTATTTGCAGGGAGGGATCAAAGGCATGGCTGGAAATCCTGGCTCTGGGAGGTAACGGAGGCTGCCTGGGTGGAAGTCAGCTTCTGCTTCGAAGGCATTGCAGAACATCGATGCTTTGGCTGTGGCCACTGAGCAACACTGCCCTTGGCTGTGCTTGGAGATGGGTGCTTGGTGCTGCTGTGGGATGGGGAGGAGGAATGGGCTGTGATGTTGAACCTGAGGTTCTGCTGCTGCCCCATCCCCGCTGGGCTCCTGTGTACCACTGCTCCGTGCGTGGCAGGGATGCAGGGATGCACCTGGCTCTGAACAGCAGAGCATCCCTCTGGATGCAGGCAGGGCTCAGAGAGCAGCTGCTGCTGGAGGCTTGGGGCACACTCAGCTCTTACTGAGTGTTCTTCCTTTCTCCCAGTGAACTGTGTTCTATTTCCTACTCCCTTTTGTGCTCTCCTCTCTCATGTCCAACCCTGATCACTGCAGTCTGCGGCCTGTGCCGTGGCTCCATGGGGCAGACAGTGCTGGCTGGCCAGGGGTGGTCCATGGTGGGGTGGCCTCCGTCTCCCCCAGGCTACATCCCCAGTGACTGTCTGTAGTGGCACTTAGGGGCTGGGTGTGAAGCTGGAAGTTGGCTCTTAATTGCAGGGCTAAGCTTTAGATTGCCTGAAGGTGTTGGAATTGGAGCTGCTTTTCTTCTGAGAGGCTCTGTCCACAGCACAGTGTGAATACTGAGGAGCAATAACCCTGGCAGGCACGAGCAATCCTCATGGAGTCATGGCCATAGGTTAACCACAGACCCCATGCTGGGAGCAGCCTCGAGGGCTTGGGATGGAAACCATCTTGAACCTTAATGCTGGAGACAAAAGCATCTTAGCAAGGAGAGCTTGGCAGCGGCAGTGTCTACAGGACAGGGCTTTATCCCCCTTTATAAACAGGGCAGATGTTTCTGTGCAGTGCTGGTGGCCGTCCCCCTTCGGGCAGGACCTGCTCTGGCAGCCGGAATGACATGTAAGGAACGCTCTTTTCCACCGCTGCTCCCTGCTTCCCAGAATAGCATTTGTCTGCAGCGTCTGCCTTGATTTATGTGGAGTTCAGAGGCTGTTAAAAATAAGCCACCCACGAGCTAAAATTACGTTGTCTGGGATTATAGTCAGCTTCGTGGACAGGACGCCTATGAAAGGAGGGGGACAAGGGTGTTTGGGTGCTGATGGGGGGCAGCAGTTCTTTTCTATAGGGAAGAAAGTTGTCCTTTGCCTCAGCCAAACCTATTAGCCAGGGGTAGCGTTGGCACAGTGGGATTGCTTGGAGCCAGCTCCCAGGGGAAGGCAACGGGCTCATTCCCACCTTGTCCCTGCTTAGGTCCCCAGGACTGGATGTGCAAGAGTTAAATTCCTCGTTTAACCCTTGGCTTACATGGGAAGTCCTTGCTCAACAAGCAAGGGGTTTATCTGGTTGCGGAGGAGCCTCCCCTGCCCCACCGCCTCTTGGGCTGGAGCTTTGGCTACCTGGGTTTATTTTTGAGTGTACCACGAGCTGCTCTTGTTGTTTCGTTAGGAAAAGCCCCCCTCGAGCCTGTAAAACCCAATTCCCTGGGATGGAAGCTAATCCTCTTATTTCTACCCATTTCTGGGTGATTAAATGGCCGGATTATTGAAGCAGTGATTTGTGATGAGATCGCATCTCAGAGATCTAAGGCATAAATATTAGCTTTGGGCTCTTGGCTCCGTGCTGCTGAAAGGGGCAGAAGGTGTTCTGCAGACAAAAGCCAGAGGAATGGAATGAGAGGAGCCTGTGGAGCAGTTGGTCCCAGTGAGGCCTGAACCCACCTCGGCTCGTGGAGGTTTAACCTTTACAGGGAACACATCCCGTGAGTAACGTCAGCTCTGCCTGGTAAACCTTGTAGCCTGCGGTGTCCCGAGGTGAAGCAGCCCTTCTGCTCTGCTTGGAGCTGTTCTGAAGCCATTCGTTAGCTTCTCAGGCCTGGTTTAGCCTTCTCCTTGTAGGTGTTTATGCAGCCTCTGCCTGGCAAAGGGGGGAGCGTAGGGGGTCCTTGTGCATCAGCATCCATGGGTGGCCTCCTCACCCACCAGGGCTGTGGGTACCGTGTGCCCCTGGTCCATGCACAAGCAGCGCAGGGTGCTCAAGCCCTTCAAGGCCTCCTGTACTGGGAGATGCAGCCTTTAGAGGGCAGTAGAAGCAGAAGGACAGAGCAAAATAGTGGGAATGGGGATGCTGGGGACGCTGAAGATGCTCTGGAGGAGGGTGGTGATGTGGAGCACCTGCCTCCTGATGTACACAGGGAAAACAGGATGCTCTGCCATGCTGTGCTTCATCGCTTACTGCAGCCCTCTGGATGCATGAGCTCATGGAGTCATGGAATGGTTTGGAAGGGACCTTAAAGCCCATCCATGGCAGGGACCCCTTCCACTGGAGCAGCTTGCTCCAAGCCCCTGTGTCCAACCTGGCCTTGAGCACTGCCTGGGATGGGGCAGCCACAGCTTCTCTGGGCACTGAGAAGAGAGAGAAGAGTGTGAAGAGTGTGTGTGTGGTGCTGCTCCTGGATTAGGGACCAGCAGGCCTGGGGCTTGTTTTCTGCATGGGATACACTAAAACCACCTGGCTTGAGTATTCTCCAGGCTGTTGGATGGGGGAATGACAGTGGCTGCAATGTGGGACACACCGTTTGCAAGGTGAGCCTTCCGCAGGGGCCTGGCTTCCTGAGGTTTGGAAGAGGCATTGGAATGAACCAATGCAAACAAAGCCTTGCAATAATAGAAGTATATTAAAGATAACACCGATTATTGAAATCGGCTGCTCCAAGAAATACAGGTGAAAAATAAGACTGGGTAAATATTTACTGGAGCTCAGGCTCTCCGAATGCGTTATTGCTTTGGGAATTCTCGGCTCTGCTCCGTTAATACCTTCATCTGTTGGGTTAATGCCCGCTCTGACAGCGGGTGGGAGCGCGCCCGGCTGAACGCGGCGCATGGCAGGGGCTGCCCATCAGTCCCAACCTGCTGCTCGCTCCTCCGTGAATCCAACCCCCAAAGCAAATGACATGGCAAATAAGAAGTAATTAACTTTATCAAGTTGACATTGCTCTTTATAACAATGTCAACACTGCCTTTATAAACAGAGCTGGGGGGTGACTCGGAAGGGAAACGCGGCAGAGCCCACATGGGAACAGCAGATCCATGTTTGGGGCTGCGGTCTCTCATTTGCTGCTGTTGAGATGTGGTATGGCCAAAGGATGTAGGGGTGGGATGGGGGCAGGTACCTCATAAAGCCTTTGTGTTATTCCAGGTGAAGCTTATCTTAGAATCCCAGCCTGGTTTGTGTTGGAAGGGACCTCAAAGCCCATCCAGCTCCAACCCCTGCCATGGGCAGGGACCCCTTCCACTGGAGCAGCTTGCTCCAAGCCCCTGTGTCCAACCTGGCCTTGAGCACTGCCAGGGATGGGGCAGCCCCAGCTTCCCTGGACACTGACCTTTCGTTTCAATGCATCTCTTGGCCACAATAAACAGGATAAATTCCAATGTACAGGATGATTCCTTAGGATGGGGGCCAACAGTGGGGTGGGTATGGAAGAGCAGCTCCACCTGCAGCAGTGCTGCTGCTCTGGGGATGTGAAACCATCTGCAAACACTCTAGATTCAATCCAAAACTCCATCTTCTAGTTCAGATTAAAAACCCCATCCGACCCCAACCCCTCACCCGTATCTCAGCAGTGGGAATAACCACTCTGGCTCCGGGATCTTGATCGTTTCTGTCATCCACATCTGGAAAAGTAATTCAGGGCAAACACTGTCAGCTCCAGCTAAGCCGTATGAACCCGATGGGAGCGATGCTGCAGCGCGGTGGCCCTTTGTCACATGCCTCCTTGTACCAATATTGACTTTATAACACCTCCGCTTTGTTCTCTTCCTTAACAGGACAGCTGCTAAGTGCTGGTAAAGCAAACATCACATGCTCCGTGGGGCTCCAGCAAGGTCTGCAATCAAGCGTGCTCTAATAACAGCTTAAATGCTCTCATCAGCCTTGTCCTTGCTGTTTGCTTTAGGACAAGGTGGTTTTTCTCCTCTCTGTGTTTGCTCTATGCCAGCGACAGTCGGAGTTAGAGGTCACACAAAGCAAATGCAGGTGGGGGGGGTTCTTTCCTTTCCCTTCCCTGGGTTGTGGCTCATGGTTGGGTTTGGCTTCCTCCATCAGCGGCGGGGCTCTGAAAGCATCGCCTTGTGTTTTGAGGTTGGGTTAAGCCGCCCTGAATGGGGTTCCTTATTCTCTCCTGGCAGGTTTTCAAACCCAAACAGAGCAAATGAGAGGTGACAGGAGCCGTAAGAGCTCATTGAGCAGGAAGAGGGGGGGATCCACACCACCCGCCCCCTTTGCGCAGCCTCCGAGGGCAGCAGGAACTGGACCAGTTGCTCGGGAGAGGCTGAAGAATGAAGTGGAAAACCATTTGCCCACCCCAGGGCAGCAGCTGAGGGCTGATGTTGCTGTCTCCTGGTTTCTTGCTTCGCTTAAAGTCACCCTGTGATCACCGTGCATCTGCAGCCTGCGCCTTCAAAGCCACCGCTGTAAGGTCCAGCAGGTATTTATTATATAGGTAATAGCTATGTTTTATATATATACATAGAGAGAGCTATATTACAGCTATGGGATAGCTGTAGCTAGTGAATTATCCTAATGGGAGCATAACCCCTTCTCCAGGGACTGGGCTGGGTTTGGAGGACACCCCTCCGTTAGGTAGCTGCATCCCAGGGTTCGATGCCGTACATCCCACCCGGCATCATACATCTTCCTGACCGGCCGGGTACCACGGGGTGCAGGAGGATGCATGGGACAGGTCTGGGGCTGGAGGATGACTGGGAGCGCTTCCCAAAGAGCAGCTGGGAATATGCGTTTCCAAAAGCAATGTCTCTTTGCAGCACGTTGCTCCCAGCACAGCCCCGATGACAAGTCTCACACAGCCCCCTGCATTCTTGGCTCGCTTACCTCTGGCAAGCACACAGCCTGGGTGGCTCAGTGGCCAGGCTGGCTCTCCCAAAGCCATTCCAGCCTTTTCCCTACAACACTGCTATTATACCTTAACAGGGCTCCTGGAATCCACTCACCCTAGAGATAGCTCTATCCCGGACAACCCAGTGCATTGCAGTGTGTGTGCTGCATCCAGCTGCTTCCCTGTTTCCATGATGTTTTGCCTGATTTTGCAGCTCGTGGGGCTCTGCACGAAGCTGTGTGGTGCTGTCCCAAATGATGGTGTGATTCTGAGCTCATGTACTGGTGGGGATGGCAAAAGAAAGCGGCCTTGGCTGATGCAGAGGCATGGTTTACAGGGGTGCATGTGCAGGGCTGTGCCTCTCGTGAAGCCACTGGAGCCCGGTGGTGGCTCTCCCTTGCAGAGGCAGGCTTGCCAGCACATCTGCATGGCCCAAAGTCAAATGAAGTGGTTGTTTTACTGAGCTAACCTGCTGCTGGTTGGGGCTGCGGAGGAAGATGCTCTGCTCAAGGACATCTTGCCTATCAGAGGTGTGCAGAAGATCACAAAGGGTTCGGATGCAGCATCCAGACTGACTTCTGCCATTGGTGGTGGGCATCAGAGGTGGGTTCTTCTCTCCCTTAATTGCTCTTTTGCCTCTGTCTTTTCTATGTCAAGATTACCTGCTCCCACATGGGGCTTGGAGCAAGCTGCTCCAGTGGAAGGTGTCCCTGCCTGTGGCAGGGGTTGGAGCTGGAGGAGCTTTAAGGTCCCTTCCAACACAAACCGTGCCAGAATCCATGCTGCTGTTGGAAGCAGAGGGTGGCTCCCAGCCCGAATGAGGAACCAGCTACTCCGGAGGTGCCCCTCAGAATGGGGTTTGGGTCACCTCCTCCCTGTGAGCATCCATCCCTCCTCCACAAATGCACCTCAGTCTGGAGGTCAAATCCCTCCCTACTTCCCCAAATAAACCTTTTCCCTGTTTTAACTTGAGGAAATCTGCTTCTATCTTATAGGAAAGCTGCCACCTTGGGGGGGACAAATGACAAGGCACAGGGACCGCTCCACCTGAGCAGGGATCGATGTGGAGGCCGGGATGAGGATGTGGTATTTAAATCACTGGAGAGACCCTTTGGATGGGAAATCAGTAAGTGAAACATGCGAGATTGATTTCAAATCATTTTTATGGCCAGGACTTCAAGCTGTTGTCAATATTCCTGCACAAATAATGACAGCCATTAGGAAAGGGGTAGATGTGCCTGATAGTGTGACTAGATAAGCCTTGGGGCTGTGGGGGTGTGTGTGTGTGTGTGTGTGTAAATCACACCACTGCAGGTGAAGCTGCTGACACACCGAATCAGCCAACAGCATCAGCCTCTTCCTCCCCGGCGTTAAGCAGTAACAAGCTGCTGCGTAAAGCAGTGCTGATGTAAAGGAAAGGAAGAGGTTATAATAGGAAATGATGAGCTGGGCCGATTTGATGTCCCAGCTCTAAACGGCATCTGTTGATCTGTAACAGGAGCAGCAAGTGTGGATGTCCCTCTGGCTGTATGGGGAGCACCCATGGGAATGAGGGACATGGTCCTGCCCACTGGGTGAGCAGTAGTTGAGTCCTAGGGGATGGGGTTGGCATAAGACAGCACCATGGGATCATTCATCCTTGTGTTTTCACCTCTTACTGTGACCCTCCTGAACCCGACCCCCCCCCTTAGGAAGAGCTCTGCCTGCCCCAAGAGGCCTTTCAGCATCACCCATGGGTGCCAACCGCATCCCAGGGCCTGCTTTATCAGTTAGTTGGGTGTTTTGCCACTTCCACCTCCCTGGCCAGGCTCCTTCCCGCTCTCCCCTTGTCCTCCATCCTGAAACAATAACCACGCTGCCGCTGGCACCCGCTCCCAAAACATCCATTACCTTGGGCTCTGCAATCAAAAGCCATTTCTAGTAAATGTGTTTGCTTTGTACTGAATTACTCGCAGTGCTGCCAAGTACAACCACACCAGCTGTTAATTAGAGTTGAGCTTTTATTACCAAAAAGTCTGCTCTGTTGAGATGGAAAATGGGAATAAAAAGTCATTTAACCTATTGTGATGGGAAAATAAACGATGACTTGTTGGTTTAATTAAACTGTCTATTTATCCAGCCGCCCCAGTGTTTGAGCATCCACTGGATTACGAGCAGTGTCACCCTAGCTTGGCTCCCGTTGGCTGCCTAATCCGTGTTGTCTGAAGTGACAGTTACCTGCTAAATGGCCCATTGAACTCCACCTGAAGCTTGCAGCAGCGAAGTCCCGCACATCCCTCGGCTCCCTGCTTGCTGGCTTTGATTCCCTCCACGCACTGAGGAGCCCCCATCTCCTTCCCACTCTGCTCACGCAAGGAAGGGACCTTTAAACTCATCCAGTTCCAGCCCCCTGCTATGGGGACCCCCATAGCAGCTTGCCCAAGGAACCTGGGTACCAGCCCTGCTCTGCCCAAAGCCCCCCAGCCTCTCGAAGTGAGCCGGGGGTGCTGCAACCCATGGCCAGCAGCTCTGGCAGAGCAGGGGCCGAGCTTCCCCCCAGCTCCCTCTTCTCGCTGCCGGGTGCTTCCTCTTCAAGCCCCGCGGTGCGGTGCGGAGCAAACCCGGTCTCCAGGAGAGCGCTGGACTTGTCGGGCTGTTTGCTTACTCTTTGGCTCTGTTTGTGTAGCCGCAGGGCTCGGTCCCGTATTTACCTCCTCTTCAACCAGCGGCGGTTGATAGTTTAAACACATCAATCACGCCCGAGCCTTTAAAGGGCTTTTAAGTGGAGGCACTGCTCTTGTTTGCCTGCTTTATTCCAAGTCTCCCGTCCACCAGAAGGCCAGCGCTGCAGAGGGCCCTGAAGGAGCACGGCCCCATCCAAGGTGCAAGCATCTGAGTAGGGAGTTGTGATTTTGGGGCACGCCTCGGTGTGGAAGCAGCAGCCAGGTCCTCCTTTCTTAGGCTGGTTGACATCTGATGCTTTGCTGCAGCTCGCCCCCCGTGGCAGGTCCCTTATGGAGGACGTGGGGCTCCTCAGGGTGCTCCTGGGTTTCAGATGCTGCAGCTCCAGCTCTAGGGAGCAGTTTGCGCTCTGCAGCCAGTGTGGCTTTTTGGGTGGTCTGCGCGGTTGGCATGGTATGGGCTGGGGAGGTGCTGCCAGCCTGGGTTTGTGTGGTCTGGCTGCGAGGAAGATGCTAATGCATTCGGTGGTTGGCTTGGCTGAAGCTGCTGCAGGGCTGGAGTTTGGGTTTTTATGCTCCCTAGGTCTTATAAATAGATCTTGCAGGGTTTTAGCTGCAGGTTGGAGTCGCTGGGAAAGCACTGAACCATAGAACCACAGCTTGGTTTGTGCTGAAGGGATCTCAAAGCTCCTCCAGCTCCAACCCCTGCCATGGCAGGGACCCCTTCCACTGGAGCAGCTTGCTCCAAGCCCCTGTGTCCAACCTGCCCTTGAGCACTGCCAGGGATGGGGCAGCCACAGCTTCTCTGGGCACCCTGTGCCAGCGCCTCAGCACCCTCCCAGGGAAGAGCTTCTGCCTAAGAGCTCAGCTCAGTCTCCCCTCGGGCAGGTTCAAGCCATTCCCCTTGGCCAAAGCCCTCCAGAAACCTCTGCCGGTGTTTTCAGGCAAGGGACCTGGGACATCCCGGCTCAGCAGTGACCAAGCTGTGCCGCCTCTCCTTCAGCGCTCTGCCACCTAACTCATGGAGCTCAGGAGCGCTGTGGGTAAATACGGGCACACTTATTTACTTTACAGGGAGGAAACCTTGCCCCAGGTAAGAGAAATCACTCGGTATCTGCTCCATGTAGGGATAACAAGCGTGGTGAGGGACAAATTGCCCCGGGGCGTCAGTCAGGCACACAGTAGGCTCTCATTAGTGAGGGGTTGTGACTTCAAGTCATCAGGGTCTGCCTGGAACACATAGAATAAGGGTGATGGTCCCGGCTAATGACCTGCAGGCAGGTTGGGGCCTGGGAGCTGCCGCTGGAAGGGCAGGGTTTGGGCAGCTGCCCTCGGGGGTGCGGTGCTTGGTGCTGGTGACCCAGCTCCTTAGGCAAGGAAGCAAGCAGGGAGAAGGGGCCGCTCATCCTGCGGCATCCCAATCCTGACCCGGCCGGGCCATGAACACCAACCCCTGTGCTCCCAGGGAGGGGAGGGTGGCTCCTCCACAGCCCACAGCCGCGATGCTCAGCGCTCTTCCTGCATCTTCCTGCTGCTGTGCAAATACTGGCTAATGAAGTGGCAGCAACCTTATCTAAAGGACACTCCTGACGCCTTGCTCGCGGCCGCAGCAGGGAGCAGGGAGGATTAATTCCCAGCAGGCATCTGTTAAGAGACAGAAAGGAAAAGGCGGTGTTGGAGCTGGCCGAGGGCTTTAGCAGAGTCCTGCTGGAGCTGCGCAAGAACAAAGGATGTCTGAAACACCGGCGCTTTAAAGGAAGGGGAAGATCATCTCGGGACCTGTCCGGCTCCATCACCCCCAGGCACCTTCATCTCTGCCCCCCCCCCCCCCGATTTGCTGCCTGCAGGCAGGAGGATCCGTGCTCCATACGGGGCTTGGAGGTAAAACCCGTTACACTTATGGGGCTTGGGGCTGGCTGCGGTGGGGGCTGCTTAAGTGGTTATGGCAGGGCTCCCCCGAGGGTGATGCAGCCTTGTTTGATCCATGGCTGGCTGCTCTCTGTGATGATTATTTCAAGCAGTTTTGCTGAATGCTGTGAATTATTCCTGTTCACTCAGGAGTGCTCACCTTACAGCAATCGAAGAGGCTCAGATGAGCTCCCCTGTAACTCGCGGGGGGGGGGTATTCCTGCTCCCCTGCAAAAATCACCCAGTTATAAGAGATGATGGGGAAACTGGTGGAGGTGGTGCTCCGCTCTCGCTGGTGATGCTGGGCTGGTGATGCTGCTTGCACTCATTCTGCTCTTCACAGGGTAAAGGACAAAGTGGCTGTGGCTGCCCCATCCCTGGCAGTGCTCAGGGCCAGGTTGGACGCAGGGGCTTGGAGCAAGCTGCTCCAGTGGAAGGGGTCCCTGCCCGTGGCAGGGGTTGGAGCTGGAGGAGCTTTAAGGTCCCTTCCAATACAATCCAGTGTGGGATTTCTGTTGCTTTAACTGCAGAGAAATGTCATTGATTTTTGTGCCTCTCAGACCGCAGGAAACAAACAGTTTGTTAGGACAAGGAGGGCAACAGAATCCAGGCCTTTGTGCTGCAAAACCTGCCCTGGAAGCGCTCTCCAGCTCCAGCAGCTGTAACAAATGCTTTTGCCATCAGATGTCAGTGTGGCACAGGAGTTCGGGCGCTGGTTGTCATCCATGGCAGCAGAGGACAGAAAGCCATCTTCCGGACCGCCACCGAGCCTCGGCTCCTCTGCAGCTCGCAGCATTCATTTTATCGTTGCGGGGGGAATTGCTGCCCTCATCCAGCACCAGGAGAAGACGATCATTCGCCTCCGGTGCTTAAATCAGGGCGAGATGCGTGTGGCCAGCCCAGGCCTCTGCTCCTCCCTCTGCATGTTCTGTGTTTTCATCCTATTGACTCCATTGGGCTTCCTTCACACCCCCAAAAATCCACCCTGGGGTGCTCTTGCCTCCGTCCTGTGCGTTTGAAACAAGAAGCAGGAGAAGATGTTCGTGCATTGATAATATTCTGGGTACCTTCCATGCACCAAATGTAGCTAAAATAGGGAGGAGAAACCCCAGGCATCGTGATGCTCTTGGCTGCTGCCTGACTTCCGTGGTCCACGAGGCAGGACTCGGCAAACATGGGTGAATGTGGATATTTGGGCAATGCTGTCTCAGACCCTTTCATGGGCTTCAAGCCACGTGCTTCACTTGCTGAGCCATCGGTGAGCCCAGAGGATGAAATGAGACTCGTGAAGAGAAATACAGGGAAAACCGAGGCAAACAGCCGGGCTCCAAGCCATGAAGCACGAGGATCAGCCCCGCAAGGCTGCGGTGGTGACGCAGCGGGGGTGTTTCACTCGGGGCTGCATCCTGCTGGGTTCACAAGAGGGGTTTTTCAGCATCAGGATTTGGCTGCTAACGTGGGACTGAGCTTGTTGCTAGGAACGCTCACACCAGCCCCTCTGGTTCAGCCCAGCTCTGTTCCCCCTCGCAGAGCTGCTGTGATGCCCTCCGTGGTGATGCCCTCCGTGGTGATGCCCTCCGTGGTGATGCCCTCCGTGGTGATGCCCTCCGTGGTGATGCCCTCCGTGGTGATGCCCTCCGTGGTGATGCCCTCCGTGGTGATGCCCTCCATGATGCTCAACGCTGTCATGGCCACCAGTCCCAGAGGACAAGGATGCTTGTCCTCCCCAGCCTGGACATCTAAAGAGAGGTGAGCTGGTGGTGGCAGCTTCTCGACTCCCAGCATGGGCTTAATGGCCCCGTTGACGGAGCTGTGCTTGTCTCAGCCTTCTTCGTGTTGGATTTGTGAGGGAAGGAGCAGCTCCAAGGGCTGCTGAAGCCCATGGAAAGCCTCCTGTTGACCTCATTAAGGGCTGGATCGATGCCTAATGGCAGACAAAGGGCTCTGCCTGTGCAGCGCTTCCAGTGGCAAGGACTTGAGGGGCCGAGGGGATTTATTTCCTCCCCGGGTAATGGGCACGCTTGGATAGCTCAGATATTGCACAGTCCCTTCTCCTGCTCTCGTTTCAATTCCATATTTAAACCCAGTAATAAGTGCAATAATCTGCATGTCTGGGATTAATAGAACGCTGTGTGTTTCTTGAAAGCCTCGCTGATCCCGTAGTGAATTTAATCTTTTATTACCATTAACCAGCTCATGTGGTGGCCAGCGAGCCCGGGGAGCAGCTTTCCAATAGCAACACATGACAAAGAGATGAAAATATAATAGCAGCCCCATTCCTCCCTTACCACAAAAGCAGCAACGACAGCAAGGCTCCAGCAAAGAGCCCTCTCCTGCTCCCAGAGCATTGTCTCACAGGCAGAGCACGTACCCGGCTGCTAACGGGAATTGCCAGGAAGTAATACTTATTGTGGAGGCTTTGAAATGGTAAAGGAAGAGCTTATTGAAAGGCATAGCCCTGGCCTAGGAGCAGCCTGCACTTAACAGCTATCAATGCACAAGTGCCAAGAGGAAAATGTTAACCTCCCTGGTGCCAAAGAGACTCCGCGGATCCATTCGCTGGCCGCTGTGCAATGCTATAAAATAGGAATAATGGCATGCTGGAAAAGGGCCATTGCACTGCTAGAAACGCTGCTCTTGTGCAGATGCCAAGGCTCTACCTCTGGCAGAAGGCACGGCTTCGGATCGGGAATGTCGAGGCTGTGCTGTGCCCATCGCTGCCTGCCTGGGAGCTGCAGGGAGGATGCATCGCACCCTGCTGCGGTTTTGGGGTGATTCCAGCGCCCAGGATGCTGCAGCACCTCTGCTGCTGCCGGCATCGCCGTTGGGTGCTTCTTTAGCCCGGACCCTAGCATGCGATAGGTTCATGGAAGCGCCTGGAAGCTGCCGGCATCCTGCCGCTGACCTGCGCTGCTCTGCACGTCCATCTCATCCAGCTAAACCTGGAGGGATCCAGCAGTTCCCTTCATTCCCACTGGGATTTGCGCTGGTGCAGCTCTCTTCTCACGCTCAGACAAAGCGCTCCGGAGCGGTTGGCTGTCTCTGACACACGCACCCGGCCTGGGATAACAGTGCCATTGGATCCAGATGGGGAGAGGCTCTGCTCCGGCGGTGCAGAGGGAACCCATTAGCAGCACGTTGTATTCCAAGGAATTCCTTTTCAATTTCCTTCCCGATTATACCACTTATCCCCAAGCATGAACCCTCCCGGGCTCCCTTTGGTTTATCTCCACACTAATTCCCCTCATCTTGCATATTTTCCTTTCACTTCATCCTATTTTGGTGATTTTCCTGGAGCTGGGCAGCCTGGAAGGGCCGTGCCAACGGGGAGCAGGTCTGCGCGGGGTGGTCGGGTGCCTCTTTGGGGGGCGCTGGAACATGAGCCCTGGGATACGTGGGTCAGGGGAACCTTTTTGGGGCTGATTTGTCTTTAATACAGAGTCCTACAAAGATCCGGTGCTTGCTTCTAGTGAGAGACTTTCAGTTGCAGCTTCTCCGAGCCACTTCAGACGGGATGAGAGGGATGCGCTCTCCAGGCTGCCATGGGAAGTCCTTCATTCCCGTCTCTGCCAAGCCTCTGAAGTGCATTGTGCTGCTTTTAAGTGGTTCAGTGCAGCAGCAGCCAGGCTTTGGGGGAGCAGGGCTGTGTGGGGTGGCTTTGGCACCCTGGGGAGGGCTGCGTGGAGAGCTGTGTGAGCTTGCTCACCTTCTGCATTGCAGCAGGACCTGCCTGCACCCCATCCCTGTGAGGCTTTCAAACCAGCTTGGAGCACGGCTGGCTGCAAATTTGCCCTGTAATATCCACCATATAAACCATCTTTTACATACAAACAGCCCTGCCTTTGCCTGCTGCCCAAAACCAGCACCAAAAGGGATGCACCGGGGTGAGGTTTGGTCAGAGCCAGAGGCAGGCAAAGTGCTGGTTAACCTGTGCCCAGTTTGCACACTGGAATCACACCAGATTGGGCTGTAAATGCAGGAAAGCAGCATAAAGAAAGCGTCGGATGGCAAATGGGGTTGCGGTGCTTTAGTGAGAAGTGAGCAAAGGAGCTGGGCAGAGGCTGGGCTCTGTTTCCCAGCCATAAGCTGCACTCTAAAGTAAACCTTGAGAAAGCATGGTCTCCTCTGAGGTCTGTGTCGGGGTGAGCCTCCACTCTTACTGCTGGGCTAATAAAGGCTATAAGAAGTAAAGGGAAAAGACGTAGTGGAACGGGGCTGTGTGAGAGCCAGGACCTGAGCTGCAGCTTCAGAGCTGGGCCTGGCTTTAAAGGAACCAGAGCAAATCCAAGCCTGTGGCTCCAGATGCGGGCACAATGCAGCAAGCACCAAAGAGGGCTGCGAGTTCTTGCAGGGGTTGAAGCTGTGGGCCCTGGGTAGCTCCATCCCTGCAAGGTCTCTGCAGTTTTGGGGTCTGGTTTTAATATGGTTCTTTGCTTTAAGGGAAGGTGCAGCAGCGGGTGCCCGGGCAGGTGGAAGCAGAGGGGGGGATGCTCTGTGCGAAAACCCACATGGGCCTTTGGTCACGGTGGAATATTGAGGTTTTGGGGCTGGAACTGGGTCCCAGCCCTGCTTTTCCATGAGCTCAGTGCTTGCACTGGGGTTTTGTGTGTGTTCAAGTGTGTGCCCGTGGGTTTATGGCCATTTGAGCACTTGGATGCTGTTTCCCTTCTCCCAGCTGAGCTGTGAATAAGAGCTTTGGTGTTTGCAGAGCTGAGGTGCAGGACCACCCCTCCCCAAATCCATCTCCAGCATGAAGCTGCTTTAAAAGAGCTTTTCCAATCAGGAGTGTCATCACTCTAACTCACCTCCGTGTACCCTTACTGCGCTCGAGCACATGCCCTGTTATGTCTGATGTTTAATGGGTACTTGGCATATTCTTGCCATAAGCCTGCCTGGGACCCATTGGAGATAAACTCTTCCTCCATTACCATCAACTGGAAGTTTTTATGGGCTTGATGAAAAATATACCTGGGACAAATCATTGGTTTATGGCTTGGAGAAGTAAGACAGAAGAGGCCTCCAGGCACGCAGTAGGAGCATCATCAACCATTAACGTGAAGGTGTAATTTGTCTCTCATCCTCTTTAACATAGGGCTGAGGGATACTTTGTAGGTAAATAGAACGTTCAGCTGTCTTCCTGGCACGGAGGAGAAGGGCAAACCCGCTTCCTTGGCAGGTTGTAATGGTATACATTAGCCACCCAATTTAGTGAAAAATAGGGTTTTCTCCTAATGAAGCAAATAGTTGCAGGTGAGATCGCTGGCTCGGGGGGAGCTCCAGCTCCTGCCTTTAGGCTCGCTGACAAGAGAAAAGATTTATCTCCCATTCACATCACCAGAGAGGGTTCTTGGTGTTTCATTGCCACACGCGACTTTCGGGATGCTACTGGGAGATTAATGAGGGAAGGGGGGGCCGAGGGGAGCGCAGCGCCAGTCTGTGCATGACAAACATTAATTGTCTTTCATTTCGTATGCAGATGATGCAATCAGCTGGAGATAACACTGCAGAGAACGCTGCTGCCGGGGTTTGTTGTCTGACCTTGAGAGGCCGTGTTTCCCCTCACCTTCCTGCCGGCACATCAGAGCTCACATCTTAATTACGCGCTGTGATTCCGGTTCCCCTTCGCAGACGCGGATCAGGGGATGTTAACACGTGGGACAGACAAGATAACTACCTGCAGGGCAGCCCTGGAAGGGTCCTGGTGCAGGATCATCCCTCTGCCTCAGGGAAAAGGAGCCGTCATCATCTTCCCCTTCCATCAGCTGCGGAGAGGACCAGACTGGTGACACGGAGCAGCCCCCAGCGAGGCTCAGCATCACCGCTGTGTTTGACAGCGCTGCGAAGCAGTGAGTGTGACAGGCCAGAAGGGTTTATTGGGAAAGCACTGAGTCAGTTGGATGTGTTAATGTTGAGGTCAACACTGGTTGAATACAGAGGAAACCTCCCCTTTCATCTGTGCGTCCATCTCTATCTACATCTATATATGCGCACAGTCCCCCTTTATGCGTGTGCGTATATACATGCACATACACACATACATGCAGCCATGTGTATGGCACGTGTCTTTAAGCATCCCATAGCAAAAGTGGAGCTAGCAAAGGGCGTGAATGTTCTTCATATTCCAGCTGAGCAGCTCTTGGCCGGGATTCCATCTTTTCATTAGTTTGATGCGAAGCCTTCATCCTCACTAGTATTTTTTCTGTCTTTAAGATCTTAGCGCTTATAAATGTCATCACCCCTGGCTTTTACTTGGTTCCATGACCTCGCTGGGGCTCCGGGAAGCAGCAGTGGTGCTTTATTGTTGTAAGGAGCCACTCTGCGGGTCGGGAGCCGCCGGCCCCGGGTTGCGCCTGGCGAAGCCTCCCTGGTGCTAATGCGCTATAAATAATCATCATGTAAAGGGACGCTGTCAGCTTAAATGCATCAGGCCCGTGTTCTCACCGAGTGGCAATTTGCTCTGTCATTTATAGTTACGCAGAGTCAGGGTAAAACAGTAATATCCTCATCTGCTAATAGCTCACAAGCGGCTCTCGGAGGGGAGATGACCGCGAGGAGCAGGGAGAGGTGCATCGGGGTGCAGGATCCTAAGCGCCTCGTGCCCGATACCATGGCTCTGAGGGCTCTTTGGCTTTTAAGGCTTCTCCATTCTGGTGTTCTCCTCGCTGCTTGGGTTCCCCCAACCTCTTGCTCTTGTTTTTTTCAGCCCTTTGTACCCTGGGCTCATTTTTCTTGTGCTCTGAAAGAGAAGGCTCTGGGGAGACCTTAGAGCAGCTCCCAGTGCCTAAAGGGGGCTACAAGAAGCCTGGAGAGGGGCTTCCAACCCAAACCAGTCTGGGATTCTAAGTTCTTGTTCCAAGGGATAGTTTTATTAAAGCTTGTTGAAGCTGCTTCTCTCCAACAGGCATTTTGTCCATAGCTATTGGTTTTGTCTAAGGGCTTGGGGTGCTTAACACACAAATGTTGATGTTGTATCTCCCTGCAGGAGCCCTCATTCTGCACCCCAAAGCCGCAGCACCCAGCAGGCTCAGGACTGATGCCCGCAGCCATTCGCACTGGTACCTGCACCCTGCAAGGCTGAGGTGCTGCAGGAGGTGAGGGCAGGTTTTCTGCACCAGGATCTTCAGCTGTGACCCATCCTGAGTGGCTCAGTCACTCCTGGGGCCTCCTGCCCCCGGGATCACAACAGCACCAAGGCTGGATATGGCCATTTCTGAAGGCTTTCTTCCAGGTAAGTCCTATCTGCTTGCACCAGGATTACCTGGCAGCTGTTCCCTTTGGCTCTCCATCACCTGAGGGATCTGCTATGGGTGATGCCAAGGCACTGGTTTAAATGGTACAATCCAAAGTGGCCTTTGCTTGTGTAAGGAACTCCCCTGGTCCTGCCACAAGTCCACAGGTGCTCAGCATCCATTCCTGGCAATACAGATGTGTTTAAGGCTACACAGTGAATCCCTGGTTGTCAGTTTGCTTCAGAGCTAATCCACAGTGAGCGCTTGATACTCAGAGCCATTGGCATGTGGAAGTGGTGCTTAACATCCAACGAGCCATAAGAGACAGCAGCAACAGCCCCAGTTCCCCATGGCACAGGGAAAGGCTGGGATACAGCCCCCTCATTCCAGCTTAAATGCTCTTCCCACCATCTCTCTGTGATGGATGTCCCAATTGAGCATCCTGCCTGGCTCTGCTTTGGATCTAATCCCACGTCATGACCCTGGGTACCCACCCAGCAAGCTCATCCCTTGGGATTTTGCCTCAAGGCTGCTCCACCGGGACCAAACTAATCCATTGGTTATTGAATGAACTCACCCTTTTCTGCCTGCCCGCTGTGGGTCCGAGTGTTTTCCTAACCCTTGGGATTCAGGCAGGCTTGTTTTTAACACTGTGGGGCTCTTCCCCCCCTCCTTGCTGTGCACAAACAGACAAGATAGCTTAAGAGCTCTTATCTGCAAAGGGGGAAAAAATTAGCCTTAATCCCCCATTTAATAACTTAATATCAGCAGGTAACATGTTCAATATGGCACAAGAAGCCCTGCACCGGGTCAATAGGGGAGCTCTCGTTTTTAGCAATAAACAAAGCCTGCTTTTAATTACTTCAGTGAAATTGCTTGATCCATGCATGATTAAATATTCATTCTGTGTAACGAGACAGTTTCTTTGTATATAGATCCATATTAAACTTGGCTGGCACCCTGCCCACACAGCACATCTAATAAATTCCTTTTAATGTGCTGCAGCTTTGAAGGCTTTTTCCCTCCCCTCTTCCCTCCCCTCCCTCCTCTCATTTGTATGAAGAGCTGATGTCACTGCCTTACCTGGGCGACCGGGATACACATGGCATCTTTTAGTGAAGGGAAATGATGGAATCTGGGGGAGACGGGGGGAAAATAGCCCTTCGGATGGCTCCGTGATGGATCTGCGAAGGGAAAAAGTGACTCCCAGGCCTTGTTTCTGCACTGTTTTGCCAGCTAACTACTTTGGCAGCGTGTGCAAGGGGGAAAAAATCCTTCCTTTTAAAGTAAAGCCAGGGCTGATGTAAATATTTATGTAATGTTTTATTGCAATCTGAATTGACTCCGTGATTGAAACCATTTCCTTGTAACCTCCGGGAAAACCAAATTAAGGTGTCACGTAAGGGTCTTCATTGAGGGGGTTTTAGGAGCGGCTGGACCGGGAATGCTGATGTCCACACGGGGGGTGGAGAGGTTGGCTCTGGAGGTGTGTGTTTGGAGCTGGGTGCCCTTGCCTGGATTTAAAGCCCTGCTCAAGCAAAAGGTTGGGAAACCCTCATCCTTCCTCAGTCTGGGGCAGCTCAGGCATAGGATCATAGAACAGTTAGGCTTGGAAAGGACCTTAAGATCCAGCATCCCTCCCCATGCATGGGGCACAGGGATGGGGCTTCTGGCTTACCCTGGGGGATGTTCCCCTCCTCGAAACACCTTCAGACCTTGGTCAGATACATGTGCTCTCCATTGGGCTTCATTTATCCTCTGCTGATGATGCCAGCCTGAAAGGTATAAACACTTGTATGAAAGAAGTGATGGGGGAGAGCTGGGCATTATTCAGCATCTATTAGTGTCCAAGATTCTTTGGGATGAGTCCTGTATTCCTGACAGCTAGCCTTTCGGATGGACTAAAGTGGAGTTGGACTTCAGTTAAAGCTGATGATCTTTAATTTAGCCCAGTGAAACCCTCTTGGCTCATACTGAAGGCAGCAGGCTGTGCCTGGGTCTGTTCCTATCTGCATCCCAGCCTGCATCCCTGCTCACATCAGTCAGAGAGGATCAGTGAGCTGAGCCAGCTCTAACATCAGCAACACCTCCAAGGAGCACCCTATGGTCCTCCAGATACATCCAATGACTGTGGTACCCAAGGGCCTCGGTGTCACCCACCTGCAGGGCTCCAGCACGCACCAGTCGCGCCGCAGAGGTCTCCAGGCAGAGCCTCCATCCAAGTGGTTGCTTTTCCACCACAACCCTCTCTATTGACAGTGCAAATTAACCGAAACAGCGAGCAGCTCTTGAAGTGAATCATGGATTTGTTTCTGCCATCAGGGCTGGTTGTTTAATGAAATCTAATTCAGCAGAACATAATTACTCAGTGGGAGAAAGGCCGGCCGGCTCTTCAATAATCAGATCTGCACTGATAAAGAAGCCAAAGCAGGGCCTTGGCTTGGACTGACAGAGCTGCCCTTGCCTGTGGGATGGGGCCGCTCGAAGGTCGGCCCTGTGTATGCCCCACTCACCCCATACAGTGACACTGATCTCAGGAGCAGTGCAGTTTCTGCCTGAATTCACGCTGTTCATTGGAGCCTGGGTTCAGGCTGGAACTTCTTGCACATTATCTTCAGTGGCAGCAGCTTCTCCAAAAGCTTCTCTGCTTCCCTCTCCGCTTGTTTGCTTTTCATCTCCCATTTGGGCTTTTCCCCATCAAAACCAAAGGATGTTTCCTCTAACGAGGATGCCACTGGTGTTTAGGAAGCGTTATTTTTATTGTGTGGCACAAAAAGAAGCCCCATGAATTCCTCAGAGGCCCGATAGTTAAAGCTGGAGTAAGAGACTGCTTTTAAATTTGCTCATAAGGAAACACAGGGGTTGTAATGAGCAGGCAACAGAGCTAAATGAGTGGCAAGCCAATTAGCTTGCCTTAAAACATTGGCTTCATTAGAATGAAAACAAAGCCAAACTTTTTAAAGATAATTGCATCTTTTAAATATCAGGATTCTTGATCCACGCTTGTCTCATAAATATGCATTATAATATAATCCCTTATAAAACCTTGCTCCCACTAATAAGGAGCACAAAACGTGCGCTAAACGTTTGAATTGCTGACACGAAATAGAACAAAATAAAGCAACAAAAGCAAAGAGATTTGACTTAAAACGCTCAGCCCGGCACTCAGCTGTCCCGTGGCGTGCCCGGTGCTGGCTGATACGAGCCCTGGAAAGCAGGGTCCTATGGGACACTGTGGAAGGGATGGGAGCACTGCTCCGGGAGCCTCGCCAAGCCGTACCAGATGGAGCCAGCAGCACCTGGGACTGGGATCAGCACTGGGAACCCCGCTGGGTGCTGGAGGTAAGGGACTGCTGGGCTTGGCTTCTGCTGACGGCACTGGGCACATCGGCTGTTGGCCCATCACTGTGTGGTGTCGGGGTGCCCACAATGTCCCTGTCCACATCCCATCCCATCCCAAGGGTCCCAAACCACTCTGAGTGTCTGGTGAGAGCACACTTGGGGGTATTCCTACCACAGCCATGGTTTTTATCTTGCCTGACCCTCACCGCTCAGGATTCCTGCCCTGCCATCCCATGCCCATCCTTTCCATGCTGATCCGGAGACCCCCGCATCTCTTGGGGCAATCGCAGCTCTGTGGATTCCTGCTCGCTCAGACAATGTCCTGCTTTTATAACCCAGCAGAGAGCATGTGTGATAAATCACCTAAAGCAGGGAAGTTCAAAATCGTCTCAAGTTTGCCTTTGTGCCCAAGTTTGCCACGTCTGGCACGACAGCGACGTGAAAGCGGTCCCCAAACCCCTCTCAAACATCCCTGTGTGACAATCAGGATGAGCAGGAACTAATCAGGTGTTGGTTGGGTGGTTTTGTGCAAGACAAAATAGGAAGGGAGTTATATTCCTGGTGTTCTGTGTGTGAGGATGATGATGGGTCCCTCCGGTGCAATGGAGCGGCTGCTTCTGAAGGGCAGTGTTTCGGGGGGGGGTGTTCTTATCACCTTGCAGCCAAAGGGGCTGATGCTGCATCAATCTGTGATGCTAAAGATGAAAGAGCTGAGATGGTGAATAAAGGCAGAAAAGTAAATTCAGCTTCTCTTTCCCTCCCTCAAGGTGATGAGTGCTTCCCGTGCTCCAAGCCTTCTGGAACGTCACGCTTTAAGACTGAGCTAATGGAAGTTGCTAGCACGAGCAATCTGGAGCTTCTGCTATAAGGAACCTGATTCGGTTGTCCCTTGTGGTTTTACTGATGGCTCTGGGAGGATTAGCCTGTCAAACGAAGAGCATCGCTGGAAGAAAGCGATCCACAGTTAGTGCCTTCCCTGGGAAATCCGGGAATTCCTCTTGGATTACACTCCTCCTGCTGCTTGTTGGTGATGGGAGAAGATTTCCCCCACCCCAGGTATGTGATTTGTCCACCCTCATCTGCTCCTGATGGGGTGTTGTGAGCTCCTTTTCACATTAGGTATCCGCATGGCTGGGTAATGTCATGAATGCCTTTAACTCCCTCATCCTCCTGCAGGTTTCATCCTCTTTATTCCTGTGGATGAGCCTCTCCCTTGGCTTTTGCTGCAGCAGAAGGTTACTTCCCTCCTGCTCCTTCCTTCCTTACCTGCAAAATGAAGATTTAAGACTTATTTAGCTGCCAGAGGAGACGTGAGGTAATGTACATATGGTGTTTTGAGGACACAAAGCACACACGTTATTAAATGATTGCTCTAAGTGTCATAGGCACAGAGAGCATGATGCAACGCTGGCGAAGGCATGACATGGAACCAGCAGCATGCTCCTGCATGCTTGTTGTCCCTCATTATTCCAGTACTAAGTTGTTGTTGGATGATAAAGCAGGATAATTACCAGCCACCTTTTGGAAGGCAGCTATGAGCAACATTTGCAGACTGGATAGCGGATTGGATTCATTTTCTGCCATTTCTCTTTCTTTCCCAATCTCTCTCAGGGTAAATAGGCTCCCGCAGTTCCTGCCATTTCCTGTTCATCCCGGGCTTTGTTAGGAAAATGAAGCTTCAGAATTGAGCATCTCGTCTGTTTTGTGACTTGCAGATGCTGCGTGTGCTGCTGGTAACGCTGGTAATGCGCCCAAGCACCAAGATGATGCTCATCAGGCTGCATCCGACACCAGATCAACACCTTGGGTGAGGTTTTTTCTCCTCTTTCTGCCCTTTTGGTGTGTCCAAAAGTGAAGATTCCTGGTGAGAGCTGGGAGGTTGGGCTGGGCCAGGGCACAGAGCGTGGGGTGGGAGCACTGGGCATGGGACTGCTCTTGCCTTGAATTCATTGGGAATTGGCCATGCAAACTGCCAGCAAAACACATGCACAAGGGGCTGGCTGATGAGGGCTGCAGTTACCAAACTCCTGTGTCAACGGGGTGAAAAGCTCACTGTGGTTCACCATGGGCAGGAAATAACCTGGGTCTGGCTTGGGGCCCAACGGGAGCAGCACAGCAGCAATGGGTATGGACAGACAGAGCAGAGCCGAGGGAGATGCTGGCACAGGGCAGCAGCACTGGAAGTGGCCTGAACTTTTGGGAGGCTTTAAAGCTCCAAGTGAGCATTTCAATCCTCTCACCTCTGTTTATTTGCGTTGCTGTACGGCTGCTCCAGAAATGGCCAGAGAGGTTTAAAATTGCTCCGGATTAGGAAACGTAAGAGCATCAGCGCACATTCCTTTGCTGTCTGTCTCAGTTATACACTAAACCCGTGGAAATTGGATTTGGAACAGAAACGCTGGGACAACCTTTGCTCCTGCTCTGGCTGGCTGCTGCTGCAGTGGTGTTCTAGTACATCTTTTCTCTTCTTGAACACTGCCCGGGATGGGGCGGCCACAGCTTCTTTGGGCAACCTGTGAGGTCTCCCTTAAATGCTCCATCCATCCTCTTCCCAGCCTGTGTCTGGTGCTTGGGATTGCCCTGACCCATGTACAGGACCTTGCACTTGGCATTGACAAGTTTAGATCCCATCAGCCCAGGGCCTGAACAGCCCAGGAAGGGCTTTAGCACACAACAAATTTCCTTACTGATGCCCTAATAGCAAACCATCTTGTTCTTGGCTCCCACTGCTGAAGGAGATGGTGGGGGAAATGCATTATCGGGTTTCCTTCCAGAGACGTTTTGCTTTATGGTTGGCTTCATACGCTGGTGTGACTGGAGCAGCCCACTGCGCTGCGGAGTGCTGCCTAAGTAGGGCCTGGCATTAAAGAATAATGTTAATTTTTCCTAAGAGTTGGCAGTGCTAATGGCTTTTTTGATGGCACTGCTTTGTTCTTCTGCTTGGCCAGCAGAGAACAGGCACTTCCGAAGTGAATGTGCAGCACCTGAGCGGGAGGAGGAGAAGGGGCAGGGATGCCCTCACCCGTCGCTCTGCGGCAGCTCCGCTGGCATGGCATTTTAGATGGCAAGGATGGGTAAACAGTGCCATAAATCACACTTGCACGATGTGTTCATGGAACTGGGCATGTCTTGGGTTTCCTATGGGGTTACTGGAATGTTTCCCAGTGATCCTGGGGAGCTGGCCGCTCCAGTGAGGAGCAGAGGGTGGGCAAAGCTCCGAGCATGGAAACCCTTTCCAAACCCAAGGGCTTGTGGACTCTGCCAGCTCTTCCCAGGTTTTGTGCAATTGGAAACGTGCTCTACTTGGGTTTAATCATTAATCAGGGCTTTATTTAAGCCCATCGCAACACTGAAGGGCAGCAATGATTCATCAGATCCGTTCTGTACGCTGCAAGCTTTATTAGAAGGCACTTCTAAAGCAAGAAGCTTGGTCGTTACCTGGTTGTATTTGACCCTGTCATTAGTTACTATGCATTGTGGGTCAATACCCAGGGATAAACCGATCCCTTCTCTTCCCTTGCAATGATTAACCCACATATCAACAGCGCCTGTTTGATATCTCTCCCTATAAACAGTCGCTATTTGCCAGCAGAGCCAGATGGGCAGATAATTTAAACCAGAACTTAGAATCTAGTTTCGTTCTTCGAGATCTACCTTAAAAAATAAGCCAAATCACAGGAATGCCCATGCAATCACACGCCCAATTTGTGTGTGTAATTACCTTGATTACATGTGTGCTCCTGGTAATTGTCACCACAGATGGTGTTTGGCTGCATGAATGGGCACTTGGGCATGCAGAACCGCTGCGTGTGTCGCACCAGGGTAATGGCACATGCAGAATGAATGCATGTCTGGTGCACCCTGGGCTGCAGAACACACATGAAGAGCTGGGGACAGGGGCAGACCACGTCCGTGGTCGTGGAGCTGCTTCAGCTGCTTTGGCAAATGCCATGGAGAGACGGAAGGAGGTGGCAGGGGTGTCCATAAGGCACTGGGACCTGGCTGTGGGCGGCCAGCAGCAAGTGGGTGGAATCATGGAATGGTTTGGGTTGAAGGGACCTTAAAGCCCATCCAGCTCCAACCCCTGCCATGGCAGGGACCCCTTCCACTGGAGCAGCTTGCTCCAATCCCCTGTGTCCAACCTGGCCTTGAGCACTGCCAGGGATGGGGCAGCCACAGCTTCTCTGGGCACCCTGTGCCAGCGCCTCAGCACCCTCCCAGGGAAGAGCTTCTGCCTAAGAGCTCATCTCAGTCTCCCCTCGGGCAGGTTAAAGCCATTCCCCTTGGCCTGTCCCTACAGGCCCTTGGCCAAAGCCCCTCTCCAGGTTCCCTGCAGCCCCTTCAGGCACTGGAGCTGCTCTAAAGTCTCCCCTTCGGGAGCCTTCTCTTCTCCAGGCTGAACACCCCCAGCTCCACAGGAGAGGTGCTCCAGCCCTTGGAGCATCTTTTGCTCCCTTGTTGATGCTGCTCACCCCATCTGCCTTTGTCCACTTGACAAACCAACCTTCAATAACCAGTTTCAAGGCAGGTTCCTTTGCCGTCCACGTGGGACGGCTGCTGCGAGCTGCGGCTCCATGTGCCAGTGAGAAGGCTCAGCCCTGCCTTGCCCCGGGGGGGTCTGTTGTACTGGCATGCCTGTGCCACCCTGTTTGCGCACCCTGTTAGCACCCCATTAGTGCCTTCCTGTATCACCCTGTTAGGGCATCCCTGTGCCCCCCCTATTAGTCCATCCATGGACCAGCAGCTCTGAGGCTGCATCTCCTTCTTGCTGCAAGGGCCTGTCCTTAGCTTAGAAGAATTAGAGAAGCCTGACACTGCACTTACCAGGGGAGGAGGGAGAGACTTAGGAGGCAGTCTATCTAAAAGTTATTATTAATTTTTATTGCTGCATGGATTTAGAGATTTGGAAGAAGATAAATTCCAAACAGACATCCATTACCAACCCGACAGTGTAGCTTAAAGATAACATTTACATTCTGACGGTGTTTATATATATCTGATCCCACTCAATCTGCTCCCTGTTCAAACTTTTTGCCACCTTCACAAGGATCAATACCTACATCAAAGGTTATATGAAGGTGGCCAGATTCTTTTAAGCTGTTTGCATAGCCCTCAGTTTACTGTGCTAACACAGCCTGGTACTTCTTCCAATAACTCTGTTTGCCTTGTATTAGGGCTGTTTGCTGAAACACCTAGCAGAATCCAATAGAGGACAGGCTTTCTAAACATTTGGTCACATCTGTCAATCAATAACACCAATCGGTTTCCTGATACAAACAGCAAACTCTGCCAAATCTAATATTTGCCCAAACTTTTACTGACTCTTGCTGGTTTTAAACAGTAAAAGGCAACTGAGCAGACATTAAGTGCAGAAAGGTCCTCGCTAATATTTAACTCTGGGCAAACAGAGAATAATTCCAGCAATGAAAGGAGCAAAAACAAACAGTGTAATTATTGTCCCCTTTTTATTTGGGATAATTTGCTTAAATGTACAGCTATTATCCGTTCATATGGGCAGGGATAATGAGAAGGGACCGAGCCGGGGTTTGGGCGAGCCTCCCCCGCGGGCACCCAGCGGCGCAGATTTCAACTCTTGAACCTTGCCCCTTGGGCTGAGAGCGTGTTTGTGCAGGTGATGGTGGAGCAAACAGGGCGATGTTATCGGGCTGGAAAACACCTGACTCCGAAACAACACACACACACACTCAGGAAGGAGGGACTAGAGTCGGCCCTGGGAGGGCTCCAGGCGAATCTGGATCCCTGCTTCAAACAGAAAGGACCAACAGAGGCCAAGTGTTTCTCTGGAGAGGCTGCCGGGTGGGATGGCCAGCTGAAAATGGGCCCAAGGCTCTGCCATAAAACCAAGAGATGCTTTTCATCTGCAGCCAAAAGGAATCAGAGCCCAACCAGCATCGATCCCCCAAGCTGGACCCAGCCCATGATGTGGAGCCGGGCCCCAAGCCTGGACCATGCCTGGGGATGAAACCATCTTCACGCAGTCCCTGGTTCTTAGTAAGGGGTCCCCAAAAAGCCCCACCACTCCCTTGCCCTGGTGGCTGGGAGGTGGATTGTAGTATTGTGGTTCATCTTTAATTCATCATGTTGTGGAAGGGGAATAAGTGGGACAGATAATGATCTTCCTTTGGGTAACCAACTAGATCCCTGTGACAAGTGACGCTTCTCTTTGCACTCTGAGGTGCTCCAGCTCCGCTGCCTCAAAGAGTCATTTGTCCCAGAAAAGGAGCCTAATTGGGCTCTGATAGGGAGCAGAAAATACCTGAAAGCTGCAGAGAACAGTATTTCATCCAGCTAACAGGCTGTTCGCTTTGAACACACGGAGTAACAACAGTGTGAGGTGTAGCTGCATCTCCAACGCTTTGTTTAGTGCAGCGCTGCTAAATATTAGATAATGGTGGTTAGAGAACACCTTTTGCAGAGGAAAACAGCTGAAGCAGGAAGGAGGGTTGGTGCCTCACTGGGAAAGGCAGTTGGAAACCACACTGGGAAAGGCAGTGCTCAAGGCCAGGTTGGATGGGGCTTGGAGCAGGCTGCTCCAGTGGAAGATGTCCCTGCCCATGGCAGGGGGTTGGGACCGGATGAGCTTTAAGGTCCCTTCCAACGCAAACCATCCTATAAAACCTCAGGACCTGAGTGATGAATGAGGAAATTCATGGGTGCAAAAGGGCCCTTGCGCCCCTGTTTATCATGTTTGTGTGTTGCATTGCTTACAGCGCTTGTGAAATCAAGTTTAAATCGCAGAATACATTGCCCTGTAAATCTGAGCCATCCAAAAGGACCGTGTCAGCCCCACGGTGGGACAGACCCCGTGTGTGTTCACGTCCCATCCCCGTTCCCTTCCCCGTGTGGAGATGCCATGCCAGCACCGGCATGGAGAGGTGCCACGTGCCGATACACGTGCGTGCCATGCACGGCAGCAGCACACACGTAGGGATTCACAACTCATGGAGGCAGAAGGAGCCAAGGACCTGGAGCAGCCCAGCAGCACGGTGCAGGGCAGCAGATGGCAGTGGCACCGTGGCGCTGCCTGCCCGGGCAGCCCCTGGCAGCCCATTAACATAGTAAATGCTGAGAGAGTCGCAAGATTTGGGGCTTTGGGGACCTGAAATGAACCCTCTCCTTCTCTGTTTAATGTCAAGTGCTGGGATTTGCATGTAACAGCCCAGCTCCCGGCCACGCAGATGGGAATGGCTTGGACCCTGCGGCCCCGCTGCTGGCGTTCGGCTCCATGGAGGATGTCTGAGATGGATCCAACGCAGTGCATATGGATGGAGGGAGGCTTGGGCTGGGCTTCAGCTGCTTTGGAAGCCAAAGGGATGCCCCGGGCTCATCCTGGCTGCCACCAGGGTCCCTGGAATGAGAAGCAGTGCCCGAGGCTGTGGCATGTGTCGATGGTCACATTAAGTGCCTTGAATCACAGGTCAGAGGCTCCTGTTGAATGGGCCTGGAAGAAAATGACCTGTGGAGGAATGGGAGCCCTGACCCGAGCCCCAGACATGCCAATGAGATCTCTGAGTTTATACCCAGGCTGTGCTCTAATTTGCAGGTTGAGAATGGCTGCGTCGTGCCTGATTTTCCTTATCAGCTCCTTGCTGCCCTGTTTTCCTAGACACCGAGGTGAGTCAGAGCATCGCATCTCATCTTGCACCGTCTACACTGCATTTCCTGAAGAACCTTAAGGGTGTTTTGCTATTGAGCAATTAACCTGGATGCTCCAGGTGAGGAGGTGCTGAGCATCCATCCATCATGAGGAAACAGGAGCGGGGCAGTTGTTGGGCACCCGTGGGAGCACGGCAGGATTCCTTGTGGAAGGGGGCCATGGGCACGAAGCCACCCATTGATTCCTGCCCTCAGCTTTGCAGTTTGGCCTGGATGCAGCTTGCACAAGAGGACAAGAGGTGATGCAGGTGGAGAGCAAGAAGACCCCACGGGATCCATCCTCCTCCATCCCATCGCATCCGTACCTTTGCTCCAGGTTGCATTGCCAGGTGAGGAGCATCGGTGTTGCCCAAACATGCTTTTGGAGGGTTGCACAATAACAGCTGCTGTTGCTCCCAGCTGAAGCTCTCGAGACAAGAGCCAGCTGCTGTCCCACCACCTTCAAGGCGAAACCCCAGCCCCAGTGAAGCCGGTTGTGAAACTCCCTAATTGAGAAAGCTGGGCTGAGATTTCAGCCCGCTCCCTGCCGTGCCCCAGCACGCAGCCACTGCGGTCCTGGCCATGCCAGCACAGGCTCCAGCAGCCCAGGCAGGGCTGACCCTGCAGCCTTGTTCACATTCGGTGCTCTCCAGCAGACCCACGCTTGCACTGAGGTTAGGACCAGAAAAGGGAAGTGACCAGGCTGGAGCTTGGAGCAAGCTGCTCCAGGGGAAGTTGTCCCTGTCCATGGCAGGGGTCGCAGCTGGATGAGCTTTAAGGTCCTTTCCAACACAAACCATTCTATGATCTATTAATTCTCCATTAAAATGTCTCTTTCTCCTTTAACTTATATATGAAAGGCTTCAAAAGTGCACAGTTTGGAAATGTTGGTGTGGGGGTGACAGCTCCCACCAGCTGGGACCTTTTCCCAACCTGTAAGTGATTTTGCTGCTCCAGAGCTCTTCCCTATCCCACATCCAAACTGAGAAACCTCCATGAACTACAAAGCCAGCATTATCTATTTTGTTTGCCTTATCTAGTTTGCAATGAAATCCCAAGGGATGATGTACAATATCCCGATGGATTCGGTACTCCAAACACTGCTGCCCTGCTGGCATGACTCCTTCCACGGAGCACGGTGAGGGACTACTTGGCGATGGAAAGGACATTTGGTTACCCCAAACCAGCTATCCTGGAGGAAAAGTGGTAGGGAAAGGCCCTGGATTTCATAATTGGGACACACAAGATGGTTAGGGAAGGGTGGGAAAGGCCATTACCACCACCCCACATGCCGGTCCTCCTCCCGCCCCATCCAGTTTGGGGACGTGTGTCCCCATACTGCTCTTTATTTAGGGTACGGGGTTGACCCAGAGCTCACAGGGGCTTCCACAGGAGCCAGCCCTTGTGTGCCCAAAGAGCAAAGGGAGCCTGTGCGGTGGGTGAGGACGTGGTGATGGGGATGTGTGATGTGGAAAAGGCTCTGGTGGTTAATGATAGGAGCTGGTTGCTCTTCTGTGGGTGAGTTGAGCTCAGAAACAGGAAAGAACCGGAATCCAGAGGTGATGGCTCTGCCAGACATCACCTTGGAGTGCTGGAGGTCAAGGATGGTACCCACCAGCCACCACAGTGGGTACCATCCAGGCCTGAGCTGGCTGGGAAGAGAAGGTGAAGAACAGCCCCCAGCTCTGCATGAATAACCCTGGGAGAGGAGGTGATAGAGAGGTTGTCAGGATGGGGAGGGGGCATGGGGAAGCAGGCACCCAAGGGAGGCAAGGTGAGGGACACAGGATCCCTCCTGGTGGAGCGCTGCCAGCAGGCTCTTGTAGATAAAACCCTTACTGAGGCCTCCAAACCCCAGCAGGCTAATTGTAACTCATTATGAAATGTAATTGTTTGAACATGGCACCGTGCTTTGACCTGAATAACAAGAAGGGACACAGCATCCCCCCTGCATCTATCCTGCATCCTTTCTGCATCACTCCTGCAGCCCCCAGCATCTCTCATGAACCCCCCAGCATCCCTCCTGCACCCCCCAGCATCCCTCCTGCACCCCCCAGCATCCCTCCTGTACCCCCCAGCATCCCTCCTGCACCCCCCAGCATCACTCCTGCACCCCCCACCTTCCCTCCTGCACCCCCCAGCTTCCCTCCTGCACCCCCCAGCATCCCTCCTGCATCCCCCAGCATCCCTCCTGCACCCCCCAGCATCCCTCCTGCACCCCCCAGCTTCCCTCCTGCACCCCCCAGCTTCCCTCCTGCACCCCCCCAGCTTCCCTCCTGCACCCCCCAGCTTCCCTCCTGCACCCCCCAGCTTCCCTCCTGCACCCCCCAGCTTCCCTCCTGCATCCCCCAGCATCCCTCCTGCACCCCCCAGCTTCCCTCCTGCACCCCCCAGCATTCCTCCTGCACCCCCCAGCATCCCTCCTGCACCCCCCAGCTTCCCTCCTGCACCCCCCAGCTTCCCTCCTGCACCCCCCAGCATTCCTCCTGCACCCCCCAGCATCCCTCCTGCACCCCCCAGCTTCCCTCCTGCACCCCCCAGCTTCCCTCCTGCACCCCCCAGCATCCCTCCTGTACCCCCCAGCATCTCTCCTGCACCCCCCAGCTTCCCTCCTGCACCCCCCAGCATCCCTCCTGCACCCCCCAGCTTCCCTCCTGCACCCCCCAGCTTCCCTCCTGCATCTCCTAGCACCCTCCTGCGTCCCCCAGCATCCCTCCTGCACCCCCCAGCTTCCCTCCTGCATCCCCCAGCATCCCTCCTGCATCTCCTAGCATCCCTCCTGCACCCCCCAGCTTCCCTCCTGCATCCCCCAGCATCCCTCCTGCGTCCCCCAGCATCCCAGGCAGAGGGACAGGACCTCGGAGCAGCGGGCCCATATCTTGGTACGATGCCTCATTGGGAGTGAGCCCCATGGGAGCTCTGGGCGTCTTCATATTTAGGGCCCATTGAAAACCTACAGCAGGCACTGGAGTGTGGTGGTGTTTCCCCTGTGATGATGCAGACAGAAAACACTCTGGGCTGAGCTGGGAGCAGGAGGGTTTAATTGCTCTGAGCATTAAATGTGATGGTGCAAAACACAACACAGTGCAATGGGAGGAAAGACGGGTCCAGCCCCAACACCCATCCGTCCACCCAGGCAGCAGCTCCTTGCAGACCAGGTCCTCCCCTCTTCCCATATCCCTTCGCTCCAGCAAATCTGTTTATTAGAAACAAATCAAAGCACTTTCCCTGTTTTCCTGCACACAATCCTGTCTTTGTGGCAGGCGAGGATGGAGCCATCAAGCTTGGGATTTCCTCCTCCCCTCCCACTCCCCTGAATTATTATTACTCTTTTTTTTTTCCTGCCTTTGGCAAAAATTCCACCGTTGGTTTCATGTTTGTCGAGCAGCATGAGACCCGAAGTGAAAGGTGCTGCACGAGCACAAAGCGTAATTGAGAGCCTGTGTGATGGGCTCTGCAGAAATGCCTGTATAATAATAATAATGGCATTAATAACAGGCTGTTATTTGTCACTGAGCAGAGCCGAGGCCCAGGCACGCCCAGAGCAGGCTAATAAAGAGCAGAGAGCTTCAGCCTGTGCAATGGTTTAAAGTAATATCATGTAATAACAGCAAAATTGCTCTCCGAGCCCTGCCACGGACCCGCTCGCGGCGCAGGTACAGGCAGTGAAGTTTCCCTGGGCCTTTTCCTGGGACACAAACAGCTCCAAACAGGGTTTCATGCAACCGGATACTCGCTGTTTTCCTGAGAGCTTTTGTGAGGCATTTACTGCCCAATGGGGTGGGGTTTTTTCTCCCTTTTTAGGCCCAAAAAAGGGAGACGCTGTTCTGATGGGTGAGGACATCTGGAGAAGGGCATTTCCATGTCCAGCCTCCACCATGCGCCGGAGGCACCCTCCAGGTTAGTGACTCCCCACTCAGGTACCAATAGTTCCCCAAAACAGGGTGCTAATCTCATCCAAAAGATATCAACTGACTGTGGCAATGTCCTGCCACCCCTGCATCTGCTCCCTGCTTCCATGCTCATCCGCAGGGTCGTGCGCATGGAAGTGAAGCTGGGATTTGTGGAGGTCATGGAAAAGCCATCTCTGCCCTGACTGTGCTGCCTTATCCTGGGACAGGGGGTGGGGAAGCGCGCCTGGAAATGCCGTGGGTGCCAGGAGGGATGGGTCGGGAAAGGGGCTGGAGCTGTGTGGCCGTGGCGGTGATGAAAGCTGGGGAGTTTTGTGGGAACAGCCTTGGCGCGTTTGGCTGCCCAAGGGGCTGAAGTGCAAAGGAGCGTGCGGACGCCTTCATTCCTGCAGCAGCATCCAAAGGGCTCGGGTGCAGGAGCAGCCTCCCCTCCCTCACGGAGCTCAGCTGAGAGCCAACGTCTTCCACTCGCACACGACCCGGCCCCAGTGAATTCACAAGCCAGGGGATGCAGGGGCCGCCGTGTTGGGCCCCAGCAGCGCAGGGATTCCAAAGCATCATCCAAACACCACCAGCCCTTTGCAGGGAAGGAGCCTCTCCTGCACCGGGCACTGGTGGGCTGCAAGGACTCGGGGTCTGGGACTGACCCAGCTTAGCAGAGCCCATAGGGATTCCGTATGAGGCAACAGCCCTGGCCTCGCAGTGCCTACAGCCCGCTTTGAGCAATGCCTGGGCTCTCTCTGAGGGGTGATGGCCCCGCTGTGCACAGCCCTGTGTGCAGGTGCCTCTCGGGGCTGCTGATTCAGCCAAAGCAAACAGGGAGCCGTGCCCTGCCCCAGCACAGATAATCACCCCTTTGTTCCCTCCTCTCCGAGCTGTTTGCAGCACGGTGTTTGCCTTTTAGTGTTTGTTCACACGGGCGCTTCTCGAGTGCTTGCTCTGCTCCCCCCAGTGCCTTTTGTTCAGGGCCAGAGGAGGAGGAAGAGGAGGGTCTCCTTCCCCCTGAGCCCAGCCTGGACCCTACTCGGAAGGGAGCTGGCTGCTGCAGCCTGCTAGACGGGCGCTGCTCTCTGCCTCTGTGTGCACCCAATGTGCCCACACGTCTGGTTTATATAAACCAGTGGGTGCCCGTGGGAGGTAAGAAGGCAATCAGTCTGGCGCTGCAATCTGGGAGGGAGACGGAGTGTGTCTGTAAAGGGAGTGCTAAGTGAGGAGTGCGTGGAGCTGAGAAAGGGGAGTACGGAGCAGCAAGTACCAAGCCAGGGTGCCCCCCTTTCTGTGGGGTACAGAATGCCATGGTGGTGCTCCACATGGCCCAAAATCCCTGTGCAGCCATCCTCACCCTTCCATCACCCTCCTTCCCACTGCAGGTGAGTCTCATCCATCCATCCACCCACCCATCCATCCACCCTTGCACCCACCCACCCATCCATCCATCCATCCATCCATCCATCCATCCATCCATCCATCCATCCATCCATCCACCCATCCATCCCTTCATTCATCCATTCATTCATTCATCCATCCATTCATCCATCCATTCATCCATGCACCCCTCCATGCATCCCTCCATGCACCCCTCCATCCCCCCCCTCACCCCTCCATCCCCCCCCTCACCCCTCCATCCACCCCTCCATCCATCCATCCACCCCTCCATCCATCCATCCACCTATCCACCCACCTCCTCCATCCACCCACCCCTCCATCCATCCATCCACCTATCCACCCACCTCCTCCATCCACCCACCCCTCCATCCATCCATCCACCTATCCACTCACCCCTCCACCCACCCACCCCTCCATCCATCCATCCACCTATTCACTCACCCCTCCATCCATCCATCCACCTATCCACTCACCCCTCCACCCACCCACCCCTCCACAGCACGGTGCTGCTCTCCCGCGGCAGGCACAGCGCCGGGACGAGGCACGAGGGTGCCTTGGCAAGGAGCAGCATTCCCTGACCCCATCCCAAAGCAAACCCCGTGCAGCCCCCCCGGGGTGACAAGCAGCAGCGCAGCCTTTCCGCAGCGTTTGCTCTGCACCGGTGCACAATAACGCCGTAACCTTGGGTTGTTTGAACTAGCCCGCAGTGTCACTGCCCGCATTCTCCTCAACAGTTGTACTTGACTGAATAAGCAGAGGGGGTTTTCCCCCCCCCATCCTGGTGGCACTATCCCACGGAGGGGTGATGGATTGCTTTTTCGGTTGCGCATGCTGTTATCGCCGCGCTGTTCTAATGCTAGTCAAACATCTTTGTGAATAGCCAAACTCAATAGCGGCAGTGTTAGGCTGGAAAGTCAATATTAGCTGAGCAAACAAAGCAAATAAAGAGTTGCTATTTGCGTAGCTATGAGTGTTTGTGTGCTCTGCTGCTGAACAGGGTACTTTGAAATAATCACAATAATAAAAAGGGGGTTTTGCTTCCAGGCAGGGAATGTTTTCTATTTAGGGGAGAGGAGTCGGCGTTATTAAAGTTCAGATTTGCTTCCTTAAAAGTTGTGGCTGCTCCTTGGAAGCTCTAGGGGAGCAGAGCCAGGCATGGGGAACATCTGTTGGTGCTGCTGCCCCTCGGACCGGCACTGTCGGGTCTCCCAGCCTTTAGTACCAGGAGAAGAAGAGTGGGAGTCGCATGGTCTGCAGTTATCCCTCAACAGGCGGCTCTCTGGGAGGAGCAGGGCTGTGTTTTGGGGGTGTCTCCCAGCTCTCTGCCCCGAGGATGCTGCTCTGGGGCTGGCAGCGCCTGTTTCGCTCTGCTCCAATTTGCATTTCCCTGTTTCTTGTTAAGTTCCTGGCACTTTCCAAGCTTCACTGCGTGACCTTCCCACTGACACATGCCTATTTATAACCCGCTGGCTGGGGTTTGGTGCCGCTTTGTGAGGCCCTGCGAACAAAAGCCAATAAGCCCTCATTAATACTGTATAGCCTAACGTATGCACCCAATGTGCATGCTAAAGAGGGGATGGCGTGGCCCAGCCTCATCCCAGGCTTCTTTCCTTATAGGGAACATTAAATACACATACTCAGGGGCAGCAGGTCCTGGTCCCATGGCCCCTCTCCCCCTGGACCCCTGCCTGATTAGGGATGGATGCGCTGTGTTACTGGTTTAGTCTGTGTAGCATTCCCCATGCAAAATCCAGCCCAGGATGCTTCAAAGAGATTAATAATCCATCTGGGGGATTAAATAATTGATTCTAAAGAAGGAGGGTAGCTCTGAGGTATAGGGAAGGGTTGATATATACAGATACTGTGTATGTGTTTCCTGTAGGCCACCTTGTCGTGGTCTTCCAGTGCCTGAAGGGGCTCCAGGAAACCTGGAGAGGGGCCTTGGCCAAGGGCCTGCAGGGACAGGCCAAGGGGAATGGCTTGAACCTGCCCGAGGGGAGACTGAGATGAGCTCTTAGGCAGAAGCTCTTCCCTGGGAGGGTGCTGAGGCGCTGGCACAGGGTGCCCAGAGAAGCTGTGGCTGCCCCATCCCTGGCAGTGCTCAAGGCCAGGTTGGACACAGGGGCTTGGAGCAAGCTGCTCCAGTGGAAGGGGTCCCTGCCCGTGGCAGGGGTTGGAGCTGGATGGGCTTTGAGGTCCCTTCAGCACCAACCAGGCTGGGGTTCTGTGATTTGCTGTGATTTTCTGCAAGCACCCTCTTATTGACTCCCTGCATCACTGCTGCTGCGTGGGTCTCCCTTAGCCACGATCATGCGTGGGGTTGGGGCAGCCCCATCCCTATGGACCATCAGTGCTCTGCTTCCTCAGGGCTTTTGGAAACATAAACCCCGCCACTACTAAATTCCACTTGGTGAATCTTGATACCATGAAGCACATTTGCTCTACAATTATAGCCCAGGCTAATGCTGTTTGGAATAATTAAATTCACATGACAAATGTAGTCACATTAATTTTATTTATCTTGAGTGGGTTAACAGGAACTAGCAATGGAAAAAGTAATTATTTCGCTTCTAGGGCACTGGGATTGCTGATTTGGAAACCTCTCCGAGACATATTCCTTAAATGTGGAATAGCAGCATGTGAAATGCATGAGGAGCTAATACAGTGCATAAAAATGAACATAATTTCTGAAAAATGGAATTAATGAGGCAATGAGCCTGTTTTAATGAGCACGAGGGCTGCAGTAAATGTCACCGTGCCCATGTCTTTATTGGAAATTATAATGTGCATTTTTAGAACACGCTGCCTCAACGCGAGCCAAGGGGAAGCTTCTGGAAGGGGCCGAGCCTGTGCCCGCATCCCGCTGCCCTCCAGCGCTGGGAACATCCCTGCACTAAGTCCTTCTTGCTCCTTGTGAGCTGCTAAGTCCTGCCCTTGCCATCAGCACTGCCATCGGGATTTGGACTCTATGATCTTAAAGGTCTTTTCCAACCTGGTTCAATGTCCCAGCTGGATGTGGTCCTTGCAGCGGTCGCCTCACCGTGGATCCTGCAGAGAGCGGTGACGGCGAAGAAGACCGCAGCCGCTGCGCAGAGCAGCTTCCCACATCAGCGTCCCCCACGGATGCTCCACCAGTCACAAACCTGCTGTACTTTCCCAGGGAATAACCCCCGGGCTCCAGACCTGCGTCTTTCCAATGAAAACAAGGAACTTGTCATGGCTTTTCTCAAGAAAAACAGACAAATCACGAGTGGTGACAGCCGTGCTGACGCACCGCTGCCTGCGGGGACGTCCCAGGCTCCACGCACACCTCATCCCTGCGGCTCCCCAGTTATCTGCAGGGTCCAAGAGCTCCCCATCATCTGTGCCAGCGCCGGGGGAAAGGCTCTGCTGGCACCGGTGCCTGGGTGAGGACTGGGTGGGAAGAGGAACCCAGCACAAAGCACAGGTCATCCAGGGCACATCCTCTTCCAGGAAGGCAGCTTTGTCCTGGGAGGAGATGTCCTCGTTGGCAGTGCTGGTGGCCAGGGCTGGTGGGAGGAGCTGGGGCCTCCAGTTTAGGTCCCCAAAACAATGCAGCCACGGGGAATAATTCCCCTAAGGCTCCTGCTTGAGATGACCACGGGGAACTGGGCCAGAAGATACAAAGAAAAACACAGTTTTGACCGTAAACTTCTGACCCTATGCTCCAAAACGGCTCTTTCCTTCTTCTGCACTGGGGTTTCCCTTCAGTTTAAAAAGCAGGAAAAGAAAAAGCTAAATCCAAAGGTAGTCCCAAGGAGAAGGGGTTTTCCCGTTTGTTTTCCCATGTCCAATTCCTCCATGGAGGAAAGGGGAGGAAAGGGATTCAACCAAAAGGAAGCCCTTTCATTTCCTCGCAAGGTGCTTGGTGGGGGTAGCAGGAGCACGGTCCCTGCGGCATCCCTGTGGGAGGCAGCTGATGCGACTGGAAGGCTGAAAGCACCCAGCCTCCCAAAGCCCCCGGCCTGGTCAGGAATCTGGGAAGGGCTTTTCAGCTCCAGGCTTTTTTATACTCAAGAAGAAACAAGAGCCCTGTGACCAGCGTCTTCTGGCAACCGGCTGCCTGTTTACAGACATGTACATACAACCTCCCCATTGCCATAAATCCTATTGTGCAATATTCTCCAGACCCAATTAGATTCCGACATCTGCTTAATGTTTAATTACTTTTTGATGAAGGAAATGGAAAAATTGACAAATAGCTTAATCCATCAAACGTCGGCCTTTTGTGAGCATGTTTATAGAGAGCTCACATGCCAACCACGCTGCATTTCTCTCGCTGCTCTGGCAAGGCGAAGGACAAATATTTATATTCCAGGCACACAAGATGGCTTTCATATTGTTTTCATGTTTAACTGATTTCAAATGAACTAAGATGGCTCTTAATGTGGTTACAAGGATTTGCCATTAATTTTCACTTAAAATTGGATCCAGCTTGCTCCATGCCTCCAATCTATTAAAGTTAATAACGGTTTGTTTAGAAGCCGTGGTGCTCGCTGCTGGCTGACTGGCACACGCTCGCCTGGTGGAAACATCGCATTCCTCTTAGACTGAAATGAGAATCAAGCCGAGAGGATTTCTCCTCTTTTGGAGTGCTTAATGCAGGATATTTTGGTTAATGCTATGGGTGAAAGACAGCTCTCCAGCACCTCCAAACCCTGGGAAATGCTCCTGCTCTGCCATGGGATGCTTGGGCCCATCCATCTATCCATCCATCCATTCCTGTGCAGCCCCCAACCCCAGCACAGGGCTGGATTTGCCTTGCCCACCCTTCCACTGCTTTTGGGAAAGGTGTGGGAGAAGGAAAGCAGCTCAGCTCCCTGATACTTCACTTACACATTTAATAAAGGGAATAAAATATCAGAAATGCAGGAAAAGCTTTAATAATTCAGCGCCGTCGAGTTGTTTCATTACCTTAATATTTGCAACAGTTGCCAGCAGCTCTTGACACCTTTTCTCACTCATGATCTGAGCCAAAAAAGCCACGAGGAAGTACAATATATTCCCCTGCCCTCATTATGTTAATCACAGCATCACAAGCCTTGCCTTTAAGTGTCCTCGCTCCCCGTGACGGAAAAAGAAGCGCAGCGCAATAAATCTGACCTAGAATAGTTGTTAGGAGGAGAGAAAAATGCGTAAAGCATGAGGAACCCACTGATCTTCCTCAGAGCATCTTTGAAAACGCTGTTATTAACTGACAATAAATCTAACAAACTTTATAATTAGGTTACTTCTTCCCTTTGAACTCCCATTGCCGGAGCCATTAGCGAGAGCAGCGCTGTGATTTATGAGCGAGAAGCAGCTCTAAGTTCGTCAGTTTATCGGCTTTTATTTTAACAGGCATTTGTTTTCCCGTCTCCGAGGAAAGCCTTCTGCTCCCTGAAGCTTTGTTGGAAGCCATAACGTGTCAGGTTGTTTTCTTTTCTCTCCCTGCCAAGGCTGCCAGCCAGCATCCCAATTAGCCCCAGCGGTGATGATTTCTGGGATGAGGGGAGTTGGCCGCTGGGAGCTGGATGAGAAGAAGCAGGTTCCTTCCATCTCGGCCATCAGACGGTCACAATCCCTGGTCACGCCTGGGCTGGCATCCAAGGGGAGCAAGGAGAGCCAGAGTTGGGAAATTTTCCCCTGGTTTTGTGGATGTGTTTGTATTCCGAGCCGGAACCATCTGGGAAATGGGGAGGAGGAGAAGCGGCCCAAGCGCTGCCAGAACGTTTTCACGTTTATCCCACAAAGTTGCCTGAGAGCTCCCAATAATTTCACTGCATAATGAAACCCCCGCTGCTGCAAGGTGGTGTCTGCCCCATCCCTGCACAGCATCACCCACATTCCTTCTCTTCCAGATGGGCAATGGGCACGGGGGATCCACACTCACCTTCCCCAGCAACCCTCCCTCCCTCCTGCAATAACAGTTCCCTGGGACTGCGGGCACCCAGAGGCTTTTTCCACCCTGATTAAGGTGATTCCTTGCATCCGTGGGGAGGGATGGATGCTGCACTTGCTGCAGCGGGCGCAGTGCGTGGGCCAGGCTGGCTCAGACCCTTTCTCTTAACAACCTCCTGGAATCAGCCAATTCCCTGCAGGCTTTCTGCTGTCAGGTCATTCCTTTATGCCAACACAAGAACCCACCAAGCTCCCCATGAAAAGGCTTCGATTTCCACAGCCACTCGGCTGGTTTTCCCACTGCCTGCGCTGACACAGAGGGGGTTTTTACGGTGCATCAATTACTTCCAAGTGAATGGGAGACATTATGTTATTAAATCCCACCCTGCCTCTCGAGGTGCTTTTAATTTGTATGTTTAGCTTTAAATTTCTCCAGGAGTGCCAAACCTTGTATTTGTTTTCCTTGGGCTATTTTCATTTAGGGTTTCGGTAACTGTCAAAGCCTGTGAGTTAATTGTAGCTCACAAGGTTATCTTTCAAAGTGAACTTATATTTCTGTCATGTGCCGGAGCCAGTCCTTGACTGCCTATCTTTATGATGCTGTAGGTTTTGACTCGTGTAATTACCCTTTGAGTCTAAGCTGATTATGTAGACTTTATAACCGGTGTTTGTTTAATTTACCCACAGTGTGCTGTTTGTACAGTGGCTCTGAAAGTAAACACGGACCTGATTCAACATCCCAGCCTGCCACCAATGGCCGCTTTCCCAAAGAGACACTAGAATGAACAGCGGAGGGGCTGCGGGAGGGACGCGGCGATGCTCGCGCCGCTCCTTGCATGGGGCTGTGGAAGATGAGCCCCACCAGGAAGAGCTGGTTTGGAGATCAGGGTTATCTGAACCCAGCACGAAGGCGCTGCCCTGTGCTGATGCTGCCACATTGGTGGCTGGATGAAGGGAATGGGATCTGCATCCAGCGGTGCCAGCAGGGGGAGAGGTGACAGGACAGGGTGGATGGGGCTTGGAGCACCCTGCTCCAGTGGAAGGTGTCCCTGCCCATGGCAGGGCTTGGAACTGGAGGAACTCTAAGGTCTCTTCCAATACAAACCAGTCTGGGATTCTATGACATGTCTGTCTGTCCCATGAGCACACAGGAGGACAAACATCTCTGTCCATGCACCCGCAGCACCGGGATTAGAGCATTTCATCACGCATCCAGCACTGCATCCCAGAGCTCCTCGGGCTGACCCAGCTGCAGTGGGCTGGGCTTTGCAGGACTCCTGTAAATGCACTCATTTCTCATTAGGAGTAATTAGCCCTTGCAGTGACACAGTGCTTTACACGGGCCAAGGTGTTTGGGCAGCGCCCTTGATGTGACAGCACAGGTTGGATCCTGCCTCCTTTCCCTGCCAGGGCCAGGGATGGGCAGAGCATCCCCGTGCTGCAAGCCATGGTGCGGGGCTGGGGACCCTCAGAGGGGCTGAGCAGGTGACACATCCTGAATGGGTATTTGCACTTCCATTAATCAACAAGCTTTACACTTGCTCTTGAGCAGCTCCAGCTCCTACCACTATCCAGTCTCTCGCTGCGACGGGTTGAAACGTGTGCGTTGTACCCTGGCTGGGTCTGTTGTTTGCCCTCCCAGCCATGCCGATGCTCCTTCCCCTGCACAACCCGGAGCTGCCCTCGGGAATGCTGCTCTGTTCAGGCACCGAGGACCGAGGAAAAGGCACCGGGAGAGGCAGAGGCACTCTCGATGCTGATGGAAGGCAACAGGCAGAGCTTTCCCCAAGGGAATGGGAGCAGGCTGTGCAGGCCGAGGTGGCTCTATGGAGCACACAGGCTCCCGAAGCCCTCGGTGCCAGCTGCTCTCCAGGCTGGTTTGCCCTGCAGAAGGTGTGAAGCGGGATGGCCGGCGGCCAGCATTCCTGCGGGATCCTTTAATCGAGGGTTTAGACACATTGGAAGAGCTCCTGGTTCGCACAGGCGCTGTGGGTGGTTTCCTGCTCCGTCCTCCCTGGCCTCACAGCACCGGTTGCTGCTGCTCCATGTCTCCCATCCCTGCTCCATGTCCCTTCTGCCTCCTCCCATCACTTGATGCAGCAGCCACTTGGCTGCTCAGCTGCACTTGAAGTTGCCTCCTCCTTTCCCTGCAGTTCCTATGCGCACCCCGAGCTGCTATAGGGATGATGGATGCTGTTTGCTCAGTCTAGAAGGGCTGGGGCACTGGACCGGAGGGATGGGGATGGGCACGTGCAGCGTTCAGTCTCAGCAGAGCAGCTCGGAGCGATCTCCTTACCCATCCCCAGGGCTGCGGGGCGTCACTGATGGGGTGCACACTGGTGCCATTGGAACCAGCACCGTGCTGCTGGAGCCATCCCAGTGCAGCCCTCCCGGGCGAGGGGCTGTGCCTGGGGGATGCTCTCAGCACCCTCGCTGCTTGCTTTGGCTCCAGAACAAACCTGAGGGTGGTTAATGACATCTGTGAGCTTTCCAGCTCCCACCCTGCTATTAGGGCTGCCCGGTGCTGCTCTGAGGGCTGAGCAGGGAGACCTGGCAGAGATTGTGCTTTGGCTCAGGGAATCCAATCCAGACCTTTTCTAGGGGTTGGGAAGAACATAAAAGCCCTCCCTGATGGCACTGGATGGGCTTTGAGGGGGGGTTGCATAGGAGGAGCACCTGCCCTGGTGTTTGATGGGATAAGGGTGGTTTGGAGTGGGAGAGGAGCAGGCAGGGAGCTGCAGAGGCAGGTGGGGATGGGAGGTGTTTGCTGGGCGAGGAAAGGAGCCTGATAAGAGCCTGTGAGACAGCCTGGGGTCATCCCCGCTGGCTCTGGTGCTCCTCCATCACCTCCATCTGCAGAGATAAAAGCGCTCAGAAGAAGCTGGAACTGCAGGAGTGGGGATGTGGGGGATGCTGCTCGCTTCAGAGGGAAGCTCTCCCTACCTGCCAGCTTCTTATTCCCCTTTCTTCTTATGGAAAGTACTGGATGCTCAGCCCTGGGCTGATAAAAGCCTTTTCCCAGGTGGGTTCCTTGTGCTGGGGATCAGGGATAAGGCTGGGATCAGGGTGAAATGTGTAGGGCTCAGCCCATGCCCACCCTGGTGCAGTGCACCCTCAGGGTGCTGCAGGCTCCATACATCAGAGGGTTTCAAGCCCTGCCCCGGGGCTGGGAACATCACAAGCAGCGCTTCCTTTTCTTCCTCTGGTTTTTAATTGCTCTTTAACCTCTGTTCGTGCATTCCTGGTGGTGTGGGTGTCCTCGTGTGCGGGTCGGAGCAGACAGGGAAGCTGCCTGGTGCCAGTGCGCAGGGATGGGTTCATCCCAGCTGCTTGCTCTTAGCCTCTAAGGATGCAATAACCCCCCAGAGGCTGCCAGATGGTGGTTTCAGGAAGGTGTCAAGAAGCAGGGGTGCACTCAGGCTGCTGGAATAAGCCCAATGCCTCCTCTTGGGTTTAAGAGCCTGATGGGCTTTCAGCTCTCTGGCACTGCAGAGCACGCTGAGCACCTCTGCCCTCCTCGGTGCTCTGCAGTATTCAGGCTGCAGGAGGGGTTTTTCTTCCCTTTCTCACTGTCACTGCAGATTCCCAGGCTCAAACCCCAAATCAGCTCCCCTGGAAGATCTAAAACACATGAAGCCCTAACAGCTGCCTCCTTCCCTTATGGGACATCTGTCCCATATATATCCCCAGCTCCCAACCTGTGCTAAATCAATATCTCTCCACAGATGGGTAGAGAGATAAATTCTAAGGAATAAGCTTAATTTTATTAGTGTCTTCTGAGTGGCCATTGCGTGACAGCTCAGTGCCAGATTGACAAGGGTTTGATGTTCAGTAATAGCACATCAGCAGGGCCCTGGTCCTTTGATGTATGATAATAGCGCATCACCCGAACAATGGCGTTTTGATATATTGTATTAGAACATAATCAGAGGGATGGGGCTTTGATATATTATGTAAGTAGATCATCAGAGTGGTGGTGCTGTGACATATTACCTTAGAGCACTGCCAGAGCCACCGTGCTTTAATGGATTTCACTAATCCATCACTGGGGCTGGGGCTGGCGGGCTCACTGCAGGGCATCCCTGCTCCAAAAACCTCACCAGTTCCTGGGATAGCTGGAGTCTTTGAGGCAGTCCAGGCAGGAAATGCTGGGGGGGGTTTGCTTTGGGGCAAGCACAGCATCATCTCTATGGGCCTGATGTGGGGCTCAGGGACCCCAGGTTGGAGAAACCCCCTGCACATAGCCTGGGGCACGGAGAGGGATGTCGCTGAGCTGTTCGGACATGATTATCTGGGTGCCAGGTTTTCTGGGTGCCAGGTTTTCTGGGTACCAGGTTCTCTGGGTACCAGGTTTTCAGGGCTTTACTTTCAGAGCAGCAGGCACACCGGGTCTTTCCATCACCCAGCGATGGGTGGCTGAGGGCCAGGACATGTGCTTGCACAGCGGTGACGATGCTACCTGCACTGCACAGAGCTCAGCTTGAGTTTTCATCTTCTGGCTGTGAAATGGAGGGTATATCCAAAGGGGGCTTGTAAGGACAAGCTGGAGCCGATTCCATCCCCTTGGCCGTGCCCTGATCCCAGTGCTAGAAGGCATTCTGGACATTTCAGCTCTGCATAGTGAGGTTTCACAGAAGTGCCCATTGATGTGTCCCCTGCATTGGATGTTTTCTTGGTTTAGGTTTTTTGCTGGGTGGTTTCTCTTGCTTTAGGCCCAAGCAATCTTTTGCCCCAGCCTAAAATCCTGCCTTTTCCTCCCCACTTCAAGTAAAACATCATCACAAAGGAGTCTCGGCTGAAACCTCCTTTTTCCCTCGCTGAGATGAGCACGTTTCCTCTCTGAAATAGAAACATTTCATGGTCCTGGAGCCCTTTAATTTCTTTTTTAAGTTGCATTGGCTGCTCCTGAACTTGTTTGAAAACAAGGGAAGAGATTTTCTATTTTAAAAATGCCAGTGTAGGAGCTTTCAGCTCCCCAGACCCTCTGCCGACAGGGTGAGGATGGGGCTGTGTGTGGCTGAGCGGCTTCCCAAGACCTCCTCCAGGCCCTCGACATGGATGTCCGACCTGAAAATGAATTCAGAAGAAGGAGGCAAGGTAAGAGATTGCCAAAAGGGACCCCTTGGACGTGGAGAGCAGCACTAATATTTTAGGAAATTGAAATTCCAGCCATGAAATTGCCTATCATTTATCATCCCCAACCACCTTACGAAGTAAGAAAAACAGGCATTAAGCCTTATTGCTTCTTAAATACTTACGATCTCTGGGAAAAGCCATCTAATCTACTGGCTTTGATAGGTGTCCTATGAAAATGAGCGTGGCAGGAAGGGCTGGGTTAAGATGTGCAGTTACACACGTGTACAAATGATGTCAAGCTGTTGTTGAGATGCTCGGATGCTGAACCCCGGCTTGGCGGCTGCTGTATCCCTGGTGCTGGGATGGTGCCATCTCCAAAACTAGCACAGGTGAGGACACCTTTTCCTGTTCCTCACCAGAGCTTTCGAATCTATAACTTTATGGACAGGGGCTGGATTAAAAACCAAGCAGCAGGGCAGAGCAAAGAAGAGGCAGTGGATTTCCAGGCTCAAGCCCCTCTGAGCCCAGAAGAGCAAGGTTTGTCCTCAAAGCAAGGAGAAGGCTTTGCTGCTGCAGCATCTCACTGAATGGCTGTTTCCTGATTTAAAGGCTGGCAAACTCCTCAGCATCTCTCCCCATCCCCAGGGCACTGCTGCACAGTGAGGTGCTGCTGCAGCTCCATGCCCTGAAACCTGCCCATCTTCAATGGGCAGACCCCAAAACGTCCTTGTGTTACCACTGGGAGCAGTGCTTGGGCTTCTCACCAAGGATACCGCGAGGGTTTCCCCCCTCACTGCTGAGGTCCATGGTGCAGGGATGTTCCTTCCCCTCCATGGCAGTCTGGATCTGGCGCCATCTCCTGCATGGTGCCTCCATGACTGGGCCCCATGTGCCTCTTTTGCCACCTTCCAGTTAATTAGCTTGAAATGGAATGGAGAGCAAGACAAAAAGCCCCATTGGGCAGCATGGCGTGGGCTGGAGGCATCTCTTGGGCCTGTGCAACGTCCTGAGCTCCCTTCTGCCAGGGATGGGGTTGTGGGTACCCGGTTCTCCTGTTTTCCAAGGGTTTCGGGGATGCCCCTGAGTATCAGAGGGTGCACAGGGTGAGAGCAAAGAGGGGATAGGTTAGAGAAGTGCTTGCTGTGGTCACCATCATCATCCTCCCTGGGAACAGGGGATCAGACGGGATGTTTGGTTTGTGTTGGAAGGGACCTTAAAGTCCATCCAGCTCCAGCCCCTGCCACGGGCAGGGACCCCTTCCACTGGAGCAGCTTGCTCCAAGCCCCTGTGTCCAACCTGGCCTTGAGCACTGCCAGGGATGGGGCAGCCACAGCTTCTCTGGGCAATGCTGACGTTTACCTGCCAATGGCCAACCACAAGGCCAAAAAAATACCTTGAGAGGAAGCAAACAAACCAGCCAACCAAGCCTCGAATGATAGGGGAACATAAATTATCCAGAACTGGCACGGAATGAAAGTGTTGCATGGTCCCCTGACAGCAATGGGATGAATAACTGATGATGATTAGTTAAATCATAACATTGCTCATGCCATGCATAAATGATGAGCCAACTGCTCGCAATGCCCTGATGAGATGCAGCGTTCGTAGCTTTCTATCATTCCCACTTTGTAGCCCCAAAGAAACTACCACATTTCTGCATTTTTGTGTTATCTGGCACATCAAGCAATGCGACAATGAATATATATTGACCTTATTATAGCAGCCGGCTGCTTGTGCCAGAAGCAACCAGGCATACTTTGCACAAATTAAAGCTGTCAGCATGTAATTTATGGTTCATTGCAAAAGAGGAACAGAACTCTGAGGGGAACATTGTGGTTTGGGAAGCAGGTAGGTAGGCAGATGAATTGCATGATAAAATATCTTGCTAATGATGTGATGTTAAAGCTCAAGTGTCGTTTTCATTCTGGTTTGCACATTTTTGTAGCTGTTTCTTGCTCAGGATGATTTTCCCCTTTCCACACTTGGGTTTGTTGGTGGTTTTGTTTGGGGTTTTTCCTTTCCAAAAGAGAAATTACCGGTTAAACCTGAAGAGGATGAAGTAGGTGTGATAATGCATGAGCAGAGCCCGTGCCTGAAGACAATGTGGTGGCCCCCTGAGTGATGTTCGAGCCCTGTAACAGGAAGGGGTCTTATGGGTGCTGCCAAGAGCCTTGACACAGGGGCTGAGTGGAGATGATGGAAGTTTTGCTCTTTTTTTCACGCTATAAAAGGAGTCTTGGAAAGAAATTAAATGAAGAAATCAATGTGTGAGCATTCACTCCCATGGGCACGGGCACACGTACATGTGTGTCAAGGGGATGCTCGGCGCTGCAAGACTCTTGTGCCAACATCATTTGGGTTTGTGGTTCTGGGTCTTTTCCTGCTTTTTTTTGTTTCCCAATTGCTCAGCAGCTGGAGGAAAAGGGGAAACAAAGGGGAAGAAGTGGGGTGGGATTTTATCACCTTTGATAACACACGGAAGCATGGGAACGTGGGAGCCAAGCGAGGAAGGGAAGGGGGAGGCGGGAGGAAGCAGGGATTTATACCCCGCCATGCAGAGAGCTCTCTTTAGTCCAATAAATAAATGATAAAATAATTAGATTCTGAAACAAACCATCACTGAATTATTGAAGTGCTCACCTAGGAATAGCTCTGACTCAGCCAGGCGAGCGCCTCTCCTTCTGCTGCGGGAGCCAAAACCAACACGCGGCGCGGTGAGGCACCTATGGTTGAGAACCCGGGGTTTGCTCCACCTTGGAGCCAGCCCAGTGTGGCTGGATAGGTTTGGCACAGCAGGGATGGGGGGGAACATCCCTGCCCAGGGCACGGTGGGGACTCGGGGAGCAGGAGGTGTTCCCATCTCAAGGGGTACAACCCAACACCACCATGCTCCTCTGCACCAGCGGGTCTGCGGATGGGGCTGTGCGGTGGCGCATCCCTTGGGTGGGATGTGCTCTGAAACACCAGTTTTATTTCTCCTGATCCCAGTGATTTCCTCACTGGTGTGTTTTGCCAGCTGGGGTCCACGTCTGCAGTGCACAGGTGGATATGTTCCTTGCCATGGCAAGAGGAGGCTGGGCAATGCTGTCGGTGGCAGGGGATGGAGTGGCCCAGGGCAGCCTGTCTTATGGTGGGTTTGAATCCCAGCTCTCCAGTGGCTAAAGAAAGGTAAACTGAGGCTGAGGACTGGCTCACAGGGGTCCTGCCGTGATGGGAGAGTTTCCCAAGGAGGTACCAGAGCCATGTGCTAAAATGCAGAATGCCCCATCCCTGGCAGTGCTCAAGGCCAGGTTGGACACAGGGGCTTGGAGCAAGCTGCTCCATGGAAGGGGTCTCTGCCCGCGGCAGGGGTTGGAGCTGGAGGAGTTTTACATTCCCTTCCAACACAAAGCATTCCATGATTCTCTGAAATCCACAGGCTGGCATCAGTGATCCCCAGCACTGGTTCTTCCTCTGTGGACACCTCAATTGCTGTTCTTGGAATGCAGGTCCTCAGTCCGGCTCCTTTGCCTGGGACAGGATGTTTTGCTGCTGTTAACTGGAAGATGACCGCAGCCAACACCAGCGCTGCCAGCCCAGCCAGAGCTCCGTAGTGCCTACCAGAAAGGGGGGGGAACAGGGGATATTTTTTAACCAAACCCCATTTGGCTGAGTGCTGGCACTGCCTTTGAACCAAATGTGTCTCTGCAGCCATTGACAGCTCAGTAACAAGAGTGGTGGCAGCATTCGCGAACTATTAGTGTTAAATTATTCCAACAAAAGCAGGCCTTGATGTTGTGTTGAAGTTGATAACTTGAGGATGTGTTTGAAAAGGATAAAAGCTTTGCCTTCAAAGGCTGGCTCCTCGTTTTGTATGAGACACACTGGGGAGCAAATTAACCATTTTTGTGACGGAGGCATCATTCTAGAGGCTAATGAGCAGTCGGGGCTCCTGAATTGGAGACTGTAGGTTAAAGAAGTAATGACAGAAGAGCTGCTTTCCCGACCTCCGTGGGCACATCTCGAGTGCCACCGTGTCCTGCCTGCGGCGTGAGCAGCCAGACCCTGGGCCATAATGATGGGCTAATTTAGCCATCAGTGACCATGCACAGGGAAACGAGGCACAGGGAAAGGTGCGGGAGGAGGGACGTGAATCACGAAGCGTAAAGCTTCAGCAATAAAAAAGTGACCTGGATTAGTAACAGGCTCGGGTCGTGCCCTGGGAGCTGTGCTGATGGAAGGATGGAGGAGGGAGAGCACCACATGGTGCCTGGGTTTCCCTGCACCGGGTGAGGAGCATCACCATCACCTTGGGGTCAGGCATGGTGCTTTCTTCCCCTGGGAAGTGGGTGTTTTCGCAGGGCTCTAACAAGAGAAAAACAACTTTTTCCCTCAGGTCCATAAGGTTTGATGGGAGCTGAGTGTGGGAGCACTGGGGTTACCCCCTTCCCAAACTTGCATGCTTCTCACCCTCCAAGAACCCAGCATCTCAAAACACGGGGTGCAAGCTTGGTGTGATGATGGGTACCACTCGTTGGAAGCCAAGATCCACCCCACGTCCTGACGCCGGTCCTGGGGTGATGCTGGCCCCCTGCCACCAGCAGAAAGCCACCCCGGTGAGCAGCAGCGTGAGGCTGGGTTTGTGCCAGCTGACACGGAACCAGGGCTAAATTTGTCCCGTTCACACTGGGGCGGAGTGACAGCGGCGAGGGCAGGGAAGTGCCTTCCATTGCCAGCGCAGTACAGATAGGACGGGGGAAAAAAGGTTCCTGCTGGATTAGCACCCTTGAGGTACTTGAAGCTGTCACTTACAGCGTGCACGATCCCGTTGCTTGACCTCTGCTGTGCGCTAGGGCCGGGGAGAGGGTGGGGGAGAGGAGAAAGAAAAGCCTTTTCCATAGGATCCCTGTTGGAAGCATGCGAGAGCCCGCAGAGCAGGGCCGGCGCTGCAGAGCTGAGGCAGTCATTAGCTCTATAAGCACTCGCTTCAGCTGATGGAACAGAAGCTGCGATTCCAAACGTGCCCCCGTCCCCCTGCGCCGGGAGGGCCGTTATTAATAGCAGGAGGAAAGAGTTTGTATTTCTCTCCTCCGTGGTGCTCGGGGGGGGGGCAATGACCTCAGTGTGAAGCAACTTGATTCGCTCCTGCCTCTTGATTTATGTGGGGAATCTGCTGCATGATTAGCGCCTATCATCAATAACGGGGCGGGCGCGCTGACAGCTGCTGGGCGCAGGGCAGAAAACCCGTGCAGCAAACAGCTACAGATCGCCCCGACGGCCCCGGTTCCAGCGCACGGCGGCAGCTGCCGATGCCCGGCCCGGGGGAGCAGCCGGGGATGGCGGAGAGGAGAGGAGAGGATGCTCCGTGTTCGCACCCCCGGCGCTCCTCTGCCGCGGCGAGGGCAGGCGGGGATGGGTTATTTACGGCAGCCCGGGCTCGCTGGGTCCGCTGCTCCGGAGGGATCGCCCCTGCCAAGAGGAGCGGAGCCGGGCGGGGAAGAGGTTTTTTTTTCCCCCCTTCCCAGACAGAGATTTTCGGGTTAGAAATAAGGTTACAGGGAAGCCTGGCTTCACAGGTGAAGGCTTTCTGAGGGTTTGGCAGTGCTGGAGCAGCTCTGCTCTGAGCCAGGCTGAGAGAGCTGGGCTGGGGCAGCCTGGAGAGGAGAAGGCTCCTGAAGGGGAGACCTGAGAGCAGCTCCAGTGCCTGAAGGGGCTGCAGGAAAGCTGGAGAGGGGCTTGGGACAAGGGATGTAGGGACAGGCCAAGGGGAATGGCTTGAACCTGCCAGAGGGGAGACTGAGCTGAGCTCTTAGGCAGAAGCTCTTCCCTGGGAGGGTGCTGAGGCGCTGGCACAGGGTGCCCAGAGAAGCTGTGGCTGCCCCATCCCTGGCAGTGCTCAAGGCCAGGTTGGACACAGGGGCTTGGAGCAAGCTGCTCTAGGGGAAGGGGTCCCTGCCCGTGGCAGGCTCTGGGGCTGGATGGGCTTTGAGGTCCCTTCCAACACAAACCAGGCTGGGATTCTGTGAAAATCACCCCTTTGAAGTTGCCTTTTGCTCATTGCAAGGTCTCAACAGGGCAAGGATGGGGCGCACTGGGCAGAGCCCCAGGGTAGAGCTGGCTGGAGGATGCTTTGCCTGATACTTCCTCTAGGAAAAACATGTTTTCCATAGAGAGGCCTGCTTTGAATCCTGGCTCTCGTGTCAGTCTGTGCCACTGTTACTGGTTAACTGCGCTTTGATGTTGTTATTTCACTCTTTCTTAAAGCCACAGAGCACATCTGCTGAAACCTGGTGTTTGTCTGCACCTGGGGTGTCAAAGCGGGGAAATGCCTCTCCTGGGATGATGTTTCCAATGGGAAGGTTCACACCTTCCCCCTGCAGCACCCAAATCGGGCCCCTTGTTGATGCCTCTGTTTCCTGGATGGTGATGAGAGAAAATGTTTTAGCTGCTTTTCCTTGAAAAGTTCAGCATTTTGCCTTTCTTCCCTGTTTGGGATGAAAACCGCTCCCAGTGCTGAGATGAGTCATGGACACAAGCCTCTGCTTTCTAACCGGGCTCTTTAATTCTCCTCCAGGACATCAGTGCTGCCAGCAGCGGCGTTGCGGTGATGGCCTCGGAAGGGGCTGGACCAAGAGGCTTGCTCCAGGCTTGGCAGGTCCCATGCTGGAAGTGGGGCCGGGATGTGCACCCCATGGCAGGCATGGTGCTGTGAAACATCATATCCCAAGGAGGGTGGCTGTGATTTCCCTCCCGCAGAGCAGGGCTCAGGCACTGAGCTGGAAAGCCAAGAGGTTCCTTACCCAGACACATGATGAGGTCTCCTAAAGATGAGGTCTGCTCACTGCATCGCAGGGAATTACATTTGCTTTCCAAAACAGCATCCTCATCCTCCCATTGGTGTCTGTGTTCCCGCCTGGTTCCAATGGGAGATGTGACACGCCATCCAGCAACCAATTTGGGCTCAGGAAGGCTTCCCGTTATCCGGGATGGAAACCCAGATGGATGCTTCAGAGCCAGCTCCAATCTGCCGGCTCAGCCCTAGGTGAGCTTGCCCCCGGCCCCTCTCCCACCACGGGTTATGGGTCACTTGCAGTTTCTCTCAGCTTTCTTTTGAAGACAATGCAAGCGTCAGGGCTGGTTCAGGGCTGGTCAGCCCCATCTGAATTCCTCCCCAGCTTCCTAAGGCAATTTCATGAATTATACAGTGTGGTAACAGAAGGAGCTAAATAAAGCTGCAGCACCAGCCCTGTTTGATAAATACACCCCAGCCAGCCAGGGAAGCGATTTGCAAGTCAAAAGCAGGGCCCACGGCGAGCGAGCTGTCGATGGCAAATTGTTTAGATTACTGCTGGGTCAGCACCACTCGGTGGTAAATCCCATCAGCTACGAGGAAAAGGAGGAGGGGGCTGTGAAACAGCAGCGGGCTCGCCGTGGGCTCCCTGCTCCTACCGGGCCAACAGGCAGGCATCACTGGCCAAACTTGTGCTCCTTCCTCCACCGGCTGCTAGGTGAGCCCCGGGGAATTCAGTAGGTGATGGCAGGAGGTGTTAGGAAGGGAGGTGACCCCCAGCTCCAGCCTGATCCCAGAGGATCCAAGCAGCCACCAAGAGAAGGAGCAGGAGCAGGCACATAGGAGGTGCGGGCTGAGGAGATGCTGCTGGAAGCCCACCATAGGGGACATGAGCTGCTCTCATCATGCTCAGCTGCTCTTGATGGGCAAGGTGAGGGCTCTGAGGAGCACACCCAGCTCCTTAACCAGCACAGCCAGAGGTGGGTGTCAGTGCCTGCATTGCTGAGGCTCTGTGATAAGCAGCACTCGCTGCTTTCCTCTGCCTGCTCTGCAGCAGCCTGGAGAAGGGAGAGGTGAGGATCGCTCCATTGATGTTTGCAAGTGGCTTTGAGCATAGGGCATTGTGCTTTTGTGGCAAGACCTGTTGGTATTGAGGAAACGGGAAAGACATGGACCTGATGGAGAGGGTCCAGAGGAGATCACAAACGATCAGAGGGATGGAGCAGCTCTCCTATGAAGAAAGGCTGAGAGAGTTGGGGCTGTTCAGCCTGGAAAGACTCTGGGGAGGCCTTATCATGGCCTTTCAGTACGAGGGGTGATGGTTTCAAACTAAAAGAGGGACGATTCAGGCTGGATGTGAGGAAGAAATGCTTTACAATGAGGGTGGTAAAACACTGGCCCAGGTTGCCCAGAGAAGTGGTGGGTGCCCCATCCCTGGAGACATTAAAGGTGAGGCTGGATGTGGTTCTGAGCAAGCTGCTCTAGTGGAAGGTGTCCCTGCTTTAAGGAGCTTTAAGGTCCCTTCTAACCCAAACCAGTCTGGGATTCTGTGATTCTATGCCTATGGCTGGAGCTGCAGTGCAACCCTGAGTTTTCCCTTGAGGGATGAGCAGGAAGATGCAGGCTGGCTCCTGCAATCAGTACTGTGCACCCCTGAGATGGGGAGAGGTGACAGCAGCCCCTTCCCCTGCTGCAGAGCTTAATCCTCTGCTCTTGAGCAGGAGCTTCACCTTGCTGTGCATTAAACTGCTCTCTTACGTTCATAACCACGCAGAAAATGGCAATTCACCACGGCCATTCCAGAAATCCCAGTCTTTCCCAGTGCAAGTGCAGATGACGGGAGCTGTGTACTGGAAGGAAACTACCATGAAATAACCCTCGGTTATAGACTCGGAGCGTGTCATAGGTTTCATTACCTGCTAAAAGACTGTTGCTGCGTGCTGGGGAATATTGATGAAGCCAGACCATCTGCAGGGCCCTGCCTTCCCCTCACGAGCATGCAGCAGGGAAGGCATTCAGGAAGTAGCCCTTGATGATCTGAATGATTGATGGGGCCGCAAGTGTGTAAATAGGGTTCAAACTCCTAAAGACTGATCTGTTTTCCAAGGAGGAGCCATCCTCGTGGTACACAACGGATGCACCGTGCAGGTTAATGGTGGTATTTATACCTGGGAGAAACCGGGCCCTGCTTTAGCTTGATGCCAGTGTTTTCTCAGAGGGGTTTTTTACCCCCCTTCCCTGCAGTTTTATGATGAATTTGGGAGATCCTGCAGCTACGGGGAGATGGTTGAGGCAGTTCCCTGCATGGTCAGGCTGTACCTTGGATGTCGTCTGAAAACCTCTCTTTGTTCCTCCCCGTCTGCTGTCGGCCCCTCTAGTGCTGAGCTGCAGAGCACTCGGTTGCGTTGTGAAGTGCAGGCAGCTTGCTTTTCAAACGCTTCCTTTAAAAACCCCTTCAATACTGCAGCCTTCAGAAGTCCCCCCTTTCTGCAGAGCCTTTCCATTACTTCCCTCCTTTGTTCTGCTTCCCTTAAGCCTGGTCCCCCTTCCATTACGCCTGCCAGAAGAATCCAGAGTACAAAGCCTTCTGCCTCCCTCCCTCCAGCATCCTCCACGATTACATCCTCTCCATTGCTCTACAGCTGTTCCCAAGCTCCCCTTCAGCATCCGAAGCTGCAAATCACTGCATGAGGTTTGGATCTGCACGGCAGCTGAATCCCGGGGGGTGGAAGGGCTTTTGCTCCCGCTTGTGGCAGGGGCGGGATGCTGTGGATAATGCTGACTCCCAGTGGCTCCCAGCCCTGGATTTAGGCAGTGCTCACTCCGCTTCCCATCCAGGCGATGAATTGCAGCAGCGCTCTCGCTCTTGGAAGTGTTGCCTGTGCACATAAGTAGATTTTTATCCGTTCCTTCCAGATGCTGCAGTTACAAGTGCCCGTGTACATTTTGTTACGGTTCCCCAGATAACAGCATTTGGAGTAGTGCTCCTTCAGAAAATCCATGCAAAACCATCTGTGATTTTCTGCTCTTGGATGGATAATTGGATTGGAGCTTAGGGCGGGCTTGGGGCTTGGGTTTAGTTCCTTCCCTGCAAACTCCGAGGTACTTACAGCCAGGCTCCAAGAGGCTTTCAGACAAGATTGAAGCCTTACATGCCCACTGCTGGTGGAGGTGAGCAGTTTGCCACCAGCACCCCCAGTTAACCCACGGCTGCCCCATGGAACGTCTCACGGCCACGCTCATGCCATCGCTCACCAGGCAGAAAGCCCAGTTTTCCTCATCTGGGCTTGGCTCCGGATTTTAAAGCACCCTTTCAAGAGCTGCAGAGCTTTGATACCCTTTCAGTGTCTGTGGTAAGCTCCTCCAGGGTGACCCAGCGTTCTTTTCTTTCTTGTTGATGAATTGAACACTGGGTGACGATGGCATTTCATCGTCATGGCAGCCCAGCCTTCCTCACCCATCCCTGCCATGGAACACCATGGGGAGGTGCACTGAGGACCACCAGGACTGCGGATGCTGCTGCAGCACCACATGGTCCCCGATGCTGTGCACATCCCAGGTGGGTCCAGCAATGCAATGGTGCTAAATCACATCACGGAGAGGGTGGAGGAAGAGAAATGATGCTGCTAAAGGCTGTGGGGTAGGGGTGGAGTAAACAGCAGCCCCACATCACCCCAAGGCTGCACTGCTAGAAACCACCCTGGTCTTCAGGCCAGTGTACCGGGCCATCAATGCTGTGCCATATTGCTTGGTCTAGTCCAACTGGAAGGACATCTGACTGCAGGACATTGAGCATCTGCTGCCCTGTTGGAGCCCAGCGTCTGCACCGGTGGAGGGCTGAGCCAAGCCGACAGCCGGGACATGAGCTGAGCCACTGCCCATGTGGCTCCGAGCTGGAAGCACCGGCCCCGGCTCCTTGGGAGTCACGGGAGGCTGATGGTGGGCTTATGCAGGTGGTGAAACCCAACAGCCTCTAAGGAAATGTAAAATTATACCCTAAAATGCAGAAAACCAAGAATGAACGGGAATTTGGATGGGAAATGGAGCTGAAGGGCGCCAGGAAGCACAGTAGATTGGATAAAGCTGGCTGAGGTGGCTGCTGGCTGTGGTTTGGTAATGATCTGACCAGTCCCTGCTGCCCTGATCATGCTCGGGCATTGCCTGGATATAGCAGGATGCAGGCAGTGAGCTCAGAAGCATCCCAGCAATCATAAAACCATGGCATGGTTTGTGTTGGAAGGGACCTTAAAGCTCCTCCAGCTCCAACCCCTGCCACGGGCCGGGACCCCTTCCACTGGAGCAGCTTGCTCCAAGCCCCTGTGTCCAACCTGGCCTTGAACACTACCAGGGATGGGAACATCTCAGCCCAGCCCTCTGCCCACCCAGGGCTGCGATGCTTCTCCTGCCTGGTCCAGCATGGATGCAGCCCCAGTCTGTGCCTGCTCCCTGGCAGGGCAGCCCTGGCCAAGCCGGTGTCCATGGCTCCGAGGGAGATCCCTCCACCTCCTGCGGAGCCAGCAGCCATGGGGATGCTCTTCCAACTGCACTTGAGGGTTGCTGGGTTTGTTGTTATTTGAGGCAACAGCCACGTCTCCATCTGCCAGCTCGAGTGCCACGGGGCACGTCTCCAGCACTGCCACACACCGCACATGAACCTCCCGGCGCTCCTTCCCCTCCATGGCACCGGCCGGAGCATTCCTCCTCACCTGATTCATTATCTCAGCACACAGAGAAGTGGATTCTTCCTGCAAAGAGCGGCTGGCAACGGGAGGTGGTCCCTTGGAAACAGGCAGCGTCTGGCTGAGCATCCTTTCGGAGGAGCAGAGGGGGAAAGGGGAAGATGGAGAAGAGGCAGGAGAGAGGAGCGGCATGGGGAAGCTGGGCTGCAGCAGGGCAGCGTTCCTGCTGCGGAAGGCTGGGACCTGCAGGGGTGAGTTTTGCAGCTCCGGAAGAGCCAACAGCAGCTTGAGCCGTGGATTTGCACAGCATTACAGGAACCAGAGATGGGAAAGCCCCATTAACTCCTCTTTCCACTTCCCCCCCGGGCAGAGCAGGGTTGCTCCCTGGAGGAGGTCATTTTTAGCCCTCTGTTGAGCAGAGTTTTCAGCAGCTCCTGACACGGGGGTTTCTTTTCCAGGGGTTTAGATGCAGGAATGATAAACCAGGCTCTGCCGAAAGCGGGCTTGACCCAGAGATGAAATGAGGATCAAAGCAGCGCTGTGAGCCTCCAAAGTGTTTGCCTGCTTCCTTCTCTAATGTCTTGCTGCACCTCTGCGCAGCAAGCCTGGCCTGGGGAGGAAGCAGAGGCAGCCAAGCCCTGGTTCTCCATGGTTTTGTTTTTATAGGAAAGAAGAAATGGGACAATCGCTCTGAAGAGGCCTCACTCGGGCATCCCATGTCCTGCGGAAACGTGGTACGGACTTGATGTTATAGAGAGAGCAAGAGGCACTGCAGGTAACCAGCACATGCACGTCTCCATCCACGGGAGCTAACCCTGGCACGGGCTGGGCTCCAGGGGAGCTTTGAGCTCTCACAGGGTATTTCACATACACCCTGAATGGATGCCAGAGCCTCAGCCTCCTCGTTGGGATGTGCAGCATCCCTGCAGCCCCATGCAGCATCCCTGCAGCCCCATGGAGCATCCCTGCATCCTTGTGCAGCATCCCTGCAGCCCCATGCAGCATCCCTGCATCCTTGTGCAGCATCCCTGCATCCTTGTGCAACATCCCTGCAGCCCCATGCAGCATCCCTGCATCCCCGTGCAACATCCCTGCATCCTTGTGCAGCATCCCTGCAGCCCCATGCAGCATCCCTGCATCCTTGTGCAGCATCCCTGCATCCTTGTGCAGCATCCCTGCAGCCCCATGCAGCATCCCTGCAGCCCCATGCAGCATCCCTGCATCCCTGTACAACATCCCTGCATCCTTGTGCAGCATCCCTGCAGCCCCATGCAGCATCCCTGCATCCTTGTGCAGCATCCCTGCAGCCCCATGCAGCATCCCTGCATCCTTGTGCAGCATCCCTGCAGCCCCATGCAGCATCCCTGCATCCTTGTGCAACATCCCTGCATCCTTGTGTAGCATCCCTGCAGCCCCATGCAGCATCCCTGCAGCCCCATGCAGCATCCCTGCATCCCTGTACAACATCCCTGCATCCTTGTGCAGCATCCCTGCAGCCCCATGCAGCATCCCTGCATCCTTGTGCAGCATCCCTGCAGCCCCATGCAGCATCCCTGCACTGCTCCTCTGGTACAAAGGAGAACCACATGCAGGGCTCTTCCCTGGACGTGCTCTTCCCTCCTTCCTGCGCCTCTCTTTGATCTTCAAACTAAAACCATTTTCAGCCTCTGTGTGTGTGTGTATTTGCTGGAGGGGGGAGCAGATCCCTGCACCTCCTGTTTGCGCCCAGAGCCATTGCAAACAGTTTGCAAATGGTTTCAGTGGCTGTTCCAGGGCCAGGGGGAGGGAGAGCAGGGGAGGAACTGGGCTTGGATGCTGCCTCCGAAATGATTGTTTGCAGGCCAGTAATTCAGGTTGCAGACAAGGCCCCATTGACTCTCTGGAGAGCACGGAGCGGGTCGGTTGTGAACCCTGGAGAGCTGGCTGCTGCCCGCCTGCCATGGGGATGGACACGCTGGGATATGGCTTTGGCCACAGGGAGGTTGGGAGCCAGGGCTGCTCTTCTCAGCACCCTCACCCTGCCTTGGCTTTAGCAACAGCACCCATGAGGTGTGATGGCAGCAATAGGGTGCTCCTGGGCTCATGGGTGAGGAGCACCCAGGACAACCACCCAAGGGCTGCTGCAGGTGCAGGGGATCTATCTATAAGTGCTGCATCCCCATAAGCACCAGCACACGCTGGTATTGCAACATCCAAAGTCCAGACAGGTTTAGGTCATGCCAAAGGGTCTTGGCATCACCATTCCCCTGTGCTCACCCCTGCAGGATCCGGAGCATCCTGGCCATGTTTCTCCCAGTCTTCTTTTCCCTGGCAGCTCAGAGGAGGAGGAAATGTTTGTCTGCAAGGAGCAGGTCCCTGGCTGGGATCCCCTTGTGTGGGGGAACCTGCGTGAGGGAGAGCTTTGATTCCACCCATCTGTGCTTTGCCCTAAGGCATTAGTGTGGCATTACCAAGGGTACCTCCACAACACGCACGGAAAACCCCACTCTCCCTGCACCTTCGGAGATGCAACTCAAGCCCCACTGCGGAGTTGCAGTGATTTATTGGTGGGCTGAGGAGCTGGGGTTTAAACACTGCATCTTTGGGATGCTGGCAACCTCCCTTGCTATAAATCTTAACTAGTCTTTCGAAGCCCTTTTATGCCAGCTGCTTTCATGTATCCAGAACCTTTTCCGTGCAGTAGCCTATGAAAACATTGAACCCATGCCCGGAGCAACACCAGGATATGAAGGGGAAAACTTTAAGATGTTTTGTAACCATTTTTTTTTTGATTCCCAGAACCTGCCAAATCTTAATTTTTCCAGTTTACAAGTGAGAGCCTGGAACCATCTGTTTGCTGTCAACCCGTGTTTGTTTGGAAAGGGCCTTGATTATTTCTTTCCATCTCGCACTCCTGTTCTTACAACTGGTTCACTGAACTTCATAAATGTCAGCTTTCGCAGTTGTTTCGTAAGGCAGTTGTGATTTAGGATTTAATCAAAATTGAGCAGTCAGTGTCTTTAATCAATCCGAATGGAGATCAAAAAAGCGACGCGAAGAAATGGAGACTGAGGAATGAAACATTTAATGCATCCCAAACGCCTTTGAAAGCGCCGTGTTTCCAGCATAATGGCTCCCAGGAATCATTATAGCAAACTTTAAAAAACCCCAAATAAATACCCTCCAAAACTGCTTGTGTTTTTTAAAGATAAAAAGGGCCAAGGCAATTTTAGGCTTAAAAGCAATCCCAACCTTTTATCTCATTAAGCATTAAAAATAAACGAGCATCAGGCACACAATGGGCCGGGCTGCGGGGAGCTCTCGGCACTAAGGGATGCTCGTGCCTGAACCCCCTTTGCCCAGGAGGTTACTGGGTGCTTGGGTGCCAACCATGGAAAAACTGTGTCCAATGAGGAAATCACATCCCAGCGTCCAGCTCTGCGGCTCCCAGCACAAGAGGGACGTGGAGCTGTTGGAGTGACTACAGAGGAGGCCATGGAGATGCTGCGAGGGCTGGAGCAGCTCTGCTCTGGAGCCAGGCTGAGAGAGCTGGGCTGGGGCAGCCTGGAGAGGAGAAGGCTCCTGAAGGGGAGACCTGAGAGCAGCTCCAGTGCCTGAAGGGGCTGCAGGAAAGCTGGAGAGGGGCTTGGGACAAGGGATGTAGGGACAGGCCAAGGGGAATGGCTTTAACCTGCCAGAGGGGAGACTGAGCTGAGCTCTTAGGCAGAAGTGAGGGTGCTGAGGCGCTGGCACAGGGTGCCCAGAGAAGCTGTGGCTGCCCCATCCCTGGCAGTGCTCAAGGCCAGGTTGGACACAGGGGCTTGGAGCAAGCTGCTCCAGTGGAAGGGGTCCCTGCCCGTGGCAGGCTCTGGGGCTGGATGGGCTTTGAGGTCCCTTCCAACACAAACCAGGCTGGGATCCTAGGAATGAGCTGACCGAGCAGCTTCGGCTCGGCTCGGCTCGGCTCGGCTCGGCTCGGCTCGGCCCCGAGCTCTCGGGCGCCTCCTACTGGTGCGTCCCTGCTTTGATCCCACAAGGTCGCGGGGCGGGCGGGAGGGCGGCCGGCGCCCATCATCAATCAATGAATCATCAATCAGTGATCAATTAATCAATGAAGCAAGCGAGCACGCAGGTCAGTGGGGTTAGCTCCGAGGCTGGAACCGCCCCCCCGCGCCTCGGTGCTGTATTTATCTTCATTAAACGGCCGGGTCTCTCTTTAGTGAGTGGGGGCAGGATGGAGCCTCGTGGCAACCCCAGAGCATCGCTGCGGGTTTGATGGAGCTGGCCCCCCCCGGAGCGCTGGGTCCTGCGGGCTTTGCTGCTTTTCTCCCTGGTAAGGCTCGTTCCTGGGTGTTCTGTGGGCTCCGGGGTGCTGGGTGTCCATGTGGGGCTAAGAGTGCTGAGCAGACTGTGCCCGCCTACATCAGTTCCCTCCAAAAAGGGGAGCTGCTCCTGAGCATGGTGGTAACTTCTAATGAGCTGCTGGGGTTGGACCAGGGGAGCAGTGGGAATGTGGGTCTTTAATTTGCCTGCATTGAGCAGCTTCCTGGGGCAGAGGCAACCCCAAACTGCTGCTCTGCTGGTTTAGGAGCCTCAGGTCAAGGAGGCTGTCCCTGCATGAATGTCTCTATGGCAGCAGAGCATCCCCCTTGTGCAGCAGTGGTGGCTTCTGAGAAGTGTTTTGGTTTATCCTTGGGGTTTGTGTAGCTGCAGGAAAGCTGCATCCCGGGTGATGCTGTGTTCTGCTTGAAATGAGCTCTTGGGTAAGGCGTGGGAAGGTTCCAGCTGTAAGCAGAATCCCGTTCATTCCTTAAAGGGATTTGTCCACGCAGAGAGGAAATCATAGAAACAGAGGCTGGTTTGGGCTGGAAGCTGTCCCTCTGAGAACCTCTGCCCAGGCATTGCCTGGGTGCTTGTGCTGGTCCTGCCGTGGGGTGGAAGGGTGCCTGCAGTGAGCCTGGCCCTTCTGTTGCACCTCACATCCAGCTCCTGCCTGTGGTGATGTGGCTGCTGGTGATCCCTGACCAATGGGCTGCTCTGGGCCTTCCTGCTCTCCCATGATGTTCATCCCAGTTAAATCCAAGCTTAATTTTAGTTCTATTTGAACCCGTTGCATTGGGTCTCAGTGGCGCAGGAGAGGTGCAAAGGGCTCTGATGGAGCCAGGCCAGGGCTGTGCGAAGCCATTGATGGTGTGAGAGCTGCTGGAGCGCTGCGTGGTGGCAGGGATGCGAGCATCCGTGTCCTGGTGAGCTTTGGGAATGCCCCTGCCCCAGTGACTGAGCCCTTTGACCACTCTGAGCACCCATCTCATGCAAAAGCTGGGGAGAGGCTCCCTGCTTGCTTATCTCCCACTGCTTTACAAGTGTCATAGAATCATGGGATGCTTTGGGTTGGAAGAAACCTTCAAAGCTCATCCAGTCCAACCTCTTGCAATAAGCAGGGACATCTTCAACTAGCTCAGCTTGCCCAGAACCGCATCCATCTCATCCCATTCACCACTGTGGCTGTTGCTGGCTGCTGCCCACCCATAGTTAGTGCACCAGGAGCTGGGATGAGAGCAAATGTTACCCACATCAGGGTTTACTCCTGCTGGAAGCCTGGCTTGGCATTGCCTGGCCTCACAACACACAGGCAGCGCTCTGCTGGCGCTACCCCATAAAATCCCCTCGGAATCGGGGGGAAATGGGGCTTTAAAACCACTTTTAAAGGCCTCCAGGGGCTCCACGTGTCCTCGCAGGCCTTCCTCTTTACTTGTCTCCTTATTGTAATCCCCTGCACTTAGGCTGCATGGGCAGAGGTGAACATCTGGCTCCCATCACACCTCCTGCTGCCTCGCCGCTCAGCACCGGGGCCGCGATGGCTCCCAGATGCTGCAGTGTGTTGATGCCCCGTCAGCCCCAGATGCTGCAGTGTGTTGATGCCCCGTCAGCCCCAGATGCTGCAGTGTGTTGATGCCCCGTCAGCCGCTGGCTGTTGGGATGGGGGCTCGGCAGAGGTGGGTTTGGAGGGGAGGGGGGGTGTGGGGCTGAGGGAGCGTTACCGCAGGTTGGAGGCAGGCAGGGCAGGGCATGGCTCATGGGGGGGTCTCATTCTGCAGGAGAACCTGCTCAAGTATCAGAGTTTCCGAGGTTTCCCGGTGTGTTGAGGCAAGGCTGGCTCGGGCAGTGGCTGGGCTGGCTCTGGAGGGGGGTCCAGGGTCCTTAGTGCCCTCATCTGACCTCATCCATGGGGCTCTTGGTGGGTGCTTTACCTTTAACTCATAGAATCACGGTTTGGATTGGAAGGGACCTTAAAGCACATCCAGTTCCAAGCCCTGCCATGGGCAAGGACACCTTCCACCCAGGTCTTTGCATGCGGATGAGTCCTTGAGACATCATGGAGCAAACGTGGGGCCCCTCCATCTCCTGCAGCCTGGAGATGGTGACAGCCTGCAGATGATCCCTTCCATCCCAGCAGCGCTGGCCCTCGCCCAGGCTGGCAGGGGACGGCACTGTTAGCAGGTCTGAAGCCTGATCTCGAGGCCTTTGATGCTCTGAGCATTGATGTAGCCCTGGTTCCTCTTTTTTGTCATTGATAGTGTGTTTATCTACCAAGGGATCTCGTTTCCATTGTGGCTATTGGGGGCTCTCTGCTCTGGATGCTGATGAGGGCAGGGAGCCCTTTGGAGAGGCTGCTCCTTAAAATGCCCTCTGCAAATACAGCCCGAGACACAACAGCTCTGCTGCCTGAAGGCGTTTCAGTCAGTGCTGAGGCTCTGCCGAGGAGGAAGGCATGGGATCAGAGCCTGGATATCTCCAAGGCAAATGAATCTGTTCTCATCTGATTTCTCTCTTTGATGCATTTTTATGTTAAGGGACCTAAGTGCTCTTTTAATAGCTCTGGCCCCGTCGCAGAAGCTGAGGATTCTTTGCTCTCTGGTTTCTTCCAAGCTTCCCTCCAAGGCTCCCTGACAGCTCCTGCTCCGTGATGGAGGCTGCCAAGCCCTGTGCTGGGAATATCCATAGCTTCCAACAGTGATGCTCAAAAATGCATCGTGTTAAATTATTTGCCTCAGTGACAGGGGGCTCCCAGGAGAGGCTCTTAATGACAACAGCAGCAGCAACAGCCAAGCCTGTCTGCCCTTGGTCCTTGGGTGCTGGGATCCGCAGCCTCCTGCCTGACTCCAGCCTGGTGCCAAGCAGAGCACAGAGTCCTCCTCAGGTCCCTCCTGCCCTGAGCTGCTGCGTCAGCTGCTTGTGAGCTGGGAAAGGTGGGATTTGAGTGTGATGGGTGCTCATGGGTGTGCATCCGCATCCCTCCCCTCCCACTGTTCTGGGCTGATGCAACTGGGCCAGCTCTGGCCATGGGTTCTTCAGCACTGGAGATTCTCCTCAGCACCTTCTACACACAGCCCAAGACTTGCCCCAGGGGATGGAAAGGGCCTAGAAGAAACCTGGAGAGGGGCTTTGGGCAAGGGCCTGTAGGGACAGGCCAAGGGGAATGGCTTTAACCTGCCAGAGGGGAGACTGAGCTGAGCTCTTAGGCAGAAGCTCTTCCCTGTGAGGGTGCTGAGGCGCTGGCACAGGGTGCCCAGAGAAGCTGTGGCTGCCCCATCCCTGGCAGTGCTCAAGGCCAGGTTGGACACAGGGGTTGGAGCAAGCTGCTCCAGTGGAAGGTGCCCCTTGGGGTGCAGCCAGGCCAGGGATCCAGCGCGCCAGCATCCCTCTGCTCGGTTCCCCAGGATCAAACGGGGAGATAGGGAAACCTGCGGCTTTGCCCGCTTCCAGGGGCAGGATTTTGGCCTCTTCCACGCGGCGGTGGTTCTAATTAGCTTTTAAACCCACGATTTTCAACCTCTTTCTTCTGCCTGTGTTTTTATCTCGGCTTAGGATGCACAAAGCTCCACTATTTTGTTCTCGGAGTCAGGCGGATGATCAAGGTTTTTGCAGTCTACTAAATTATTAAAGCAAACGCGGTTACTCACTAAATATTATTGCTTCCATCCTGTCAGGGAGAAGATCACAGTAATATTTTGTTAATTCAAACATCTTTCTCTGGGGCTGTTGATGACAGGCAAAGCGCTCGTGTAATATACAGAGGTGCTCGTTACAGAAGGAGGCCGTAATTAATTTTTGCAGTAGCAATAAGTCTTTGCTACATAAAAGCAGCACTGGGGGTGCGGGGCTGACTCTGAGCATCTTCTCCATGGCTCAGATGATATGGGGGTGATGCATTTTGTGCAGGTGGTATGATGCTGCCCCACTTATCCCTACTGCTTGACTGGCTGGAGGTGGGGACGTAGCATTGCTGGTGCCCTTGGCGCTCAGGACGCCAGTGTCTGGGTGGTGTGTGCCCAAAGAGGAGAGGTTGAGCCCCCCATGGGTTGGTACCCAAGCTCTGGGAGGTGATGGAGAAGGTGGATGCACAGCTCATTCTGGCTCTGCACTGCTGTGAAGGAGTGGTACCCACCATGGGTGCCTCCTGCCCTTGGGCTCTGTGGAGTGCCATCCTTCCTGCATGCTTCATCCAGAATTGCCTGGCTGCTCTTGCCATAGATTCATGGACTGGTTTGGTTTGAAGGGGACCTTAAAGCTCATCCAGTTCCAGCCCCCTACCATGAGCAGGGACAGCTTCCACCAGACCAGGTTGCCCAAAGCCCCATCCATACTGGGCTTAAAAGGCAGAGGGGCACATTGTCCCTGTGGCTGCGCATGATGCTGGGAGCCACATGTGGGGCTGCAGCAGAGGCAGGCAAGTCTCTGTTGGCATCAGCATCACCAGTAGGGTCCATCCATGCCCGGCTGCATGTGCCCAGTGGGACACAGCACATCCCCAGCGCAGGGCGTGCTGAAGCTGCTGGTGATGCTGCCGTGCACACCGGGCTCCTGCGGCTCTGTGGTGAGCTGTATTTTCACACCAGCGTTTCTTTGGGTGTGTTTTATTTCTCTTTCCCCCCTAAGTCATTACAAGCTAAACAGCTCAAACAGTCTTCAAGGTGAAATCTGCTTTTCATTACTGTGCGAGGGCACAGCGGCTTCATTTTCCTCAGCCCCATTACCATATGCAGCATTCTGGTGCTTTGCTCGGCTACATATTGTCAACATTAAATAACCTCTTTTTGTGGTTACATCATAAAAATGCTTTAGATCTTGGAAGCAGGCTGCGAATATTTGCATATGTATATCCTGGGTTTTCACAGCACAGGCTGGCTACCAGATGGGAGCCAAAGAAGCCTCCAACATTTATCTCCGAGTTCGACGTTTTCCTGTGTTGTTAACCGCGGAGGAAACTAGGTGGTTTTCAGCCATGCTGAGCTGCTGCCAGTCCCTAACCTTGGGATGGTTTCACAGGGAGGGGGGAAGAGGGAGGGAGCCTTTTCCTTCAATCCAGATGGCCGTATGGAATCAATAGCAGGCAGTTTTCAAACGTTTGTTTACTTAACATTGGATGGGATATGCCTTTGTGGTCCCTCTGCACAGCAGAAGAATGTGATCCGGCAACCGAGCTAATGGGCGCAGGGAATGTGGCTCAAACCGGGGGCGAGCCCGCTCCGGGCATTGGCTTCTCCCTTATTTTTATCCCAGGAGCCAGCAGCCGGCCCTCCGGGCTGGGATCTGTGCTGGAACCGGGCACCACTGCCTGCGTGCCCAAGGCAGGGACGTGGGGGCTGGTCCCTAAGGATCTGCTGGGTAGGAATGATGTTTTCCCTAAGGAAACCTGGAGAGGGGCTTTGGGCAAGGGTCTGCAGGGACAGGCCAAGGGGAATGGCTTTAACCTGCCCGAGGGGAGACTGAGATGAGCTCTTAGGCAGAAGCTCTTCCCTGTGAGGGTGCTGAGGCGCTGGCACAGGGTGCCCAGAGAAGCTGTGGCTGCCCCATCCCTGGCAGTGTTCAAGGCCAGGTTGGACACAGGGGCTTGGAGCAAGCTGCTCCAGTGGAAGGGGTCCCTGCCCATGGCAGGGGTTGGAGCTGGAGGAGCTTTAAGGTCCTTTACAACCCAAACCATTCCATGACTCTGTGATCCACACCCCACGTCTCAGCGTTCGGGATGTAATGATGCTCTTGGGGCCTACGGTGTTGTCCCTGCTCCCCTCCACGTCCCTAAATCCCACCCCAAAGCCAGGCTCAGCTCTGCTGCATGTGAGGAATGTCTCAGCACTTGTAAGGTATTAATCTTCTGCCACCATTATTTTTAAACACCCCAACTGATGTGAGCGGTACAGCAGGAAAACAATGTCGCCTTGTCTCGAAAGCCACGGCTCTCATTACGGCAATCTGTCATCTGTTAATTCATTAGAGCCCTGACAGAGCACTTAGATCAAAACCCTTTTAAATGATTCCTGATGACACACAATGGCAAATTTCAGCCATGGTTCCGGAAATGTAACATCGTTCCTTCTGCTGCCTTCAACAAGGGGCCTTCCGTCGCTATTAATTGACTCCTAAGTGCTTGCATGTGTTGTGTTTGTGTCGCTGCTCACATCTCTGCTTCAGAGAGGGATCCTGTGTGTGTTAAAGGGGCTGAGCTGGGCTGTGGCACAGTGTGGTGCTGGGGATGAGCAGGGAAGACCGGTCCTCACTGAGGAAAAGCATAAGGAATATGGAAAGCCTAAAGAAAACACCCAAACTTTTTTTTAATGTTTTTTTTTTTACTCTTCCTAAAGATCCAAGCTGGATTTTAAAGCAAATTCCAAGCTTTTATTTGCCTTTTTAATGGTGGGGATTGGAACTGGAGGAGATTTAAGGTCCCTCGCAACCCAAGCCAGTCTGTGATGGAGTCTATGTTGGCTGTGCTGCTGTTGGTTGAAAGGAGAGGAAAACCCAGGTTTTGGTACCAACCTTGGCTTGTCCAAAGGTTTCCATGTTGTGACACAGAACATCTTTATCCTTGCGGAGGGCAATGCAGTGATGTGGGGGTGTTCCTGCTGCTGGGAATGTGATGGGAGGTGCTGTGTTTGCTGATGGTGTTACACTGGTGCTTTGTTCCCTGCCTGCACCGAGCCTGCCGCTGCCTTCTCCGGATCCATGCTTTCCTGGGATGTATCGGATAACCCCCAGGCAGGTGATGGAGAGGCAGTGACGCGCTCGCAATGGAGCGAGAGGGGCTTTGTGCTTTGCCAGAAGAATGGATTTCCTTCTGCTGAAGTTGTCTCTGTGCTTTTTCCAAGTGAATGCTATGAAAATCCCGCTCAAATGATGCGTGAGGTTCGTGTGAATTGGGCTGAGAGCTGTTAAATTGCTGCGTTTAATTAAATACCTTGATTTACTGACCCTGAGGGGAAGCCAAGTACAGTGGCAGGCCGGTTTTATACCTTGTGAGCAGATGAGGAAACCCATGATGAGCCATGAAGTACTGCAGGAGCAGTGAAACAGAAACACAAGGGATTCGAATGCTCTTTTGGTGCAGCAAAGCCCCAGCCATCGCTGGGCACATCCCAAAGGGCTGTCAGAAACATGGCAGTGGATGACTGGAAAACACTGTATTTGCTTTCCCTTGTGCTGGGCAAAACCTGCATGGGGGCAGATGAGCAGGATTGCAGATGAGCAGGGGTGTTAAAAGCCTTTAGGGGACTATATTGCTCCTTGCTCTGTCCTTGCCTGCTGCATCCCTGCTCATCCCTGCGTGACTGCCCAGGGCCGGGCACCTTGGAAAGCGCTGTCCCATGAAGAGATTTCCTATAGGAATCACAGTCACTGGGGAACACGGGGTCAGGCGCAGGAGCACTTGCACCCACTTTATTGCTATCGGGTGGGTGCTGTGCATGAGCATAACTCTTCTGTGCTTAATGCAGTGTCTTTGTACTCCATCGTACTTTAAATAGCACAGCGAGCAGAGAAGTAAATCTCCTCTTTGGTTGGCTGGGGTTGGGTCTAAATCTGCAGGAGCAGCTCGGGGACTGTCAGTGCTGGAGTCAGCATCTCCTGACTTTGGAACTTCACAAGGGGACAAGTGCTTTCTCCTTCCTCCTTTCTCAAACAATGTGTAACGACAGAGATATAAATCTGTGGCAGCCCTGAAGCATAAATAGCAGCAGCGTGGCCAGCTTGCTCTGCTGGCCGTGACCCGTGAGAGGTCTTCACAGCTTTCCTTTCAGCTGTAAAATTGCTTCAGTCAGCTGTGACCGGCTTTGGCAGCGAGCAAAGAGCCCGGCACCATCTCCCCGTCCCTCATAGGGGCACCTGAGCGATGCAGGTAGGAGCAGGGATGAGCACCTGAGCCCCTTTCCTCCTGGCTGAGGGGATGCAGCCAACTGCTGAGGGGATGGCATAGAACCATGGAATGGTCTGTGTTGAAGGGACCTTAAAGCTCATCCGGTACCACCCCCCAGCCACAGGCAGGGCCACCTTCCCCTAGAGCAGCTTGCTCCAAGCCCCATCCAACGTGGCTCCCCACTCCTCCAAGCTGATTCATCTCCAGGTACTATGGCTAAAATGGTGCCTGGCTTTCCTGGAGAGGCTGAGGATGGAGGATGCTTTATCATCAGGCCTAATTGCCACATTAACATGCACTTAGGAGCTTTCTGTATGGAGTAAATCGCTTTTAGTTTGCAAAGTGGATGGAGTTAGGACCTGGCAGGGTATGGCTGGCCAAGTGGCAGCCCCAGCTGTGTGCCTTGGTGAGGTGCTTCCAGAGCAGGATGCAAGCAGGGGATTCAGGTCAGTTTGGGGGGCGTTGTGTGCTTTATTTCCACCAATTCTAACCTGAGCTGGTGCTGCATAGGAAATGCCACAGATGGACTTTCAATCGGGGCCAGCGAATAGCTATAGCTCTCTTTAAATGTCTTTTTAAAGTGTGGTTTATTTCTGAGGACAGTTAATATACTTGGGAATGGTGTTTAGTGGGGTTTTCCCTGCTTTTTCCGGTGCTGGGGTGTGCAGATGGGACCGTTCCTCACCCCACAAGCGAGGGGACACGTCCCATGTGTCCCCTGAGTTTTGCTCCTCGGCTGCTGCCTCGTTTGCAGGCTGGCAGAAGGATCCCAGACTTTGACATCCATTGGAAATCTTTGCCCTGGCTGTGATTTGTCTTCATTTGGGCAAAGCAAGTAAGCTTGAGCTGCTGAGCCTCTGCTCCTGAGCCCCGAGGACAGGGGGAATGAGGAAGCAGCAACCCGGAGCCAGCGCCTGTGAAGCCAGAGCCTCCTCATCCCTATTTACAGCCAGCGCAGAATTGATCCTTGCTGTTTCCAGGCTCTGCAGCCAATTAAACCTCTTGCTCCCTCTCCATTCCTGGGGCAATTACCACCTTGTGCCCTGTAACTCGCAGCTATGAGTAAGCCAAATTCAATTTTATCTGGAGTGAGCAACGTGAGCTGTAGCTGGGGAGCAGTTTCTTGCATGCCGTCCCTCCCCAGCCTGACAACCGGTTTTACTACCCAGCAGGGAATAGGCTGATCGCTCATTTATGGCTGCAATCATCTCCCTGTTACAGCATTAGGAAGGAATGAGCACCAAAAGCCATTATAATTAAGATCTCTCTGGAGCTGACAGTAGAAATAGATGGCATGTGGAGCTGGAGCTCTGTGCCTCAGCTGTTTCTTTTCGAGCTGTCACTGGAAAATTACAGAGGCTGACAATCATATTTTTAACGCAGCAGTGCTAAGTAATAGATCCACCTTGTGCTGCCGAGCAGCGAGGGCACGGGGCTGCTGCTCTGGGAGCTGCTGTGCTGGGCAGAGAGGGCTGAGATCCCCCCAGTGTCCCTCCACCTCCAAACCCGCCCCAATAGAAGGTCTTGAGCATCTTCCCGTGGCTCAAATGAGTGTCTGCGGATGAGGTGTGGGGCAGAGGGGCTCGCGTCCTGTGTGCCTCAGCCCTGCTAGGCTTCAGGGGTGGCTTTTCCTTAGAGACATCCGGGCAGCCCACAGAAATGGAACAATTCCCATTCCTTGCCTTCCCGTTGAGCAGCTGGGGCCGCATCAGGGCTGCAGAGGTGGCCCGGTGAGTTGAGACCTGTAGGTCTTCATACCTGAGGAGCCGTTGCTCAAGAGAGGTGTGTGGTTGGGAAGAGCAGAAGATGCTTTCCCAATCATTCCATAGGAACAGGAGCTGCCTCCCCTGCCCCTGGACAGCAGTCACCACGAGGCGATGCTCCAGTCGAGGGTGAGTTGTGTTTGCTGGCTGTACAGACAGGGAGCTCGCCCTGCTGCCTGCACTCTTGGCTTCTTAGAGGGATCTCTATTCCCTCCACCAGGATGGTCCAAGGCCAGGTTGGACGCAGGGGCTTGGAGCAAGCTGCTCTAGTGGAAGGTGTCCCTGCCCGTGGCAGGGGTTGGAACTGGATGAGCTTTAATGTCCCTTCAAACCCAAACCCTTCTGTGATTCCATAAGCTGGGCAAGACCTTGTCCTTCCCATTTAAATCGGATGTGGAACATATTCAGGCTGGTGCTGTCTGGGAAGTGATGAGGTGCAGCAGCAAATAAACAGGGGAGAACACCCTCACCCACTGGGACCTGGTGTGAAGACGCTGATCACCAGCGCTTTGGAGGGGTCCCTGGTAGGGCTCGTGGCTGGGGCACCCCTTCCCTGTGGCCCTCGATGGTGGGAGCTGATGGGATAAGCCCGCAGCATCTTTCCTGCTCTCCTGTTACGAGCCACGCGGGAAGGTCCCCACCACCACAACAGTTGTGCAGTTGGGTTTGTCTTTATTACCAAAGGCTGCTCCTGCTCCCGGGGAGCAACCCAAGTCATGCACTTGCTATCTTTATTTTCCCTGGCACAGCTCTCGGATGCCTGGTGCCGCGTTGCATCGCGTTGGGTTACCTCTTGCCGCATTACCCCCATGAGCACACATGCTGTTTAAAGACCCAGCGCTCGCTATGTTGTACTTCCTCAGCCTGTAACGTAATACACCAGAAACACTGGTGGCTGCCTTTCTCTGAGGGTCTGCCTCGTCCAGAAGATCCAAATTAAGACGTAATTTGTCGATGGGGCTTGCACCAGCAACCTGCTCCAGTGGGTGGAAACGGAGGAGCTTTAAGGTCCCTTCAACCCAAACCATTCCATGATCCTAACTACCTCCATATAACCCTATTGAGGTGACAGCTCTGGCGCTGTGACCCCCCTGGTTTTGCTGGGGGACATATGAGAGGTGACACAAGTCCTTGTGCCCCAAAAGCATTTGAGAGACTCTTCCTCCACCACAATATTAAAGAGCCTCCAAGCCAAAGTGTGTTGTTCCTACATCTAACAGTGCGTGAAAGTTCCCTTTCAAGCTGCAAATGAATTATTGATGCAATTACTCATTCTCATTTAAATATCTGTTTAATGGCGTTTAAATAACAGTGTTCAGAATGTGTCAACAGTTTACACAATCATTTGGATTCTGAACTTTATACCTCTGTTTTCTCCCCGCACCAATAATTGAGGCTCATCCATTCTGAGTGACAATTTTAGATAAGTATCACTCTTCTCTTGCACATGTGCCTTATCTCAGTGTATTAAATCACTTAATTTTAATTTCATTTGAATGATTAATCAGTTACTTGGCTATAATTATTTGTGTGAAGACATCTCCGGTTAGAAAACAGAGCAGAGACAATTAGGAAAACATGGGGGTTGGGAATCCACCCCATCAGCTTGCAGCCCGTGGTTCGGGATGTGGGAAGGAGTTACTGCTGCTGCCAGCCCTGATGCCAGGGTGAGAGGCGCAGCCAGGGTAACTCGGGGCTGGGAAGCTCGGGATACATGTGGGTAGACGGGATACATGTTCTTGTGTGATTTCCTTTGGGTCTAGGATCCAGTGTGAGCTCTTGGGGCTTATTTCAGGGCAGGATGTGGGTGCATGGGCTCGGTGGGGCATGGCTGGGACCTCAGTGGTTTCAGGTGGCTTGCGTGGGAGCAGGGATATCGTTCCCAACTCCAAATGAAAACCTTGGCTTTCAAAACACGCTCCTGCCTTTGATCTTGTTTCCACACACGTGAAGCTTTACGGCCTTTGCAGATTGACTCCTGATGTGCATCCCAAAGAGCATCCCCATCACCTCCCTTAAAGCGGAGAGGCCTCGCGGCTCCTGCTGAGGGCTTTGCTTTGGGATTTGGGGGGATTTTGCAGTTTTCAAGGAGTGCTTTAATTCCCTACTGAACCACAGGAGGTGGGTGCAGACCTCAAAGGCCATGGTGAGTGGGTAATGGCTTTGCTGGGATGATGGAAAATCCAGGAAGGGAGCAGGGTGCTGAGTTAATTTACGGAGGCGTAGGGTGTTTTCCCTTTGGAAAGCTCCCTGGGGAGCCATCCTCCAGCCTGCTCCCTCCTCGTGCCTCCTTTCTTCCTTTTTAACCCCAGGGATGCACCCCAGATGTCAGCTTTCTGGAGCTCATTTTCCCTGGGTGTAAAGCTCTGTGGAGAAAAGCTTGGGAAGGGCAGAGCCAAGCAAACCCATGGAGGGGGGCTTCTCCTCTGCAGCAGTGATGGGGGTTCCCTAGTGAACCCTCTGCCTTGGGTGCATTGCATTGAACCCATGGACGGCCCGTCCTGAGCTATGGAAAACTGATCAGACCACAGGCACAAAGCCATGGGGACAGCAGGGTTACGCTCCTCACCCCTGTGCCGCACGCTGCTCTCAGGCTGCAGTTTCGGGGCTGTGCTGCCATTAAAACCCTTTATTCCTGTGTTTTCTGGAGGGCTGTGTGGCCGGGAGGCACCGAGCACGTGAAGTGTTAAAGCACAGCTGGAATGGGAATTGCATGTTATGGATATCCATCTCCGTGCTGGAGCATTGAGCAGAGCCAGATGTTTCTCCCCTCCTGCGGCTTGTCAGCGTGCGGCGGCTGTTGTGTGCAGCGGTAGTCGTGTCGGTGGTAGGAGGAAGCAGACACACACTGGGGTCACGGCAGACCCCCGCAAGATTTATGGCTCGGGCTTCCAGCTGGAATGTGTTGGAGGCTGGGATGTGCTGCAGGGATGGGCGGGATAGCAGGGAGATGGGGGGACCTGCGCGTGATGCTTTAAGCCTGGTCTCAGCCCTGTGCTGTGGTGGGGACCAGCGAGGGAACCCCAAGAACCAGGGGAGAAGGACAATGGGAAAATGCTGGAGAACACTCTTGGGAAAGGAGAATAAAGGGGCCTCTTTCCCAGAGGGATCGGATGCTGCTCTGCCATCCCTCTGTGCAGGGCTGGAGCAGGATGCTCCCCTTCTCATGGGCAGCGCATCTGTATCCCTCCCATGAGGGTTTCCCATGAGGATCCTGTGTCAGTAATTACCCTGGAGGGATTAATTACCCTGAGCAGCCATCCAGGTGGCTTTTGGTCTGGTTTGTGCTCTCAGTGGTGGCAGGAGAAGGGTAATTGGGCTCCTCCAATGTTACAGCTCTATTTGGAAGAGCCCCACGCACAAACCCCGCTGTCAGCATCCCTGTGCGTGGTGGTAGTGATGACAAATATCCCTGACCTGACCCGGCATCACTGTGACCCCCCCCCAGCCTGCAAAGGCTCTGAGGTTCCTGTCTCAGAGGTGTGGCTTGGCACTGCTTTGGGTGAAAACAGGGAGGAATGAGCCAAAATGTGCACTTATTGGCACTCACTGGACCGGCGCTGGGTGTCAGCCAAGGGGTTGGCCCCGTCTCCAGCAGCAGAACAGATCTTCCCTTCAATGTGTCAGCTAAGGAGAAGTATTCCTGTGCTGCCCATTGCAGAGCTGTCAGAGCCTGCTGCCCTTCGCCCCATGGGTTGAGGCCCTGGCTTCCATCCCTCTCCTGTTGCAGCCCTGGGCTCCCTTGAGCCATCCCGTGGTGCTGCTGGAGCAGGAGCAGGAGGCTGTGCAGTGCTGCACCTCACATGCGGCCTTGGACTCGCATCCCTGCCTCTTTCTAAAGAGGAAAAAGAGGTTTTTGGCTGCAAGGAGCAGTGCTGGAGCTGCCCCAATACTTCTGGTTGTTAAAGTGCCTCAGCGCCTTCTGGGCTCCTCTGTACTAAGATCAGGTTTTCATTTAGCTGATGCTTACCAGAAGCAGAGACATGCTGGTGTATGATCTCCAGCAGGTCGGGGAGCTGCAGGGTCTGTCCTGCAAGAAGACATAAGTTTGGTATCTGAATCCATGCGGAGGAGCTGGCAGCCCCGTTCCTCATCCTCCACCCTCCTGCCCAGATTCAGCTGTTTGCTAATAGAGACTTCAGCAGAACAAGTGATCCTGATCTGGCAAATGGGTTTCCTGCAGTGCCAGGGTATCTGTCATTGGTGCGGTGTAAAAAACCAGCACTATCCATCACCAGGCTCAGGACAAAGGAGCACCGCTCCAAGGGCTTCGGGAGCAAATCCCGGTTTCCATCAGTTCCCAACCAGCTCAAGGAGAAGGTGAGGGCAGCTTGTGGAAAGAAAGCACTGTTCACTTTGTTCCTAGGCAGCCCCTCCAGCCCTTCCCAAGGCTTTAATCTTTCCTGTGTCCCGATGGGCTGTGATGGGGTTTGGTGCCACAGGGCTGCCCAAACCATCACTAAGATGCAGGGTGATCCAGTGTCTTTGGGGAACCAGCACTTAGGCCTCAGCAGAGCCTTTTGCCAGCTCCATGTGTACTCGGTCTTCATGCTCTTCCTTGTTTTGTGGCTCTGCTCCATCAGCCTTCCTGGTGGCACCAGGTTGCTGATGTCTCACTGTGCAATGTCTTCACCTGCGCTCTGCATTTGCTTTTAGCTCTTGCTGAAGGGGACAGCCAAGAGGGAGGTGATGGCAACTGGGATCCTGCATTGGGCTCTTCTCAGGGCACGCTGCAGGCCAGGTTGCAAGACTCCTTCCTCTTGCCTGCTTTAGCATGTAAAAGTGGGTATAACCCATAGATGCAACTGGTTTGGATGCCTGAATTGGGGATGGAGGAGGCTCAGGGCTGTGGGCTGTAGGTGGTGGTGGTACCGGTGCCTGTAGCTATTGCTGTACCTCTCTGGTCTGTGGGTTTTGTAGGGATTACTCTAGGCTGATCCAGATGCTCTTGGAGTCCAGCCTGCCGGGATAAAGCTCCATTCTAATTACACCTGACAGGGAACAGCAGCTGCAGAGATGCAGCTTCCCATCACCAGTGATGCTACTGCCAGCTTGGTACCTGCTTTGGCAGGTATCCCTGGTATCCACAGCCAGGTTTATCTCTGGTAGCAGATGCAGATGTGGGGTTGTGTGTCCTGAGTGAGGGTGTTTCGCATTCTCCTACGTCTCACGGTGTTTGTTGGGCAGCCAGGACTGGCTGTCATCCCCAGCCTCATTTAGGTTGGGATGTGTGCCTGTGACCCCGTCTGCTAGAAGAGGCAGTGGGGCTGTGACCATCCACATTGAGCTATCTCTTAGGGGCTGGTGGGAAGCTCCCGGTGTTGCTGCCTCGCTCTGTGCAATCCCTGGGTGCTCCTGACCCAAGGGTGCCACGTGAAACGTCAGCAGAACTCAATCCGGCTAATCCCAGGGAATGGCCAGGCACAGCAGCAGCCCTGTGGGTCCGGGGGGGGGGGGATTAAATCAAAGTCTTGCATTACACCACTTGGAAGGGCTGAGGATTTACTTGGAAACCGAATCACATTAACTAGCATTCTGTTAATAGCTGTTACGTATAAATATAGTGTGCCTTAATACCACCACGAGCTGCAGGTTGACATATTTAGATCGTTGCTATCAAAGTCATTAACGCCTCTCCGTGGTAAACCTATTCTCAGTTGGGGCTGCAAATGGGATTCTCCTGAGCCAATCAATCTTCCTAACGCCTGAGCAGAGCCTGTTGATCTTTAGCCACCGAATGGATTTGGCTTCCCAGAAATGTGCTTGCATCTGTCAAAATCATAAGCAGCTGGCAGCCCCCCACAAAGGTCAGGGAAAACAGGAGCTCGGGACAAGAAATGCTGTTTAGCAGCGTATCGATGCGGGACGTGCTATTAATGCTGCAGCACAGCGTGTGTGTGTGTGTTTGTGTGTCCCCTTTCCTGCAGGCATCCCTACCCCTGTCAGTTAGATATTTATATGGAAAATTCCTCACATATAGCCTGTGGTCCTGGAACTCGTCCAGGGCTCGTTCAAACGGAGTCACCTCAAAGGATGGGAAAGGTCTGCTGGAGTTGAGGAACTTGGAGAGCTTACCAATGATTTTGAGCTAATTCACTCCTAATCTATCCTTTGTTATTGCCCTCAGTCAAAGCCCCTCTGCTCAATAGCAGTGGTGCAGGGAGTGGGTTCCTTTAGAAGCTGATTTGGGGGGGAATTTTGGCATAGCAAGAGCGTGGGGCTACTGTCATTTCATAGGATCGTGGACTGGTTTGGGCTGGAAGGGACCTCCAAGCTCCTCCAGCTCCAACCCCTGCCACGGGCAGGGACCCCTTCCACTGGAGCAGCTTGCTCCAAGCCCCTGTGTCCAACCTGCCCTTGAGCACTGCCAGGGATGGGGCAGCCACAGCTTCTCTGGGCACCCTGTGCCAGCGCCTCAGCACCCTCACAGGGAAGAGCTTCTGCCTAAGAGCTCATCTCAGTCTCCCCTCGGGCAGGTTAAAGCCATTCCCCTTGGCCTGTCCCTACATCCCTTGTCCCAAGCCCCTCTCCAGGTTTCCTGCAGCCCCTTCAGGCACTGGAGCTGCTCTCAGGTCTCCCCTTCAGGAGCCTTCTCTTCTCCAGGCTGCCCCAGCCCAGCTCTCTCAGCCTGGCTCCAGAGCAGAGCTGCTCCAGCCCTCGCAGCACCTCTGTGGCCTCAATGTACTTATTAGCCATGGAATTACTTCACTTATTGCACTTAGCACAGCAAAATTCCCTCTGCCGAGCCATGCCAGGAGCTGTTGTTTGGGCTGTGAGGATACGGAGCCAGTAGGATCAGGCAAAGCCCCCTGCGATGGCTCAGGTCCAGGAGCAATCAGCAGCAGTGATTTAAGTTGCTGTGGGGATGGACTGGTGCTGGGCTGTTAATGCCTGTGCATCCCCTGGCCATGATGTGTAGGGCTGGGAGTGGTGGCTGAGTTAGGAGCGAGTGGCATCCCTAGGATAACATCTCCTTGGTGTCCTGAGACAGAGTAGACACCCCGCTTAGGAAAACAGGAGTCTCGTGGTGAAGTCCCTGGCCAGGCCGGCTTGACCCGACCGACATCTATGCAATTTCATCTGGGGTGTGATTTGATTGCGGTGACAGGGGTGAAACTGTGTAAGCCCAACTTCTGAAGTATTCAAATGCCTCTCAGGGCCAGGAGACCTCAGTGGTGTTATTTAAGGCCAAGCCTTGTAGCTTGGGAGTTTTAATTTTAAATCACCAGCTTTACGGTACCAAAATCAGGGCACTGCAGTAGTCGTTTCCCACAGATGCCATGCTGGGGATGGTGAATGGATGCACTGGTGTTTGGGCACTGCTCAGTCCAAGATAGGATCCTTGAGTGAGAGGAGGCCATGGAAAACTCTCCCTTTTCCCTGGTGCCACTTGACAGGCTTATTCCCACCTCTTGGGAGAGCAGCCCTCACACCGTTTGGCTGCAGTTGGCTTGCATGGAAGCCTGGATATGTGCCTTGTTTGCACGTGTGAGGTCTGAGCGCAGCCTTGCCCTGAGGGAGGCTGGACCAAGCATCGCTTGGAGGGCGTCCTGTGCCTTTGGAGAGCTCAGAAACCAGGGAATAAACTCCATAGGGCTGGCTAGGAGGGAAGGCTGCTAGGCAAGGAGTTGTGATGGCCCTGTGAGAGCGAGTGCTGCTTTTGATGGGGGGGTTGCAGCTGGGAGGTTGTGCTGCTCATAAAACCTGCCCTTGGCTGGTGGGGTTTAAAGCACACTTCTCTCATGGATGGAGCCAGAAGGTGTGTGACACTGCAGGCCGTGTGTGTCATGTCCTGCCTCCCATTCAGGTGTTTGTTAGCGAGCCCAAAGCAGTTGCAGGTTGCAGGGTTAGAACTTGACCGGTCGATAAAGGATGTTAAATAGGAGTGAGAGCCCTGGAAGCTGCCTGAGAAGTCATTCGAGTGGGTAAGGGTTGGGAAACGCATTTGATGGGAACAAACAAACATTGAGTATTCATGGTTTTATTCACAAAAAGAGATGTGGGGGTGGAAAAAGCATCTTTGTATGAAAATGGCTGGAATTGTTTGTTCTGTCAGAGCCCAGGCAGCTGGGGGCAGCTTTGGCTAGAATCCTCCTCCAAAAGGAATGCAGGGGAAAAGCTCATCAAAAGAGGAAAGGCTTTACTAACCTGTGAAGCCCCAGTCACCCACTGAGAAGTGAAGCTTAATGAGGAGATTAAGCAGTTCTCTGGTTGTGTGGTGGTGCTGTGCCAGGAGCTCGCTCCTTTGGCTTTCCCGGGATGTAAAACCATCGCTGTGCCCAGCACCAGAGCGCAGCATCCATGTCCCCATGGAGCACCTGGGAGAGGGGAAACCCTTAAGAGCCTGCGCCTTGGCTCCCTGCTTGCTTTCCATGTTTCAGGCATCCTTAGGGGCTATTTGCTCTGTTCCATCCAGCTCTGCCTGTCCAGAGCCCGTCCTGGCTCCCCCTGCACCGAGTGCATCGCCTCCATCAGCAGCTGCTGTTGGGACTGTTCCTTATTGCACCTTCCAAATGGAAAAGGTCGTTAGAAGGTTATAAATGAGCACAATCCATCCACCTTTATTGCTCAGGCTCTGCTGGAGGGGCACAGGAGCAGGTCCTTCCCGTGGAAGGGACACCTCAGGGCACTGCTTTAGCTGCTTGCCAGACACTGGCTGGGTTTCAATCACCTCGAGCCACACGGTGCAGGAGTTCTGCTTCCAGTCAGCAGTGAATCAGGCTCTTTTGTTGCCCCCTGATCTTTACACCAGAGCTGTTGGGATGCTCTCAACCTTCTTTAATCCCATGTGCTGAAAGCCCAGCAAACGCTGCAGCAGCACCCCAGGCCTCATCTCCTCCAGCGTGGCTCTACCAGGTATGGGTAGATCCTTGAGCACCGGTTCCATTGTGCTGGGGTGGGAGGGATGGATGTGGCCTTGGGGCTGGTCCAACTGAGCCACCGGGGTTATATCTGCTTGGGAATGACTGAGGGGAGATTGAGATGAGATCTTGGGAAGTTCTTCCCTGTGAGGGTGGTGCCTTCAACCCAAACCAGTCTGTGATCCTATGAGAATAGAGCAAGTTTGCATCCATTGGTGAGACGCGTGGTAGGCACTGAGCATGGTGTGTGTCCCAGCAGTACAAATCCATGCTGCTGGCTACAGAAGACCACAGCAATGTGCCCTTGTCTCCTTCCCAGCATGGCAGTGCCATGACAATGCTCAGGAGATGCCTGAGGGCACTCACAGCCTCTTGCTGTGTGTTTCACTTGAGAGCCCTGCTGCTCCCATGCCATTATGAGCTTGGGTTCATCTCGCACTGATCATTTCCCATGTTGCAGCATCATTCCCGTGACTCATTTGCTCTCTCCGTGCCAAGGCTGCGGTGCCTTCTGGCTTCCCACTGGAGCATCTCCGTGCAGGGTGGACCATCACCCTTGGGGGCCGCACGTCCCAGCACGCTGCTCTCTTGAATGCTGAAGGCAAAAGCCGTGCCCTTGCAAGGGTTTTGTCTGGATGTCACAATGTCTGGGTGCAGCATCGCTTTAGGGAGAGTCTGGTACAATGGTGTGTTGCAGCTCCCATTGCCCAGTGTTCATCCAGGGCTCTGGGACCTACTGCACCCTCACTTCTGGGTGTTCCCAGTGCCATTCCAGGGACCCATTTGCATGGGTGCTGTGTGTTCCCGCTGCACTCAGGGGACACCCTGTGATTTTTGGGTCCCTGGTGCTGCACCTCAGCACGTCGTCAGCATCACCCAGAAGGAGGTGGGATGAGTTTGTGGTGAAGGGGCCTTGAGGCACACGTGTTTGTGGGTCTGTCTGCGGTGAGATGGGGAAATGGTGCCTCTGATCTCTAGGTTTTGAGACCTCAGTGTTTGTAGGGGGGGATCTCCTGCGCTCAGGGTTTGGTCCTCACTGGGACCCACAGCCCTGGGGTCTGTCAGGACCAAGCCTTGCTGCTCTGTTCATTATTTAGCACCGCAGCTCCCTTGCCCAGGTCCCACTGGGGATGTGGTTTCCGTTGTCCTTCGCTCCCTCTTCCTTTGTGCTGGTGCTTTGTGGGATGCCCCAAAGCTGCTTTTGGGGGGATGTCCCTGTGGAGCATGAAGGGCCCTCTGATCTCACCCCATGAGCAGCAGAGGTGCCCTCAGCCTTGTGCCCCCCTCCCCGCACTTACACACATGCAGCTTGCAGCATCTAATAACAACTGCTTGAAAAACATACTAAACCCAGGAAATTTATGTAGCATGACCCAAATTGAATTATACATTACAGCACTATAATTGATTTTTTAGAAGAGAGATTAAATTTATTTTATGCCTCACTAACTAACAGCTAGATTTACCTAATTGCTCCGAGTGCAGAGTTAGTATGATTCATTAAACCCCATACATGCCTGGGTACATTGCACTGTGACTAAAGCTTCCCTGCTTCGAGCAATTAAAGTGGAGAAACTTGGGGCCTCATAAGTAATTGAATAGAACAATACAGCTTGGAGTTGCTGGGGATGGCTTAAGTTCTTCAAGTGAAAAACCACAAGTTTCCCCCCGTTCCCCCTTCGCCAGTGAATCATTTAGTGAAATCCTCTCTGACTGGCATTGTTTTATCCTGTTGCCAAAAGAAAACCCAGAAGAAGCAGTGTCTCCGAGCCAGATTTCATGCCTTGCTTCACAGTTTAATTTTATCAATCATAACATTAAGAAAAAAACCTGACAGCAGTGAGTAGACATCGCAGCTATTCCGAGGAGAGGGATTTTGGGTAGGATCTAGCAACATTTGGTAATTACACACACACTGCAAAAAATAAAGGTAGCAATTTAGGAAAACAGGAGTGGAGAGAAATTATCCTCGTAGCTGACAGGAATAAATTAGAATTGTTTGGCACACTTCAATGAAATCCCAGAGAGGCACAAACCGCGCCGGGAAAGGCGGCGAGGGCTGTGGAGCCGGGTGGGATGTGGGATGGGAGCAGGGATGCAGCAGCCCTGCCTCCGTTGTGGAGACGTTGGGATGCTTGAAGCTGTGCCTGCCCCATCCCTGGCAGTGCTCAAGGGCAGGTTGGACACAGGGGCTTGGAGCAAGCTGCTCCAGTGGAAGGGGTCCCTGCCCGTGGCAGGGGTTGGAGCTGGAGGAGCTTTGAGCTCCCTTCCAACGCAAACCAGGCTGGGATTCTATGGTTCAGTTCCTCCTTCATGCACGCTGCAAGCAGGGGATGGGTTTTCCTGCCCTTAGGCTGGCCCCCTCCTTTCTCCCATTTACAGGTTGCGTTTTATTTTGCACTTAGAACCTTAGAACGGAGATCTCAATTTATTCTAATCTCTTAGAACAGCTCAACCCATTTAAATGTTAAGCATGCTCCGGCTGCTTCTTCGCAGCACAGCTTTGAGGATGCTCGCAGGGTGTGAGGCCAGGTTAAGCTGAAGGTTATGAAGTAAGAAGATGCTTTAACCTCGGTGAGATGCGCTGTATGCTCCTATAATTCTGGTTCCTGCAGGCCAGTTTGGTACAGAACTACTCATATACATAATATTCATCATAGAGGCAGGGAATGGTTTGTGTTGGAAGGGACCTTAAAGCTCCTCCAGCTCCAACCCGTGCACGGGCAGGGACCCCTTCCACTGGAGCAGCTTGCTCCAAGCCCCTGTGTCCGACCTGTATTTGAATGCTTCCAGAGAACACAAATATTAAAGGAATAAAGACATTTCCCAGTGTTTGTTCAGGTGAAGTTTGGTCCCAGCTGGCCGCGGGTGGCCCTTGTGGGCTGTTTCCAGGAGGGATTTGGGGTGAGCAACGATCAGGACAATGAGGAGCCTCCTTCAGAGGCAGGGCTGGAACACTGCACAGGGCATTAACGCCTAATGAGCATTGCACAACCCGCATCCCGGCTTTGCTCACCGCGGAGCCCACAGGTCATAAAATTCCGGCTGGATTGTGTGAAACATCTTCCACAAAGGGCTTCCCGTAACCAAATAAGCCTTTAATTAGCAGCTCATCAGGCGAGGCTGAGGTGCAACTTTCCCAGACACATCACGGGTGAAGTTAATTACGGAGAGGCTTTGCACATGCATCATTTATGCCTCTTCCCCCCCCCCCTCGCAGCGCTGCTGTGTTCCTGTGCTGGGGGAGGACCAGCACCTCCGCGGGCAGTGGGTACCCATGGGCTGGGCTGGGGGCATGGCCACTGCTTTGTCTCTTCACCCCTTGGCACCCCAGATCCCTCCTCGCCGGTGCCCCTGTGTCCCGGCTGTGCTCTGCAGGGGTTGTGTAATGAAGGTTTCCTTGTCCAATGGTGTGGTTATGGTTTTATGACTTACTTCTGGAGCTGGGAAGCGTCGGGTGCTGAGGAGGGAGAAAACACGTGAGGCTCTCATGAGGTACAAGGAGGTGATGTCAATGTGCTAAATTCATCCCAACTGGGGAGGGTGAGACTGGGAAGAACCCACCAGTATCCCCCCTGGCTGCTGGAACTACACTGACATGGGAGATACGGGGTGTTAAACCGTTAGGGGAATGATGGTGGGGTTTTAATTCCAGCTGTATCGTAGGAAACCTTTCCACGAAGGGATGCTGATGGGAAGGAATCACAGTCTGGGCGTTTTGTCTCCTGAAAACTGGGGTTTCCCATGTTTCTGCCATCTTGAGAGGCTCCTTTGTTCTGGGAGAGCTGCAGAAGAGCCTGGGAGGGCTACAGCTCCCAGAGAGATTAAACCACTGGTTGAGGAGATGCAGCGTGGTGAGGATGATTCCCACCTGCAACGCTGATCCCAGGCTTTTCCCTGAAACAGGAAAGATCAAGGGATGCATTGAACAGAGTGAGATGCCCTTTAGGGCTGGGCACAGGCATCCCTCGTGGCTGGTAGCGGGAAGGGGGAAAGAACATCATTAAGGAATAAGGAATGGCCCCTGCATCAGCTCCGCCCCGCTCTGGGTGTTGGGAAGCCTAATTAGAGCGCAGTGATAACGATGGAGTGCTCAGATGAATTTGCATCGGGCTCCAGCCATAGAGGCTATGAAAGTCATTTATTATGCTTATTAGTGGGAAGCTTTTGTCCCTCCAAGCAGAGCCCTTTTAAGCCCCTCGGAGCACCCTTCGCCTGAGCTCAGACACAGATTCCTTCCCCAGCCTCTGGAGCTTCTTCGTTCTGGGGTTTCTGTAAGGTATTAAGCAGGTTGTGGGGAGAGATGAGTGCTGCAGAGCATCACTGCGGGTAGCGGGCAGCCAGTTTAAACCCTCTTGAGGCAGCTAAGGTTTGAGCAAGCTGCTCTAGTGGAAGGTGTCGCTGCCCATGGCAGGGGGTTGGAGCTGGGTGGGCTTTAAGATCCCTTCTAACCCAAACCTCTATGAAGTAGAGGCTAAAGCACCTCAGGCTGCTTGCAGGGTAGAGCTGCACAGCTCTGAGTCACGTTTACTGCCTGGAAAGCTTTGCTCTTCTGAATGGAACCACCCAGACTTCTCCTTTAACACATTTTGCTCATCTTTATTATCTCTCTTGTCTTGTTGTTTTTCCTTAACCCAAATAAGCTTGGCTTTGGCCTTGGCAGCTTTTCCATGCTGGCAGGGGATGCAGAGAGCTGCAGCTTGGAGCAGAGCTGGGGGGGAACCTGTCCCTTGTCCACCCCTCTTGGATTAAGGTTCCTGACACGGGGACGGTCATTAACTCTTCTCAGCTAAGGAACGGGGCTCCTGAATGATGGCAAACACGTAAGGAGGTTTCATCAGGCAAACTCATCCTGATTAAAGCTGCGTTAATGGGGTGGAAGTGTGCGGCTTTGCCTTCACTTTTCACAGTTTCTGACAATCTGCGTAGAGGAAAAAGTAATTATTGTAAGAATTTGGAGGCTTTTAGAGAGTTTGTTTCCAGAAACAGGAGGATGCAATTGTGTTTTGGGGGAAAGCTGGGAGGTTGTGATGCGAAACTGCCCTGCTTGCTTGGAGCTGTTCCCGCTGCTCTGCCAGCTCCATGTGGGATCCTGTAACCAAGGAACCTTCTATAGCAAAAGCCTCCAGTGAAGCCACCAGATGTTTTGCATGAGAAAGGGTGGGGGAGAGCTGGCCCATGGAATATGTCTTAATCCCTTGCCCTGAGCATGCTATTCCCAAGTTTTGGGCAGGGCCAGTGGCCCTTCCTGATGTTCCAGTTCCCATTGTGCTCAATGGTTGATGATGCTGGGAGCTGCAGATCCAGCTCAAGTCCCGCTGGGAATATGACTGTGCCTGGTGGGCTGGCACTATGGATTGTGGCACATTAAATCACAAAGGGGCAGATCCTGGGGTTAAAGATTGCATCAGTGAAACCCAAAGCCAGCAGAGAGCAACTCGGAGATAGGAACCCACTATTGACTTCTGTGGGGCCTCGCAGGCCCTTCTGTTTGGGGATTGCCACAAGCCTTCCTCCAGGAGGAATGGGTTTAATGGGCACTGATCCATACCAGGGGCTGAGGGGGGTCTGCTGGTTGCAGATGGCTTGACGTGGGTGTGTGTCACGCTCTGCAATGTGCTGAATAACCATACAGAGCCCATCCAGCAGCCTCTTGTCAAGGGCTTTTCACACAGCCCAGACTTGCAGCAGCACAGATAAAACCTAGTCTGGGAGCGGGGGATAATAGCTCTGGTTTGCTGCAGTGATTGCTCAGAGAGAGATGTGAAACTACCCCATTAAAGGCTCCGGCTCCATCGGCTCCATCCGCGGGACATCAGGAGAGGTCAGGGGTCTATTCTGTCTTCTGTTGTTAATATTTTGGACTGAGGCATGCTTTGTGATGGCGAGATTTGGTCTACAACACGTCTGCCTTAATGAACTATAACAGCACAGAAGGCAATTATGGTTTTGTCTAGACCTGTCTAAGACCATCAACAGCACCTCATTACTTTACAGGTTGTTAATGCTGTTGGCAGGAGTGGAAGATCCTCCTTGGAAAAAAAATATATCAAATTTATTCTCTGTTGCAACATACTTTAGCTGATGAGAAATGATAAATAGGGGCTTGTGGCTAATTAGCCCTGGCTTTGTCCAGAGGCGGATAACGTAGCTGTAAACCGTAACCAGGATTAGAGGAAGAGGGGGAATGGCAGAGAACTCAGATGGGGTTTCTGTTAGAAATCGTTAGGATCCTTAGGAAAATTCGGGAGCCAAACTGCTGCTGTGGTGTCAGTATGTCATCTCTGCATATAAGGACTCGTGGTCAATGGTGACCCTATCAACAATGATCATAAATCCTATGGACGTGGATTTGCTATGTAAATCTGGTTTACTTTTATGCACGTATCAAATCTGATGAGGAAGAGGTGGTGCCCCAGGAGGCTTCCTATTGGCACTGTTCATTGAATCATAGAACCCCAGGCTGGTTTGTGATGGAGGCACCTTAAAGCTCACCCAGTTCCAGCCCCTGCCACAGGCAGGGACCCCTTCCACTGGAGCAGCTTGCTCCAAGCCCCTGTGTCCAACCTGGCCTTGAGCACTGCCAGGGATGGGGCAGCCACAGCTTCTCTGGGCACGTTTCTTTGAAACTCTCCAGTTTCAGCATGCAGGATGCAATTGTTCATCCCTGCTCCTATTCCCGTCCCCACGTTCTGTGTGCTGGGAGAGCCCGGGGTGCGGACAGAGCCGCGGGGACCACAGGGACCGGGCGCTGGGAGGCAGGAGCACGCCGGGAGCGGGATGTCGCAGATAATTCAGGCTCTGTCAGCACAAACGTTGTGAGAGCAGGGATGCGTGTTGTGAGCTGTCAGCTGACAGTAATGGACTTGTTAGGCTGCTGATGGATGGCAATGGCCTTGGAAATTGCCAGAAGCCATTTCGATCTCTGTCTGGCTCTGACACTCCATGCGCAGGGATGGGGGGGGAGCGCTAACAGACCACTTTGGGCAGCCTTGCAGCTGCTTCTCTGCCCTCTGCACTGCCCACCACTGCTCCATGGTGCCTTCCAGACATCAGCCACCACATCCAGCCCTTGGTGCTACAGACAGCAGTGCTTTGGTGTCCTGCAGGTCTCCTCCATCTCTGTGGAGCAGCCCCAGAGGGAAGGGCACAAGGATGCACTGTAGCAGTCGGTGATGGGTAAGGTTCAGTGGTAAATGTACAGTAGGAGGGATGAGTGTGTTGTCTTCCTCTCAGAGCTGTGTGTTCTGGTTTTCTAAATGTGACCACTGTCTGTTCAATGTCGCAGGGAGATGGGCAGGGATCAGAGGCAACATCGTGGTCCTTTCCCCTTCGCCCAGGCTCTCTGTGATCCATCAGTCCTAGACTGAAAGGAGCAAAACCCTACATGGCAAACCTTGGAGGCATCTCTAGTGCCTTGGTTTGGTTTGAAGGCCAGGCATCTCGTGGGAGTGGCTGTCCTGCTGCAGAGAGCATCTCAACTGTCCTCATCTTTGACTCTGAAGGGTGAAAATCACCAATCCTCATAACCACCACTGCAGACTTTACAACTGTTTCTGTTCCCATAGGACCTGGTGCCCCTCAGGAGTGCTTGGAGGATGTGCCTGGGTGGAAGAGGAGATGGGAAGCTGGAACGCTGAGCAGAGCTGAGGTGGTCCAGCACCCGAGGCCCTGGATGTGGGCGCTGCGGCAGTAGTGGGAGCAGGTAAGGGCGTGCGCATCCGTGCTTATCCAACATGCCCATCGTCTGTGTGCGTTGCCTGGGAATGCCATTGCTTCAGCCCTCACTGCAAAGCAAGCAGGGAGGTTGGCAGGTTCAAATGGTACATTTTGATGGGCTGATTAACGACGTGAAAGACGCCTCCTCTTAGGAAAGTCTCCTCGGGTTCTGTGTTGGTCAATGCCAGAGAGGAGGGGCTGCTCCTATTAATTGCTCATATTAGGGAATTACCCAAAAGAGGCTGATGCTATCCTGAGGTATGGAAAGGTGCAGGCGTCTGCCCTGGAGAGCTCTCCGTCTGGGCAGTGCAGGCCTGGCAGATGTGTGACTCTGCAGATGTTTATCCAGGCTGGAAGCTTGGCAAATAACAAACGTCTTTGTGCGGCCACGGATGGGGAAGAGGTTTCTGGCTTGGGTCTCCCTGCCCGCGTCACTGGGTGGGGATGTGTAAGGAGCAGACGTGCGCCGTTTCCTCCTGTTCCTCAGCAGCTCCTGTCCTCTGTTTCCCTTTTCCCCGTTGCTTCACGTTGCGGTTTAGAGGCCCCTTCCCTCGCCTGCAGCCCATGGCCAAGCCTGCCTGCAGAGGAGCAGGTTCTGCCTGTGGCGGTGCTGCAGCACCAAACCATCCCCAGCAACTTCAGTGTGAGCTTTCTCAGGGTCCTAGAATGGTGTGGGTTGGAAGGAACCTTAAAGCTCATCCAGCTCCAGCCCCCTGCATAGGTAGCTCCAAGTCTGGTGCTCAAAGCTCCAAACATGAGGATGGAATGGAGGATGAAGAGTTCACTTTATGAGGCTAGACAGAAAGCTGCTTGCTCAAGAAAGCCTGTGGAGGAGGTTATGGTTGTGATTAATAGGTGTACTGCAGACACGGGCATGGAGGAAGATGGAACTATGTAATGCAGATGTGAATCAACAGGCTTGACTTCAGCAGGCGGCTTGCAGCCCTCTGAGAGGGGAAGCACTGGGATCCCCTTGGTGCAGTGTCAAGGTGGAGGCTGATAATGGGACTCTGTGGTGTGGCTGGCTGGGCTTTGTGGCCTTTCTAATTCTAGGTGAGGAAAATAGGCCTAAACTTAAGTGCTAAGTATGGAAAGAGCTCGTTCCTGTCTGTGCTGCGTGGAGCCATGGGGCAGGAAGCTGTGCCATGACGTGGGCAGTGAGGGATCACCAGCTCCTGGGGAAGCAGGGGATGGATTCAAGCTCTCCTTGTCCTACTGTCAGGAAGCTCAGACCCATGTGGGTAACTGCGACCGAGGTGGTACCAAGTCAATCCCATGGTGCGGATGATGGGGAGGCAGCTTTGGGTCATGTCCCGGCGAGTTCCCACCCAAGCAGGGGCATTCCCAGGGTCTGCACCTTCCCCAGCACTGCCTTTCCTGCAGAACACCCCTCTGGAACGGGCGCGCTCCCAGGGCTGGCTCTGGGGTTCATCACCCATCCCTCCTCGCTGCAGTGCCTCTCTGCCAGCAAAGCCTGAGGCGGCACAAACTGCTCCTGTCTGTGCCCTCCATCCCATTGGAGCCGTTTGTCTGAGCTGCAGAAGGAAAACTGGGAGGGGAAAAAAAACCCAACCCAGGTATCAAATCCCAGCTGTGGAACACCCTGGGGTGTCCATTGCCCTCTGTTGTGTTACCCCCAGCAGCCACGCGGTGCACATCGCTGTGGCCTGGAGGGATCGCTGTGTCTTAGGTGTAAGATGCTGTTTCATTCCCTCCCGTTCGATGTGGGGCTGGTTTCGGTGAATGAATCGTGTTGAATTGTTCTCAGCAGTGAGGTATTTGCTGTAATGGACTATTGAGCTCAGATAACAGATTTTACATTCTAACACGCATGACCTGAGCCAATTTAAACTTCATCTAAAATGCCAAGTAGCTCTCACCCCAAATGCCTGCGAGAACACACACGCAGGGTTGCTGCTCAAAGAAAGTTATTGCAGGGAAGTGAATGAGGCCTCCAACACATGGGGAAGCCAAAACCTCCATCAAATACATCACCAGGCCCCAGTGATTGAAACCAGATTTGTGTGGACTAAATCTGAATTAAGATGTTTCTGCACCACTTCAGGCCACATCAGAAGCTGCTTCAATGGGGTTTCTTCCTTCTTAAATGCCAGGTTTTGTCTAGGCTGTCATTCAGCTCCTCAGGCTTGCTTTGAGATGAGCTTGTGGGTGCTGGTGCTGCAGGCAGGACGGTGGGACCCCTGGGGAGGTGCTCAGACCCAGCTGCAGGATGCTCCTCTTCATCATTAGCATCCAAGGCCTTTCTGTATGCACCAAGCAGCCTGTATCTGACACAGGTCTGTGGTCCTGTCCTCTGCCAGAGCATTGTCCTTATGTGTTTTGGTCTGAGTTATTCTCATTGTGTGCAGGCAGAGCATCCTGCCTGGTCCAGGGTAGCCAGGATGGAGCCCTGACGCTTGGACATTGGCTCTGCTGCCTGTGTTCACAGGGATCATCATCTCTGCTCTGGCTTGTGAAAACCCAAGGTTTCTGACTGGGCTGGTGCAGAGCAGGACAAGGCCATAATCCTGCCTTCAGTCAGGTCATTCCCTGCTCCGACATCACCCACAGATGGGATTCCAAGCATCACTTTTAGGATTTCACCAGCTGCTCTTGCCTTTTCCAAACACCCTTCCTTGACTGCGAGGCTCGGGCAGAGCTCCTATGGGATGACTTGGAGATACCCCCATGGCATCAATAGTGCTTGCGGCTCAGCTCAAGCGAAAACTACGCTGCAGGCAGTCAGAGAGCTCCTCTTTTTGGGATGGTTGTGGATCATGGAATCCTAGAATGGCAGGGACCCCTTCCACTGGAGCAGCTTGCTCCAAGCCCCTATGTCCAACCTGGCCTTGAGCACTGCCAGGGATGGGGCAGCCACAGCTCTAGGCAAGCGTTGGGAAGGCTCCAGGATGAGAAGATCCCCTACAGGGAGCATCCCCCCGAAGCCCAGCGGTCACTGCGATGGAGGGAGCTCCGTGGTGTGCCATGGGGAGGCTCATGGAGCATCAAGGTGCATGAGGAGCCGCGTGGTCCAGCCGTGCTGCAGGAGCAGCCGCGGCCGTCAAGCCTGTGTGCAAGAAATCATCCGTGCTGAATAAAATGACACCAGAGCTGTAATGCTTTGTGGAGTGTGTTTAATGAAAATATCAGCCCAGGCCTCCGACATGAGGCATTCATGTATAATAAAATGAGGTTCCTGAAACACTTCAGAGCATAAACCATCTGGTCTGCTGTGATGTACTAACAGCTCTGACTAATTTTTAATGCAGGTTTTATGACGGATATGCACATCAGGCTGCCCATGCATAAGGAAGATACAGTCTGGCTGCACTTTGAACTGAACTGACTGGTGATGAATTTGTCTCCCATTTTAATTACTTTCTGTACATTAAAGGTGTAGTGGACCATGTGAAGTGCTTTGTCTGCCTTATCCCCTCTGTGTCCCCACGTCTCCTTAAAGTGCCGGAGCTGCCTCCACTCCCTTATCTGCAGCCAAGCGTGCGGGCGGTGGGGAAGAGATGGAGAGAGAACTGCCTCGCGTAGGACTCGGTCACTAAACGCTGTGGGCCACCAGCAGCAAGCACCTTTCATCAGATTAATTAGTTCTCATTCATTATGTCCCTGGAAGGTTTCTGCAGCCCATATGGCACTGCCCGGTGGGGTCTGCAAGGAGCTCACCGCTTCCTTCCGCACAAATCACTGCGGTGACTCAATGGAGGAGGCTTTCAGGCCGCAATCTCTGCTCTCAGCTGCTGCTCTCCAGGCTCTTTCTCTCAAATGAATTTTTAAAAGACTTCATCAGCTTCCAAACGTATTTATTTATTTATTTAAGGCCGCCCAAAAGTGGAGCCATTCATCTGGGCAAGCCCTGCATATCCAGGACGGTGCCGAAACAGGGTTGGATTCCATCGGACCAAAGCCTCAGCTGAACTTCTGCCTGTTTCTGTCTGACTCTGCAGCCTGGCTTGGCTCTGCCCCTCTTCTCACTCCCATGAGAGCTGGTTCCCTGAGGAGAGACCAGATTTGGAAGGCGACTGTCTCCTGATATGGTGTGTTCTGGTAAATCCCAAATGACTGTTGAACGCTTTGGTTTGCGAGGACCGTGCCCCTGTTTCCTTTATTTTTCCCATCTATTGGGGGAAAAAAAAGAGAAGAATGAGAAAAACGAGAAGCTCAGCCAGGGCTGGTGTGGCCCTGAAGTTGTGGCGTTCCTCTCCCTTGCTTGTGTCCTCCTTCTTCCCTTGCTTGTGTCCTCCTTCTTCCCTTGCTTGTGTCCTCCTTCTTCCCTTCCTCATGTCATACCTCTCCCCTCCACCACAGTGACTCGGGAACATCAGAGCTTGACGTGATTTCCTTTCTGGGTTAGAGACAATAGCAGGATTTAATGTGTCGATTAAAACGTGTGCCAGGACTTCAGTCAACAAGAGCGAGGTGTTTCCAGCTCCCTTTCCTCCCTCCTTCCACGGGGCCTGGAGCTGGGCAGACCATTAATTGCAAATTCATTATCTAATGACTTCAGTGCTTCGTTTACCCTCAAAGTCATCGGTGAAGCCATCACGATTCCTGTCCCTGCCGTCACCCCTCGGGGATGAATGAGCTTCACTGTAGTCTGGGAATTCGGCTTTGGCTCTGCTGTTGATGCTCGCAGCGCTGTCCTGGTTTTACTCATCGGCTGGCCAGCTCGAGCCTTTTAAAAGGGTGAGTGTGAAATCATGACTAACCTCTTTCCTCAAGCCAGTATCCAGACGTGCTGAATTTCACAAACCTCTTGGGATCCGTCAGGATTTGGACAAGGAAGCCAATAGTTGTCCTGGTGCTGGAGACGAGCTGAGGCAGCGGCTGCGCTCTGAGGGACGTGGAAAGAGGTGTTTGTTAATGGGAATATCCACAAATCACAGCTTGTGCTCCGCGAGTGGAGACTGGAATTCCGGTCTCAATGTCAAAGGAATTGCAAATTCAGCAGGGAGGCTTTGGTGACTGAGCACAAGGGAAAGCACCTTCAAGCAGTGAATCAGCTGCCAAGGACAGAACGCCCTCCAAGTGCCATGTGCTAAAAAGCAGGATGTCATTTCATTGGATGTTGGCTTCATCCCCTTTTCCTGGAGGATTTTGGTTTGTCTGCTGCAATCTCCATCGGTTGCAATGCAATCTGCAGCAACCCAAGCCAGCATCTGGCCTTCATGCCTTGGTGGGGATGGGGCTCTTCTCCCATTAGCAGCAATAACAGCAAGTTCAGCCCCGAGAGCCACGTTCTAACTGGTTGAAGTGGTTTTGTCTCGCCTGCGCTCCATCACCAGGCACAGATCTTGAACTCATCCCTGTCGCCGCGTGCAGCTTCAGCCAGCTGCTGCATTTGCATTCCCTGCTCCTGAGCACCAGCCGGAGCCGGGCTGTGGAGCTTTCTTTGGGGAATACCTCACACTTGGCCTTGTTTGTTGAGGAAAATATTCATCCAAGTCGTTCTCTGAAGAGAAAAGCTTGCTGAGAGGCTGCCTGAGGAGCTGCCCGCTGCGGAGGAGGTGGCATCATAGAGCCCCAACCAAGCTTCTGTGGGCACACCGGAGCTTGCAGGATGCACCCGTTGCCACTCGGGCTCCTTTCTGCTCCCCCAGTTTGGCATCCCACTGGGACCTTCCAGCCCTGAGACCTGCAGGCCCTTGGCAGCCATGGAAGGAGCTGCCCGGGCATCCTCTCATTGTGGGGAGCTTCTCCAGAGCAGAAAGAAATCCAGGTGCAAGCAGGCAATGTGTTGGATGGAGCTGCAAAGACCTCCTGGTGCATGGATTCTTTAGGATGCCTGCGCAGAGTGGGTGAATGTAGTGTTCCCATACCTAAAGCAGCCAACAAGAAAGCTGGAGAGGGACAAGGGCCTGTAGGCATGGGACAAGGGGCTTTAACCTGACAGGCTTGGAGCAAGCTGCTCTAGTGGAAGGTGTCCCTGCCCGTGGTAGGGGTTGGAGCTGGAGGAGCTTTAAGGTCCCTTCCAACACAAACCATTTGGGATTCTGTGATCCCTGCGAGTGATGAGAGTGGGAGCTGCAGCAGAGTCTGTGTCGCCTCTCTTCCAGTCTGAATTTCAGGCTGACACTGGTCATTTTAAGGCATTTTGTCCCATTCCCTGCCCTGAGGTGGGGGATGCTGCAGGATCTGTGTGACTAAGAGCAGACAGGGTAAGGGCAAACTTGGACCACTTTGCCTGGCCCTTGAACAGGACCTTTTTATGAGGTCAAAACTGACTTCTTCCCATCCACATTTCCTGTTTTCTTCAGGGGCCTGGCATGGAAAACCCTGAACTACCACAGGAAAAGTCATTCCTGCACTGAAATTCAGGACGGGCAAAAGTTTTCACACGGGTTCCCCTTGGGATTCCCAACCCGGGTTTGTCCACACAAGTGGTTTAACTCATCCAAGCACTTGGTTGAACTGGACTTAATCTCCCATCCTCTTGAGCTCAGCCCCTCTCTGTTTACTGCTCCAGAGTTTGAGTTTTATTGTTGCATAAGGGTAATGCTGCTTTTCACATTCATCTTCTCCTAATGGGGCTTAAGTGCTACAAATTCTCCTATGGAAAACTCACTCTCCTCTGCAATTAGATGTGAAGTGCTTCAGCTGCTTGTCAGAGCGAAGGATTCCAACCTCTCAGCAGAGAGATGCTCTGAGGTCCCCTCATAAAGATGTTCAGGCTTGTTTTCAGGCTATTGTGGTGGATTAAATGTAGGTCTTGGCTTAGTCCATCCGCTTCATCTGATGGGGATGGAGGGACTGTTCACATGAGGTCGTTGTGTGAAAAGGGATGGATGAGCCCAAAGGCAGCCCATGGAAATCCAGGAAGGCTGAGGATGCTGGTATCAGAGTGGGCATATTACATCTGAATGTGTGACCACTTCACCAGAGGATGGAGGACCTGGGGAAAGGGCTGCTCTGGGATAACTGGTGGCAAAGGATGGAAGAAAGCTAACAGTGCTTGCTGAGCAGTGCACAGCTTGGGTTGGTACAGTCCCCAGATGATCCAGAGCTGGAATGAATGGGAAAGAGGTGTTTGTACAGGAAGAGCAGTAGTCAGAAAGTCATTATTACATGAGTATAGGGGAAAGTTACTCACATCAGCTGGGTGATGGGACAGCAGCCATGGTGTGTGAATAAGGAGGTTGTATGTGAGCTTTGGACAAGGAGAGCTCAGTTTCCATGGCTGTAAGTCCTGGAAAAATTCACCCCAAGGCAAAACAAAAGTGCCTGTTTGTGTTTGGGATGGATTACGCACACCCAGAGGGAGAAGGGTGCTGGGGCTTTGTAGGCTTGGGCTTTTTGATTGTGTGTTTTGGGGCTCGAGCTTGGCAAGGGAAAACCCTGACCATCATCAATGAGAGAGAGAAGGGGAAAAGCTCCCCCAGAGACGGCACCCTCCAAGGTATCTCTTGCTCCCCAGGCAGAAGGAAGCCTTGCACAGAAACTCACCCTTGGAGCGGAGGTTGGAGCCCTTCCTGCTGCTCCTTAAGGACCTCTGTGCTCCAGGGAAGCCCTCCTCATCCGAGCCAGCTCCATTGAGAGCATGACACCACCTTCAGCAAAACCATTCCTGGAAAAAGGCTGGTTCTCCCGCACCGCTCCATCCGCATCCCTACGGCTCCTCCTTCGCTGTCCCAGAGCCAGCCCCGGTGTTATTGCCAAGGCAGGAAAGTCTGACAATGAAAGGAGTCCATCATCACCCGCACACACGTTTCCTAAGGCTTGTTTTAATGCCTGAACATCTGGGAGAGATGCATGTTACGCTCCCAGAGTCATTTGCTTTGGCTGCACGGAGGCAGTTGGAGCGGCGGGGGGAGGCAGAGCCTGTGTGGGCCAGGGCTGTGCAGAGGCTGGAAGGGGGGAGAATGATTTTAGAAGTGCATGACAAGTCATTAACAGCTTCCTGAGAACCAGAGCTGGTTGAAAACGTTACTGGAGGGTTTTTTTTCCCCAAAGAAAAACGGCTTTGTGAGAAATGAATTCGTTCTCCTGCTGAGGATTTGGGAGGTTTTCCTAAAACACTGGGGTTTTTTGGTGGCTGGAAAAACCTCTTCCTCAGCCTGAGATTTTCTGCTTTTGGGAGATGATAGACAAGCCCAAGGGGGTGGAAAGTAAACGGAAGGGCGATGCTGACAAAGGCAGGGCAAGGCAGGTTGTTGATGTGAAGGGATGAAGGCATCCCCTCCCACAGCATCGCCCTCACTGCCCACTGATGCTCGTGTGTGCAGGGAGAGCCCGTCCACATCCAGCAGCTATGGAGAACCAACGGCAGGAATGGTTCTGGTAAATTCAATTATATTGGAAACAATTAGACTCCATAGCTAATTAACAGCAACCTTAGGGTGAGGGCTTCATTAGAGGTTATTGGCAGGGGTGATGGTGGATGTGTCTTCACCCTGCTGTGCAGCTGGGGGACATCAAGGCATTGGGGGAGGACCTGTGGGATGGCACTTCCAGATCCGGCTGTCAGGATGCTCATAGTCGGCTTTCTCTCGTTCTCTGTTAATTATTTGCACTCCCTAGGTGTCTTCAATCCATTAGTTACACTGGCAGGGATCGTGGCGGGCAGTCAACCCTCTGCTCCGCCAAGGGCTCCTGCACCATCTTTCTTAGGATCATCCCCCCCGAGCTAACGTTTATCATGCAATTGAAGCAATCCGTACCCGACCCCATCCCTCCGCCAGCTGCAGCCCGAGCCCTGCATCCCGGCTCCCCCGGGGCCGTGCCTGCCGAGCCATGATAAGGGAATCGGCTTTTCGCGGCGACGCCAGAGGTGAAATCCAAAGATCCCGAATATTTAGCGCTGTTTACCCACAGTAATCAGCTTCTCAAATAGATGTCACCGGGAAAGCTCGCGCTACATTGATTGCGCCGCTCCCCGCTCTCTGCCCAGGGGCAAACAGCTCTGATTAATATTTCACAACACTTCTTTCCCCCCCTCTCCTTCCCTTCCTTCTTTTCTGTGCTCCGAGAGCCTTGATAGAGAGGCACAGAATATTTTACCATCTCTCTTGTTTGCCCGCTCCAGTAATCATTGGATTCAATCACTCTCGCAATGTTTTTATGAATTAATAACAGGCACTTTGGAGGGCTGGCGGGGAGATGGGAAATGCAATCTGTACAACCCTAATGAGCACCGTGGGGACCCGGTGCCGTGGCTGCTGAAATCCTCGCTCCGTGCTTGGCTCGAATGCATCGTCTCCGAGCTGACCTGCTCCTGGCCGGCTCTGCGCAGCTCCCGTTGGGTGGGTGAGCGCTTCTGCCTCCTGCTGCGCCCGTCCTCGCGTGGCGAGGGCTCCGTTGGAAGCTGTCCCCGTTAATTCCTCGGTGTTAGTTAGGTGTTTGCTCGTTCAGGTTGTGCTTTCAGGACAGCTTGCCTTTGCTGCCTCCTCAGTGTTTGCTCTGCCCCAGCCGCCACCAGCACCGCGGGATGGATGAGCGCGCAGCAAATTCGCTCCCATTCTCCGCCAATGAACTTGAGAATGAAGTGGTTCGGAGCATTTTGCTCTGCGATTCCACAGGGCAGATGGACTTGGGTGTTGCTACGGCTCCGGTTGCTGCTGTGAAGCAGGGGTAAGCAGGGCAGGGCATGGTGGAGACCCCAGTGCAGTGAGTGCAGGGGCTCGGTGGGACGAGCATCTCAACACCCATCAGCCTCGATGTGTGACTGCACATCTCAGAGCTGTCTGAGTGGAAATGTGGCCAGAGGCAGCACAGTTGTGTTTCAGGCTTTAAACCAAGTGGAGTCATTAAAGCATACGCTGGATCCCTCTGGAGGAAGAGCAGTGGTTGATAGGGCATCGTTTTACAGCAGGAGTGCTGGGTTAGTGTTTGCATGAGTTCATCTCGGTGCATGGAGAGTCTTGTGCTGGGTCCATAGGAAGAAGAAGCCTTGGAAAGTGGCTGGGAGCCATGGGGAGAGCTGGGTGCCCCCTGAGGGAAGGACAAACAGAGCTGCTTGGTGCACTGGCTTACTAATGCCATCTCCAGGAGCCTGGATGCTCCTAGGGTCTTTAGGAAGTGATGCTTCCTCCTGTGGGTCATCAGCTGGTGGCTCAGCTGTGATGGGGGGGTAGTGCTGGTGGGGCCTCATGTGAGGGCTTGCTTGAGGCTGGTGGGTTTGTAGGGCTGGGGATTGGGGTGTCCCCGAGTTCCTGGCAGCATCCTGCAGGAAACCTGGAGAGGGGCTTGGGACAAGGGCCTGTAGGGACAGGCCAAGGGGAATGGCTTTAACCTGCCTGAGGGGAGACTGAGATGAGCTCTTAGGCAGAAGCTCTTCCCTGGGAGGGTGCTGAGGCGCTGGCACAGGGTGCCCAGAGAAGCTGTGGCTGCCCCATCCCTGGCAGTGCTCAAGGCCAGGTTGAACACGGGCTGGAGCAAGCTGCTCCAGTGGAAGGGGTCCCTGCCCGTGGCAGGGGTTGGAGCTGGAGGAGCTTGGAGGTCCCTTCAACCCAAACCATTCCATGATTCTGTGATCCATAGCTCCAGGTGCTCCCCACACTGGTGCAGGTACCTCGCGGTACTTTTGATTGAGGACTGAGGACATGCAAGAAGCAGAAACAGGCCCCCAAAGGCTGGTTCTGGACACATCTCTTCCTCCCAGGCAGGCTTTTTGCTGCCCTGAGACCCAGCTCTGCCTTCTCAGGGCACGGAGCCATTCCTTGCTGCAGAGCCCAGGGACATCCAGCCCAGGGAATGACAACCGCAGCTCCCTGAGCTCTTCACAAGAGCTCTGATTTATTCCACCCCCCTCAACAGGGAAGTGCACAGCGTTTATGACCGGACCCAGCAGAGCTCCCACTGGAGATGTTTCCATTCCCACCCTGTTCTGTTCGCTTCCTGGGTCTTTTTTTCTTGCCTTTTAGGAGCCTGCTCTCAGCCTGCAGCTGTTTGTGAGCTGTGGGACGGGGATCTCGGGCTCGGTGACTTAAGGAGTAATTTATAGAGCCTCCCACATTTGTGCCGGCCAGGCGGGCGTTACGGGGTGCAGATGGGTCGGGGCACGCGCATTTGAGCAGCACCTCCTGGCCTCTAACCGGCTTAGAGCAGGGGGGGATTGCAACAGGGGGACAGATGGGTCGGCCGGGATGCAGGGAGCGTGGCCCTGGGTGAGGGATGCTCTGCTCTGGATGCAGCAGTGCTGGGGGCACACAAAGTGCGCTGGCAATGTAGGGGCACGGCGCGGGTGCTTTTGCCAGGGGAGCTCATGTTCAAAGCATTTCCTCCCAAAACAAGGCCTGGCTGCACACCGGGCACTGCTTCCCTCTGATTTATGGTGTGTGGGGCAGGTCTGGAGCAGAGCAGCCGGCTCCCCGCTGGTGCGGGGTGCTGAGGCGGGCAGGATGTGCTCCTCTTTGCTTGATGGGGCTGTTGTAAAAGGCCTGAACAATAGCCTGCATTTATCCGGAGCCACCAGCCTGCCAGCTGGCAGCAGATCCCCCTTCTCATCCCCTTCCAGCGCTCTTAAAGACAACCGGCCCCAGAAGTGGGGGGTGCTTTGCTCTCAGAAGTCCCTGCTCTCTTAAATGCCTGGGCACTGATACAATTAATGTTTAGCACGGCATTCTTGTTTCCTGGTTGCCATTCTCTGTGAAACAATGGGCTGTTTTGCCCATGAAATTGCTGTTCTGATTAGGAGGAATATGTCCGTCATTAGACTTTCAAATGCGGTCCTCGTGCAGCGCAGCGCCGGCAGCCCGGCCCCGATCGCTCCGCTGATATCGCTGTTCCTGGAGGAAGCAGCAAGTGCAAATAGGGCAATTTTATACACTTAGGGGAAGGGGATTTGCGGGGATGGATGCTGGGGTGTTCACGGCAACTGCAGCTGGGGCCAGGGCACGCACAGGCTCTACCAGGACATGGCAAAGGCTGCAGCTCGTGCTGTCTCTGTATATATCATAGAACCAGGGAATGGTTTGGGTTGGAAGGGGTCTTAAAGCTCCTCCAGCTCCAGCCCCTGCCACGGGCAGGGACCTCTTCCACCGGAGCAGCTTGCTCCAAGCCCCTGTGTCCAACCTGGCCTTGAGCACTGCCAGGGATGGGGCAGCCACAGCTTCTCTTGGGCTGCCTCCATAGCAGAGATACTTGTTCCCTGTCAAGACAGGGAGGACCAGAGGTGCAGGTCTCAGGCTGCAGTGTGGGGTACACGTGATGGAGCAGCTCGGTGTGGGGTGTCCCGAAACACCACAGCACCCTGAGGTGTCTGGGGCTTCCCATTCCAAAGAGGTGGCTCTGCCAGCGAAGGGAAGGTGCTGTGTTGGTGGGGTTGTGCATCACCCTTCATGCCTCTGTGGGGTCTTGCAGTGGCTCTGCAGGGCTGGTTTTCCTGCAGGAAGGGGCTCAGAGGGAGCCCCAACAGGGCTGTTGGGGTCACCCCATGTCTCCTTCTCCTACCCCATCTGAGCCTCTCTTGCTGATGAAGTGCCCCTTCCTGAGCCTCGGAGAGGTTTATTCCCGAGTTCAGTCAATACAAATTCCCACTGGAGAGGTCGGGGCTGGCAATCAGCTTACTCATTCTTGGCTTAGCATCACAAACCTCTGACCTTCAAACAGGGCTGGTGCGGTGCAGGCCGAGCAAACTGGAATCCAAACAGACTGGGATCCACCAGCACTTCCTTAGTGCTGCATGGACCCTCCCTGCCACGCCACATCCCACCCCAAGGACCCCCACAGGGATACCATGCATCCAGGTGACCCCCAACTGGTCATACATGGGGCTGGTCCCATGGGTGGCCAGAGCCCACAGGCCACCAGTCGTGGAGCTTGTGTCTGATTCCCCTCTGCGCTGCAGGGTTGGGTTTTGATGGATGCTGGTGGTTGGGTTTGGCTCCATCACCCCCCAAAGAGCCACCTCGGGTCCTCCCAAGCCATGGGTGACCTGGCTGCACCCGCTCCATGGCGTTTCCCACGCAGATCCAGGGCAAAAAAGGGGGAAGCTGTGGGATAGAGGTGATGTTCCTGCCCCTGCCCCAGCAGGGATGTGGGTGAGGCAACTGGTGTGCCACTGGGAACGGAGGAATGCGGCAGAATGGGAAAGGAAGGGGGGGGGGGGATTAATAATGATCTAAGCCGCACCCCTATCACTGCTCATCAGAATGTGCCCGTGCTTCATCCCGGGCTCCTTTCTTCTGTTGCCTCCAGTAAGTGCTTTAACATCCTTTTTAAAAATTAAAGGGGGAGGGTTATGGAACAGATAAGAGATAATTGCTTCGCTTTGACTCTTCTATTGATGTGAAAATAGGATTGGAATTACTCACTCTGGTTGAAAGGTTAGTTGAAGGTTATTACAGGAAAATTGTTATTCATACATTTTTTTCTCTGCTGCTGGATAGCCTCAAAGATTAAATTCACAGAGTGCATAATGACCCATCACAACGGACAATGGTGGGAATAATCTCCAGGGACTCCCGATAACAGAACAGAGACTTCTTTGAATAATTCATGGTTCCGCAGACATCTCTCACTAACAGATTACATGTGAGGTTTCATTAGAAAGGAGATAATTTAAAGTAGCTTTAAAAATAACCGGGATTTGGGACGGAAGTGGAATTACCATAAACATCTCTGCAGTTTGTTTATGCTTTCATAAATCTACTTCCCTCCTGACCTTCGTGCCATGGGAACAAAACACAGAGGGATAAAGAAAGTCATTGTTTGTGACATCCCCTCTGTCCCCGTGAGCATCGGTTTCACTTCAGCCTCGCACTTGACCGCCTTTTACATTCGGGATGGAGGATGGAGCAGTGCTCCCGGCTCAGGGATGCTCAGGACATTCCGGACCACCCGGCGCCGGGAGGGGATGCTGATGGAGGTGCAGGGATGTCATTTCTCAGCCCCTCCGCTGCTCGGCTCCCTCACCCACCCTTGAAATCCCGCCCCGGCTCTGGCTAATCGTCTCATGTCACCTCCTGCACTGGCTATTACGCTTGAAAAGCGGATTGTTTGTTAAAGGATGTATTTATTACGGTTTAAGGGAGGCCTGATACACATCTACGGCATTGTTGTGAGCTGCGACAAATAGATCTGCAACCATTAATTGATATTTAGTAAACATATCACCGTTATCCTCTCCAATCTAAATTAAATCCTAATTAAAGCTATTTAAATCACTGCTGCAGGCTGCTTAGATCGCAACTTTTCCAACACAGGGGGGGGTGCAGCCCCGCGGTGGGGGTTTGGAGGTTTCATCTCTGCTTTTGGATGTTGGGATCCTGCCGGGGCAAGGCTGGGATCAGGGACAAGCTGCAGGTCCCGAGGGCAAAGTGCATGACGGAAGCTGTAGTCCGGGTGCTGCTGCTTCATCATTTCCAGGCTTCGCTGCCTGTCGTGGCTTTGATGCTCCAAGTACTCCCGGCATAGAAGTGGTGGGGAGCGGTGATTGCAGGGTAAGGTAAGATAAAGCAAATATTTGCAGGGTGATTCATGCCCGGCGTCGCCGAGCGATGCACGAGCATTCCTGCGGGACAGCGCCAGCCCGGGAAGTGTTTACCTTCTCCCACCGGGTGGGTTGGTGGGGAGGGACTGTTGAGTGATGGAGCACGGAGCTGCTGAGCAGGCGGCTGGCGCACGCGAAGCCTCCTGCCTGCAGAGCATGCATAGGGCACGCCAGGCTTGGCCCTAAAACCGCTGTGGAAAAGGAGCATGGAGCAACTTCGCTGCCGTCAGCGGCATTGCCGTGGACTCTCCCGGTGTTTCCAAGAGCAGGCGCGGTGGGGAATCATAGCATCCCAGGCTGGTTTGGGTTGAAGGGACCTCAAAGCTCGTCCAGCTCCACCCCGCTGCCACGGGCAGGGACGCCTTCCACTAGAGCAGGGTGCTCGCGGCTTCACTTCGATTTGGGGATGCTGAGGGCAATGGGAAGCCCTGTGGGCAGGAGGGGCTTTGGCAGGACCCGGTCTTCCCCATCTCCACCAGTGTTAGGTCACACTGGTGCAGACTGGATGACTCCCAAAGGCCTCTCCCAGCCTTGGAGACGCAAAGTTGAGGTTTTAACATCATCAAGTACCGCAGCGCGCGGCTGCTGTCCCAGGGGGTTACGTGCTGCGTGCTCTCAAGGACACTCAAAGCCTCCTTCACAGTGGCACGCAGCAGTGTTATTTATCATCCCCTCCTTCCCTCCCTGCCCCTTTCCCTCCCCAGCTCAAGGTATTCCTGCCCTTAGCTGGCCCAGCTGGGCTGTGCAGCAGCCTCCAGTGATGCAGGGAGCTGAGATGCTTGGGTTTGCCTCTGCTAAGCAAAGGAAACCCTGTGATGAAGTGAGAGACTGAAGCGATTCCTCAGGTCCTATCCCGCCTGAGAATTAACTGAGGAGGATTTATCCCCATGGGGGAAGTGGAGCAGGGACAGAGACTTTATTCTCACTCCACCCCTCTAGGTATAAGGGCTTGTTTAAATAATCCTTGAGCCTGAAGGATGTGAATGAGGACTTTGAGAGATTTAACATGAAACTCTAACATCTTCTTCCACTGAAGCTTATGTCAATAAATCATTTTTTAATTATAAGCTTAAATTATCAGCTAAGCATGTCTAAATGATCTCTGGAGTGATTTCTGCCTTCACAGCAATGTTAAGGAGGCCTGAGAAGAAAGCTCTCCTTCCTTTTAAAATGCTCTCTTTTTTTCCCCAGCTCCTGGAAAACCAGCCACCCAATGCATATGTGTCAATGGTATGAATGAAACTCAACCCACCCCTAAATTAGGGACTGCACAAAACCATTACCTAAATGTTTTGGCTCAGTTCTACCTCTGATGTACAACGCGAGCTGTGGCTTTGATTTAGTGCTGCCTTCTGTGACGAGCTCGAGCAGCAGAGTCTTGGTGCCTTGGGAGTTATTTCCAGGGTGGGAACTGGTGTCACTGCTGGGTGGGGGGTTCCAGGCAGCAGCCCAGGGATCCCATTGGAATCTGCACATCCTTATTTTACCTACAGGAGCACACCTTTCTGAGGTCTGCAATCCACCATCCGGAGCAGGATCCTTCTGATTCTCCAGGGAAATCCTTGAAGCCCAAAGGAAGAGGCATGGAAAACAGATGGGTGAGGTGCTGCTGCAGGTATGTTGGTGGTGATGGAGCTGGAGAGGTGCATGTGGGGCATCATCTGCTCTTCTGGGGGCAGGCACAGCCGCACCGAGGCTGTTCCATTCACTGGAAGGGGAGAGCTCCTCATGGCCATGATGTGCTCCTCATCTCACGTGGCCATCAGAGCAGGGCCCTTTGCCCTGCAGATTGCTCCCTGGGCACTCAAAATCAATCCAGGAATGATTTTCCTCCTCACAGGAAGAGATCTGTAGCGTTTCTCACCCCTCATTTTCCCATGTTCCCCTCATTAATGAAGGCTCTGTGGCCCTCTGACCAGGTGTGGGCCGTGCACAGGGATGCAGGCGAGGATGCAGGCAGGAGCTGCACCCAGGGGCTCTGTGAGCTGGCATGAAATGGAGACAATTCCCACCATTTTCTGGTCCTTTTTCTGCTCCTGAAGAGGAGTCTTCCCAGTGGATTGCTGCTGCAGACCCTCACATGCTGCTCCTCCTGTGCAGGAACAGCCAGTCTCTGCGTGGTTTAAGAGGTCTGGAGATGCTCAGATGAGAGGGCTGTTGCTATTCGATGGCAATCCTCCCCGGCTCCTCTTATCCGCCCCAGCTAGGCTCTGATTTCTCACTTTCTTTTCCTCTGCCCCGATTAATCTTATTTCATGGATTCCATGACAACATAAAGCATCTGAGGATCTCGCTCTTCAGACTGTTATTGAATTACGTGCAGGGAGATGGGGCTTGCTCAGCCCCTGAGCCACATTAACCAGATTATGCTATGAAGGTCGAATGCAGGAATTAACCGGAGTTTGAGCAGCACATCATTTTGCAAGGAGGGGCAGTGGCTCCTTGTGCTGTAATATAACCTCAGCTCTCTGGATTGCCCTGGGGAGGAGGATTTGATCTCTCCTTGCACCATTCTTCCATGCAAAAAGAGGCAGGAGCCCACCCAAGCCCCTCTGTGGGGGTCTGGGTTGGTGAGCAGGCTCACAGCACAATGATGCTGGAGGGTGGTATCCTTGTCCCATCTTTGTGACCACTAGAGCCATTGCTAGTTTATTCTACCTGCTAAGTATGAGAAATGAGAAACTGCCCCTCTAAGGAAGCTGGGAGCATCCTGGCTCCCCTTTCCCCAGCCATGAACGCTGGCTTTCAATGGAAGGGAGCCTGCAGCCGGGGAGGGATGAGAGGAGTGATGGATTAGAGGATGGATAGTGATGAGAGAAGGAAGGATGCGGGGCTGGTGGGCCCAGGGGAGTGATGTTGGTTTTTCTGGGTCTGCCTCCCTTTCAGCCCTGTTCTGCTAATAGGTTTCAGTGTCACAACAGGCAGTGGTGACAGGATCAGGGTCAGCTCAGCCCCATGTGGCTCCTATGGATGAGATTGCTCCAGGATGCTCCACTCATCACCAGGCCTCCAGCATCATGTGGCCACCCTGGGTCTGCATTCATGGGGGGCTTAGGTCTGTGCCCACCTGCATCCTGCCCCATTCCAGCCAGGTGTGTATTCATGGGCAGCTTAGTTCTGTCTCCCCCCTCCACCCCAGCCAGGCTGTGAATCCCCTGCCCCAGCCTGGTTAAAGGCTTTTGTCCGTGCTTAATGATCTGGCTGCAAATTTACCCTTGAGGAGGTAGGAGCTGTAAATAATGTTGTTTTTTAGAGAGAGAAAAAGAGCCTTTTGAATGGGATGCTGTTAACCCCGAGCTTTCCAGAAGGGCTGTTCCTGTGAGGTGCTGGGGCATCACGGGCAGCTCAGCACCCACAAGGATGGGGTCTGATTGTGCCCCTTCAGTGCAAAACATCAGATGGGCTGCATGATTAGAGGGGGGGAGGACACAGAGCTGGGGGATGCATAGAGGTGGGAAGGATGCATGGAGTCAATGGGATGCACTGGTCCAGGAGTTGCTCCTCCTGTCCCTGAGAGCCTGGAGGGTGGGAGCAGGTCTGGACTGATGTTTGCAGTCACTGAATCAATACAGCGAGGCTGCAGGAACTGCATCATCTGAATTCATCATAGAACTGTGGTCTGGGTTGAAGGGACCTCAAAGCTTATCCAGCTCCAACCCTTGCCCTTCCACTGGAGCGGGTTGCTCCGAGCCCTGTCCAACCTGGCCCTTAAGGTCCCTTCCAACATAAACCAGTCTAGGTCCCTATGAAATGTAGAGCCTTTGACATCCAACCCCCTGCTCGGTACCGGTCCACATTTCCCCTTCCTCCTTCCCCTGAACACATGCAGCCCTCAACAGGTTGCTTTGTAATTTCCTGGGTACCTGCAGGGCCCCCTCCTCCATCTGCAGAGCTTCCCTTGGCCAAACAGAGCCTCCTCCTGCGCGTTTGCTTTGGGGATCGAGAGGATTTGGGAAAAGGAGGGGTTTGCTCTCATTCAAACAGGAGCTTCCCCTCTGCACCGCTGACATTTGCTCTGGGACCACCGGAGCACTCGCTGACTCCCACCCAGGGCATCTCCTGCATCCCTCCCCGGGGGGGGGGGGGGGTGTGGCATTTCGAGCTGCCCACCCTCGCTTTAAAGGGTGCGTATCCAAAAATCCCCTTGGGAACCGTAAAGCACCGGAGCTCCTGCGCCTTGAGGGGCTGCAGGTCTCCGGGGTAGATCGCAGGCTGCAGGATGGGGTTAGGAGGGTTTTCCCAAGCCAGGTCCAGTGTCAGCTCTGAGCCACCCCTGTCACCCATCATAAACAGCCCCTGCATTGTGTTTTGTCCTCCCTATTTCAATGCAGGGCAGCTTTGGACAGTTTCAAGGCACCTTTCCCTTTGCCAAGGAGCTCTCTAAAAGGAACAGAAATAGGGCAGTGGGAATGGAGCCTGCCAGCAGCAATCTGAGCATCCAGGTAAGAGCATTTTATGTGTTTGCTTTCATCTCGTCTGGCCGTGCTGCTCTGAACATCCCAAAGCCTGGGGGTAGGAGCACATAGGCCGTGCCTTTTCTATGGCCAGCCCTCCAAAGCCATAGGATCACAGAATGGTTTGGGTTGGAAGGGGCCTAGTTCCAGCCCTAGGGACAGAAATACCCTCACAGCCCTTTAATAAGGAAGAAAGCAGATGATGCACGAGGCTGTGAGCGCTCCTGTGTCACTGCTCAGGAGGTTATGAAAGAGAATGGGATTAGTGGCCTGGAAGCAGAGCAGTTTCCTTGGGGCGCTGAAGTCAAGGTGCTGGGAATGGAGGAACCCTGTTTTGGGGGACACCTGGGGCTTGTTTGGCACCAGGACCTGCTGAGAAGCATTTCCAACCTTACCAAGTGACCAGCCAGCTCTGCCTGGTGCCACTGGCTGTTATTGCACCGTGATGGTGCAGGCTGTGGTCACTGATTGTTGTTGCTCATTCGTTACAGCATCCTCATGCCTGCATCTCCCCGCACCCATCGCTGGCAGAGGGACAGCGAGGCAGGTCCGTGGTGGGTTTTCAGGGCACAGGGAGCTGTGGTGGGTCTGTGTTTGCCCCCTCTCGTGTGCTGAAAGGCCCCTGAGGTGTTGGCTGAAAGGCAGAGCCCTGGAGCCTTTTGGTGCTCTGCTGAGCCCAGTGTTGTGAGCAGCGTCTCGAGCCCCAAGCACCTTGACTGTGTGTAATCAGTAGCACAGCTCTGGGGCTGCATATGCGTGGCTTTCCTCATGCTTCACTCAGGGCTCACAGCTCCAATGGAGGTCTGCACCTGAGGCTCTGTCAGAGGGGCTTCAGAGGAGGTTTCTATATCCAGCCCTCCTAAAGCCAGATTTGGATGCCACATCCTGCAATTATAACATGAGGTCGTGGCTCGTTTCCTTCTCAGTCTCCAAGCTGCTCACCATAGCCTGCAGGCTTGAAAAAGCCACTGATGCTGTGCCTGGTGCTGGGGGCCGTGCGCCCTGCCTGCTGGAAGAGGCATCCTTTCCTTGGCGAGGCATTCATTTGGTATTGTTAATACTCAGGATAGAAAGGGTTATGTTCTTGCAGCCTGGGGACCGTCCCTCTGAGGTCCCACGTGCAGGTAGCTGTGGGGCTGGGAAGAGAGGAGGGGGACCCCTTCTTTTGAGGCACACAGATGTGGGGTGGGAAGAGGTGCGGCTTAAGTGGTGAATAACACAGGCAGGGTAAGGTGCTGATGGGGTCTAGGGACCATCAGCAGGGTGAGCATGGAGTGCACCCCTTGGGCACAGATGCTGTAGGAGGGTTTGGCAGCTCCCAGTCCCCCCTTTCCCAAAAAGCTGGTGTGCTCTCGCCTCCAAGAGGAAGAGGATGTTTTGTTCCTGCCCTCGCCTTGCTTGGGCTCTGAGCTGAAGTTGTATCTCATTCAGAAGCACCAAGTTTTCTGCTCCAGCCCTTGTTTGCCATCTGCTCTAATGGGGAGTGAGGGGCTTTTGCACTGTTTACTATTCCCCTTGTTGCTCTCGGACCAGACCTGGACCCGGGGAGCCTTCAGTGTCAGCATCCACGTGTGTGCCTTTATGCACAGTGCATGCAAATGCTAGGTAATTTGTTCTATAAAGCTATTCTTACGGCAGCTCCCCGTGCTGCTGGTACCAGCTGCGGTGAGAATCACTTGGATGTTGGAGGCTGTTGACAGAACTGCTCCCAGCGGCACGCAGGCACAGCTCCGTGTCTCCCTCCTGGTCGAAATTCGGGGTACCAGGAGGATGGAGGCATCGATGCAGCCGAGCCCTCCAGAGACACACAGGGGTCATGTGGGGACAGGGAGCCTTCAGCAAGCAGCTCCCTGGGTGCAGGTCCGGGGGAGACGTGCTCAGACTGCAGGAGCTGCTCCAGCAGCCTGCCAGGGGATGGGGCAGTGCCGGGCTCATGGGATGGGGAGGATGCGGCTGGACCCAGGGAGCAGCTGAACCTGGCTTTGGGAGAGAAAGGCTGGTTTAGGGAGAGCTTTGCTTTTAATTCATTCCTGCGGAGCGCTGCTCGCCTGCAGGGCATCCCAGAGGCACGGCGGGGCCCTGCTGCTCAGGCTGGGTGCGATGGGGAACATCCAAACACCTGAAGCCCCCAGAGCTGGTGGGGTGGCTGGGCAGGAGCACAGGGGATGAGAGTGGGATGGGGTCCAGAGGGGATTCCGTGGTGATCTGCTGGAGGGAACCTGGCGGGGGAAAGGCTGGAGAGGGGCTTTGGCCAAGGGCCTGTAGGGACAGGCCAAGGGGAATGGCTTTAACCTGCCCGAGGGGAGGCTGAGCTGAGCTCTTAGGCAGAAGCTCTTCCCTGTGAGGGTGCTGAGGCGCTGGCACAGGGTGCCCAGAGAAGCTGTGGCTGCCCCATCCCTGGCAGTGCTCAAGGCCAGGTTGGACACAGGGGCTTGGAGCAAGCTGCTCCAGTGGAAGGGGTCCCAGGGCTGGCTCCAGGATGGCTCCAAGGATGCAGATGGAGGTGCTGGAGATGAGAAGGTTTTGTCGGGGTCCTGTGTGTCTGGAGACGCCCTTTCTGGCAGCGTGGGGCTGCCTGTCCCCACTCCTGCCTGCCCTGTAGCAGCTGTCAGCACAGCTCTCCCCATCCGGCCCGGCTGCTCCGTGGATCAGGGGTGGGAACGCGGTGACAGCCGAGTTCGGGGAGGAGGAGTTAACAAGCCAGGAAAATAGGAGATAAATAGCAAAAGAATGCTCCAGCCCATTCATCCTGGAGCCTTACTAAATGTACCATGAATGATTCCTTACAAAATTGAGCTGTATGTACACTTGCTTGATGGCACTGCAGTGAATTGCTTCTTTAGTAGATCTGTCATGTATGCAGAGACTTTATGGCTCTTCCTTCCCGTCAGAACTGTGCATCTCCTCAGGTCGGATATTCCTTGCCAGGAGCTAAATTAGATCCCAGAGTGTTGTCCAGAGTCCATGGGGTTCCTGCTGGCGGCTGGGGCAGGGATGTTTCTGCTCCAAGGGCATCCAGTGCTTGCCTCGGGTGCTGTGATTTTAGCCGGTCCGCTGTGGTCGTTGTGGCACCCTTCACTCCAGCACCACGATGCAGGAGCCACGGTGACTGGTGGGCTGCGATTGCTGCAGCAGGGCCCCAGGAGCACGCTGTGGTGATGTGCGGGTGCTGTGTCTGGTCCTGAACCCAACCAGGCACCTCTGCAGGGCCATGGACCAGACAGCACCCACCTGAGTGCCATGGAGACCTGGCATGGCTCTGGGTGTCCATCAGTGTGGTCAGTGCTACTCATGTACCCAACTCCATCCAATGTGGAGTCCAGCACACGCAGCTGGCTTGCACATCCAATACATGTACCCAATGCATGCATCCAATGTGTGTGCCCAAAACATACTTCCAATGTGCGCATCCAACACATGCGTCCAACATGTCTCTGACACATGCATCCAATGTGTGTACCCAACACATGTATCCAGCATGTCTCCAGCACATACATCCAGTGTGTGTGTGTCTAGATGTTCATCCAACACACGCATCCCACATGTGTGTCCAACATATGCAGTGGGTCCAGCACTGGGTACAACGTGTGCATCCGATGCAGCACCCCCAGCCAAGGGTCCTGCCGTGAGGTGATGGAGCTGTTCCTGCATCCTCATCCTTGCCCGCGGGGTCACTGCGCGGGTACCATTTGCCGACTGCATCCAGCCTTTTCATGCCCTGAGTTTCTCCTTGGCTGCTTCAGGAGGAAGATTTCTCCTTTCTTCTCGCAGGGTCACCGGCAGGGTAAATGCATTAGCGCAGCTCCTGGATGGATGGTGCTGTTAAAACACAACGGCTCGGTGCTCTTTGGACCATGGATTTTGCTCGGAGGGCTGCCGGAGCCAGCCCTTGCCTCTGTATTTCCACGCTGTGATTCCAGTCCGTGGGACAGGGTGGACATTTTCTCTGGGTTCCTTTCTTTTCCATAAAGAAACTTCGGATTGCAGTATTGACAGAAGCTCTGGTGGAAAAGGGCAGGGAAATATTTCCAAATGGTTTATCTGGCAGCTGTAAATTTCATCTCATGTTGCTTATTGACCTCTAATTGTTTCCAGTAGCAGTGGGAGACAGGAAGATCAATAGGGACAGAGAGATGGTTAATACCCTCCCGGTGCACTTAACCGTAGTCGGGAAACACTGGGCTTCATCTTCCCGGGATTTTTAGCGGGTCTGTAATGGGAACGTTGGGATCTTGGAGTTCTCCGTGCGCTGGGGTCTGGATGCGACATTGATTTCCCTGCTCACCCCTTCTCCTCGCCTGGCCCTGGGGCTCTGAGCAGCCTCGTGGGGTCCCAAATGCCCTGCCCTGGTCAAAGGAGCTTCAGGCCTTCCAGAGATCCCAGTCCAGCTCAAACTCCCCTCCCAAAGAGCCCGACCTCCTCGTGCGCTCCATGGCAGCGCTGTGCTGTGTTTGCTGAGCAGTGAGGACATGGGGTGCCACCGGCTGCACAGCAAACATCCATTCTGCATCTATTTCCAGGCACTTGCCCGTGCTGGCTGCCAAGAGCATTCCAAAGGTCTCCAGAGCCTCATTGCTTCTCTGTTTCTCCTCGTGCTAACCCAACCAAAGCACCTCTCCCCATGCCCAGCAAGCTCAGCAGCTTTTCCATCCAGCCCATGGCACTGCAACCTTCCCGTGCCATAGAGAGATTTATTGCAGTGCTCAGCTTATGACTTTTAATGCCAAGATTAGTGGGATGATTTTTCCATTGCTTTATGAGCTGAAAGATGTGTGTATCCATCCCGGGCACATTGCCTGCCCATGGAGGTCTTGCCTTCCCAATGCTCACATGGAATCATAGCATCATCACGGAATGGTTTGTGTTGGAAGGGACCTTAAAGCTCCTCCAGCTCCAATCCCTGCCACGGACAGGGACCCCTTCCACTGGAGCAGCTTGCTCCAAGCCCCTGTGTCCAACCTGGCCTTGAGCACTGCCAGGGATGGGGCAGCCACAGCTTCTCTGGGCACCCTGTGCCAGAGCCTCAGCACCCTCCCAGGGAAGAGCTTCTGCCTAAGAGCTCAGCTCAATCTGCTCCCTTTCAGTGTTTCTTGCTGTGCTGATGGAACCACTTCATCTCGTCTGGTGAGTGGTGGAGTTGGTCCGTCCAGCGGACCAGAGATGAAGTCCAACCGGGACCTTGGGATGGAGATGGATTCTGGAGGGGGAGCAGCCAGCAGAGGCAGCCGGCTGGCCTGGGCCACCTTCACCTGGGGAAGGAGCGATGCTTGGGGTAATCCTCGGGATGTGATGAGATGGGATGCGATGGGATGCCTTGGGAGGGGGCAATGGGTGGCCGTCAGTTGGCCGGTCCCCTCCCCAGCTACCTGCAGGGCCACCAGTGGTCCCCTGCCTGCGGACGGGCCACAGGGGGATGCCACCGTGGTCCTGGTCCAAAGCCACTGCTGGTCCTGGGGCTGCAGGTGACGGGCTATTGTCTGCCCGGTGAAGCACCACCAGCTCCCAGCTCTGCTGTCACCATGAATCACGGCAGAGCAGTAATCTTTCATTAGAGCATTCAGCACTAATTGCTGGCAAAATGCCACGTGCCTATTTTCTCATTTTAACAAAACATTTATGCATGAAAGATTTAATGCCAGGTATCAAGCATATCATTGTAAATTTACCACTAATTAAGCCTAATTAAAATAATTAAATGGCTGTGGAGTCACATTGTGAATGGAAATCACATTTCCTCTTGTGTGCGCCCCTCTTCCCGCTGCCCTTACTCCGAATCGAAGACACAAATATTTCCCTATTCAGATTCATGAGAAGTGGCTGTGTGGCAGGGGGGATTTCATGGCGAAGATAATGCTGGGATGCGATGGGAAGTTTTTCAGTTTCGGGCCCTCTTGGGATTTGTCTTTATCCGGATGAAGTATGGACAACTTGACAAATCTCTTCTTTGGAGCAGGCGCTGCCGTTTTGCATATTCATTACTCCTTGGGTTTTTAATCAAAGTGGCTGATGGACCCTTTTGCACCACAAATAACTCGGTCATGAATAATGGATGGTGCTGAGCTGCGGCACCACCACATGGCGCTGCAGATGTTCGGGTCTCCCATGTGCACGGCGCATCCAGCCCCGCTCCCAGCCGGAGCCCACGGCGGGAGCGTCCCTCGTGCCATCTGCTTCCCGCCCCATCCCAGCCTCGGGAATGGTGGGAGCAGGGTGGGAACTTCCTGCTGCTGGTGCACGAGGTTTCTCCTTGTTTATTCCTTTGGCTGGGGGGGGGCTGTAGCTGGGATTTCTGCCCTGTTTTTCTAGCCATGGGTGAGCAGGGGCTGCGGAGCAGCATGGGATGCTCTGGTTCGCGTCTCAGTGGTGGTGGGTATCTCTGCTTCCTCCCCCTGGGCTAAGGTGGGAGGATGAGGATGGTCCCCAGGGACATCTCTTCTGGGTGCTGGCTGCGTGTCCAATGTGCCCGGATGCAGGCAGGGTACCAAGGAGTGTCTGATGTGTTTTGGGAACCATCATTACAGGTGCTGGAGTCAGGCAACCCATGGGATGCTCACAGTTGCCTTTCAGAGCCATGGGACATCCCCATCACACCCAAACCACTCACCCCATGGCTGGAGAAACCCCGAGGCTATAAAGCACTGGTGTGGGGTGTGTGCTGGGGGTGTGCAGTGAGACCTGCACCCAGTGGCCCTTCTGCTCCCTGGAGCAGCAGGACAGGACCCCACGTTTCGCAGCCATGCCGCTCTCTTGCCTTGGTTTTGCAGGAGAAGGGATTTGCTGCCTGTTATCCCGCGGAGCTCATTCACACGGGCAGCCTGGCACCGGATCTGACAAGGAGCTTGACAGGGTAAAAGGAAGGGGAGAGGAGGGAGGCTGGCCGGGGCGGTGATGCATTATTTACTGCTGCTCTCACATGTGTGGTCTCCTCCAGGTCTCCGATGCAGCATAATGGATTGCAAAGCCCCTTTGTATGCTCCCTGTGGCCACCGCTATATTTTAGGCTTGAGGCATTCAAGTAAACCCTGGGCAATGCGAGGCAAGGGCTGATTAACCTTTTCTTTCCCAGGAACTGCCTCATTTTCCCTCGCAGCGTGTGGCATCCCTCGTTCAGCACCCTCAGCCCGCCCTGGATGATGGGGTCTGCCCATGGGGCAGGATTGGGGCTGGAGACCCAGTGCAGTGGGGGAGCAGCAGGTCGGTGCTGCGGTTGTCCTGCTAATCCCAAATGAACTCCCCTGTGCTCCTTGGCTGTGCTGCCTGCTGCAGGCAGGGACGTGGTGGTGGCGGCAGGGATGGAGATGATAGTCATGGGGGGGACCAAGCAGGAGCAGGCACTGGTGAAGCAGATCTGGGAGCAGATGCAGAGGGATACAATATCCTGCTCCAGCAGGACTGAGGTTTCCCAGGCTGTAGCATGGGAGGTTCATCCTAACCTGGGAGGAAGAGCCACACATTCAACCCTCCTCCTGCCTCGGGCTGCAGAGAAAAGGGAGGGAGGTGGAGGTTATGGGAGGTGTAAGGGGACAAGCACAAGCCTGTGCCTCCCCCCTTCACCCTGGGAGCTTGCCTGCACCCCCAAGGTGCAAAGTGCAGCCCATTTATCCCCTTCATCTCAGTGGCTCACAAGATGAGGTTCATTTCTCCCTTTATAACCCAGGGAAGAAGTAGTTGGGTTTTTATCAAAAGAAGCAAGCCAGGAGGTGTTGGTGTTCTGAAGGGAGCTGCTGTAATTGTGTCTGTGAAGGTAGATGCTCTGCAAGCCCACAGGGAAAAAGCCCCCCCACACCCCCAGGTCCATAAATAATTCAGCTGCTCTGACACAGGCTGAAAGCACATCGTGGAGTTCCTCTGCTGCACAGAAAGCTGCTGAGCCTTGTTTGGAGCATGGGCTCTGCCATCACCTTCCTGCAGAAGCAGAGAACCTCAGCATCCTCCTCCTCCCAGTGACGGGGGTTTCACAGCAGCTTTGAGCCACCATCCCCGTGAGAAGCATCTGCTGGCCTCCGCTCCTAAGGGCCATGTCACTTTATCACCTCTCCTCTTAATTGTGGGATGAATAATTAACTCCTCTGCTAATGACTCTGGAGTTCTGCATGGTGAAAGGGAGCACCTCTGTTCCCTATTGAAAGTAAAATGTTATGGCACTATCCCCTTGGCCCAGTGGGACAAGCGGTGGGCAGAGCTGCATGCCTTCTGGTGGCTACAGCATCCTTCTGTCACGACAGCGTCCTCCTGCCATGGCAGCATCCTCCTACCACAAGAACATCTTCCAACCACAACAGCATCCTCCTGCCAAGACAGCATCTTCCAACCATGACAGCATCCTCCTGCCACAACAGCATCCTCATACCATGACAGCATCCTCCCTCCACAACAGCATCCTTCAACCATGACAGCATCCATCCTCCTACTGTGACCTTCCTCCTACCACAGCAGCACCCTCCCAGCACTGGAACCATCTGTGCTGTACAGCCCTGAGAGGAGGCACATGTCCTGCAGCCATGGGCAGCTTGTCTTCTTGCTACGGTCCAATCCGCAGCACCCAATGTGCACCATGACAGCATCCTTCTCCTACATCAGCATCCTCCAACTATGAGAGCATCCTCCAGGAGTATTCACCCTTAGCAGCTCCACTGCACCCACAGCCTGCACAGAGATCACCCATGAGTCCCTGATGGGTCTCACTAGCTCCATGGGTGCTATCTGAAAGTAGTTCAAGTTCTGAAAGGCAGGCAGATGGTGAAAACCATCTTTTCCTTGCTTCCTGAGCTGCACAATTCACCACGAGGCTCCATCATCCCGTTGGTTTGCTGGGCACCACCTTCCCCAGGTGATAAAGCCATCCGGAGCCCTTGCACAGACACAGGCAGGATATTGTAAAGGTATCCCAAGTTACTCTCCCCCTTATGGGAGGCACAGAAAAGGTTCCAGTGCTTCAGATGGATGAAGCATTTGCTTTGACTTGGACTCGTTTCTTCTCTCCATGAATATAAACCGTTTTGCATTCCGGAATCCTTGGGCAAACAGAGCAGTTTGTCTTTGTGTTTGCTAATTTAAAAACAAATATTTGCCTGCCAAGCAAATCTAGTCTCTGAGGATGTGCTATTAATAGGATAATTAGGCAGCCGGTAATGAAAAGGATTGCTGGTAATTATGGCAAGATTTGTTTTGGCATTTGAAGGCAGAAAGGGAGGCTGAAGTGCTAAAATCTACCTTGGAGTTAATTACTGCTATTAGAATACACCTGAAAAAATAGGGCAGCTAATGAACACTCCAGGTTGGTTTTAAAGAGGCCACGCAAGGCTTTTCTGCTGCGAGATACCCAACAGAAAGCAAAATCCTCTTTCTTTCAGCTCCCCACCTGATGGAATGGCCAAGGAGCCCCAGAGGCTCAAACCAGGGCGAGTCGGGGGGGTCCCTTCGCAGCCCTGCAGGGGTTGGGGGGCAGGTTGGCTGCAGAGGGGGAGCCTTGCTGCTGTGTAAAGCCTGCCCCTGCTCACAGCTGAGCCTTGTGTGCATTTGGTGGTAGAGAAAAGAAGCGCCGGGGCTGGCCCTGAAATGATTAATTAGGAAATTACATTTATATAACCCTCTAATCTGTGTTTGTGCGTTGCCAAGGGCAGAGGCAGAGGAAGGGGAATTACATCCAGATTAGCTCTGAGCCAGCGAAAACCCAGATCTGAGATCATTTTGAGGGCAGAAATGGTAAAATTGTACCAATTCGGGGAAAAAGAGCCAAAATTAGGGTGGGTTTTGTTGGGTTTTTTTTTTTCCCCTTAATTCTCCCCTCCCAGGATTAAAAACAAGAGAGAAAATGAATGGAGCGAGGTGGTGCCTTTCAGGGGTTACTGGGTAACGGCCCAGGAGCCGGCTCTGAGAAGCGAGAGGTGAGTTGATAGAAAAAGCTTATTTCCAGCTGAACATGGCCTTCGGTTTCCCAAACAAAATTGCTTTTATTCTTCTCAACATGTGTTCCGAAAGATTAAAGAGCTGTAAGCTCGCACAGCTTAATAAGAGTCTGCATTAGAAGCTGAACGGCAGCGCCGAACAAGTCCGCCCCGGTTTGGGGAGGGATTTGAAATCCTGTTTATTGAATTATAAAGAACCTTAAAGGATAAAGGATATTGAAGTAGGGATTTGAATACTTGGTGGTATTTGGGGGAGTTATTCGATCGCAACAAATCATCTGAGAAGTGGTGTGGTGGGGGTTGTTTTGGTGGCGGAGGAGCGGGGCGCAGGATGAAGAGGTAATTGCAGATTGGGACGTGGCTCATTGCTGGATCGATTTGGAGCCTGGTTGTTATAAAGGATATAGGGTTTTGCTTGAATTATATGGTGAAATTAAAGATGAAGCCTAAAGGCTTTGGTAGATGCTCTGTTAATGGGCAGAGTCGAGCAGCAGCAGAGCCCTGTGTGGGTTTTCCTGCGAGGAGGAAGCGTTGGGTTAAGCCAGTTCTGGAGGGCAGAGGGAGGTGAACGCGTGCTGTTAGTGTGTCGGGGTGGTATTTAAACCCTAATGACATCCTAGGGGTGGGCAAATGGCCTGAAAGCACCAAAGGGGCTCAAAGCCCTCAAGTTCTGCTCCAGCCTGGGGATGCTGGGGCTTGACCCAGGCTGCTCCTTGCATCCTCTCCTTCCTCCATCGGGATGCGCTGTGGCAGGAGCGGGATTAACGCGGAGCCCAGGGCTTGGGGTGGTGGCTTTGCAGCCCGAAGCAGCCCTGTTGTCTGTGATAACTTATGCTGTTCTGCTCCCTAAGAGGATTGGGCAGATTAAATGAAATCATGAGACATGCTATGCAAATTACATCCCAAATCTGATTTTCGCTCAGGGATTAGGGTTAAAATGTTGGGAGCTGGGAACTTTTCTCCTGGTCTAGAGGGTGCGCTTCCCAAATGAGCCGGGACCCCAGCTCCGGAGTCCCAGCTGGTTCCGGGGGGTTTCAAACCCAGTGTTTAATAAGAATGTGACTAAAATACCTCTTTAGCCTTCGTATGGAGCCTGGTGGCTCTTGTGCCATCTCCCGTGTCCCACCAATGGAATGATCTCCCTGCAGTGTCCTGGGAGCAGGGCAGGGATGGGAAGAACGGGCAGAGCAGGAGAGAGAGGTGGCACCAAGTGTCTGGGTACATAAATAGATAAATGATAATAAATCGGAATCTTTCCATGACTCAGGTTAATTTTCAATGGAAAAATGGTTTTTTAGGAGTCTCCATAGGGTTTGGCAGCCAGACACGAGAGACTGGGGCTGTCCAGCCTGGAGAGGAGAAGGCTCAGGGAGACCTTATCCCCATGTTCCAGTATCTAAAGGAGGCTACAAAGGTGGAGACTCCCTCTTTACAAGGAGCCACATGGAAGGGGTGAGGAACACAAGTTACTGATGGGGAGATTCCCACTGGGCACAAGGAAGATTTTTCCCAGTGGCAACAACCAGTCCCTGGGGTAATCTCCCCAGGGAAGAGGTGACTCCCCAGCACTGGACACTGTTAAGGCTCAGCTGCACAGGGTACAGCTGGGACACCCACTCTGGGTCATGCTGGGCCTGGAAAGGTTGGACCAGGTGGTCCTTGAGTTCCCTCCCACCCCAGTATTCCATGATTCCATAACAGAGCTGTGCCATAGGAGCGGGGGAACAGACACAGGCACCCTCCCGTTTCCCCAACCACCCCATCCCACTGCTCCCCCCTTTATGTACCTCTGCTCAGGCTGTCTGTGCCTGGAATAACTCTCATACCTGCCAGATCCCTGGCCCCTCCAGACCTCCTCGTGCTCACTGGACTTTGTTTTCTCTTTAAAGAGCCCAGATTGCAGCTTGTTGCAGCGCAGCCAAACGCTTTATGGTGCCTAAGTGTGGGGTTTGCAGGGCTGGAGCCTGGGCTCCTGCAGAGCATCCGTGGCTCCTGGGTCCTTCTCCATTGGAGGTGATTCCCAGGAGTAAAGCTGGGGTTCGCTATGGGGAGAGACGAGGACCAGAGCTGTGGGAAGAGAGGCTCCTCCCCATGGGCTCTGGTGCGCCGGGCTGGGGACCTGCTTTTTGTGCATGTGCCAGGAAGGGACCATCCCTGGGTTGCTCTTCCTGCATCTCAGGCACGGTTTAAGGATGTGTTTGAAGGAAGAGGGGCCCGGCAGGGCAAAGGCAAGAGCCACAGCATCTCCCTGCGTGCACTGTGACGGGGCCGGAGGGCAGGAGGGGTTGGATGTCCCGAGGTCTGGGGTGAGAAGCTGTTCCGTGGAGCACAGGCTGTGCTTTTTGGCTCCGTGTGTTTCTTTTTAAGCATTTCCAGCCTGTTTCAATTTGTTTTCTATTAGCATCAGCTCCGGTGCCTGTGCAGTTCTGTTGATCAAAGCAGAACACGTTGGCTGACATGGAAATGCTTCCAAAATCCAAGGAATGGAGGGGGGGGGGGGGAACATGGCCTCTCCGTGAACTCGCTGGAAAACCAGCCTCACTGTGGGGCTGTTAATGGGATGTTCTGGGAGGTGTTCGGTGGGACCTGGTGCCGTCACTTCATCACAAGCAGCTGAGGCCAAAGCGGGTGCACACGCAGAGCTTTCCCTCTTGCGTGTCCTGCATCCATGTGGAATGGGCTTCAATGGAGAGAGGAGGATTCCCATGGAGGGAGTGTGGGTCTGTCCCATGGGAGAGGTCCCCAGGTCCCTCCCCAGCCCCTTGGCTGTGCTGGCTGGTGGGATTAGGCAACGTTTGTGGCCTCAGTTGAAGGTTTCCAAAGGCAGATGTAGGAGCTGGCATCACCTCGACAGTTTTATTTGGGGTTTTGATCCGTTCCTGGAATGTAAATTAAGGCAGAAGAAAAACATATGGGGCCAAATCCTACTGCTAGGTACATGGGCACCCGTCCTGCTGGCTCCTGCATCAAGGGGGGCTGCACGCGATGCTCTGCCGGCTCTGGCAGTGGCTGCTCGTGGTGGGGAGAGGTTTGGGATCCTGGGAAGTGGATCCCAAAGAGCCTGAACACAGAGTCAGGGCTCCCCCCTCCCCTTGAAGTCAGGAGCCCTGCCTGAGGGGATGTTGGAGGGAGAGGATGTGGGATGGAGGGGATGCGGTACCCAGGGATGCAGGAGGGAAGGGATGCGGTACCCAGAGATGCCACCAGCTCCCTGTTGACCTCAGGTTTCCTCCAGTCATGGATGCCATCAGTCTGTCACCACTGGGAGATTCTTGTTTAGGGTGATGATGCACTGGAAGAGGTTGCCCAAAGAAGGGGTAAATGCTCCATCCTGGCAATTGAGGCTTGGACAGGGCTTGGAGCAGGCTGCTCTAGTGGAAGGTGTCCCTGTCCATAGGTGGGGGCTGGAACTGGGTAAGCTTTAAGGTCCTTTCCAACCCAAACCATTCTGTGGTTCGGCGTTCGAGCACAATAATCCCTGCTCCATCTCCAGCTGCCCAGTTTGCTGGCAAATCCACCCTGGAAAAACCCCCGGCTGGACCACAGGGCAGCCCCTGGCCATGCTGGGCTTCACCCAAAGCAGCGCGCCAGCTCCGTGCATCCTTTGTGTCGTGAGATTTTCCTCTGGAATGAATCTAAACATCCCTTGGAAGTTTTCATTAAGGTCCCATTTAATGTGGTGAAGGGGAGGCCGGGGTGGGACGGTGCCGAAGGGCGCGGGCAGCCAGCAGGACCTTTCATGTGGTTGGAGCTATGCGCGCTCTAATCTTATTAGGCTTAGGGGCTTGAAGTTTAGAAGTTTAATTCAAGCCCCGTTATTATGAGTTACCCTTTAGGCTCCCCTTGCGGTGATTAATCCGTGCAGCTCCAAAAGCCCTCCCCCCATAAATGCACAAGGCACAAAAGAAGCAATAAGCCATTTTCTGCAATGGTTTCAAGTGGGTTTGGAGAGAGGCTTTGCTCCAGCGCTGGGGCACATCAGAGGCGCACACGGGGCGGCCTTGGCTCAAGGCAACCTTTGAATGCAGGCAGTTACATTTTAATCCTGTGTTTGAATAACGTGACCGAGAAAAGATCTTTCCCATTAAAAAACAGAGAGGAACAAAATACTGAGCCCAAGCTGGAGCTCGTGGGGTTGGTGCTGAACCAGTTCAGGGCTTCAGGGAGAGCTTGCAGTGAGGGGAGCCATGGGGACGAGGACCCCAGCTCCTTGTAGGACCCCTGCAGCTCCCTAAGCTAAGAGTAAAGCTCGTTTGGAAACTCACTCTGGAGAAAGCCCAGACATGGGGCTGAGCATCACTGGGGCTGCCCATCCCGTGGGTCTCATACCCATCTGAGACTCAAGCATCTTGTTTCTCTCTTGGAGGTAGGAGATGTAATCCCATTGGCATCCCTGTAGCAGGAGATGGGTCCCCCTGGTCTGTTTAAGCTCCAGGATTTTCCCCTCCAACCCTCCAAATACGTGTTTCTTTTAACCTAGACGCAGAGGCAGCGAAGGAGTTTATGTGCTGTGGTTTTTCTTCCTGTCAAACAGACTAAGGAGATTACTGCGCTGCAAATCTGATATAAAAGATTTCTTTTAAAGTCACTGATGGAGCTCAATAAATAATGAGCTCAGTGTCTGCGACTGCTTCACGGTGATATTAGACTATAAAAAACCTTAAATGGCTGTTACTTACGGCGAGCAGAAGAGAAGTACCAACAGGAAAACAAGCCCCAAAGTGCAGAGTGAGGCACGGGAACAGCACCGGAGGGAGAGGAGGGGAAGTTCTGTCTCCGGGAAAGAAAAACAGTTCAAATTGCCATCCCTTCACACCTGAATGTGTAATGGGCTCGAGCTGCGAGTTTACGTACGTCTGCAGGAGGAAAGGGGGCTTGGAAAGGGAGAACCAAGAGCGTGCGGCTCGTTCGCAGGAGACAAGGAGGAGGTGGCTGAGGGATGGTTTCATGCTGTGGGTCTGATGGCAGGAGACACAACAGCTTCGGGAGCAGCAGGTCTGGGTGGCCAGACCTCCTCCTGGCACGTGCTGTGGCACTGGAGTCCCTCCAAGCAGCCTCCTCCAGCACAGATGGGTATGAACCACGTTTGCCTTCCTTCGAGCCCCAGAGCGCAGCCTCCTGAGGGGGGAACTGTTTTCTTTATGGCTGGGAACTGCCCTTGAAACACTTTCCTATCCCAATATGCAGCTTGGGAACAGCCTTCCCAGTGCAGGAGCTGCAGCGGGGTGGCTTGGAAGGAGTTTTGCCTGAGCTGTGGCAGGCATCCCTCCGTTCCATGGATGGGGGAGCTGCTCCCAGCATCCTTCCGTTCCAAGCGTGCACAATGTGCCCTGCTTGCCATCACCCCATGGCACCCTGGGCCGCAGCACCCAGCGTGGTGGGAGCCACGAGCTGCCAGCACCTCATGCTGTGATGCTGGCTGGTGGGCTGGGGCTGTTTTGGGGTCAGCAGCTGCAGACCAGCTGGGTTTTGGGGAGGCAAAGGAGGCTGTAAGGGTCCAGTCCTCCCTTCCCTTTGCCCTGGGAGCACATGGACTGGCTGAGCCTTTGTGTCAAGATTCCAAATGATGGGGTTTTGGAGGCAGGGTGGCCATGGAGGTTCCCCGAATGCCAGGAACCAGGGGATGCAGGGATGCCCAAGCCATCCCTGCCAGCTTGAGGGCTGCAGCTCCTCCTCAAGCACTGTCAATAGGATTGGCTTTGTGCGGCTGGGAAGTCGATTAGTCCAGCAGCATCCCGGCTGACCAGGGAAATAACTGGAAGTGTAATTAAATGTTTAGAAGGAATGAAACAACACAGAAGGAGAAGCATCTGCGGGGGTAAAGCCTGGCGATCGCCTCGCCTGGCCTTTTATTAAAAGCCTCTTGGTGCTCAGCCAGCTTTAGCTGCAGCAGCAGCGTGGGCTTGTCTGTGTGACCGTGCTCTGCGGCGCTGGGCTCTGCTTTTGGGGCTGTTTCTATGGGGTTTGTGCCATGTCCAGGGCTGGGGCATCAACTGCAGCTTCTCCCCTCATGCGCTGGGAGGGAGATGTTGCTCTGAGAGTTGGGGTCTGCACCCGGCTGCAGCTGGGGCCGTGTCTGTCAGCGCAGAAAGGACTTTCTCCTTGAACAATAGCTGTGTGTCTGTGTGCCAGCAGCAGTGACGCTGCTGGTGTCAACACAGAGCTGCGAAGCTGCTGCTATGGAACAGCACTGAAAGCAAAACCCGGGTTTTCTTTCTGGTTTGGGGCAGCTACGAGGTTATGGGGCGAGGTTTTTCCCTCCTCTTGTTTAATCGGCACCTCGTGTCTGGGAGCCCCAGGCCTGGGGTCCTGCAGCTTGGGGACCTCTGAGAGCATAGAGGAGAAGGAGGAAGAGAAGGGGTAGCAAGGGGACAGCAGAGGGGGGGAGCATCACGGGGCAGAGGAGGAGCCTCTCCCATGGGGAGAGAGGATGGGGCACGCAGCAGGACCAGGGCCACCCAGTTTGGGGCTGGCAACCCCACACTGGTTGCCCAGATCATCAGTATCCTTCCTTCCAGTGTACAGGAAGTGGGGCTTTGTTTTCCTCTTTGTTTTTGCTTTTCCCTGTGAAGGATGCCTGCATTGCAAACCCGTTTTAGCCCGGCCTGCCCCGGGGGATTTATTGCCTCTCCAGTTTTATTGTTGATACAGATCTTTATCTGCCCTGGGCTTATAACTGACATTTAAATTACACTGCAAACAATGAATCAATATTTATGGATTACTGGTCCAATACATTCGCCAAACGAGTTGTTATGGGATTCTGTCTCCCGGCAAACAGGACAATGAGGTCAAGGTCAAGGCTTTGTCTAATGAGAAATAGGCACAGACAGGAGCTGCCAGCCCAATATTGACTGCCTAATCGGAATGCATTTATGTTGGTCATTTAGCCGAGGGTATTGAGCTCTTTGTTAATTTTCCCATTCTTGTCATTTTCCTGCTGATAATTGTTCATAATTTAAAGCCCTGGGCCCGGAGTGTTTCCCCCTGCCCGTAGCAACCCGGGGCTGCAGGAACAAGGGCTGGATGCCAGCATGGGAGCAACGCTCCTTATGCACAGGGTCCCTCTTGGGTTGTCCAGCCTGGCTTTGCGGTGGGAGCAGGACCCCCTGCTCCTGGGGATGGGTGCCAGCATCAGGGGCAATTGGGGTGTCCAACCTTGACTGCAAGAAGCTGGAGGAAATCCGTTCCCATTTTGGGTGCCAGCCTCAGCTGGGAATTGCCCCTTATTCCCCCAGCTGCAAGCAGGAGTCAGGCTGGCAGAACAGAAAGTGGCTTTTTGTTGTTGTTTTCTTAACTTTGTGGGTTGGTTTTTTTGCTCTGTTCCTGTGTAATTCTGGTACATGTTGTGTTTAGGTACCTCCTGCCTTAAAGCAGTGTTAGCACTGTGGCTGCTTGAGCTTCCGTGCCACTTAGGGCTTTATAGACACTGATTTATTATGCTTCATGCAGAAGAAGGGAGGATTATATCAAGAGGGGAGATTTAGACTGCATCTCAGGCAGAAGCTCTTCCCTGTGAGGGTGCTGAGGCGCTGGCACAGGGTGCCCAGAGAAGCTGTGGCTGCCCCATCCCTGGCAGTGCTCAAGGCCAGGTTGGACACAGGGGCTTGGGGCAAGCTGCTCCAGTGGAAGGGGTCCCTGCCCGTGGCAGGGGTTGGAGCTGGAGGAGCTTTGAGGTCCCTTCAACCCAAACCAGACTCTGTTTTCCTAAAGAGAAGGCTAAAATCTGTTAA